>NC_142870.1:62287500-62912500 GCF_051225735.1 Oryctolagus cuniculus
GAATGGCATGGCATATAATGGAATTAAAAAATAAAATGAAAAGGAACCTTGGCCTCACTTTCATGATTAGTGTGCTAGTATTCTACATTTTCCTAAATTACTGTAAAAGGCTTGAAGACATAGTCTGCCCTATTTCTCCATATATTTAACACTTATCGCAGTGGAGAATATAAATTTAAGTGAGAAATGGGAACGGGCCAGTGAGTAAGACGCCGACAACCCAGAGTGCTTGAATTTGAGTCCTGACTCCACTACTGATTCCAGCTTCCTGCTGATGTTCACCCTGAGAGGCAGCAGGTGATGGCTCAAGTAGTTGGGCCTCAGTTATCCACATGGGAGACCTCTGCTGGGTTCCTGGCTTCTGGCTTAGGCCCTGGCCCACCTCCAGCCCCAGTCATTGTGGACATTTGGGGAGATGAACCAAAAGGTGGGGTGGCTCTTTCTCCCTCTCTCTCCCCCTCCTCCCTCTCTCTCAAATACATTTTAAGAAAAATTTTAAAACATATAAAATTAAAAATAATAAAATAGGTAAGTTTGGTTGAGAAGATAAATGGATACCAAGATATCACGAAAGAGAAACAGAGAATGACAGCAGTGAAACTAACTGTGAATACAACCAGGCAAGCACTAAGGAACCAGATCACTGTTACCTGACATAAATCACGTAGATGTTTTGCCAAATTTTTTACTTCTTAAAATCCATTATGTGCCTTTGAAGTAGGGACTTTCTTAGTGGTATTTACAGCAAAAGCTAAATCTTTCAAGGGCAGCTCAGGCTACATTTCAAGCTTTATCATAACAAAAAATACTTTTAATTTTCTAACTATTAACAGATTTTTCTCTAGCCGGGTTCCTCATGAAGAGAGACTGAGCAAAAACCAAAGGCAGAGGCGAAGACTCTAGCTTCTAAACTGCTTTTCTGAGAGGGGCCCCTGGCCCTCAAGCCCACCGCAAGCTCTAGCAGCTGGGGTTGTTGTGGTCTGAAACCTGGGACACAGCACGTGCCACGGGCAAGCTCACACGCATTCGCACGTGGGCGGACGCCCAGCCAGGAGACGGCTGCTGACTGCTGTAGAAACGGCTGGGAGGGCCAGGGAATCAGCTCCAGGGGTTCTGTGCCTCTGCTCCCGTTGAGAGGCCCCAACCCAAGGCCTAGCAGTTGTGAGAAGCTTCCTGGACCACACCCGGGAATCGGCAGTAGGGCTGAAGGCTGCCTGGCTCCTCCGCGAGGCTCCTTTCTCCCCAAGCTCCTTGAGGAATGCAAACCATCTGTTCAGGGCTCAACTGTTTCACCCTCCATGTCTGGAAATCATCCATCATTCCCTCCGTTCGGGCACTCTGCCCTCCATTTTCTCAATCGAATCCTTGCTCTCTCTACCAATATTATCATCTCCAGACCACCGCAGCGGCCTTGGGCTCTGCCCTCCTCGGAAACTTAAAAGGGAAACTGGATTCATCAGCCAAATAAATGAATCCCATTTCTTTTCGACATATGGGGGAGTAGGGAAATTTACTTGTAATTTCCTTGATAGTCATCTTTTTAGAAAGCAACCCATTAAATTATTCGGCTTAAATCTTCGAATTACTTGGCTAACTTTCTCTGATAGCAGGAAGCGCTGCATGAAACCTTGCAACGTCACGGAAACTTTTATTTCTGAAGTCAGTACTTCCATAAGAACAGCAGGGGGCAATAGCATACCAAGAACCGCACGCAGCGGCCCAGCCTCGGAAACACTGTTGAATTACTGCGCTGGGTCTCCGTGCGCCGCCGCGATGAGCTCAGCGCTCTGATAAGTCTTTTGTTGTGTGTCCTATTTTACAAGGCAGCGCTCAGTTTTCTATAGGAGTTGTGACTGAGTCAGACAGTATTACACTGTGCCAGCCTAGCTTAGGAAAAAGAACCGTGAAGAAGAAGAAAAAAGAAACAGCAAAGTTGAAAGACAAAATGCTTCCAAATGAAACATGAAGACAAGGAAGTAATCCTGCCTACAGTATATAGAGTTTGTCCCGTCTCTACTCTCATTCTGGACAGTTTGTCTGGATTGCAGACAATTCATGCCTAGTGCCTCTCTCTCTCTTTCTCGCTCTCTCTCACACATACACACACCATTACAAATCACTTTGTCATACAAATGTCTGGTAAATCAAATGTCTTCATAAAGAGATTTAAAAAATGTGCTTTAAGCTGAATACTGGACTTTTTAAAGAATTCCCACACACGGATGTTTTCAGGCCTTTAATCCAACCTCTGGAAGCAGAATGCTAATGCTTCCTGCTTCCCGAACATTGTCCCGAACACGGACACGTGTGTTACCATTCCTCCCAGAAACGCACAGCTTCGGATAAAGCACGTTTCTGTCCGATGTGTTTGGAAGTAGAACCTGAAGCGCAAACTTAAACATCGGAGAATTGAAGGATCTCTGCCTTGGAAGGGAGTGGGAAGGGGGTGTTGAGTGGTCCAGCCCTCAAAGGCAGCAAGTATGATACTTCTTCCACGCCTCATTTGAGCTACATCCCACAATATAATAGCCACAAGCCTGACTTCCTCTTCTACCAAAGCTGGACTTCCCAGGTCTATTAATATGTTCTCACAGAGTTGTAATTTTATTTTTGTGGTAATGGCAGAAGTAGTAGTATTTCAACATCTCACACCAACATTCTTGCAGGTGGCAGCCTCTGCTCCCCCAGGACTGGCAGGATCCCGTTGGAGCCCCTTGGCTGTGAGCTCTGCCTTTACCTCATATGACTCTGCTTGCTGCACTGTGGCTACACCAGCTCCCTTGGTTTATCCATACAATTCATTCTTTCACCTACTTCGTGTGCTAGTGCCAAAATCACTTTCTCAGTGAGACTTTCCCTGTTCACTTCCTCCTCTTTATTCTTAAATGGCACTTATCACCACCGAGTATGCTATATATTACACATGCAAATATAATAGATGAGATAACTGAAACCAGGCCAGTAGAGGGTTTAATTCTCTACTAAAGGGAAAATAATCTGGTTGATCCCAAAAGAAATCTCTACTCTATGCTGTATATAGAAGACAAAGGCACACATCAAACAATACAGAAATGAAAAGAAGGATGGGCTAAGGTATACAAAAAATGCAAATAAAAAAAGAAAAATAATGGAGATTTTTGAGATTCAGTATAGTAGAACTCAGACCAAGCACCAGTATTAAGACAAAGAACACCTTACAATGCTGAAGGCTATAATTCACAGTGAAAAGAAAATATTTATGAAAAGATTTAGGTCAAGTAACGTAACAGCTACTTTCCTTACAGCAGAAGTTACAAGTGATTCAAAGAAAAATAAAAGAAATAATAGCAAATGTTAATAAACTTCTCTTAATGTAGAACTAAAAAGTACACAGAACATTTATGAAATTAACTTTATGATTTAGAAATGGAAACATGCATATACCCCAATAAGTTGCATAAAGAAAAAATATTTTATACCAACAATATAAAACTAAAAATTCATAACAATTCATACATAGGAAGTGTTCCTGTTTTGTAATTTTAAATTCTTCTATTGAGCAAAACTCGACAAAGTGAAATAGCAGGTGATATTTATAGTTTCTAGACAAAAAATAACATGATAGCAGAGTCTACAGGAGACAGCAGCCTAAGTGTTCACAGTGAAATTCATGGATTTCAATACCTATAGCAATAAAAATATCACATGAAATAAATGAATTAGAAACTTAAAAGGTAGTCATTCTTAAGGCTCACTTTTTTTCCATTTGGACTTTAAGCAATCTAGATTAAAATCAACATAACACGAGTCTAGCTAGATTTAATTGCATTTAGCGTTTTTACTATAGTTGGAATATTTTTGGAAAAGTAAATAAACAATTACATTGCTACCATTAAACACCTTTATGTGTACAGATTGTAGCCTTCAAATACTATTTTCACTGAAGACAATGAGGACTCCTTGAAAATAGTTGATGTATAATATGACACTAGCACTGTGTCAGAAAGCAAAGAAGCTACCAAGATATTTGGGGTTGTGTCAGATCATTGTAGAAGTCAAAGATAGCCAAGGATGGGCAATTTGAGCTTCAAAATGTATGATCACTGAATTTATGTAAAAATATCAATAGAAGTGCAAGTATAATCAATGGAAAAATACTAGATGTAATAGGATATTCAATATAGTAGCAAGATATAATATATTTACAAGTCAATACCTTCATGTATTTAAGCAGTTACAGGGAAAAATACAAGAAATTATTCCATTCACATTACAAACAACAAAAGAAGAAATTTCCTGAGAATAAAATTAAGAAATGGGGGAAAACCTGTATAAGAAAAACATTAAAGCTTTTCTGAAAGACACAAAACTGTGACTTACTCTGAGTAAAAGGAAAAGTAAACCTTGCTCTTCAATAGGAAATGCAACCTCATAAATTGATGACAATTGTTTAAAGTTTATTTTTGTGGAACTAGAGTACAATAGTTTACACAGAAAAAAAAATAAGCAAAAATATAAAAGCACATTTTTAGGAAAAAAAAGTGATTATGCAGCCCTAGTCCTATTAGATGTTGCAATATATCATAGTCCCCATAATTTAAATATTAGCAAATTAATAGGCAATCCAATAGAAAACACAGATGCAGACCCAAGTACAATGTGAAAATTTATGCATGTAATAAAACCAGTATCTCAAATCACTGGAGGAAAAAAGATAGCTTTTTAAAATTAAATGTTGTTAGGACAGCTAAATGGTTATTTGAAAAATATACAAAATTGGATAAAAACATCACCTAATTGGAATTGTTGTTAAAACATCATCACTCTTAAAATGAGGAACCTACCCGACTTTCCCAAATTGAAGGATACTCTGAAGACCACCGGCCCCAGTTTTTCAGAAATGTTAATGCCAGGAAAAAAAAAAAAAGCAAACTGAGGAACCGGTCCAAGTTAGAAAAAACTAGAGATTTGATAACTAAATACAATACATGGCCCTTGTTATATCTGATTCATATTTTACAAAGAGGTCATCAAGGACATTTGGGGGATGATTGAGATGTGACTATAAACTCAAAGGTTAATGTAACAGTGTTTTTTTTTTTTTCCTAAGTGTGATGGCGGTATTGCGAGTCTGTAGGACAGCAGATCTCAACAAGGGCAGCTGTGCCCCCACCTCCAGCACCACCACCACACATTTGACAAAAGTGTCCAACGACATTTTTGGCTGTCGCAGTTGGAAGAGCAGGTGGCTATTGGCATCTAGTGGGAAGCAGCTAACATTTACTGTGTAGCCCAGATACGCCCCAACTAGCGCCCGCGCGCGCGCACACACACACACACACACACACACACACAGAGGATCCTTTTTCCCTACATGCCCGTAGCGCCGTGGTAGGAAAATCCCTTCTTCTCAGGGACACACTAAATACACCGAGACACTAAGCTAAATCATAAGAAATGGGCTTTGGCACGTACGTCGGCAAGACTTAAAGGTTAGGGTTTACGATGTTTATAACCAACTCTCAAAGCACTCCGCGTGTGCTCCGGCCTGGCTGCCTCCTCTCCAGGGAAGCCCGGAGCCCGGAACGCGCTCTCCCGGCGGCCGGGAGGAGACCCCCGGGCCTGCGCGGGGGGCGGAGCCGGGGCGCGGCGCGGCGCAGGCGCCGTGGAGGCCGGCCGCGCCCACGCGGCGCTCCGCCAGAACTCGAGCCCGCCCCGGGGACCGCTTGGTAGCGGTGCGGCTTGAGGGCTCCGATGGCTGCTCCCGGAGTGACAGCGCGGCTTTCTGGCTTGGAAGACGGGACCGCTACTCCTTTGCGATCCGCGGAGGGCTGCCGTGGGTATCTTCAGCGCCTTTGGAGCCCTGCTTCCCGGCTGCGGGCTTCAGAGGTGAATTTTTACACTTTGTTGAGTGGATCGCGACTTCCCGCGCCTGAGGAGCCTGGCCGGAGCCTGCAGCGAGGGCATACCCAGGTAAAAATTTTAAGTTTCAGCTTTTCCTGTGTGGAATCTCCACTTAAGGGGTTGGCTGTTTCTGCCAGGTAGCAAACAGTTTTAGGGTTTGCAGGTCAGAACCCTCAGTCGCATATGCGTCTTTGGTTTCACAAACTCATATCAATGTACAAAGCACTCTTAGGAAAACGGGGAGGTTACAGGGATCGGAGTCTCGTCGTGCAGTGGAGCCAGCACTCCTTCCAGGTCCCGCAATAGGTCTGCAGCAGGGACCAGGGTTCGGTGAAGACCGCGACCTACCGCTAACTTGGGTGTCAGCTGCCCGGGCTTAGTTCACGGTCTCTTGGGTCCCCACCTGCACCTGTTCCTTTGCTCTCCCTCCCGGGGCGGTGGCCAGGGCTGGTGGTGAGTGCTTAGCAGTCAGCAAACCGCCGGGACCAGCTGCTAAAATGGCATTCGCTTCCCTCTGGAAGCAACAGCCCGAGTCTCCACAGACTAAATGGATTCGTGTAAAAGGAAATTCACGATATTTCTCAGATGTTTGTATTTTAATAGCTTTTTTAAACTTATAAATGGAATGTGTGTTCACTGTGGTAACTTAGAAAATACTAAAAAGTAGGAAACTCCAAATTCTCCATGATCTCAAGCCACATAAAATAACTGTTTAAAATATTTATGTGTTATTTTGGTGGCCTTTTTTCAATGCATACTGATAAGGCAATGTATTGAACAACTGGATTTTTTTTAAATGCCTTAAATTTTTGTTTTGTGTTGTGTATAGAAAACTGTACAAATTATCACTTTCAAACAGAAACACACCCTTGGCACCCACTACCCATATCAAGAAATAAAACTATTCCTAGCTTCCTTCATTCACCTGCTGAATTGGGAGCAATCTCTCTCCAAATGTAACCACTGCCTTATCCTCAGATATATAGTTTAGTTTTGTCTGTTCTTGAATGACACGTTAATTATTCAGTGAGTATTTAATAGTAGTTGGTTTTGTTCACTCCATATTATATTTGAGTTCCTCGATATTGTTGCATGTACCAAGTCTTTTCTTATTTTCTTCTCTTTTATGTTGTATGGCACTTAATTGTATGGAAATACCCTGTTTTTCCTTTATACTATTATTTTTCTTAATAATGGCTTTAGATATAATTTACATCTCCAATTTTTCAATTATAAGTGTGCAGATTAGCGTATGTGTTTTGGAGTATATATACAGATATGGGCGACTATCCCTAAATGCGTTTTAGAACATTCTCTTCACCTGAAAAGCAACTCTAGACCTTTTAGGTACTAACCTCCAAGCCCTGTCCCTATCCTTTCCAGCATCAACCATTCACTAATCTTTCTGTCTCTGCAGTTTTGCCTGCCCTGGACATTTCACAAAAATTGAATCCTGGATGAGATCTTGTGATTGTTCCCATAAACTGACAATGAACATTCAGATTATCTCCAGGTTCAGGGCTATTAAAATAATGGATGTGTGAACATTAGTCTGTCTGCCTGCTCACATAGAAGCAGACTCTGTTGGGATAAATCCATAAAATTGGGTAGCTTGGACATAAGTATGTCTGTGATCGTCAGTAGTTAGATTGCCAAAAGTTTTACATATTTGCTCTCAGCGGTGTTGTGTACTCAGTGCCCCACATCCTCACCAACACTGGGGATTGTGTGGCCTTGATTTCCAGTTCTATGATGATGTCTAATGATAAGGAGTGTTTTTCTTATTATTATTGGCTAATTGGATATCTCATTTAATACAGCTTTTTAGATATTCACCCATTTTTCTATTGGATTATTTATCTTTTTCTGTTCTTTCTGAACGCTGCATACAAACACCTTTTCTAATAGACGGTTCACATTTAACTATCTCGTAATCAGATTTTGATAAAAGTAAATTTTAGTTTTTATTGAAGTTAAATTTACAGATCTTCCTCCATGACTGCGTGTCTGCTCCTGAGTTCTAAACATGTATATTCTTTGCTTGTATTTTGTATTAAAAAATAAGAAAAAGAACCCTTTACTGTTGAGCATGTTGGCATTGTTCCTTTTTTTTTTTTCCTCTTTTAGGGACATTTTGAAACACATTATTCTTTTTCTGTTGTTTTTTCCTTTTATAAATTTGTTTTTAAAAGGCTTTATAAAGGGCCTTTTACAACCACCACCCGCCCCCCACCCCCATTCTTTTTCCATGATTACTGCCTTTGCTGATCTGTAAGAAATTATTGCTTACTCTAACGTCACAATGACTTTCTCCTGTGTTACCATCTGGGAACTTGTCTTTTCTTTGAACACTTACATCAAATAATATGTACAATTGATTTTGGAGTGTGATTTAATTAAGGACTGATTTTTTTTTCACATATTGCATCCCCTTGACCAGTGTCATTCTTGAGAAAAAAAATTAACCTTTTGTTATTGTTCTACAAAATCACTTTTATCATAAATCCACAGAAACAGATCTATAGATATTAGAATTAGTAGACAAGGAGTGTAAAATAACTGCCAAATGTGCTAAAGAATCTTATTAAGGGTGGATATAATAAGTAAAGACATAGGGAATTTCAATAGAAACACAAAACAAATAATATAAAAAGGTTAAAATGGAAATCCTACAGCTGAAATACATAATTGAAATTATTTGATAGGATTATTAATAGATTTGACACATGGTAGAAAGAATCATTAAACTTGAAGAAAAATCATTAGAAATCATCCAGATTTAATGTATGCGGAGAAGCAATAAGTTTAACTCAACAGAGCATTAGTGATTTGTGAGATAGTGTCAGTAAGTCTAATATACACAAAACTGGGCTCCCAGAATGTAAAGAGAGAATATGAGGCAGAAAAATATTTACAAAACCTTGCCAAGTTTGATCAAATATATTTTATCTAGAACGTTTACTTGTTTTCAGTGAGAAGTTGATCCCAGTATCAGATTGCCATTAATGGAATTTAGAAGTTAACATAAATGAAGTTCTATATGAGTGATCCACAGACATTTTTAAAGTCACATAAAATGTGGAAAAATATCTTGTTAGATGGGACTGTCCTGAGCATAGCTATACCTTTTTATTTTTTTTTAATTTATTTATTTGACAGGTAGAGTTACAGACACTGAGGGAGAGAGACAGAGAGAAAGGTCTTCCTTCCGTTGGTTCACTCCCCAAATGGCTGCAACGGCCAGAGCTGCGCCGATCCGAAGCCAGGAGCCAGGTGATTCTTCCTGGTCTCCCATGTGGGTGCAGGGCCCAAGCACTTGGACCTTCCACTGCCCTCCCGGGCCATAGCAGAGAGCTAGACTGGAAGAGGAGCAACCGGGACTAGAACTGGGTGCCTATATGGAATGCTGGCGCTGCAGGCTGAGGATTAACCTAGTGCGCCACGGCGCCGGCCCCTAGCTATACTTTACAATTAAATGTTGCCTACCCACTAAAAGCCAGTAGCACCATCCCCATCATGGTAAAATGGTGCAGTTTTTCAGAGCCTCCCACCATGCAGGAAACGACCACACTTGCCCTGAGAGCCCCTCTCTCACAGTACCCACCATGGCGTCCTCCTTCCATGCCCCTTCCAGCCTCATCTTCTGGGATGAGGCTCCTGAGTCTCAAACCACTGGCCCCCTTCTCAGGGCACTGGGGATTGCTCTTCTGTCCTCCAGAATGCTCCTCCCGGGAATTTCCACATGAGATGTAAGTTTTCTCAGTGAAGGCTTGTAGATTAAAGAAAAACACCAGAAACTTGTACATTCTCGCCCCATCTGAGCTCCTTTGCTAGGGCTACCACAGCAAAATGCCATAGACTGGGTGTCTTAAGCAACAGAAATTAGCTTTCTCAGTTCTGGAGGCTTTTAGAAGTTCAAGACCAAGATGTCAACAGGTTTGATTTCTCCTGAGACCTCTCTCCTTGACTTGCACTTGGCTGCCTTCCTGGGATTTTTCCTCCGTACGAGTCCCTAGTGCCTGTTTGTGTGTCCAGAATTCCACTTACAAGGACATTAGTTACATTGGATTGAGGCCCACACTAAGGGCCTTAGCTTTCCTCCTTAAAAGTCTCTTTTCTCCAAATACAGTTACCTTATGAAATCCTGTGGGATTAGGACTGCACTGTATGGATTTTGTAGGGGAGAATGCAGTTGGGCCCTTAACCATCCCTGGTTGATTTTTATCCATAGCCCTTATTTTAAATATAATGTATTTTCATTATTGTTTTATTGTCTCACCTAGGGTTCTACTAGATTACAGATTCCATGAGAGAGGAATTCTAATGAGTTTTTTCTCTGTAATGTCTTCAGAACCTCAGATGAGTTGAAAAATTACAGTTGTTGATGTTTTTTACTCAGGGCCAGCATCTGTGCAACTTCAATTGATTCTTAATAACTCCCTTTATATTTCAGGACATTCTTTCATTTTTTCATGAATTAAGAAAGCCCTGATTGTATTCCAGTAATTTATGCATTGCTAAGTTATGTTTGAGTTTCTTAGCAGAAAGAATTACAGCAGGAAAAGATCCAGCTTTTTACAGAGTGATATGCCTGTTTCCAAAGCAACAAAAACCTTCCCCTGATTAGGCAGACTGAGGGCTCTTCCATTTGTAGTGGGAATCTCATCAAACTGCTAAGGACCACCGCACAGAGAAACAGGCCCTAGCTCCATCGTGGCAAGCAAAGATGCCTGTTCAGTTGTGTGCTAACTGTACCAACTGCTTTTGCTTATATTATTTTTTTCTCTAGGTGGTCAGATTCAGGATGGAGCTTTCAAAAACAAAGATGAAAACCTGAAGGAGCTGCCAACTGAGTGTTCCTTTGTAACATCTGCACTGCAAGGAAAAATTACGTTCCTGCCTTGTGTCGTCTAACAACAACCTATTTAGCCATTGTTTTAATCTAGGTTATTCTTGAAAGCAGAGGCTGAAACAAGGTAAATGCTTTCTATTCGGTAATCTGACCCCAGGGAGCAGGGATGATGGGGGAGTGAACAGGAAAGAAAGCAAAAGAAAACCCAGGCTGGGGCCAGCGCTGTGGTGTAGTGGACTAAGTCTCCACCTCCACCTGTGATGCCGACATCCCATATGGGCACTGGTTCCAATCCTGGCTGCTCCTCTTCTGATGCAGCTCTCTGCTATGGCCTGGGAAAGCAGTAGAAGATGGCCCAAGCACTTGGGCCCCTGCACCCTGCAGCCGCCCCTGGCTCCTGGCTTCAGATCTGCACAGCTCTGTCCATTCAGATCTGCACAACTCCAGCCATTGTGGCCATTTAGAAAGTGAACCAGAGGATGGAAGACCTCTGTCTCTGTCTCTCCCTTTGTCTGTAACTCTACCTCTCAAATAAAAAGGAAAAAAAAAAAAAAGAAAGAAAACCCAGGCAAAATAAGGTAGTGTTAACAAGTGGTCCACCAGTGTTAAGGCTAACTTAATGTAGAACCTTCTCATAATTCTTATTAAGCATTGCTCAGAACTGCCTGGCTAAGGGGTCACGGGGAGAAGCTTTTATCTATCAGCATCATTTCATATGTACTGAAAGTTGCTCCCAGGGGGCGTGAGGCCCACATTCCTCTGGGCTGCAGAGACAGGAGAGCACAGCTGGAACCACGGTGTCACACACTGCTTCACCAGAGAAGGCATGGGACAGGAAACTGGATTCTTGGTGCATGCTTGAAGTGAGGCACTGTCAGCCCAGAGCAGGGTAAAAGCTTCCTAGAATTTTTCTTGAGAGCTGTGGCTGGAATCGGGTTGAAATGAGAAAGCACACAAGAGGCATCTGATAAGCCTGCAGAATACACTGTTAGGCTTGTCTAAATCTGTTTCTTCCCTTATTTCTATGCTCCGGTTTTCGGCATCCAGTACAAGGCCAGCAGAAGAGTTAAATAAGAAGGTTAAATGTTTTGGAAGGTACGTGTTTCTAACAGTTTTGAGTCATGTTTATAAGAGGAAGTGACAGTGAAACTTGAATGTTGTTTAACATTTTACTTGAAAAATGTGACCACTGGGAAAGGATTGTGTATCTTCTTATCTTACATAATTTCAGAAACAATCATGAGTTATTTGGAGAAAAGTTAAAAAATAAAATTTAATCATTTCTTGTGTCTTTGTGAGCTTTATAAATCAATGTCCTTAACTTTTCCTAAGATGCTGTTTTCTTCTGTCAAATAGCACTAGTAATAGAAAGCTTCCAAGTAATGAAGGAAAAACTAGAAGAAGCATGGGATAAAAAGAATTATGATAATTTCCATCATGTGAAGGGTTAGCATTGATATTGGTTGGAATACAAGGGAAACTGAGTGATTCCTCTTTGAGGCCCCATCTTCTAGAAATAGTTGGTCACCATCTTCCTCTGCTTGCCATCAATAAGATGAAGGCTTTGTTCTTCAACTCAATATGTGTTAGCTTCTGCCATGTGCTGAGGGTACCTCAACAAGTTCATGGGAAAATGGAATTAAAAACCATGCATGATTTCTTTGTAATATAAGTTTTCCATGAACTTGAACTTCTTGAAGACCCCTCATATGCATGGATCTTAAAATTTGTTTGCACCAAAATAAACTTCTCTTTTAATTCCCTTTTCCACAAAATTTTTGAAATACCCTCATATATACACATCTCAAAACTCATGTAATCTCTCAAGAGCCAAAACAAAGATCAGTGAGGAGGAAAGGCTGCAAAGAAAAAACTGCAGAAATCCACAGAGATCCCATTGTTGAACACTAACCTTAACAATTCTCAAAACTAACATGACACTGGAAAACATTTCATTACTGAGAACTCCATGTATGCGTGAAAGATCTCAGAAATGTTACATAGGTAGGACCAGACTAGCCTGATTAAAATTACACCACTTGTCCCCTCTTACTTCACTCCTCTCAAAACAAGCCTAAAATCGGTCAAAGTAAAACAAAGCTGATCCACAACTAACTACCTGCCAGGACAATGCCCAAATTTGTTATTTTGCAACTTCTGAGAAGCATGTGCAAAGATGGGATTATTTTTAACAGATTTTTGGCGAAATGCTTCTGAATGCTGAAAGGCAGAGTAAGCAACATGAGATAGAATACTCAGACTCCATAACATGCCTGAACCCGGTGAGGGTGTGATGTTTAACTCTTATTTATGTCAACTTATATTTGTCCAAACATTATTTCTGGCTGTTTCAGGGTGTTTTCTGGTGAGATTAGGATTTGAATTGATGGACTGAGTAAAGTAGATTGAGAGTCCCAGCATGAGTGGACATCATCTGATATGTTGAGGTCCCAAATAAAACAAAAAGTTGGCAGAAGGCTTAATTCTCACTACAGAATTGTTGTGTTCCAAGACTCGGACTGACACTGTCAGTGCTCCCAGCTGTCAGGACTTTAAACAGCAGCTCATGGGTCTTCTCAGCCTCCATAATGGTGTGAGCCAATTCCTTATAATAAATGGGATAGGTGGTATATTGCTGGATGATACTGTTGGGTCTGTGTCTCTTGAGAACCGTGACTAATAAAGTAGTAAGAAAGGTTAAGTACCAAAAGACTTAGCCTATAGCATAGTTTAATAAAGTTTAAGGTCAACTGATGAACTGTCAAGCCAAAGTTGCTGGCATGAGTATAGCAGCTACTTTCCATTGTTGTTCTGATAGGAACCACCCATAGGAAATGCAGCCTTGGCATGGAAGTATGAACAGAGTCAGAGCAGTAGCTAGGACCCCCGGTTGAGCTCCTCTCAGCACAGGATCCAAGTGGTGCATTTTCTTTTTTTTTTTCCTTTTTTTTTTGACAGGCAGAGTGGACAGTGAGAGAGAGAGAGAGAGAGAAAGGTCTTCCTTTGCCGTTGGTTCTCCCTCCAATGGCCGCCGCGGCCGGCGCACCGCGCTGATCCGATGGCAGGAGCCAGGTACTTATCCTGGTCTCCCATGGGGTGCAGGGCCCAAGCACCTGGGCCATCCTCCACTGCACTCCCGGGCCACAGCAGAGAGCTGGCCTGGAAGAGGGGCAACTGGGACAGAATCCGGTGCCCCGACCGGGACTAGAACCCGGTGTGCCGGCGCCGCAAGGCTAGCTCAGTCCTCCCCTTCGTGCTGCATGGCTCTGTTCAGACCTGTCTGCTAGGAAGATGACTAGGTGCCTCTGTCAGCTTGGATCCTGTGCCAAATAATCCTAGAAATTTCTGGATGGTTTCCTGTACCAGTGTATACTCACTTGGTTAAGTAGCCATAAATCCATTTGGAGAAGAACTTAAGAACTCATCGCATTAAATACTCACACCATTGTCCAACAGTGTCCTTTCTGGGGACCCTGCCAACACTCACCTGTGGATTCTTTATCTGAAAACTGCTTCAGGTCTGGGAAATTAATAAGGGATTGTGATACTTTATTGGGCTTGCACCCTCAACCTTTTTCTGTTCCATTCAAGGCTTGCTTAATTATAGAAGTTAAGGAGAATTCTTGTTCCTTGCCCATCCATTTTGTCTGTAGGGGTATTCTCTTCATTTAATCAGTTTCCCAAACAACCTGTGAGTCAAGTACCCTTAGCTCCTCCTCTAGTTTCACCAAATGGTAAGTAATTACAGCCTCTGGGCTTTGAGTAGTTAAGCACCAGCCCTTCAGTGCTCTCTCCTACTTAAGAATCCATCACCCCTGGTGCTGTTAACAAGCCCAGCTCTATACCTGCTTCACTTACCCTCAGCCTTGTTCTAAAAATGCAGCCACCATTGTAAGTGGTACTGGTGTCCTCTCAGCACACTTTTGGTGGCATTAGTTAATTGTGTAGCTTTTGCACCTTGCTTGGAATAAAACCATATGGGTTTTCTAGCCTCATAAAATATCTGTTGCCGCATGACCATCTTGCTCAGTCCCTGTTCCTTCTGCTTTTCACCAAGACAACTTTGGCATTCCCACTTTGCTCCACGTTGATCATCCTGTCTCCAGGCTTTGGGCTTTCTCTGCTTCCTGGGGTGCATGCCAGGATGATAATGTCATCTGTGCAGCTGTAACAAAATACCTACGACTGGGTAATTCATAAAGAACAATTTCGTTTTCTCACAAGGTCTGGAGTCCAGAAAGTCCAAGATCAAGGCACCAGCAAGTTCAGTGTCTGGTGAGAGCTTGGTCACTGCTTCCCAGTGACACCTTGTTGCTGTAATCTCCAGAGGGGATGAATGCTGTGGTTTCACATAGTGGAAGGGACAGAGAGGCCAAGGAGGCCAGCTGGTTCTCTCAGCCCTTTTCTAAGGTTGATCATCCAATTCTAGAAGGTGGGGGTTGGAGGGTTGGAGAGAGACACCTTATTGATTAAATCACATTTTAACAGCCATACTTCTTATATTTTATCACATTGGTGGCTAAGTTTCAAGGCATGAATTTTGGGGGATAGTCAGTCCACAGCAGAAGAAAAAATACTGAGTGCTGCTAAACATCCCTAAATAAATAAATCAATTTCTAGTCTTATATTCCAGCCCCTACCAAAGCATGCTCACTCTTAGAGCTCCTTCAGTGCATAATCCTTTTTTTTTTCCCTTTAAAGATTTATTTATTCATCTGAAAGTCAGAGTTACACAGAGAGAGGAAAGGCAGAGAGAGAGAGAGAGAGAGAGAGGTCTTCCATCTGATGGTTCACTCCCCAATTAGCTGCAACAGCCGGTCGAAGCTGCACCAATCAGAAGCCAGGAGCCAGGAGCTTCTTCCGGGTCTTGCAGGGGCCCAAGGACTTGAGCCACCTCCTACTCCTTTCCCAGGCCATAGCAGAGAGCTGGATCAGAAGTGGAGCAGCTGGGTCTCAAACCAGCATGCATATGGGATGCCAGCGCTTCAGGCCAGGGGATTAACCCGCTGCGCCACAGTGCATAATCTTTTGTTTCCCTTATCAAACTCCCACTTTTTTGTGAAAGTTATGCTGGGTTTAAACTTCTGTTGGCTTCCTGGCAGAGTACCTGTTGCCCTGTTGAAGAGGGCCCTTGGTAGAATCTTGTACCCCAGGAAAAGTGAATAGCTTTCCCTAAAGTGCTCCCTTCAGGCCCATATAAGTTCTTTGGGAAATTCTTCCAAACATTTAAGAAGAAAAAAATACTAAATTTACACATTTTTTTCTCGTAGGAAAATAAAAATGCTTCATAATTTCTTCAGGTGGCAGAGATAACTTTGACACTAAAAATGTTGGAGACAATATAAAAGATTGTCAAATCAGACTCAGAGACTCACAGGAATAAAAGATTATAATCATTTGTAAAGTTTTACTAATCTCAAATACACAAGCAATCCGGAAGAACAGACAAAGCAATTGAAGCCCAGAACAATGTGGTTTCCAAGGTCCTGCCTTCTTGCATTAGACGAGCTATTTGGCCAGGCTAGAAAGATAAATTCTTTAGGTGAGCTCACCTCCCGCAACATGGAGCATTTTAAGTTATGGCTTTTCTCCATTTTATGCCCAGGTACTTAACACCTTGCATGACATTGCCCTGAGCACTGTGCTCCACAGCTCATAGATTCTGGTTTTGCTTACCAAAATCAATCCTAAATTAGAGATGTCTTGCCAAAAGCACTTTTTAGATAAGGACCTACCTCCTAGGAACTAATACTCCTTTATGTACATGAAGTCTGTTATCCATTTATATATATGATTCACCTGAATTAACCTCATTCTTTCTTTTGTGGAAACATTCGCCAAGATGTCTCCAAGAGAGAAATTAATTGGAGACTAGTTGTTTGATTCTCTTCTGTTCAGAAGCCAGAAACTCAAATACATAGGTGCTAAGATACTAACCAAAGTATTTCAAAGTAGAATCTACAAACTATAAAAGACTAGTACACTATGAAGCTAGGTTTATCATTTGAAAATTACTTAGTATAATTCATCATGTGTCAGAAAAAAAAATCCATGTAATAATCTCAATGTTGAGAACAAGCAGTTGAACAAATTAACACTCGTTAACAATTATAAATTATCAGGAAACTAGGAATTGAACTTTTCTAAACTGATATCTACTAAAAATCTACAGCTAACATAATACTTAATTGTAAGACAAATATACTTAACTGTAATAGGTAAAGCAGCAGGCTGCAGTGCCAGCATTCCATATGGAAACTGGTTCGAGTCCCAGCTACTCCACTTCAGATTCAGCTCTCTGCTGATGCACCTTGAAAAGTAGCATGTGGGAGAACTGGAAGAAGCACCTGGGTCCTGGCATCAGACCAGCCCAGCTCTGGCCCTGCGGCCATTTGGGGAGTGAACCTCTGGATGGAAGATCCTATCTCTCTCTCTCTCTCTCTGTACTCTGCCTTTCAAATAAATAATTAAATTTAAAAATCCAGTCATCTTTCCACTCAATACTGGCATTAAGGTAGGATGTTCATTCTCATCACAAGTTTTCAACATTGTACTTGGTATCTTACATGGCAGACAGAGGAGAGGGAGGAGGAAGAGAGAGCAGGGATAACTATTGGAAAAGAAGTAACATCACAGAGTACTTGATTGTGTATATGGAAAACATCTCAAGTAAATAATAAACTATTAAAATGACCGTGAACTTAAAAGATCAGAATACCAAATGATTATACATCCTCAGATCTATTAAACTAATTAAAATATTTAAAATTGACAATAGTTAAAAATCAGCAAATACCAGGAATAAATCAGTTGTAAAATTTGTAATTTTTTACACTGGAAACTGGAAAATACTAACAGAAATTGAAGAAAGTTCAAATAAATGAAGATATAAACAATGTTAATTAGTGAAAGGCTGAATATTTTAAACATCATAATTTTTGTTTGATCCAATGTTGTGTGTAGAGTCAGTATCATACCAATCAAAAAATTCCCAGTTATTTTTTGAGGAAATTAATATATTAAATCCAAAATATATATGTAAATCTAAAGGGCCTATAAATATAAAGAAAAAGAAATGAACTAGAATAACCAAGACAGTCTTGAAGAAAAACAAGATACGATGAAAATCCCAGGTATCAAGATCCCCCATTAAGCTACAGAAATTGAGACAGTAATCATATTTGTCCAATGAGGAACTAATAGACTAATAGGATAGAGTAGAGTGTTAAATCTAACTTTCTGCCTCTAGAAGCAAACTCTTTATTCCTTACTCTAAGAACTATTTTATTATTTCCTTTGCAATATTTATTCCTGTTCTCTTTGTCTTGTCCCCTTCCTTCACTGCCCTGACTCAGATAAGATGAGCTTAGCATCCACCCATGTTTATCTTCCGATTCAAAACGGACTATAATCTTAATGCCTTGAGAAAGGCCACAGAAGATTCACCAAAAGAAACAGGCAAAAGAAAATAAGCAGGCAGGAACTGTGGCGCAGTAGGTTAGCATCCTGGACTGAAGCACTGACATTGCATATGGGCCCCAGTTTGAGACCCGGCTGCTCCACTTCCAATCCATCTCTCTGCTACGGCCTGTCTTTGGGCCCCTGTACCCATGTGGAGACCCGGAAGAAGCTCCTGGCCTCTGGCTTCGGATCAGCTCAGCTCCAGCCATTGTGATTAATAGGGGGGTGAACCATCGGATGGAAGACCTCTCTCTCTCTCTGCCTCTCCTCTCTCTGTGTAACTCTGACTTTCAAATAAATAAGTAAATCTTAAAAAAAAAAAAAAAAAGAAGAAAGAAAGAAGAAAATCAGCTACTGGTTTTTAAGTTTTCAAGGACCAAAATCATGGTGTCCAATTTAGAGTTGGAATAATCCATGGTTAGCCAGTTTTCTCCATGTTCTACTTCCTGCAAACTTAATTAGAGGAAGACAAACAATCTTAGTATTAAGTCAGAAAATTATAAATCATACTCAGAGAGAACACTGGAAAGTTAATGACTTGCAAGGGCTTCTGAAAAGGGCTCAATATTCTAAGAGCATGAGAGAACTTCCAGAACAGAAAATGAAAAATGTACCTAGTCTAAGAATTGAGAGGCTTGTGCCTGATCTAAGACCCTGAGAAAGTTCTATAGAGTTGGCTTTGGCAGTATGGCACTAAATATTGGAGTAAAAACACCTGCATTTAGTGCCTGGGCAGATGAATCCTACACTAATTCATAATAATTTGGGGACCAGTGTGGTGGAATGAGAAGGCCATGCCAAGGTGGCCGCTGGCAAGCGAACATCAGTTACTCAAGAATGGCTTCGGAATCCACCTGGCAAAGGAGCCTGCCTGGCAACAGGCAGTGATTGGTTAGGGCATAAACCACCCCTTGACTGGATTGGCTGCCTCGGCTATATAAGCTGCTGAACCAACTGAAATAAATGAGTCTGCAGGCTGCTTGTCTCTGGCCCGCTTTCATCCGACTCCCGGTGTCTATGTGGTGACTTCGTGCCTCTTGCCCCCACCACGCTTCTCTCAGAATGATTCCATAGCAACAGACCAAGAGATGCATAGAATGTAGTTCTTAGTTTAGTTGAGAACTTGGAGAAATGAGGCCAACAGCTGACAGACCTGAGGATCTCTTGGCAGAGGTACCGGGTAGACTCTTTGAAGAGGTCCTGGATTTCATCAGATGTCCACATGGAGAGTGATATCAGTGGCGAGCACAAAGGACGGTGTTGATGCCAGTTCTCGATTGACATCCCTTAAGATTCGGATGTCATGGGGCCAGCATTGTGGTACAGCAGGTTAAAGCCCTGGCCTAAAGCACCAGCATCCCATATGGGCGCCAGTCCTAGTCCCAGCTGCTCCGCTTCTCATCCAGCTCTCTGCTATGGCCTGGGAAAGCAGTGGAAGATGGCCCAAGTCCTTGGGCCCCTGTACCCATGTGGGAGACCTGGAAGAAGCTCCTGGCTCCTGGCTTTGGATCAGCACAGCTCCGGCCACTGCAGCCATTTGGGGAGTGAACCAGCGAATGGAAGACTTGTCTCCACCGCCCCCCCCCCCCGTCTCTCCTCTCTCTCTGTAACTCTGACTTTTGAATAAATAAATTTTTTAAAAAAGCTAAAGCCATTTTGCACCCACCTGAGTATGTGACTGGCAGGCCTGTAATGAATAAAGCAATGCCAAAGTTACCAGGCAGGACTGAAAGACTGCTGTTGAAGGGTAGATTAGCCTCGAGCAAAGCAGCTGTATGGAGTTCTCTTAACACAGCCTGCAAGGCACCACACAATTAGGGAGATATTTGTCAAATTATGTTCTGTTGAGTACTGTTTTCTTAGGATAGGAATTGATGTTAGGAGAGAAACAAAATTAGAATGCTTCTTCAGTGCCAGATTCTCAAACGTGAATATTTGTTTATGAATGTTTAATGCAACTCTCCAAAAGAGATGCTTCTATCTGTCCCATGTGGTAACATGATGTACAGCCCAGATCCTGCTCAAAGAGGGACTTGCTCCCCGTTCACTGGGTGTGTTGTCTGCAGGCAGCCTGCAGCTGTCCGCTTTCTTTGGGAATTGTCCCAGCTGCACAGAACCACTGCACCTAAGGTCAGACTCCTTCCTGGGGTGGCCGGTTTCCAAGGACTGATCAATGCAGAGATGCAAAGTTGCTCTGTTTCTCACCTGAAGGCCATTCCAACTCCAGAGCCCCCTGTGGTGATGGCCAGGGCTGCTGTTGAACCTGCATTACAACTCAGCCCCTTCATCTACCTAATTCTTTTTCTCCTCTTTTGTATTTATACAAAAGGTGTTTCTTAACAAATGTGTTGTGACTTCAACTTAATCTCAGTCTCAGAATCTCTATCCTGGAGAACCCAGTCTGAGACACTCAACTCCTTGATTCTGACTGCACACAAAAGTCTTTCCTCATAGCGTACCTGACACACACAGGTTTTAAGAAACATACACTCTAGATGCCAGGAAGCACAGTTGTGAGGACTTGGTAAACTCCTCTGTGGGAAATGGGTGAAAAAATTCCTGAGACTTGAACCCTTATCCATGAATTTCTTTGGAATTTGAAATCAGCCCAATTTTGAAACATAACAGTCTGATGTTCAAAGTATTCCAGAACCCATTATCTGTTGAGGTGGATGGATAGGATCTAAATAATATATGAGACATCTTCAAAAAAATTCATGGAAAAGTATATTATGAAAAATTTATGCATGGTTTTCAATGTGGTTGTTTTCGCACCTGAATAAACTTTAATTCTATCTTTCCATGAGCTTTTTGAAGAACCTTCATCTGACATTTGCAAATAAATTTTCTGTTCTCTGTAAAAATATCTAAATCTCTAAAGTGATCAGTGGTTATTGGAGGTATTGTAGGAAGAGAGTTGAAAGTTTATATCCAAGAAATAAAAGCTATGCCATAGCAATTCCACAAAACAAGAAAATCCTTGAAACTGGAAGATTTACCCCCCAAAAATGTCCAGGGGATTATAATTCACTTAATTTATTAAAATGTTTGTGTTTGGCAAACTAGTGACTAATACCGTTTCAAGATGTGGCTTTATTAAAATAAAAAACCTAGAATGAGTATTTTTTACAAGTTTTTGAAATAATTACATTTGTATTTTGTACTACTTTCAAACAAGGAGCTTGCTTGAGAGACTAACACATAAATGATCAGAGACAATGAACTATCAGACTGCATGATCAGCATAGAGCAATTTCCAAATAAGATGAGATGCATGCAGCCTCCACAAATTTGGCTTGGGGAGGAGTTTGCTTCAGCTCACTTGAATAAGCTACTGTGCATGGCTCACAAGGGTCCTGTTCTTAATGAGATGGCGCACAGCAGCAACACACTGTGAATCCAAATAGCAGATGGCAACACTGTTGAGTAGGCTGGCAGTCTGATGTCTAGCCACCAACTGGCAGCAATCATTATTAAACTGATTCATGTGCCCAGGGAAAATCTTCCTAAGTGTCTTAGCCAATGTGAGCAGCAAGAAGAAAATACTCTGCTATCCCTATCTACCTTGATTACTATCTATATTTTCCATAACTAGTTTTCCCCAAGGTCATCTACACAAAGAAATAGCGTGATGTGTGAACTGGAGGCCTTGTTCCTTTCCAGCATACTCCTATACTGGTAAACATGATAGCTGTGATTTCCCTATTTGGTGAGTAGCTTTTACTCAAAGGAAATAACTTGGTAGCATTCACCCCATGGACTTGTGGTGAATATTCGATGATAAGCAAGCACTCACAGTGTCTCTAACGAAGGTTCTGTGTACATATTCTTGTGGATTTAATAACTGGGCATATTCTGTCTTACATAAGGAAGAAATTACCTAAATTGCTCAAGATCCTTCCACCTGAGACAGGTAGCTCATCCCTCAGTGAAAACTTTATTATAATCACACTTGTTTGGGAAAATAGAATGAGAGTTGCTAGTTTTCAGGAACCTGTCATATAAGGGCCTCTTCATGAGAAAAGACATGGTTTTTTTAGAAGGCTTTTATTTAATGAATGAAAATTTCATATGTACAGCTTTTAGGAATAGAGTGGTTCTTCCCCCAACTCCCGCCCTCCCACCCTCACTCCCATCCCACCTTCTTTTCCCTCTCCCATCCCATTCTTCATTGAAGTTTCATTTTTAATTAACTTTATATACAGAAGACCAACTCTATACTAAGTAAAGATTTCAACAGTTTGCACCCACCCACACACACACATACCAGGTATAAAGTACAGATTGAGAGCAAGTTTTAGAGTTATTTCTCATAGTACAACTCATTAAGGACAGAGGTCCTACATGAGGAGTAAGTGCACAGTGACTCCTGTTGTTGATTTAACAATTAACACTTATTTTTGATGTCAGTGACCACCCGAGGGTCTTGACATGAGCTGCCAAGGCTATGAAAGCCTTTTGAGTTGGTAATTAGAGCTCTATGCAAAGTGGAAGTTCTCTCTTCCCTTCAGAGAAAAGTACCTCCTTCTTTGATGCCCTCTTCTTTCCACTGGGATCTCACTCACAAAGATCCTTCATGCAGAGCATTTTTTGACACTATATCTTGGCTTTTCATGCCTGAAATGCTCTCATGGGCTGAGAAAAGACATCTTGAAGGTGCTCATTTTTAAAGCCTGTCTTTAAAAATCACTGTGCTGGGGCCAGGTCTGTGGTGTAGTGGGTAAAGCCACTGCCTGCAGTGCCAGCATCCCATATGGGCACTGGTTCATGTCCCAGCTACTCTAGTTCTGATACAGCTCTCTGCTATGGCCTGAGAAAGCAGTAGAAGATGGCCCAAGTCTTGGGCCCCTGCACCCACATGGGAGACCCAGATGAAACTCCTGGCTCCTGGCTTCGGATCAGCACAGCTCCAGCCATTGCAGCCATTTGGGGAGTGAACCAGTGGTTGGAAGACCTTCTCTCTCTGTGTAACTCTTTCAAATAAAAAAAAAATTAAAAAAAAGAAATCAAAGTGCTATTATGTAATTTTTTTTCAAATAGTAAAAGGATCTGTTATTATAACCAATCCAGCCAATTTCAACATCTCTATATATTAATAAAGAAGGCTTCAGCAAGGGTTTTATTGAAAAACAAAACCCTGCTTTATTCACTTACAAATTACTTGCACTTGAAATGAAAACAATAGTTTTCTAAATATTCATGAAATTTTCTTTCAGAATTAAAACACTAGATTTTTCTTGTGCCATTTGCTTATAATGAAACCACTACAGTCAAATGTCATTTATTCCACATGTTGTAATCACACATTTTATTGTCTATTACACATATAGTAATTTTTAATGGGAGCAAATTTAAAATTTTTAGGAGGTATCAAAATCTCTCTGGTCTTTGGCTTTAGCAATTTGATAAACCAATCCAAATACAAATATTACTTATTAATTCTGGATAGCATGTCCATATTGTTATCTCAAACTCCCTTCCAGAGAGACCCTAGCCTTCACAGCACAGCTCAAAAGCAAACTGACATGCCATTTTTCAAATCTCTCAACATTCTCTGCTAATAAGAAACCAAATGGCAATAGTCACCTTACACTTTAATAATTGAGACATAAAATTTAAAAAAAGAATCAATGAAAGATCTCAGATGTGCTTGTCCTCTGGTTACTTTATAAGAAATAAATTAAACTGATATCAGAAGATAAGGAATCCATACTTATCCATGCTTCACATAGGAAAATAATCTCCTGGACTAAAGGAATACTGAAAATGGTAGTACATGAGTTCTTTAAAATGGCTCGAATCTCTCAAGTTATTGATCAGCTTTTCAGACCACCAATAGTTACATTTTACCAAATATAAAACTTATATAAATGCTAGATATTAGGAAAATAAGATAGGATGATGACTATTTGAATATTAGGCTGCAGTCTTCCCAAGGCCACTGTCGCACACCATAGGACAGACTGCAAGAGGAAATACCCATATCCATCTTGACGCCCATAGTCACCTTTGAAGTAGCTACAGAAAAAAACTCCATCCATTTAACCCAAAAATAATTATGGGTATTTCTCTCTTGAGGGGGGAATGTTAGGTAGGAAGTCAGAAATGAGCTTATGTGTGTGTGACAAAGGCCTAAGGAATTGACATTTAGGTCCAGCATCTGCATCTCAAAGTCATCCCAATAACCTTCCAGGTGCAGCCCAGTATCTGCACTTCAAACGTCCTGCCCCTTCTACCTGATAACCATACTTCCCCTAAGGTGGGGCAACGCCAGCCAGGCTTCCCCTGTCTGATAATTGGGAGGAGGGGAGGGACTCAGAAAGGAATTTTTCATATTTACATCCAAAAAGTCCTTTGTTCCAGGAGAAGAGGCCGGAAGGCAAGGCCGATCCCCTTAAAAACCCCTGACCTCAACCGGACTGCACACTCAGCCCTCTGCCTCTCTGCTGAGCTGCCTGCCTGGCCTGCCCAGATGTATTCTCTCCACTCAACCATGTAACCTCGCTCTCCCTCAGTCTGAGTGACTGGGCACTCTCTCAGGTTCTGTCTGGAGAGGTGTCCATCCATTCTTATGGATGTTCCTACCCTAATAAACCTTGCTATTTTGCTTTCCACTTACAAAAAAAAAATATTAAGCTGCATTCTGTGGGTATCAAAGAAACTCAGCAATGATGGGCTAGTTCAAAGGATGGTTCCAGCAGCTGGCATTGTGGCCTGGCATGTAAAGCCACAGCCCGCAATGCCAGTATCTCATATGGGTGCTGTTCCAGTTCCAGCTGCTCCACTTCTAATCCAGCTCCCTGCTAATGTGTCTGGGAAAGCAGCAGAAGATGACCCAAGTGCTTAGGCCCCTGAACACATGTCCAGAAGAGGCTGCTGGCTCCTGGCTTTGGCTTGGCTGAGCCCTGGTCATTGTGGCCATTTGGGGAGTGAACCTGCGTATGTAGGCTCTCTCCCCCCACCCTTTTGTAACTCTGCTTTTCAAATAAATAAATCTTCTAGAAAGAAAGAGAGAGAAAGAAGAAAGAAAAAGAAAGGAAGGAGGAAAGAAGGAAAAAAAGGAATATTTTTCTTACAATGACAAAGACTTGAACGTGAAATTGGCTTATACTGCTGGCAGTACCAGAGATACTCAGTTTGAATCGGTTGGCCACACTACCAAAAGATGATTCTTTTTGAGAACAAGAATTTTAGTGATGATGACAAACTAGAGATGCTGGAAATTCATCCCTTAAAAAATATATGGAGCAAGTCTTTGTTTTCTGTTCTCCCAACCTTCAGTGAAACTGCTCTCATCAAGGACACTGATGGTGTCCATCTTACTAAAATCAAATCTTCATTCTCAAGCTCTTGCATACTTTTAAGTCTCAGAGGTAATTGGCCATTACTCACATCTTGAAACACTTTTTTGGTTTGGGTTCTGGGACAACAGGGTATGTTCCTGCTGTTCCTCCTCCCTTACTGAAAGCTCATAATCTCCTGTTTAACACTGCATCAAAATCCAGATGTACTTAAGTACTTAGTAAATGTTTAGGGTCTAGGGAACTTAAAAAATAAATTTCGTATGGACTTCATTTCAGAGTTTACAGGGAATAGAAAAAATAATTTCTAGAAGAAAATAAGCATGACAAAGTAGACATAAATACAATATTAGGGGAAATCAGAATACATGGTTCTTTTGTATGAAAGAGTCTGAAAAAGTATTATGGAAGTGGTGGTATTTGATCTGAGCCTTAAAGTAAGCATAGAATTTAGGTAAGCAGAGATTCAGGAGGAACTAAATAAGTGAATGGATGATGCGCAAGTGATTCATTCATTTATTTGAAAGTCTTAGCACACTCTCATGGAACCTTGTGCCCTATCAATGGACAGCAGGTGCACATGAAAGTGAAGTGATATGAGCAAGAAACATGGAGTAACTCATAATGGCTGAAGAGAAGAGTGACTGCTGGTAGATTTGCCACTAGATCATGGAAGGCTTTAATTGGTATGGTAGAATGTCTGGACTTTATGCAAGCCTTTTGGAGAGAAATTTCCAAAAATATTAAGCACATAGTGAGGTTAAAAACAGAAGTTAGAAATCTGGTTGTAGATAGAAAGAGGCTCAGAGAACATCCATGTTGTTGTTGAGACTGGATGAATGTCTTCTAAAGTTCTGCCTGACGGTGTTTGACATGAATCAGAAGGAAGACTGGGACTAAGGACACATGGACAGAAAGCTACTACTTCAGTGGCTCAGGAGTGAGGTGGTGAGAGCAGATACCAAGGCAGAAAGACACAGTGAGAGACGCTGCAGTGGTGTGCTATGCTGGACTCTCCATCATTGCTTCCAGCTCCTGCAGTTACGGGAAGCTTGGTTAAATTAAAAAGACGAAAAATCCATATCCTTCTGAACATCTGTACTTGCAAGGTGTAAAAGATGTCAGTTTTAAAATAATAAATGAAACGACAAGGTGCTTGAAAACAAATTAATTTGTCAGGCTCTTAAGCAAGCCAAAAATGTATATGACAACCTCCTAAACTGTGCATTTTTCTTTTTTTTTTTTTTTTAAGATTTTCATTTATTTATTTGCGAAGCAAAGAAACAAAGCTCCTATCCATTTAACCCCCCAAATGCTAGAAAGAGCCAGGGCTGGTCCAAAGCTGAACTTAATACAGCTCTCTCACATGGGCAGCAGAAATACAATTACTTGAGTCCTCACCACTGCCTCTGGAGCCCCACATTAGCTCGAAGCTGGAGTGAGGAGCCAGAGGTGGGTGTCAAATCCAGGCCTCCCATATGGGACACAGGTATCTTATTGAGGGCCAAATGCTTACCCCCTGTCTTGCGCATTTTCTCTTCTGATTTCATCCTACCTGTCTCCGTAATGCCCTTGTCTGTCTCACAGCTTTTCAGTTAACTCCTCCTTTAAACTGTAAATCAGATTGCAAGTACTGAACCGCTTTCATATGCCAGCAAGGCATATTCTTCTGAGTCTCGGTCTGGCCTGTTTTTGTGTAATGATGCTTTCGTGAAGAGACTAATATTATCTCTATGCAAAAAAGCCCCGTGTGTGGTTGTTCATTATAAAAATATCCACTGGCTACATAACATTATTCAAGAAAACATGAAAGCTTTCCAACCAAGTAAACAGCCGAGAGGGCAGCAAGATAAGACAAATGCTTCCTAATAAAAACATGGGAATACATTTGGTTATCTATGAGAGGTGGAAACGTTATTCCAAGAGATGTCTAAGGTTAAAAAATACTATGAGAGATACTCTCTCACACTATATATATATATTTGACAGGCAGAGTGGACAGTGAGAGAGAGACAGAGGGAAAGGTCTTCCTTTTTCCATTGGTTCACCCCCACAATGGCCCCTGCGGCCGATGCACCGCGCTGATCCGAAGCCAGGAGCCTGGTGCTTCTCCTGGTCTCCCATGCAGGTGCAGGGCCCAAGGACTTGGGCCATCCTCCACTGCACTCCCAGGCCACAGCAGAGAGCTGGACTGGAAGAGAAGCAACGGGGACAGAATCTGGTGCCCCGACTAGGACTAGAACCCGGGGTGCCAGCGCCGCAGGTGGAGGATCAGCCTAGTGAGCCGTGGCACAGGCACAATATAGATATATTAATAGAGATAAATACCAAACCCATCAGATTTACAATTGCCCAATCCCTGCACTGTTATTCATTCAGTTATTAAAATCAGAAGAACACTTAACTAGCCCTTGTTCCTGTAATCTCTCATACCTAACTACTGAAATTTTTCTGGTTATATTCATCTAATCAAATGTCTTTTGCCCTAACTTCATTCACCCAAAGTGGTTTTTGTTATCCTTTCTGATAGCACAAACTCATTATTGTATAAAAGCCCATTTGATTTAGCCATATTCCAGCATTATCTCCCATTCTTCCCGCTCTCCCAACCCCCACTTTTAAATTTGTCTCAAAGGCAGAAAGAAGAGAAAGACACAGAGATCTTCCATCTGCTGGTTCACTCCCCATGTATCACCGCAGCCGAGTCTGGGCCAAGCCAAAGCCAGGAGTCCGGAATCTAGATCTCCCATGTGAGTTTCAGAGATCCGAGTGATCGAGCCATCATCTGCTGCCTATCAGGGTGTTCATTAGCAGGAAGCTGGAATCAGGAGCAGAACCAGGTGGGAAACCCACACACTCTGATATGGAGTGCAAATGTCCTGAGGAGTTTCTTAGGCAGTGCACCAAATGCCTGTCCCATTCTGCTCCTTTATACATCCTTGTTTCCTATGCTGGCGGTAGTTCCACCCTGAATAAACACCAACAAGAAGGCTCAAGGATTATTTCCTGCAAGAAGCCTACAATACTTCCTGCTAGCCAAGTGTGCTTCTTAATGTACTTTTTTACAAATCCTGTATTGGACAGACCACCACCCCCACAACTCCCACACACATTATTACTGTTAAAAACACAACACTGGGTTCATCTTTTGGGAACAAGAACATACATTATCACTACAGGACTGTAGGAGCAAGACACAGGTCACAACAAGGCCCAAGTCAATCTCCCCGTACAGATCAAGGTTCGGGTAATCGGGGCAGAACTGGATAAAACAAAGCAATGGAACATGATAGGAGAAGAGAAGAGGGGTGGGGAAAGTCTTCTGAGCATGCCCCTTGACGAATTCTGTCTTGGCTTACTTCTTATGTTGAAAGATGGCTCCTGAAATGTCACTGGAGTTGTGTCCTTTAACATTATAATGAACCACAAGGTAACTCTATGCAATCTGAACTGACCAGCACAAGCTCTAGTTAACAAGGTGGGCAGCAGCTGGTTCTGTCCAGTTTCATCAGGGACTCCAGAAAGACAATTCATATTTATTTGTTTGTTTAGATACATATTTATAAAAGCAAGTTACTAAGCAACAGATAGGCAAAGAACTATTATGGGCTCTTAGTATGTTAGGTAGCCAGGGGAGGATGCCATTAAGCAAAGGGAGACTGGTTAGACTCTTTAACATCTTGCTTTAACTGAAACATGTCAGAAGCCTGAGGCACAGCTTACCCTTGATTGTCTCTTGTTTTCTACCTTGAGTTCCTTGAATGAATGGATGATTCCATGTCTTGGTGGAAATATGCACAGGATGAGCCTGGTGTGTTGTCATATATGTAACAAAGAAGGTAACAAAGACACACAGGGGTCCTGTTAAAAGGACTCAGGGACTAATTTCAAGAAGCTCCCAGGGGTCAGGTTGGAAAATTTGCGGCTCATTAAGAATAATATCTACAATAATTGAAAGCACAGCAAATATGTTTGGATCTGTGAGTTCATAATTACAGTCCTGCACGGCATAAGAACGTTTGCATCAAAGACAGACTGCATATGTGATGGCGGTCCCTCAAGATTATGCCACCTTGTGATGTTGTATTCATCTTAGTTTGTATAAGCTCACTCTGTGATATTTGCAGAATGATGAAATTGCCTAATGTCACATTAATCAGATCACATCATGTCATTAAATTACACATGACTGTATACTAAAAACAATGAATTGGTCAACATTGAGGGATGCTAAGGGAATCATTCCATTATTTCAAAAACATGATTTTGAAAGTAATCATGCATTCACAATGAACTATATCACTGGTGTGCCAAATATTACATAAGGGAAAATTTCTGTTTACAAAAATGTTCAAAGGGATTTCCAATCTCAGCCACACATGATAAAGTAGCTAGTATTGAGCTAACCTTTCTACCAAAAACAACCATAAAAGCTGAATGACATATATAAATCAGTTGTTTCAGTGGAAGCAGGCCATTCTCAATCCCTGAGAGAAGAGAGCGCACATGGTAAACTCCCCATTCATACTGTGACATGTTTTCTGAGAACAGTTTCTAATTGAGATGAAGGGAAATGCAACTCAAATTGAAAGTAACTATCTCCTTAAACGCAGGGAAAACAAGTCTGAGTTGACTGCCAAAAGGCTTGAGATTTAGCTTCAAAAATCTCAGACAAGAAAGGAATTCAGAGAAGGATGTAAAAGCCTGTGTTCAAATTCCCCTCAATTCATGTTAATGTCTCATGATGTTAAAATACAAGGCAACACTAGCTCAAGTGGCGGAGCGTAGGTAAATGGAGTTGGGGTTTAGAGTTACGGGCCAAGTTACCAATTTAAGACAGGCTGGGACAAGATGCTGATTTACATATTGCTATTATATGGAAAGCACTAAAAGAGTAATTTCTTAAGTGTATAACTGAAAAACTAATAAGAGGAGGAAAAGGAATAATAAACAACATCTTACTCATCTAAAATAGTTCAAGGAATAAAAAATAAAGGATCAAGAACACACACAATATATGAAAAACAAATAGCATGTAGATTGGCTTAAATCCAGTTATATCATTAGTTATACAAGATAAAAATGCACCAAAGACTTCAACTAGAAGACAAAAACTACCAGACTGAATTGAAATTCTTTTTTTTCCATTTTTTTAACCTTTTATTTAATGAATATAAATTTCCAAAGTACAGAATATTGATTACAATGGCTTCCCCCCCATAACATCCCTCCAACCCGCAACCCTCCCCTTATCCACTCCCTCTCCCGTTCCATTCACATCAAGATTCATTTTCAATTCTCTTCATATACAGAAGATCAGTTTAGCATACATTAAGTAAAGATCTCAACAGTTTGCTCCCACACAGAAACATAAAGTGAAAAATACTGTTTGAGTACTAGTTATAGCATTAAATCTCAATGTACAGCACACGAAGGACAAAGATCCTACATGATGAGTAAGTGCACAGTGACTCCTGTTGTTGACTTAACAAATTGACACTCTTGTTTATGGCATCAGTAATCATCCTAGGCTCTTGTCATGAGCTGCCAAGGCTATGGAAGCCCCCTGAGTTCACTGATTCTGATCATTTTTAGACAAGGCCATGGTCAAAGTGGAAGTTCTCTCCTCCCTTCAGGGAAGGTACCTCCTTCTTTGATGACCCATTCTTTCCACTGGGATCTCACTCGTGGAGATCTTTCATTTAGTTTTGTTTTTTTTTGTTTTTGTTTTTGTTTTTGTTTTTTTCCCCCAGAGTGTCTTGGCTTTCCATGCCTGAAATACTCTCATGGGCATTTCAGCCGGATCTGCATGCCTTAAGGGCTGATTATGAGGTCAGAGTGCTGTTAGGACATTTGCCATTCTATGGGTCTGCTCTGTATCTCACTTCCCATGTTGGATCATTCTCTCCCTTTTTTATTCTATCAGCTAGTATTTGCAGACACTATTCTTGTTTATGTGATCCCTTTGGTTCTTAGTCCTATCATTACGATCAATTGTGAACAGAAATTGATCACTGGGACTAGTGAGATGGCATTGGTACATGCCACTTTGATGGGATTGAATTGGAATCCCCTGGTATGTTTCTAATTTTACTGTTTGAGGTAAGTCAGCCCGAGCAATTTTTTAAAAGGTCCAGCAACTTGCTGTTTACAGATATACACTTTAGATATAAGGACATAGAAAACATGAAAATAAAAAGAGTGGAAAAAGGCCGCCAAATAAGAACTAAAGAAAGCTAAGTATAGCTTTACTGACACCAAACAAAGTAGATTTCACAGGGAGTGCCACTATGAGTAGAATATTATTACAAATAGAGTGACAATTTCAATATGATGGCAGAATTTACTAACAAGGATGATATAACAATCCTAAATTTGTATATGGAGAGACAAAATTCATAAATATGCTTGGAAATATTATACTGACAAAACCAGCAGACAAAAAATTCCAAAATTCAGAAAGAATCTAGAAAATTTGGACAATATTAGTAACTGTCTTAATCTAATCCGCACGCAGGTAACACCACAGTCAAGAACTGCAAAGTGCATATTTTATTTAAATACACTTAGACATTTACCAAGACAGACCAAAGAAAATCTTAATTCTTAATCAAAGAATTAAATAATAGCGTATGCTCTCTGGCCAAAGAAGTTAAATTAAAGGAGAGTAACATAAAGATAACTAGAAAAGTTCCTAAATGTTTAGAAATTAGGCAGTAGACTTTTTTTTAAGATTTATTTATGTATTTGAAAGGCAGAGTTACAGAGAAGCAGAGGCAGAGAGAGAGAGAGAGAGAGAGAGTTCTTTCATCCACTGGTTCACTCCCCAGATGGCCACAAAGGCCAGAGCTGGGCCAATTTGAAGCCAGGAGCCTGGAACTTCTTCTAGTTCTCCCACACGGGTGCAGGAGCCCAAGGATTAGGGTCATCTGCTGCTTTCCCAGGCCATAACAGAGGGTTGTATTGGAAGTGGAGCAGCCTAGAGTCGAACAGGCTCTCATACAGTATGCTAGCACTGCAGGTGGTGGCTTTACCCACGCCAGCCCCAGGCAATAGACTTCTAAGTGAAATATGGCTAAAAGACAAAAAATGGCAATGGAAATCAGAAACACAAGTTCTTTTTTTCATAACTTCATTTGCTTTTGAGTTATCTATTTCATGATGCACCTTTTGGAAAACATTAAACAAGCTTATGGACTTGCTCCATTTCTCCTTTGTAAAACAAACTATTTCCAACCACAATTCCAGCGATTACTGACCTTATACTTGTAAGGAACTGCAAAGGGTTTTGGATTTTTCTCTACTTCTTTTTTTTTTAAGATTTATTTATTTACTTGGAAGTCAGAATTACACAGAGAGAGAAAGAGAGAGGTCTTCCACCTGCTAGTTCACTCCCCAGTTGGCTGCAATTGCCGGAGCTATGCCGATCCAAAGCCAGGAGCCAGGAGCTTCCTCCAGCTCTCCCACTCGGGTGCAGGGGTCCAAGCACGTGGGCCATCTTCTACTGCTTTCCCAGGCCACAGTAGAGAGCTGGATCAGAAGAGGAGCATCAAGGACTCGAATCAGCGTCCACATGGGATGCTGGCATTGCAGGTGGCGGCTTTACCCGCCATGCCACAGCGCCAGCCCTTCTCTACTTCTTACCCAAGAAATTGAGCTATCACATTTTAAGGAAACTACTTTATATTATTTCAAGCATACTATTTATACTATTTTAAGGGTACTAGCTGAAAATACTAATCCTGGGTCAGAACTAAAGGACATTTATTTCTGACCTCATAGCAGAGAGCATTAAGTTCTCGGTGGTTCCCTAGTTCCCAAATCCCATGGAGATGATTTACAGTGCTCAAGCAGAATCATCTCACTAGGATGAGCACTTCATCCACTTGCACAGGGCTGAGGGGCTTCCTGTGTTCAAGACTTTCTGTGCTATATATACGTCTCAGGCAAACCAGGGCAAACTGGTCATCCTCTACACAAAGTACTTGATCACAGGTTAGGAAGCACAGAACCTGTAAGGAGATCACCAGCAGACCTGCCTATCCTTTCCTCCACAGAGACACGTTATCTTTATTACCCCAAACAGCAAACAAATTGCTCTCCGCCTTGGAGAAACGCTATGTTTACCTTCTGAAGCTGCTAGCAAGGCAAACACTCCTGAAAAGATATTCTAGAACAAATGCTGTCAATGGAGCTGTTAAGACATGCAGTAATGCAAGAATTATCTTCTAACAATATTTTTATGAAAGTGCAGTAGAAGCATCTCTGTACTAATCAGATTCTTGGCTTTGAAAATGAAAAGTCCATGCTATTCCATAGTTGGATTAAGTTTCCCTTCTTAATGACCCAAGACAAAATGTTTGCTCACTATTTCTAAGAAGAGGCTTGTGATAAAGGCACCTAATTATACTGAAAGGGATAGCCTATCTCTCAAGGATAAGATGCTATTTTATCTCAATAATGAGACTTAATAATAAGGAAAAAGAGATTCTTGTTTCTACTGTCCTGATTATCCCAGGATATACCTACTGAATCCTTCTCTTGGCATTGTGAGGAGTTAAATGGGTAATAGGCAGTCAGGATGGTCTCCTGGTGGAAATTTGGAATTGCGAGGTACCTGTTCCCCCCCAAAAAAAGTTTATCTTTAGCAGATCAAAGTATCCTGCTTCCTTAGGAATCTCCAAATTTACAAATTTTCCATGAAAATAACAAGGAAGTAGTGACTCCTCCCCCGCTCTTCTGGATTTTTTTTTAATCATAAACAAGCCACAGGGGACAGAGAATTCTAAATCAGGTCTATTGTTGAGTTTGTTCCCACTTCATTGATTGACATTTTGGTCCCCAAGATTGTACTTAAAAACCTCATTACCACCAGCCCTTTGGGTCTTCCTCTCTTGGAACCCCCCTCTTTGCCACTCTGGCAGGAGGTTTCAAACTTGAATAAATCCTACTTTACTTTCACTTCCCTGTCCACCTGATAATTCTTTTGTGCCTGAGACAAAGAACCATCTCTTTACCCATAACAGCATCCCAAAATGTTTATAATCAAAATAAGGCATGGAAACTTAGGAGTGGGAATGACGAAATTTGGGGGGAAAATATCACCAAAAGCTGTTTTTTTTTTTTTTCTCCCTAAAGCTTGATTTATTTACTTGAAAGGCAGGATTACAGAGGTAGGGTGGAGGGAGACGAAGATCTTCCATCCACTGGTTCATTCCCCAAATGGCTACAAAAGCCGTCCAGAGCTGGGCTGATCCAAAGCCAGGAGCATCTCCTGGGTCTCCCATGTGGATGCAGGAGCCCAAGGACTTGGGCCATCTTCCACTGCTTTCCCAGGCACATCAGCAGGGAGCTGGACCAGAAGTGGAGCGTCCAGTGGTAGCTTTGGGATCCGCATGGAAGGAAGGCCTATACTTCCGGAAATGGAGAGTTCCTACCTGTACTTCCAGGGAAGAAAAGTCCTTGTCAAGGTCCCTGCAGGTGCCTAAAGGTCAACCAATGAGGATCAGACCCGCCTCAACCTTTAACCCCCATGCCCTGAATCTATAAAAGGAGCTCTCCCAATCTCTGATGTGCAACTTCCCTGGCCCCTGCTCTGTTGCTCTCTTGGGACCAGTGAACCTCGCCCGGGAGCGGAATCCCAATAAAAGCCTGTGAATTAATTGATTCGTCTGCCTGGGAAGATTTGTTACGCACCGGACACCTTGCATCCAGGACCCAACTAGCGCTTATAAGAGATGTGGTACCACAAGTGGAAGGTTCACCTGCTAAACCATAGTGCTGGCCCCAAAAGCCGTGTTTCCTCAGGTAAATGAAGTATATGCAAGGAGATCAAACTCACATACTTAGGGAAACGGATGTAAGCGATTTCCATGGACTTTATCAGCCTGTAAGTTCTGATGGCTCATATTAACAGCAACAATCCCAATTTCACCCTTTCCCCACCCCTCTTCATCCTCCCCAACCCTGCCACAGAGTTTCTGGGAGTTCTGAGTTCACCAGCACTCACCTGGCCTGTTCTTACCATGGTCTACCACTAATGGCTGGGTATGACCCCTGCATGCTACCAAGCTCCTGGGAGAAACTCTGTGGCCTCCCACTCTAGCTGAGGCCTGGGTCCCACAAGATACGAAGTGTTATCATAGTATGTTACAGGATTTGCTTTCCATTGTTGCATAGCAAATTCCCATAAACCCTGTGACTTAAAACAATACAAATTATCTCACAGTTCTGTAGGTCAGAAGTCTGGAATAGTTCAACTGCGTTCCCTGTTTAGGGTCTCCTAAGGCTGAAATAAAATTGTTCACCAGGCTGGGCTTTTAAGTGGAAGCCCTAGGGAAAAGCTCATTCAGGTTGTTAGCCAAATTTGGACTGAGGTCTATGTTTCTTTGCTGGCTGTCAGCCAGCAGCCACTCTCAGAAATTTAAGGCCATCTGCATTCCTTGGCACAAAGTTCCTTCCATCTTCAAGTCACAACAATGCATGCATTCCTTATGTTTTTCCCTGACTTCCTCTTCTACCTATGGAAAATTCTCTGCCTCTGACTTAAGTTAGTTCAACTGATTGTGAGATAGTAGGTGGCAAGCCCCAGCTCCAGCCACCAGGAAGCAGGTGAAAAATACAAGATTGAGGTAAAGAAACTGGTTCCCATCAGTTGAATCCCACACCATGTTCCCATTAACGCATTACCCAACCTCCAGCCTTATTATAAGGCATTAGGATACCAAAAAAGCACTCCCCCTCAGACCATGACAGTTTACAATTGCCATGGCAACCTGCAGAAGTGACCGTCCAAGGAGAGAAAAGAGGTGGGTTGGTAATTCCTGTAAGTCTCTGTGCCTTTCCCAGAAGTAAGATGAATAGTCTGCCCAGATGTTAGCAGGCCTTTCCCGGACCCCGTAAGTGTGAACTCCAACAGCGCACGGTGCTGCTGTCTGTGGAGTATCCTGCTCTTTGCCACTTCTTGTATAGAAATCACTTGCTTTCGCTAGGCTGGCTCATGATTCATTCAGTCCCTCATGAAAACCAAGTGCCCGCCTGAGGTGGTTTCAGTCGGCTCAGGCCTACTTGGATAGTCACCATACTTTGAGCTCAACTGGGATTTTAATTACATCCGCAAAATTCCTTCAAAGATATACGCAGGTTAGTGTTTAAATGTGTGACGGGAGGTTAGAAATTCTGGGGGGGTGGAAGGCATCTTCAGAATCCTGCCCGCCTTAGTCTGTTTCCATGTGGGGAAGCGACTGCGTCACCCCAGCATCTCGCCATCTGAGAAAACAGCCTGGAAAGCATGCTTTGTGCATCCGTACTTGACAGTTTTTACTGCTCTTTAAGGGCTTATGTACAAACCCCTTGCTCTGCACAGGATTTAAACCCAAATCCAGTGGGTTCCTGGCTACAAGTCAAATGGAAGTGTGAATTTTGATGCTATATTCAGAAGCACACATTGCCCAGACAATGAATGCTTTGTTGCAGGGTCAAACTCCTTCTCTCTTGGGATCAATGGTTTCTCAGAAATCTCCTCAGACTTTGAGAAGAAGTCCTTTGGGGAGACAGCCTTACCAGCACACCAGACATGCCCAGACGCGTCTGCATTCTAGTTTAGGCTGCAACCTGTTCTCCTGCCGCATTTACATACTGTTGATAGGGACTCTCCAAACTTCTCAGCTGTCAGAACGTGGTGTACCCTGCGCCAGTGCTCTCTGAAGAACAGAGAGCGTTTCTCCCTGAGCAGCCAAGTGTCTGACTTGCAGTTGGAGACACATGAGGACTTCTGGTTCCCAGGTTTACATGCTTCCTCAAAGGACAAATCTCAGAGCTCTTGTGCTCCAAGTAGGCAGGGCAAAGTATCATAGCCAAACACATTTCCCGAAAGAACAAGTAGAGGAACATTCAGATTCTATCTGCAAGAATGCATGCGGAACTAGAATTGAGTGAAAAATTAGGTCTTCTAAGTGTGGACGAAAAAATGGCAGAATTATGGGAAGGAACGATCTTTTTTTCCCTCTCTTCATCTTGTTTCTCTCTCTCTCTCTCTCTCTCTCTCTCTCTCTCTTTCTCTCTCTCTTTGTTTTGTTGTTGTTGTTGTTTTTCTTTTTTTTTTCTGTACAGTTGGCTCTAAACACAAATACCCTAGTTACTCAATTGTGAATTCTAGATTGTAAAGGAGGCAGATGCAAATGTAAAAGAGAAAGTTCAAGACCCCCATCCAATCATTTTAATTTTTATCCATTTTCTTTTTATTTATTTATTTGACAGGTAGAGTTATAGACAGTGAGAGAGAGAGACAGAGAGAAAGGTCTTCTTTCCATTGATTCACTCCCCAAATGGCCGCCATGGCCGGCGCTGCACTGATCCGAGCCTGGTGCCTCCTCCTGGTCTCCCATGCAGGTTCAGGGGCCCAAGCACTTGGGCCATCCTCCACTGCCCTCCTGGACAACAGCAGAGAGCTGGACTGGAAGAGGAGCAGCCAGGACTAGAACCCAGCAGCCATATGGGATGCCAGCACCGCAGGCGGAGGATTAACCAAGTGAGCCACGGCATCAGCCCCTCCATTTTCAGTCAGTAATAGGTGTCAGGTAAATTCACCCTTGGCACAAAGTATCTCCAAAAATCAGGCTATAGCACTACATAATATGTATTTCATTTTCCAAGTCTAAAATTCATATGATTCTGTTCATTGTCTGTTTAATAACAAAAAGTTCTGTTTTGAGTCTTCTGAAAAATACAGAAAACAACAAAGTAGGTCAACGTATTACATGTTTTTAGACAGTTGTTCCACTAAACCAACTATTCAATTAACAGTTGATAAAATGAACCATCAAATGCAATGGGGGATTTAATTTCAGAGTTTTATTTTCCTCTTATGGTCTCAAGAATATTTATATGGCAGAAAATGATATATTTAGAGAGAGACTTTTTTTTTTTTTTTTTGACAGAGTGGACAGTGAGAGAGAGACGGAGAGAAAGGTCTTCCTTTTCCGTTGGTTCACCCAAGTTCTTGTTACTTGCCTCTTCTTCCCCTCCAGAACTAAGGAAGGATTCTGAAAAAGAAGCAGATTATACATTTATGCTCAGTCCTGGAAAAATGATAGAATTGAATATAAGATTCTATCTTTAACTACATGACCTTAAGTCATTAAAAAAAAAAACAGATGGATACATGGAGTAAAAGAGAAGATATTTATGTCTGTGAGTAATAAAAGTTAGGAGCATGGACTTCTACAGAAAGAAAGTTAAAATCAAATCCAAATGATTGACTGTCCAGTGTATCTGAGGGCTATCCCAAAATTCATAGAAAATGTGCATCATGCAAAACCTTGCATGGATTTCAAAAAAAATTGCACCAAAATAAACTTATCTTCTAATTCCATTTTCCAAAAACTTTTTAAAGTATCCTCATATAAAACATTTCTATATTTATAGAGTCATTGCAAATATTATAATTCAAGTAAAATGAGAAATAACAACTCCAATCACTTAAAGCTTCTGCTTCCCGTAGACAAATACATGAACAATGCTATAACATGGTTTTTGGAAACCACAAAGAGAGCTTTAGAATGTGGTGTTAAATGTTAGAGACTAGTAAATAAGTGAAGTGAACTTGCATTTAATGCTCAGGTCTGTTCTTTTTAACACCATAGTGCCATAGGTCATTTTCTTAGCTTCTCTGAGCCTCAGTTTCTCTGACATTAATAACCCCTTTCGTGTTTTTGCACTACTTATGTCTTATGACCTCCTTTCATTTCTCCTGTCTAAGATGATTTAGTGGTATTATCTGACTAGGTGTTCCCAAACCTGCTTCTTGTATGTGGGTCAACAGCTGAACTACATTTCCCAGCAGCTGTGCATGTAGGTGGTACATGTGACCTGCCTCTCCAATGAACGTAAGCAGAAATGATGTGACTCATGCGGTTCAGAGTGGCTTCTTTTTCCATCACAAGGTAATCTTGAAGGTCACATATTGAAGATGGTTGAAGATGACACTTAGAAAGCCTGGACCTTTTGGGCAGTATTTGGAAGGGAGCTGTCTGACCAGGATATCTATAATTGATTCCACCTAAGTGGAAAATAATTTATACTACAATAAACCACTGAGATCTTGAAGTTGCTTTTCACAGCAAGATTATTTACATTGTCAAAGAAATTGGTATTTCAAAGTAGGGCATTGCTATAAAAAAATCTGAAATATTTCTCCCTTCTTTACCAGTTGAGCAGTGGGGAGGGACCAAGAATACAATCATAATGGTGAATTACCTAGGGAATCATGTTATATAGTGACATAATATCTGATAAAATTGTCATCTACTGCAAAATTGTCAGCTACTATAAAATGTCAACTACTATAACGCATACCCACCAAGCATGTGGATTTAGGTGAAAAGGTGGGGAAAACTAGAATTAATAGTACAGTTTGGTTCTTACTGACTGTTGGTGACAAAGTATTAAAAGAAAGACATGAGCTCAGGAAAGAACTAGTCAGTTTAGAAAAAGGAATTCAAGGAAATGAGTATACAGAAAGTCAATGGGTGGAAAAGTCAAGTATTTTTATACTCTAAATCACAGAAGATTAGAAATTAAAACGGAAAAGCAGAGGCTAGTACGAAGTCCAGTGGCCTGCAATAGAGATTCAGCGTTTCAGCAAAATTCATATTACAAGTATGGCTTTCCCACTTTAGCCTAGTAGCTCCAAGGTTGTCACCATTAAGCCAAGATGGTAAGATATAGAACTGAAGAAGCTAAGAACAATGCTTCTGAGAACTGTATCTAGGAAAGACCTTTGGATTTGTCAGACACATGGAAATGACTGAAGATGAATAGGTAGAATGTTATTAAATTTTAACACAAATACATGGCCAAATACTGGGAGTTTGAAATTTGAATTATTTTTATTTTATTTTAATTTTAATTTTGAGACTTACAAGAAGCTTAAGTTCAAACTTCCATGAGTCAGTAACGTTTCAATCCTATACAACTCCCAAAGGACTTTACCCCCAAGACCTGAATCGTAGAAGGCTATGGAAAATAATCAACTTGGAAGAATTGCTAGAAGAAAACCCAGGGGACACAGAAAGCTACAGAAAAGGAAGATCCTTGAGGACAGTAGAAATTAGCCCTAAGCAAAGGATTACATCCACTGCAGGGCAGTGAGCCCTCACAGCATTGGTTCAGCGGGATTTTTTGAATTACTATAGCCTAATAACCTTCCTGTGTCCTCCCCTCTCCCCGTGTTTTAACGAGACTGTTTACCAAAACGTCTTATCCTGGCTGTACTGCTGAGTCTTGGAGGCAAAGGGTAGCAAATTGATAACTAAATTTTTAGGGGCTATCAGACCACAGGAACCACATCCAGGACTGAAAGAGGAAATTTCACAACACTTGGATATCTTGAACTTTGAGCTAGAAACTAGTGACTGCTTGGTTGGAATCTAGGGGTTGCCACCTGAAGAAGGGAGGAAGCATGAAGCTGGTATTTGGTGGCCAGAAGAGCAGACTGTGGCAGAAACTGCTTAGACACTTATCAAACATTTTTCCCCCTAGGCATGCAGCTAAACTGTATTTTTCAGTCCTGTTGTGTGCAGTATGGGAACATAAAACTACTTCTTGGCAGTGTAATGTGAGCAAAAGTGAAGCATCACCTCTAGCCTAAAGCAGTTGCGAGCAAGTGTGCTATCTTCATCCCATGCATCCCTCTGAAGTCAAGCCACAGCACTGTATTGAGGTTATCAGAGCCCTGAGGGAGAGAAGGCCCAGGTCCCTGATAAACCAGGGAAGAAAACCATCCAGGAAAACTGCCCAAGATGTGCATTAGGCTTACATGTGTGAAGAATTTTTTTTTATTAAGCCATAGAGATTCACAAATTATCCTTTCCTCTCTTAGGAACCTCTGTAAAGGGTAGCCTGTGTCTCAAATAATTTGGCCAATTTTCCCATTAGAATTGATGGCCCCAGTGTAAGTTGCTGACCAAATTCTCCTTCCCAGGAATTTGGAGGTAGAACATGTAAGACGTCAGTTTGTGGAGGAAAGCCAAGCTGCGATTTTGCATGATGACACCTCAGTGCCGTAAGCCAGATAAAGTCACAGAGAAACTGAAGAGCCATGAAAAAAAAAAAAAGACAAAAACAAACAAACAAACAAAAACAAAAACCAGGCCAGTTTGCAAGGATCAGTATGAAAACAGATCAGACTGCAAGAACAAGACAAAGTCGTGAATATGTGGCCCCATCAGGCAATGGCAGAGATGCCCTTCTCAGATCACCGTAAGAAAGAACTGGGGGCCGGTGCTGTGGTGTAGCGGGTAAAGCTGCCGCCTGCAGTGCCAGCATCCCATATGGGTGCCAGTTCGAGTCCTGGCTGCTCCACTTCTGATCCAGATCTCTGCTATAGCCTGGGAAAGCAGTAGAAGATGGCCCAAGTCCTTGGGCCTCTGCACCCACATGGAGACACAGAAGAAGCTCCTGGCTCCTGGCTTCGGATTGGCGCAGCGCATTGGCCGTGGCGGCCATTTGGGGAGTGAACCAATGGAAGGAAGACCTTTGTCTCTGTCTCTCTCTCTCACTGTCTAACTCTGCCATCAAATAAATTTTAAAAAAAGAAAAAGAAAAGAAAAGAAAGAAAGAACTAGCCATTTGTTAGCCCTTCCAAGATTTGCCTTGAGCTTTGATGTGAGGTCTTGTTCTTGGGTGGCCTCAACCAATGACTGAGCAGATTGTGAGCACATGGCCATCTGTGTCTCAGGTGAGCCTTCAAATGGCGACCTTTGCTCCAGGGCCCCGTGGAGGAGTGGCTGAGACATCGTTAGAGCTGCATCATAGTTTGAGGCTCTGCCCTGACTTCTTTACTCCTTCCTTTCACCTCATAATCTGAAAGCTTTCCCTGCCCATTCCTTCTATTTAATCTTTCATAGTCATTCCCCCTTCAATAAACCTCTAGCAAGTCTGAGTCCATGTCAGCTTTGGTTTCTGGCATCCCTGAGCCTAAAATCAGTTTCAGATTTTTAGAGGCTGTGTGTATTAAAGATTATGATACCCCTAACTGTAATTATAAGTAATCTTTAATCATTAAATATATGAAGAATTTAAACAAAATTCTTACTTTTCATAATGACTACTCTAGTGTTTTGCTTGTTTGTTTTTTGTTTTTTTAAATATAAAATTTCAGAGGCAAGCACTGTGGCATAGCAGTAAAGCCATCACCAGTGGGTTCCAGCTGTTCCACTTCCGATCTAGATCCCTGCTGATGGCCTAGGAAAAGGAACAGAAGATGGACCAAGTCCTTGGGCTCCTGCACCCATGTGGGAGACTCAGAAGAAGCTCCTGGCTCCCTGTTTTGGCACAGCCCAGCCCTGGCCATGGTGAACCAGCAGATGGAAGATCTCTCTCTCTCTCTCTTTCTCTCTCTCTCTCTCTTTCTCTCAGCCTCTCTGTAACTCTGACTTTCAAATAAATAAATACATCCTTAAAAATATACATAACTTCAAAATATTTTTGCTACAAAAATGCTTATTATACCAATTGGGTAATTCAGAATTGCTGAAGCCTCCCTTTTGGCTCAATCCTCACCTTAATGGAGTTTGTATCAGAAGTGGATTTGGGCCAAGAGATAAGATGAGTTTTGTTAGTTAGCTAATAAGTTACCTAAGATTTGGCAGCTTAGAGGAACACATATTTATTGTCTCACGGTTTTGGTGGCTTGCATGCCTAGCTGGCATTTTGTCTTAGGGAGTCCTCTTGGCTGTGTCCACTAAACTGTGGTACCATCTGAGGGCTGCACTGAGGAAGCCTTCTTTCATGCTCACTTAGTTGTTACCAGCTCATTGGCTGTTGGACAGAGGCAATGATTCCTCACTGGCCATTAGCCACAGGTTGCTGTCAGTTTCTTGCCAAGTAGATCTCTCCAGCAGAGGACCTAGCTTCACTAAAGCATACAAGCTAAGAAATCAATGGAGAGGGTCAACCAGCAAGGTTAAAGTTGTAATCTTTTGTAACTAAATCATAGAAGTGATATGCCTTCAATGATGTCATATTTCATTGATTAAGCTGAATGCAAGAGATGCTTAAACTAATCACAGATATTTAAAATAATGTATTCGTTAACTAGAAAATAGAATTATTTTTAATTATATTGGTTTGCAAATGAAATAGTTCTACTAAAACTATTTTCAAATTAAAATTAATCCTCAAAAGTTTATGTATATAATTAAAGCAAATATTTATGATCATATTGATTGATCAAACATTAAAAACACTATAATATTTATTCTTTTTTTAAGATTTATTTATTCATTTATTTGAAAGGTAGAGACACAGAGAGGCAGAAGCAGAGAGAGAGAGAGATGGAGAGATATTCCATCCACTGGTTCACTCCCCGAATGACCACAATGGCCGAAGCTGGGCTGATCCAAAGTGAGGAGTGGGGCAGGTGCTGTGGCACAGTGGGCTAAAGCCCTGGCCTGAAGCACCCGCATTCTGTATTGGTGCCAGTTCTAGTCCCGGCTGCTCCTCTTTTGATCCAGCTCTCTGCTATGGCCTGGGAAGGCAGTAGAAGATCGCCCAAGTGTGTGGGCCCCTGTACCCACAGGGAAGACCTGGAGAAGCTCCTGGCTTCATATTAGCACAGCTCTGGCTGTTGTGGCCAGTTGGGGAGTGAACCAGCGGATAGAAGACCTCTCTCTGTTTCTACCTTTGTCAGTAACTCTGTCTTTCAAATAAATAAAATAAATCTTAAAAAAAAAAAAAGCAAGAAGTTAGGAGCCAGGAGCTTCTTCCAGGTCTGCAATGTGGGTGCAGGGGCCTAAGCACTTGGGCCATCCTCTGCTACTTTCCCGGGCACGTTAGCAGGGAGCTTTATCAGAAGTGGAGCAGCTGGCACTCCAACCAGCACCCATATGGGATATTGGCACTGCAAGTAGCGACTTTACCCACTATGCCACAGCACAGGCCCCTATAATATTTGTTCTTGAAACAGACATGCACTTTAATCAGTTTTCTTGCTTCTAGTACTATGCCTCAGGTACTTTTCTAAAGCATAGATTTAGGTGTTTTTTTTTTTTCCAACATAACATTTCAACCTTTTCCCATAAAAGTGTCTCTAGTTGTTTTACAGTTCCATTTCATGAGTAATGAAAGTGAAATAGTTAAAATCGTCATGAAAAAAGTGAAAAGGGAACAAATCCTAAACCAGCGGGAGACCCGGCATAAATGAGGGAAACTAGAACAACATGTATATCTTAGCCAGAGAAGAAGAGAGCTGTAGGGGTGGACAGATATTGATTTCCCACACAGATGTCAACCCTCCTCAGGACTGGAGGATATAATGTTTCTAATGGTGAAATATTAGAAGCAAAAAGAAGAGGACATCACTTATGATGAAACAAATCACAACTTCAAATCAAACCAGTGCTAACAGTGTATGTGTGACGCCGCCCTATATTACTCCATAAGAAATTAAATTCTTATTTCCAGCTCTTTGCAGTCAAATATCCTTTAAAAAAAAAAAAGCTGCTATGTAAGATCCCAAATAAGGATGGGGAGAATGCGTTTCAGAGAAATACGTGTATTCCTCCACACAAAATAATGGGGGCTATGCTCTAGCAGGGCTAGTTTCCTCCCACCAAATTCACTCCTCCTAAATCAGAGCTTCCCCCAAAGCAAATACAAGGCCACGCTGGGGGAACCAGATGCAAGTTGGAGAAAGAGGAAATATAGTGACTATTACCACTTCTTTTACCACTTAGGGAAAAAAATTCCAAGTGGAAAGCACCTTTTCCCAATTCTGGTTGAAGAGTTCTTTCCTCCTATCACACCCTCGGCTCTTCCCCAATCTTAGCATTACAGACTCTGCCTCAGATGTGTATGTGGCTTCATAAAAGCCAGTGAGAGCAAACGGGAAGCTCTCGGCATCCATTGAAGCTGGCTGTGATGGGGTTCAGCTCTAGTCTCTCAGTGCGCTCTCATGACAAAGATTATTTTTCTCACAAGCCACAAGAGGGAGTATTCTCACTTCTTTGTCACCGTCAGCCTCGGAGTCTGGATAGATACTATCCTTATGCTTGTTTAAAAACGATAAGGCGTATTATTAAACACGAGGCAGGCTTCCTTCTTGTTCCTCTGAAATCTGAGTGATTATTGGCTTGTCTTTCTTTGATTCATATTTATTATATCCAGGATATTCTCTTGACCAGTCGTGATAAAAGAGAACGCAGACAATATTTCATGCTGGTTCTTTCTCTCATGTGTGTTACCTGGGAATTGTGAAGGATTTCTCTGTTGAGTGCAAAATATCATGGACCGCTCTTCCTAACTAGGAGCAAAGGAGTCTGTTACCTAGAAAAAAAAAAAAAAAACACGATACTTTTGCTTTAAGCTGACCTCTTGCTTGGTCCTTACAACGCTAAATAAAAGCAAATCCCAAATATGTTTCTGTCAATTCTTATCACATGCCTATAAGATAATGAGATGGTAACTAATATTTCTTCAAAGATCACAGTGTAGTGAAAATCATGAAATTGTTGGTAAGATAGTACACTGACTATATTGGCTGATGTAACACTAATTTCTAAAAAACCTCCAAGTATCCATGCCTATGCATGTGAGCACACACACACACACACACACAGCTTATTTCTTATTCAGGGCACAATCTGATGGGGGGTGGATGACTAGCCTGGGCTATTTTCTTTTAAGTAATGATTTAAGAGAAAGATGTCTTCCATCATGTGAATACATCATCTACCACTGAATTCTCTTGTAGTTGACAAGAAAAGAGATGGATAATTTGAAAGGCCAGGACTGGAAGAGGTATACTTTATATCTGTCTCTTAACCACTGTCCAGGACTCAGTTACAGGACCAACTTAGATAGAAGGAATTCCTGTACTCCTAGAAAGAGAATACAGAATTAGTGAGTTTCTAGTTCAGGGGGTTTTAACATGGGGCTCATGGGGTGCCTAAGACCTGTTAGCTTGCATGCAAAATGAATTCCATCCTAACCTCTCACTGAAATTTACCATATCCTTCAATGAAGCATTGTCTTCATTGTGCTGCCCATAGCTATATCCCACTGAGCCAGTCAGAGTTCAGTACCTTCGAGGTAATCAGGGCCATGTGTATTGTCAATGTCTCTTTTCAAGTATGACGTCTCTGTTTTTCTGCCTCAGAGCTTTCTCTGATATCTTAGAATGTCACCCAGCAGATGCACACATACAATTCCTAAGTGCAGAAGGGCCAATGATCATGGGGACAATGCTCAGTGTTGAACAGGAGTTTTTGTGTGTACAGAACAGTCTCTAGTTCTTCAGTCGGGCAATTCTGAGGCATGTTTCCCAAACTTCTTCAAAGTTCACATATGGAATAGAGTCCCAATTGTTCGCAATGACAAGCAATACCAGAATACACAATTTATTGGCTTTCCTTTCTTTCCTATCTCCTTCTCTCCACTTTCACTTCTGTTTCCTATGACTCTCTTACAAAAAAGCTACCTGCACCATCTTATCCATCATCTTGGCCTCTGCTTTCCTGAAAGCCAATTTAAGAGTTGTTATGGAAAAAGATTCTAGAAAACAGCCCCTAAGTATTGGATTTTGAAACTGAATTACAGAGCAGTCGGATAGCAACTGCTGCATATGGCACGTGTGGCCAGAGGGGCTAACCTCTACCACGCTACAGGATCAGAATGGCTAAAATTCTTATCTTTGGTTCCTGGAATATGCATATTATTTAAACACTATGTGTGTATTTCAATTTTTTGCAACAAAATAAACTTTTGATTCCATTCTCCATTAACTTTTTTTTTTTTTAAAAAGATTTGTTTATTTATTTGAAAGGCAGAGTTGCAGAGAGGCAGAGGCAGGGGAAGGAGTCTTCCATCGCTGATTCACTCCTCAGATGGCCGCAACGACTGAAGCTGCGCTGACCCAAAGCCAGGAGCCAGGAGCTTACTCTGGTCTCCCATGTGGATTCAGGGGCCCAAGGACTTTGGGCCATCTTCTACTGCTTTCCCAGGCCATAGCTTAGAGCTGGATCAGAAGTGGAGCAGCCAGAACTCAAACCCGTGTCCATATGGGATGCTAGCACTGCAGACAGTGACTTTACTTGCTAGGCCACAGCTCTGGCCCCCTCTATGAACTTTTAAAAGTCCCCTCATACTGTGATATGTACTAGTAAAGGGCAAATGTTAGTGTATGTTGCATCCCTGGTCCTTGAGTGGTATGGGGGCAAATCTAATTAAAAGAATGAGATATGTAAGTATGAGCCTGAAAACCTTGAATTTCCAAGTTCATTGTAAGTAGTCTCTACCCTTTGCTAGTCCTGGTGCTGTTCCTGATTCCAGCTTCCTGCTAATATACACCCTGAAAGACAACAGGTAGTAGCTCAAGTGATTAGGTCCCTGCCACCAATGTGGGAGACCTGGATTGGGTTCCTGACCCCAGCTTCATCCTAGCCCACCCTTGGCTGTTACAGCCATTTGGAAGTTTCTCTCTCTCACTCTCTCTCTCTCTTTCTCTTCCATCCCCTCTCTTTCTCTTTCTCACCCCCTTTCTCTCTCTCTCCCTCAAATAAATTTTCAAAATATTTTTTAAAAATTAAAAAAATAATGCAAGCAGTGGCAAGGGCTAAAAGTGGATCTTGAGAGTAATGGATCTGAGAATAGGAAGAATTGTGTAAGCCTGGTGGCAGAAGTAGTTTATTGACATAAGTGCTCTCACTCAGAATTTAATGTCCTGGCAAGAATACCTGGAACTAGTTCTAACATGTTGCTACAATGGTTCCTTTGAGCTTAGACATGATATTGTCCTATTGTAAAGGAAACAGAAATGACAAGCTGCATTCAGAGAATTTATGGAGGAAACAACAATGGTCATCATGTGATCTAGGAGATATGTTCCATGAAAGAGAAGACAAATCCTTCTCTAGGGCAATAATGAATGCACAGTGATCCACAGAGATCTGTGGTGATGGTTGACAGATCATAGTGTCCTAATAGAGGAACAATGAGAAGAACATCATGGGCTTTGTCAGCCCACCAAAAGGCTCAAGGCATCAAAATAAGATTTTAAAAAACAACTCTGGTTAAATAAGTCTCTGATAGTTTACCTACCTGTTCATCAAATATCCACTTCACTCTTAACAACATATATACTATGCAATCACAATTCGAAAGAAACCATTCCAGGGGCCAGTCCTGTGGCTTAGCGGGTAAAGACACCAGCTGCAGTGCCAGATCTCATATGGGCACTGGTTCAAACTCCAGCTGCTCCTCTTCTGATCCAGCTCTCTGCTATGGCTTGGGAAAGCAGAAGAAGATAGTGGAAGTCTTTGGGCCCCTGCATATGCATGGGAGACCCAAAAGAAGCTCATGGTTCTTGGCTTCAGATCGGCACAGCTCCGGCCATTGAGGCCATCTGGGGAGTGAATCAGTGGATCGAAGGCTTCACTCTGCCTCTCTGCCTCTGCCTCTCTGTAGCTCTCTCTTTTAAATAAAAATAAATAAATATTTTTTAAAAAAAGAAACCATTCCAAATAGCATCCTCTCAATACATCCAGTTCATTATAAAAATTTTAATTGCCAAGCAATAAAATAGATTTTTGCACATAATACATGACAAAATTTCACAATGAGAAAAAAAATAGCACTACTCAGTTTCAATAGAAATGCTCAGCTTCTATTTCAAAACATTTTAAGATAACTTTTGCTAAATGACAGTACTCTCCAAAACATAGTGGCTCAAAGCAATAGCAATGTTTATATTTCTCAGGAATCTGAAATTTGACTAGGCTTGACAAAGACAACCTGTATTCGTCTCAGTATATCTGTTGGGTTAACTTGAAGTCTGGGATCTGGAATAATCTGAAGACTCAGTCAAATTTTGGACAGTTGATGCTGGCTGTTGGCGAGGACTTTAGCTGGTGCTGGGGGCTGTAATATCAACATATAGCATCTCTATGTTGCCTGAACTCCCTTAAAAAATAGTGGTTGGGTCCAAGGGCAAGCATCCCAACTAAGACAGCAGCAAAGAAGTTTTATTGACTTTTACAAACCTGGCCTCAGAAGTCATACACATCAGTTCCATCATATTCTATGCATTAGAAGTGAATGATTAAGTTTTGTCTGCATTCAAGGAAAGTAGAAGTTGACTTCATCTTTTGATTGGATGAGTAGCAGGGAGTTTTTAGACACGTTTTAAAATTGCAAGTTTTGCCTCTGGCCAAAAATAATTTATATTACTCCCACATGCAAAATATACCTATTCCTTTCCAGTGCCTTCTCAAATTCACTCATTATGGTAACAAGTTCACACTCAAGGTCAAGAACCTCGTCATCTTAAACGAGCTATGGATGAGCTCCAAAGGTGCAGTTCCTTAATTACAGTTCATTACACTGAAGAGGCAGGTTATATGCTCCCCAAATATCCTCAGTATACCATGTCACAGGTATAGGACACCTGCTTTAGTTGAACAACTCATTCAAAAGTTGGGAAAATGGGTGTCCCTCATCAGTAGTAATTCAGATGGACATGTAACTATATGTCTCAAGTTTCTTGGTAAGGTTTAGTTCTACTGCATGGGAATTATTCTTCATGACGCCTAGCTATGCCATTTGTACTATTGGTCCTTTCTCTTTTTCTTTCATTGTCAGAGGCCAGTATTTTCATGTCAGTAGTATTCTTGCTGATAATATTGGCTTGAGGATCCAACATCTTTTTTTCACTTTGTATGGTTTTTGTCCCTTTACTCCAAGCTACTGATAGTATTAATCTCTTAAAAATTTTGCGGATTGGGCCGGCGCCGTGGCTCAATAGGCTAATCCTCCACCTTGCGGCGCCGGCACACTGGGTTCTAGTCCCGGTCGGGGCGCCGGATTCTGTCCCGGTTGCCCCTCTTCCAGGCCAGCTCTCTGCTATGGCCAGTGAGTGCAGTGGAGGATGGCCCAGGTGCTTGGGCCCTGCACCCCATGGGAGACCAGGAAAAGCACCTGGATCCTGGCTCCTGCCATCGGATCAGCGCGGTGCGCCGGCTGCAGCGGCGGCCATTGGAGGGTGAACCAACGGCAAAGGAAGACCTTTCTCTCTCTGTCTCTCTCTCTCACTGTCCACTCTGCCTGTCAAAAAATTAAAAAAATAAAAAATAAATAAATTTGCGGATTTCCTATGAATCTTACTGAAATTCACTCCATTTAACATAAACCATACTCATAACCTTCACAGAGTTAAGACTGTTCTACTTTGCTTTTCACAAACTTTTAGTTAATAGATAAAAGTTGTATATGGTATACAACATGATGTGGGTTTTTTGTGTGTTTTGTTTTTGTTTTTGTTTTGTTTTTTGTTTTTTGTTTTCTTTTTTTTTTTTTTTTTTTTTTTTTTTTGACAGGCAGAGTGGACAGTGAGAGAGAGAGACAGAGAGAAAGGTCTTCCTTTTGCTGTTGGTTCACCCTCCAATGGCCGCCACGGCCAGCACACCGTGCTGATCCAAAGCCAGGAGCCAGGTACTTCTCCTGGTCGCCCATGGGGTGCAGGGCCCAAGCACTTGGGCCATCCTCCACTGCACTCCCTGGCCACAGCAGAGAGCTGGCCTGGAAGAGGGGCAACCAGAACAGAATCCGGCGCCCCAACCGGGACTAGAACCCGGTGTGCCAGCACCGCAAGGCGGAGGATTAGCCTAGTGAGCCGCGACGCCGGCCTCAACATGATGTTTTGACCTATGAATACAGAATGGAATGGTTATGTCAAGGTATTTAACATGCTTTTATCTCATACTCTTAGAGTTTTTCATGATAACAACACTTAACATATACATTAGGTAATTTTCAAGTATATATTATATAGTTACCATTATTAATCTTTTTCTACTTTGAACTTCTTGTCAAGTTGCTGAGAGACAATACCCTTAATTATTTAAAAAGCTCTGTTAAATTACAAGTAATACCCTGAAGAACCTTATGGGAGCATTAGTGTATTTCAAGTACCATCTTAAAATTTATTGAGATATAAACAAAGAATAATACAGTCACATCATCTTTCTTCATCACAGGCTATGTTTTCTCCCATCTTGTCCTAATTTTTATCCTTGTCTAGAACCCATTTTTAAACTTTAGCATATTTGCCACATAATGCATCTTGGAATTACAAAGGATATTGTTTTCAAATTAGAAATTCACAATTCTTTGATATTTAACAGTTATTTCTTGGCTTTATTTCTATCCTCTCAACTTTTACTGTAGGCACCTATAGGTAGCATCTTTGATATTGTGCATAAAAATTTTGTTAGCTTATCATGCTGTTTATTAGGCATGTTTGATGGTTTTCATGTTGCTGCCCAAAACAGTGCTGTTAAACTTTCTGTCACTATAGAACAAGTACTGCCTTTCCTTCAGCTTCCAAATACATTTTCTCACTTTAAGCCCCCATTGACAGCCTCAAGGGCCATTGGGGATCTATTAAGCAGTCTTCTCAAGCCATAAGGCTTTCATTAGCACCCTCTTTGAGGTCCCAAGGCAATTTCTATATGTTTTAGGGATTTTGCTATAGCATTATCCTCAGAAGCACTTCCAGGTACCAAATAATAAAATCTATTTCATTTATCCATTACAGGATAACAAACTAACCCCAAAATATCCAGGCTTATAACAGAAGCATGTATTTTACTTCAAAATCAGCAAGTTGGGCAGAACTCAAATGAAACTGTTCATCTGTGCCTCACTCATCCTTGGCTGGGCAGTTTCAAAACTGAGAACTCAAATTATCTGGTCTTGTTCACTTGAGTGTCAGTGGTTGCTTCTGGAGATCTCATGGAGTGTTGGCTGTGGATATCAGCTAAAACATCTACATATGCTGTCCACATGTGTCATCACAACATGGTAGCTAATTTCCTGGAGTAGGTGTCTCAAAAAAGAGTGTCACAAGGAAGTTGTATTGCCTTTTCCAGCATGACCTGGATAGTGACACAGCAATCATTTTTCTATGCATATTATTTAAGAGATGAGCAACTAAGGTAGCACAACAGCATTCAAGGGGAAGGCAGTCACAGTGAACTTTTTGATGAAAGACATGCTTATAAGTTTATGGACATGTTCACAAGCCACAATACATACACACTTGACAAAACACTAATATAATTTCTCATTGTTCTAACTTAACTGGAACTTCGTATTAATGCAACTACTAAAAAGAGTTTGTTGAAAACATAAAATCTGAATCAAATATAAGATTTGGCACAATAGTCAGTGGATAGACTCAACAATAAAATACAGATGAGAGAAAAGAGAATCTGTGGGCATTACCAAGAGGTCTGAACTTTGTGTAATTATAGTTCAATTAGAAAAGGTAAAGAAAGGATGATATCAAAAACAATGTGGGGGCCAGCACTGTGGTGCAGCGGTTAACTCCCTGGCCTGAAGCGCCGGCATCCCTTATGGGCGCCGGTTGGAGACCCGGCTGCTCCACTTCCTATCCAGCTCTCTGCTTATGGCCCATAATGGAAGACCTGGAAGAAGCTCCTGGCTCCTGTCTTCAGATTGGCGCAGCTCCGGCCGTTGTGGCCATCTGGGGAGTGAACCAATGGAATGGAAGACCTCTCTCTCTCTCTCTCTCTGTGTAACTCTGACTTTCAAATAAATAAATAAATCTTTAAAAGAAAACAATGTGAAGAAATAATAGCTGAAAATGTCCTAATGTTGGTGAAAATTATCAATTTATGTTAAATAAATTATCAAATTATGTTAAAGAAATTCAGTATAATCCAAGCAGGATAAACACAAAGAAGTCCATGCCAAGATATATTATAATCAGAATTCTGAAAACTACAGAAAAATTTAAAAAGGTTTCAAATACTCCCTGTCTCTCCCTCTCACTGTCTGTAACTCTACCTATCAAATAAAAAAATAATAATAATAAAAAAAAGGTTTCAAATAACCAAGAGAGACTGATGCATTAACTATATAGGATATCAACTCAAATGACAATAGATTTCTCATCTAAAATCATAGAGGCCAGAAAGAGTGGGCTCAGCATTTTCAATGGCAAAATTTCCTTCAGGTATATAGAAAACAAATCCTTTTTTCAAATGAAGAAAAACCAAGAGAACTGGTTGCAAAATCATGCTATAAAACCATTGTTAAGAAAAATTTTTCAGACCAAAGTGAAATAATGCCAAAGGAAAACTTGGAATATCAAGAACAAAGGAAAATAAACAGAATGGTAAATATTTGCATAAGTATAATAACTTTGCCTAAGCTCTTTAAAATACATTTCATAGCTGAAAACAGAGTCATAATAATAACTAATAATTTTCTCAGTGTACATTGCAGAAATATGTGGGACAACCACCATGTAAATAGCAGGAAATAAAGGACTGATGTACATGGTGGTAATCTTTAAAGTGGTGAAATATTAAATGTAAATAGGCAGTAAAGAATTAAATACTTAAAACTCTTGAGCAATCACTACATAAACTTTTGACAGTTAAAATGGAATTACAAGAAAGTTCATACACAGTTGGGAGTTTGGAAGAGCAGTTAAGAGGGCACCTGGATCTCATATCAGAATCCTGGGTTTGAGTTCCGCCTCTATTTCCAATTCCACGTTCCTGCTAATGTGCATCCTGAGAGGCAGTAGATGATGGCTCAAGCAGCTGAATCCCTCAGTCCATGTAGGAGACCCAGATTGAGCCCCAGAGTTCTGGCTTCAGCTTGGACCAGCCTCAGCTCTTGTGGACACGTAGGGAGTGAACCAGTAGATAGAGGATCTCTATCTGTCCATCTCTCTTTGTCTCTTTCTGTCTCTATGCCTTTCAAATAACAAAATGAAATTTTTAAAAGTTAAGTTCAAGTAACACAAATGAAAGCAGAAACAGAGATGCAAAAAATAGAATGGTCAAAGAGAAAACAAAATCTAAATATGTCAATAATTATATTAACTATACATAGGCTACATACTCAAAAGACAGACATTTTCTGAAAAGACTTTAAAAATACAGGCAAGATAAAAGTGAAAGCACAAAGAAAGGTATTTCATACAAACACTAATCAAGACAATTAGCAGTAAATAAGAATATTACATAGTATAAAATAAATCATCAGTTCACCTAGAAGACAAAAAAATCCTAAACTGGAATTGACCAAGCAACAGAGCTTCAAAATACATGAAGCAAAAAGTGGCAGAAAAGAAAGAGAATTAAACACATCCATAATTATACTTGACAATCTCAGCATCTCCAGCATTCAAAAGAACAAACCAAGAATCAGAAAGAATATAGAAAAATCTCAACGAAGATTTAATTCAAATTTATAGAAGATTTCAACTAATAAAAGCCAAGTACACATTATTTTCAAGAGCATATGGAACAATCACCAGTACAGATCATATCCTGGGTTACAAAACAAAATTTCACAACCATTTAGAAATTGATATCATACAAAATATGTTCTCTGAAAATAACAGGATTATGCCAAATAGCAATAACAATAAAGATAATAGAGGGGACAATGCTATGGCATTGCAGGTAAAGCTGCCACCTGCAGTACTGTCATCCCAAATAGGTGCTGGTTCTTGTTCCAGCTGATCCACTTCCAATCCAGATCCCTGCTAACACTCCTGGGAAAGCAGCGAAGGTGGCCTAAGTCCTTGGGCCCCTGTACCCATGAAGGAGACCCAGAGGAAGCTTCTGGCCATTGCAGCCATTTGAGGAGTGAACCAGTGGATAGAAGACCTCTATATCTGTCTCTCCTTCTCTTTCTCTCTGTAACTCTGAGTTTCAAATAAATAAATAAATCTTTAAAATATATAAATAAAGATAATAGGTAATTTTCCTAACACTTGGATATTTAGCAACATAATAATAAATAACCCACAAGTCAAAAAGGAATTCCCAAGACGTGTTTGAAAATATTTTATACTGAAAACGTTCCAAATCCAACATATTAAAACTTGAAGAATGCCTCTAAAGCTGTTCTTTTGGGGAAATCACTAGCAGTTAATGGTTAAGTTAGAAAAGAAAAAGGTTTCAAATCAATAATTTAAACTTTTTACTAAGAAACAAGGGTGAGAAACCAAATCTAAAGCAGGAAGAAGGAAATGACTGAGATAAGAAAGTGAAAAGAGAAAAACAATAGAGAGGTAAAAAAATAATTAGCCTTTAAAATGGTTAATAAAATTCATGAATAGCAAATAGAACAATATTTCAAAAACCATAAACCACCAATAGTCACCCCAAATAAAAATAAAATCCTGCCCAGCGCCGTGGCTCAATAGGCTAATCCTCCGCCTTGCGGCGCCTGCACACCGGGTTCTAGTCCCAGTCGGGGCGCCGGATTCTGTCCCGGTTGCCCCTCTTCCAGGCCAGCTCTCTGCTGTGGCCAGGGAGTGCAGTGGAGGATGGCCCAAGTGCTTGGGCCCTGCACCCCATGGGAGACCAGGAGAAGTACCTGGCTCCCGGCTTCGGATCAGCACGATGTGCCGGCCGCAGCGTGCTGGCCGTGGTGGCCATTGGAGGGTGAACCAACGGCAAAGGAAGACCTTTCTCTCTGTCTCTCTCTCTCACTGTCCACTCTGCCTGTCAAAAATAAAAATAAAATAAAATAAAATAAAATCCTGAGTAGTCTTACAACTTCAAAAAGTCGGGATTTTTTAAATTAAAAAAAAGCCTTTGAAAAAGCCTCTTAGCTCAGATAGTTTCACTGGTATTTTTAAAGAAGAAATAACATCAAGTCTTTTGTCTCTTCTTGAAAATAAAAGAGTAAGGAATGCTTCTCAAATCTGTTTATGAGGCCAGCATTCCTCTAATCTCAACACCAGAAGAAAAGGAAATCAATCTAAGAGTAGAATCACTCATTCCTACGCATTCCCAACAAAAATCTCTACAAAATATCTGAAAACTGTAATATATAAAGGAATAATGATCATTGGATCCATGACAAATCTATGTAACTGCCATACTAATTATTTAAAAAAGAAAAATGGGTGATCATATCAAGAAATGGGTTATGTTAAGAAATGGAGAAAAGTCATTTAATAAAATTAACCATCAACTTCCTGATTTAAAAAAACAAAACTCAACAAAGTAGGCATAGAAGATAATTTCCTTAACACATAAAAGAGCATCTACAAATAACAAAACCCAAAAACTCCTCTAGCTAATATCATATTTGTTAATGAAGAATGAGTGCTTTCGCAAAAGCAAAATGACCATTTTCTTTTGTTTTGTTTGTAACATATATTTATTTATTTCCATGTGCTTTAAAGAGAGAGAGAGAGAGAGAAAGAGAAAGAGAGAGAGAGAGAGAGAAGAGGAGAGGAGAGAAAGAAAGAGATCTTCCATTGGCTGATTCACTCACCAAATGCCCATAACAGCCAGGCTGAGGCAGGCTGAAGGCAGAAGTCAGAAACTTCCTCCAGGTCTCCATCTCAGAGACCCAAGAGCTTCCCTATTTTCTACAGCTTCCTAGGTGCATCAGCAGGCAAACCATTCGGGCACTGGCTAGATTCCTGGCTGTTCCACTTCCGATCCAACTCCCTGCAAACAGCCTGGCAAAAAAGATTCAATGACAATCCAATGGATAAATAATTGTCTTTTCAGCAATGGAACATGGAACAACTGAGCAACCATATGCAAAAGGTGAAATTCAAACTTTACACCTTATGCAAAAATTAACTGAAAATGAATCCTAGATGTAAGTATATAAATCATCATATAAATATATATTGAATATATGTATATATATAAATGAATCCTAGATATAAAACTGTCAAATTTTAGAAGAAACTGTAGAAAATTCCCATGACATGAGGTTAAAAATTGAATTTTTAGATATGATACTAAAGGTACAATTCATAAAAGAAAAAAAAATCATAGATCATCAAACTTTAAAATTTTGAAAGCCTATTAAGAGAATGTAAAGACCTGCCATAAACTAGAAGAATGTATTTGCGAATCACAAATTGGACAATAGAATTGAGTAAATAAAGAAAATTCAAAGAATTATCAAAAGTCACCAAGAGAGGCCGGTGCCACAGTTCAATAGGCTAATCCTCCACCTGCGGCGCCAGCACCCTGGGTTCTAGTCCCGGTTAGGGCGCCAGATTCTGTCCCAGTTGCTCCTCTTCCAGTCCAGCTCTCTGCTGTGGACCGGGAGGGCAGTGGAGGATGGCCCAAGTGCTTGGGCCCTGCACCCGCATGGGAGACTAGGAGAAGCACCTGGCTCCTGCCTTCGGATCAGTGCAGTGCACCGGCCGCAGGGGCCATTGTGGGGTAAGCCAACAGAAAAAGGAAGACCTTTCTCTCTGTCTCTCTCTCTCACTGTCCACTCTGCCTGTCAAAAAAAAAATCACCAAGAGGAAAACAATCTACTTTAAAGATGGGCAAAATATTTGATAAGCACTTGACCAAAGAAAATGCATGACTTTCAAATAAGTACATGAGAATATGTTCAATGTTATTTTTTTTTAAAGATTTATTTTATTTATTTGAAAGTCAGAGTTACACAGAGAGAGGAGAGGCAGAGAGAAAGAGGTCTTCCATCCAATGGTTCACTCCTCAGTTGGCCACAACAGCCAGAGCTGTGCTGATCTGAAGCCAGGAGCCAGAGCTTCGTCTGGGTCTTCCACGTGGGGGCAGGGGCCCAAGCACTTGGGCCATCTTCTACTGCTATCCCAGGCCATAGCAGAGAGCTGGATCGGAAAAGGAGCAGCTGGGACTAGAACTGGCGGCCATATGGGATGCCGACACTTCAGGCCAGGGCTTTAACCTGCTGTGCCACAGTGCTGGCCCCTCAATGTTATTATTAAACCCACAATGAAATTACCACTTCACAAATATCAGAAAGACAAATTCTCTTAAAAATTACTGACAATGTCAAGTGTTGGTGAGGACACAGTGCAACTAGAATCCTCATACACATTCCTGAAATCAAAATGGAATAGCCACTCTGGAACACAGGCCCTTTCTTACAAAGTTGTCCTGCCTGTTGACCCCCTTGAACGAAACAAAGACATATGTTCATACAGCACGTTTACATGGTAGCTGTTTAAAACTGCCAAAAACTGGAACCAACCCAAGTATCTTTCCATGGCTAAGTGGATAAACTAGCTGGATACATCTATACAATGGACTACTATTCAAAAATTAAAGGAAAAACTATTGCACACACAAACTTGGATACATTTAAAATGTTTTATGCTGAAGGAAATATCAAAAGGTAGTGTTTTATTTCTATGACATTCTAGAACAGAAAAAATTAGAGCCATATAAAAATAGCATAGTGACTGTCACGGGTTAGGACTGGGAGGGGGGTGACTGCAAAGGGACAGCAGGAGGGATTTGGGGAGAGGCTGAACTGTTCTGCATCTCGGTTGTGACGGTGGTTACATGGATCTATCCATGAGTAAAAACTCCCAGAACTATGTACTCAAAAAATGAATTTAAATTTTGAAGTAAATATTTAATAACCTAAACTTGAAGGATGAAAACAGTTACCATCTTCAGATCTCTGTACTAGGACCTTGCTAGCTCAAGGTTTTATATTCATTAATTTATTAATCCTCACAATAATCCTGTGATTTAAATATCCTCATTCCACAGATGAGGACACTAAATAATGCCTCAAATGAGAGATTAAATAATTGGTCCCTGATTACACAATTAGGATATGAGTCAGGAGTTAAACTCATCTTTACTCACAAAGAGCCTTAGCCCATAGCAATTCCCACTTTCAGTACTGAGACAAATAATCCATTCCTGATAAAATAGTATATTATTACTTAATAACTCTTCCACACTTTTGGAAGCAGACTAATAGGATATTCGTTTCTGATATAAAAGGTGGGTACAAACTAATGCTTATTCCTGGCACCAAAACTGAAAGAAAAAAATGTTTTAGAAGTCTGTCAACTCTTAAGATATTTTAGAAATGTAAAACTTTCTTCTACAATGCAAAGATTAAGAAATTCAAATAACTGAAGTTTTTTAACCTACAATTTACTTTTATGTGAAAAATATAAATGACAAGTAAACAAGCCGATACAATGAATTTTTGAAGCAATTTCCAAAATATACCAACCACAGAGTCAGCATATTTTTAGCTTAATTTCTTAGGCCATCGAATTTGAAGTATAGAATTCAAATCAATAAGTATTTGACCACCCACTATATATGTTCATTGTGATAATGGTGTTACTTCAAGATCCTGAAGCACCTTCTGAAATCATTAAAGTAAGTTTAAAATTTGTTCAGTATGATTTTAGTATTGTATTTCTTCATTTTTCCTCCAAAAATTGAGAATCCATTACTGTAATCAGCCATATTACAAAATTAACTATAAAATCTCATTCTCTCAACCACTTCAAATAATAGGAGCTCACACAGTTACTCAGAAGTGATAAGTTCTACTGTTCCACAGCACAGTGGGGCAACTATAGTCTCACAGGACTGATTCATACATTGGATAAGGAAGTAGAAGAGAGGAGCTGAGGCCCGTGTTGCGGCACAGTGGGTTAGGATACCACCTGCAGTGCTGGTGTCCCATATAGGTGCAGCTTTGAATCCTGGCTGCTCCACTTCTGATTCAGCTCCCTGCCAATGCACCCGAGAAAGAAGGAGGATTACCCACATGGGAAACCCAGAAGAAACTTCTGGCTCTTGGCTTCGGTCTGACCCAGTCCCGACAATTGCAGCCATTTGAAAATGAACCAGTGGGTAGGAGATCTCTCTTGTCTCTTTCCTTCTCTCTGTAACCCTGCTTATCAAATAAATAAATAAATCTTTAAAATATATATATATATATACATATGAGCTTGTGTTTTTCAACTATTTGGAAAGGAAAATTAAACACAAAAGAAAAAACAATCCTTGTTTTTGTTAAATAGATCTCTTGGTTACTGATTTTGAACTATACAAGCAAAACAATCGTAGCTTTCACTGCTCACGTTAAATTATTTAAAAATAACTTAAATGAATGTGAAGAAACATGTATTCTCAGCCTCTTTTCTTTGCACTCAACATAAAATATTTCTGCTTTAGGGATGCTTGGAGCTCCTGCCCAATTTAATTCAATTGTTTAATAAATTTTTTAGCATTATGTCAAATTATTGTATTCTATCATGGAAATAAAAAAGTTAAATTAAGCACAAACCTTACTCTCAACTTACTCAGCATCATGTAGGAGACATAGCATTTAAAATAATGACTACAAAATAGATATACCTCCAGAGTTAGAAGCTACTTTACTGGGGTAGATAAACAAAGGCAGCGCAGGGTATCAAACTACTGAACAGACCCTACCCCAGCTGTAACTGCTTTACCTTCCCCTCTCCCCCAGGACTGATTAGACACACAAACATACCAAAAACTCTAGCTCTTTGACAGTTTTATGAAAACATGCACTAGTGCAGAGATCTGCAAATTTTCCCTGAGCAGGACTAGTTAGTGATTAATTTATACTTTGTCTTTCACCTGGCCTCTGAGTGAAAGCAGCCATACATAATATGTAAATGAATGAGAATGGTTTTCTTCCAACAAACAGGAGTATTTACAGAACAAGTGAAGGCTATACTGGGTCCTAGAGCCATAGTTTCTTAACTTCTGCATTAATCCAATAAATACAACTAAATGTTCTAGCTTCAAATATAAATATAAATTTATAAACAGAAAAAATTGATCTTTCACTGATGAAACCACAAAATAATTATGAAAAATCCAACTCTTTACCAATAAAATGAATTAAAAACCCAAATTCTTTTGGTGCAGATACTAGAAACACCTTGTATAAGGGCTTTCTCCTTAAACAAGCAAAACCTCAACTCTTAAGAGGTGGTTATTTGGCATAACAGTTAAGGGTTAACACATCACTTAAGACCCCTGCATCTCATATTAGAGTGCCTAGTTGAGAACTGGCTCCAGGATCCTGCTTCCTGCTAATGCGTACCCTAGGAAGTAGCAGATAATAGTTTAAATCCTTGGGTCCCTGCCACTCATGTGGGGGACCTCGATGGAGTTCCTGGCTCCTAATTGCAGCCTGGCCCAGTCCTGGTTGTTACAGTCGTTTGGATGTGAACCAGAATTGAAAGATATTCTCTCTCTCAGTTTCTCTCTCTTAAATGAAATGAAAAAATATTTTAAATGTTTTACTTTGTTCCTGGCCAAACAACCAAAAGTTGTGGTGTATCTTAAGAACCCTTGAAAACAGGAAGAGCTTCATTAATCCTGTTCCTCTCCCTACTTTCCTTAGTTTGAAGGATCCAAGAATCTGAACAGATGGAAAAGCAGGCCAACTGTGTGCAGAATTTCTTCCATGTTCCACTGTGGCTAATCAAGTCTCTTTATCCCTTAGCAACCGACTCTTAGAGCACAGCCCTGCAGAGGGCTTTTCAACAAGTCTTAATTGAGCCAAGTGTACTACAAAAGTAAATGCTTTGACCGGGACTCTTTGATTTTGAGTGAGAGAAGTTACCTGTTGACAATCTCAAACCTCATTCATCACAGTGTCTGAAGAACAGGCGGAGCCCAGACTGTCCTAACTAGGTGATAATGAATGGGTGGTGCAAGAAGTGTGAATCCATGACCAGATTACCCTAATTTGTGGCTAAATCTGGGATGTTACCTTCTAAAAAAAATGAATCTGACGTCATCTAGAGGTATTAAAATCCAGGTGAGTCAGCAGGTCAGGAATAAGCGGTACAAGCTTTTTCAACTACTGTTTTTAAAAACACAGTAATTACCATTGAATACAAAGTGTATCCTGCTTTAAAAATTACTCTGATGCTTTAGCAAAGGTAATGCTTTCATTTTATTACGAGCTGCCCACATGCTCTTCTCAGGTTGTGATTCATTTCAACAATTTTTCAGTTAAAGAACATTTTATTCCAGAATGAAAAAAAATAATGAATGCCCCAAAGTTGTGTGGGGTTAGCATAAACACAGAGAATGACATGCAGTTTAATCTAAAACCAGAATAACTGCCTAATCTTACAGTACATCAAAGCTGCCATATGACTTCTCATGTAGAGTATATTGGTTTTCATAGCCATCATTTCAGGGACCATATTATGATGAGTCACAGCCCTGTTTACGACGCTAACATTTTGTGCTCTCTACTAAGTGCAATGAGAGTCTGAAGAGATTTTCAGCTCATTCTAATTTTCTTCCCTGAAGCTGCTACTTCCTGTCTACTGCTGATACTCTTTGCAGACAGTATCACAGATAGCTCTAGGTTTCAGAATCGCCTAGGCAGAGTGCAAGGACCTAAAAGCCCTTAATCAAGTTTCTAATCCCAAACAAGATGGTCTTACATTAAGGGTCCTTCGAGAGTAGCAATCATGTCATTGTGTCTTCCTCACCATGTCAAATAGGATTCTTATTTTAGCACCAAAGGCAATTCTTCCTTGTAGAGCGAAGAGAAACCCTAAACAGTCTATTAAAGAATAGAACACAACAGCTACCATTTTATTCTCTCTCCCATACAGCTCTGGAGTCAATTGTATTTAGCAAACAATTACGTAGTAAATGCTATTTGACAGTTATTAGGTCATTTAATCCTTACAGAAGGCAGTGACATAATGACTTATATCTCTTCTTGTCCAAGCCTCAGACAGCAACAGAAAGTGAACATCCAGCCACATTCTTCCCTTCTTAGGCATCTCTAAAGGGGGTGGAGGGACCTTCTGATGAGTAATATATCAAACAAATAGCACTGGAGTCATCACATTTTAGACATACTTCAAACATCCCATGGAATTTTATATTTTGAACACCCCAAGCCTTTGGAATTTGTGTTTAAATTAAAAAAGAATTCAACTCTATGTGTCTCATACCATCAGGGCTGATTTTTGGAAGACAGTCCTGCATACCCTCCTTTGTATCATTGACTATTGAGTTTCTCGCTTGCCCTAGGATTTTCATTTTAACCTAGCATTATTAGTGACAGTTGCATGGGTCTAGTGGACTTGCATTTTTTCAGCTTCCATCTGGTTTCAGCTAGGAGCAGCAGAGATTTTGTGTAGTGAACACAGTCTCCACCTTACCACATGGTTACAGTCAGTGGAATATTAAGGAAATAGAGAAATTAAAGGGTTAATGAAGGTGAAATGTGTAGGAGAGATACTCAAACCTTTCTGGACACAAGTGAATTGCTATGGTTTGAATATGTCCCCCAAAAGTTCGCTTGTTGGAAATTTAATCTTCAAATTCATGTGTTATTCATATTTGTATCAAATTCACCTCAGATTTGGAGGAGGTGTCTTTGGGAGATAATTAGGAGGAGATTATGATGATGGGGACCCCGTGAAGGCATTAGTGGCTTTAGAAAAAGAGGAAGTGAGATCTCAGTTAACATGCTCGCTCTGTCTCCTAGTGGCATACCCTCCCTCTAGTTATGCAGCAAGAAGGCCCTCACCAGCTGCCAGTGCCATGATCATGGACTTCCCAGCATCTAGAAGCATGAACCAAATAAATTTCTATTCTTTATAAATGACTTGGTCTCAGATATTTTATTATAGCAATAGAAAATGCACTAAGACAGTAATTAATGGCAAACTTCCAAAGATGTTGCTGTAAACTGAGTGTTTGTGTCGCACTCTAGATTCATATGTTGAGATTTTTTGTTGTTGTTGACAGGCAGAGTGGACAGTGAGAGAGAGACAGAGAGAAAGGTCTTCCTTTTCCTTTGGTTCACCCCCCAATGGCCGCTACGGCCGGTGCGCCGCACTGACCCGAAGCCAGGAGCCAGGGTGCTTCTCCTGGTCTCCCATGCGGGTACAGGGCCCAAGCACTTGGGCCATCCTCCACTGCACTCCCGGGCCACAGCAGAGAGCTGGACAGGAAGAGGAGCAACCAGGACAGAATCCGGCACCCCGACCAGGACTAGAACCCCGGGGTGCCGGCACCACAGGCGGAGGATTAGCCTATTGAGCCGCGGCGCCAGCCATATGTTGAGATCTTAACCCATCTGAAGACATTTGGAGGTAGAACCCATTGGGAAAGATTAGGTCATGAAGACAGATTCCCCCATGATCAGGATTAGTGTTCTTAATAGACCAAAGAGAGCTACCTGGTTCCTTTCACCGTGTGAGCATACAGTGAAAAAGATGACTATGGTGTCCATGAACCAAGAAAGAGGCTCCCTCCAGGCACAAAATTCACTGGGGCTTTGATCTTGGACTTCCCAGTTCCTAGGAGTGTTAGAAATAAGTTCATATTTTTTTAAGCCATCCAGTCTATTTTGTTATAGTAGCCTGAATAGACCACAACAGACATGATGCAAGGCTCTCAGTAATGGAGTGAAATGCACACAAAAGTCCTAGTGTTTGCTGTCCTGCAAGCTAATTGGTGGCCCAGCATGTGGAGTGTGGCTGATAACAGCCCTTGCTGCAGCTGGCTGCCAAGCTGTCAGCCCACCAGTCAATGCAGTTTTTGGGAAATAGAATAATTATGGGGTTACGGTAGGTGAAATACAGAGGAGAAAAAAAAGCAGAGAGATTCTCACCTACAAGTGGGGTTACTGCTTAGAGTACTCAAATAAGTACCAAAGACAAAAATGATCTGCTTACATGATTTTAATATACAGATAATTCATGTAAGTACTTTTAAAATTTTGCTTTAATATACATGGGTCTATCTTACTTATTAAGAATTTATTTTTAAACAGTTTTTAATCAAATTTTACAATGTGAGTTTACCAATTAATTGAAATAAATCTATGAATAATTATTTTAAGAATTATGTAACTGTAATTACATTATATTTCATCTTACCCTCAACATTTTATATGGTCAGCCTGTTTGGGGAAGAAATTTGTTACTCTGAGAGGCAGCCCCTCTTAATCATGGATGGAAGCTACAATTACTAGAAAGTTCTTCACATTCATCCAAAATCAGCTTCCTGATAAATTTTCTTTAATTTAGCTCTGCCTTATCCACCTACAAAATTAAATTTCAGGGCCTCTTCCCTAGTAGAAATATTTCATAATATTGTCTTCCTCAGGAAGACAATACCAAGTACCCAAGCATATTTTACAATGTTTATAATTGAAATATATCCACTTTTTCCTACTCTTTTCTTGTAAGAGCTTTTGAAATATCCACTCTAGTCATATAACAAACAATCATTTGTTCCTATTCAAAGAAGAGTGCAAGAGACATTCCTTAAAAGAACAAACAAAAAAACAACGTTTCCCTCTGAGACGGTGCTATTGCCCTCACTGCTTCCTTCTAGTAATTATTTCTTGCAAACAGTAAAATAGCTAAGCTACAAAAATTAAAAATAAATGGAAAGAATATAAGTATGCCTTCAGAGGAAAGAAATAATGACAAGATACAGAAATGCAAATCTCCCATGAGAGTTAAATAAATACTATGAAGAAAATAGAACAAATTGGAAATACTATGTATGTATTGGCTAATAATAATTCATCATTTTAGATCCTGTTGTATGTATAACCTTCTGAGCAAGAAATAAAAAGGGACAAAATTTTAAAAATAAACCGTTAAAAATATAAAGAGAAATTTAGAGAACTTTTAAAATATTAAGAGACCTTGGGACCAGTGGTATGGCACAGTGGGGTAAAGCTGCCACCTGTAGTGCCGGCATCCCATATGGGCTCCGGTTCAAGTCCTGGCTGTTCCACTTCTGATTCAGCTCTCTGCTATGGCCTGGGAAATCAGTGGAAGATGGCCCAAGGCTTTGGGCCCCTGCACTCTTGTGGGAGACCTGGAAGAAGCTCCTGGCTCCTGGCTTCAGATCAGCACAGCTCCGGCCATTGAGGCCATCTGGGGAATGAACCAGTGGTTGGAAGACTTCTCTTTCTCTCTGTCTCTCCCTCTCCTTCTCTCTCTGTGTAACTCTGACTTTCAAATAAATAAATGAATCTTTGGGAAAAAATATTAAGAGACCACAATGTACAACTTGTATCTAATTAACTAGGTGCCAAGATTAAGCACATCATACACTAGCAAACCAACTTGCCAAACTCACTCAAGAAGATCTAGAAAATATAAATAAATGTTCAGACCCCATGAAGGTGGAAACCAGGGCTGAGCTGCTGACCACAGTAATTGCTCCCCCCAAATGAGCTACTACGTAGATATTCTATACATACATGTGAAGTCATTGAATGAATCTTTTCACCAAGAAAGAGAACAGGACTAGATGATTTTAGATGATTTTAGAAAAAGACTCCATCAAACATTTCTGAAACAAGGGACTCCTATTTGCTCTTTAAATCAATTCTTAGCTGTCATTATGTTAGCCTAATGAAACCCAAAATAGCATCCTTCAAAACAGATGCCAAAATCCTAAATAAAAGGTTATTAAAATATTCCATAGATGTAATAAAGAAGTATGAAAGCAAGGCATTTTGTATTAGGAATAAAAGAGTAGTTCAATATTAAGGCATTTATTAAAGAAAAAAATCACGTGATCACATTAAGAGATACAGAAAAGGAACTGGGTAAAACTCAACCACATTCTTGATAAAAGTCTCTCAGAAAACGGAAATTGAAAACATTCTTATAATGTGATTTTTAAAAGGATTTATTGTAAACTAGTAGTAAACATAATTAAAACATTGAAACACAAATTCTCTTAATAACAAAAATAAAACAATGCTGTCCCTTTTTTATTTTAAATGATTATCTTTTTGCCTGAACTAAAATCCCCTTGAAAGCTGAAACAAGATCTTGTTGATATTTATACCCACGAATTTATCATCACTTTTAAAGTACTTAGTAAATGGCATTTTTATGGTGAAAACAAACTACAAAATACTCAGTAGGCCAATTAGCTGAAATTAACTAAAAATATTGTAATCTCCATGTGGTTTTATGAGGAAGAAATCCTCAGATAAACTGAAAATAATGCACTCCATAATGTGTATAATCAGATTAAACCTTTAGTCTGTTATTTAGCCCACCTACTATAAAAGACACTGCTTGGTGGTTTATCAGAAGGGTAGTGCAGCCCTCCAGGCACAATAGCTGATTGGTTCTTCCTGATTGAAAACTTGCACCATGGTAGAAATCTGCTTCTGTTTGCTTCTCTGTCTTTTCTTGTCAGTTTTGCTGAGGCTATAAACTGAGGCTCTGGAAGGAGAACGGACTAACAGGCACGTCCTCTAGACAATCCTCAGAACTGACAAATGCAGAAAGAAGTTCTTAGATCAATTTCCATTGGCCAAAGTTTGCCCGAGGTCACATTTCAACCCTGCAATAGGATCTTTCTTAGTCTTGTCTTTGTGCCTTTAAGAACTTCTTTTTTATTTATTTATTTATTTTTGTTCACCCAGAAGTGAAGGGTTCACTGAATACCAACTGGTGAAAAACACTCTTTAGGCCGGCGCCGTGGCTCAATAGGCTAATCCTCCGCCTGGCGGAGCAGACACACCGGGTTCTAGTCCCAGTCGGGGCACAGGATTCTGTCCCAGTTGCCCCTCTTCCAGGCCAGCTCTCTGCTGTGGCCCGGCAGTGCAGTGGAGGGTGGCCCAAGTGCTTGGGCCCTGCATCCCATGGGAGACCAGGAAAAGCACCTGGCTCCTGGCTTCGGATCAGCGCGGTGCGCCGGCCTCAGCGCTCTGGCTGCAGCGGCCATTGGAGGGTGAACCAATGGCAAAAAAGGAAGACCTTTCTCTCTGTCTCTCTCTCTCACTGTCCACTCTGCCTGTCAAAAACAAAACAAAACAAAACAAAACAAAAAAACACTCTTTGGTCAGTTAGTTTCAAGAGATCAGGGATTTTCACCAGCACCATGCCCAGTAGGTAATGGCAGAGTGGAACTTTTCATCCTGTATTGTCCACCTGGTAGAATACCCTCTCCTATCCTGCTTTATTTGGTGCGCATTTCTCACTAACTGGCATCAATTCACCAAGGACACCCTGATACTCGGTGGTCATGTTGGGGAAATTTGGACATGAACAAGATTATTCATGTGAAAAGTACATTCAAACAAAAAGGGAAGAAACTTCAAGAGGAAATTCTCTGTCTTATCAATTTAAGAGATCATTGTGATTACAAAAAAGAAAATTCTGTTTTTGTATCTCAGAGACTAGAAAGTGTCATTTTATATTGTATATTCCAAGGGTTTTTTGAGAGTCTCTCTTTCTCTTTTCCCCTCGTGTGTATGTGTGTGTCTGTGTGTGTGACTCTTTTTTTTTCACAAGACCCTCTGTATGTGTGCATGTGAATATATGAAAATAGGTTCTCGTGCCTGCATATGAGCTACTCCCTTCTGTTATTGACTGTTTATGTGCCCTGAAAATTCACATATTGAAATCCTAACCCCTCATGTTACCACTTTAGGAAGTGGGACCCTTAGGAAATGATCCGGTCCTGAAGGCAGTGAGTGTCTTTGTGAATAGAATTAGTGACCTCATAAAAGAGATCCTGGAAAAGTCCCTTGCCCCTTTCCTACCATTTGAGGCCACAGAGAGAAGGTAAGATGGTCCCCTATGAATCAGACAGCAGGCCCTTACCTGACATCGAATCTTCTGCACCTTGATCTTGAGCTTACCAACCACCAAAATGGTGAGAAATAAAGGTTGGTTGTTGAAGCCGCCTGGTGTATGGCATTCTATTGGAGCAGCCTGAATGCAGAAGTAGAGGAAGACACTCCCCTTTGCACAAAGGGATAATTGACCTTTTACAATGCTTATTTCTTATCTGTCTGAAGTCAGGTACTTTTTTTTTTCCTTTTTTTCCTTCCTACCCCCCTCTGGAGATAAACTGCTCACATACACAATTGTTCTGTATTCTAGGGCACACTATGAAAATATCTACTCTAAATGGTCAAGAAGTTGTAAAAGGAAAAAAAAGGAACTATGCTTCTTTCATATGCTCTCCCAGCCAAAACACTAACACAGAGAACATGTTTAACTGAAAATTTAGTTAATCACTTGGATTCCAAGCGAGATACTCTGAGCTTTTGGGATGATTTTAAGAGTCTTAAAATATGTTTGGTAAATAGATGAGCCTTTGGACAAATTAGAGTGATTTAATTTTAGATTAAGAACAACTCTATGTCTTCCCCCTGGTTTTATCATCATATAAAAATAATGTTTACACAATATTTTAATTAGTGTAACTCTTGAGTATAATTTCTAATGATTTCTCTTTCAAAATTGTCCTCCATTGGTTCTTTGTGTCTTGGGAGGTATAATTTGTTCTAAAATTTGTTTAAGATTAGAAAAATATGTAAAATAGTTTTACTAAATGAAATTGAATTGATAAATTTTTAAAAGCATTCAATCTTGTAAACTCTTCCAATCATGGGACATAATGTACAGACTTACATTGAACTTTCCAGATCTTTAGTCACTCTAAGATCTGAAACTAATGTTAAATTGCCTTGTTTAATGAATAATATTTAGGGAAATGTGTAACTTCTGTGCAAGAAAAATATTAAAGTTGGTCACTCAGTTTAGTCTTAAATTTACTTATTTTCATAGTTTATAGAATTACAGGTTAAGACTGTGGGGAGCAACTGGGAGCAACTCGGACTAGACTAAGTTACTGGAATTAAGACTTATTCTATGCATCTGCTCTCCCACAATATGGCGCTGGGAGAGAAGAAAACTGCTTCTACACAGCTGCCTCCAGTTCAGCCAATAAACTGTAGGACTTGCTCCTGATTGGAGGAGAGCAGCGTGCTCGGCGTGTGGGCAGCCGATTTGGGATTGGCGGAGGAGGACTATAAAGGAGGAGAGAGACGGCATGCACCAGGAACATCTAAGGGGAACATCTAAGGGGAACACCTGTGCAGCCCCTGAGAGAGCTGGCCGGCGGTGTGCCGCTCCCCCGCGGAAGTGGGGAATGTGGCAGGGGGAACCGCCCTTCCACGGAGGTGGAGGGTCGGTAGCAAACCCGGGGAGGGCCGAGCAGACGAAAGAACAGCGCAGGATCCTGTGTCGTTCCTCCACGAAGAGGGGGAGCAACATAATGGTGCCGTGACTCGGATAGGAAGCCTAGGCAGGGCTTAGTGTCATTCCTCCACGAAGAGGGGGAGCGACAAAGACTGTATGCAAATTCTTTAAATGGTATTACATACATTTAATCTTGTCATTTTTTTTTCTTTTTTTACAGGCAGATTTAGACAGTGAGAGAGAGAGACAGAGACAGAGAAAAGTCTTCCTTTTCCATTGGTTAACTCCCCAAATGGCCACTATGGCCGGCACGCTGCACTGATCTGAAGCCAGGAGCCAGGTGCTTCCTCCTGCTCTCCCATGCAGGTGCAGGGCCCAGGGACTTGGGCCATCCTCCACTGCCTTCCCGGGCCACAGCAGAGAGCTGGACTGGAAGAGCAGCAACTGGGACAGAATCCAGCTATTTAGGGACCAGCGCTGAGGTGTAATGTGTAAAGCCACCACCTACAGTGCCAGCATCCCATATGGCCACCAGTTCTAGTCCTGGTTGCTCCACTTCTGATCCAGCTCTCTGCTATGGCCTAGGAAAGCAGTAGAAGATGACTCAAGTCGTTGGGCCCTTGCACCTACATAGGAGACCCGGAAGAAGCTCCTGGCTCCTGCCTTCAGATCGGCACATCTCTGGCCGTCGTAGTCAGCTGGGAAAAACCAGCGAATGGAAGACCTCTCTCTCTGCCTCTCCTTCTCTCTCTGTGTAACTCTGACTTTCAAATAAGTAAGTAAATCTTTAAAAAAAAAAGTTATTTAAGGGGTCGACACTGTGGTGCAGCAGGGTAGAGCCCCAGCCAGTGGTGTCAGTATCCTATATGGGCACCAGTTCGAGTCCCATCTGTTCTACTTCCAATTCAACTTTCTGCTGATGCACCTGGGAAAGCAGCAATTTATGGCCCAAGTCCTTAGGCCCCTGCATCCACATGGGAGACCTGGAATAAGCTCCTGGCTCCTGGCTTCGGATCGGGGCAGCTCTGGTCGTTGCAGCCATTTAGGGAGTGAACCAGTGGACGGAAGACCTCTCTCTCTGTCTCTACCTCTCTCTGTAACTGTATTTCAGATAAATAAATAAGATAAAGGTTTAAAAAGATATTTAAGTAAAATAATATATACTGCTCATATTGATCTTGATTTCCTATCTTACAGATTTTTCTTCTGTAAATGAAAATAAAAGTTGATTAAGTTTATTAAAGGTGAGGGAGATTCCAAGATGGTGGAATAGGGAAAGGATGTACTGCTTTAGGCTAGGAAAAAAAGTAGCAAAAAAAAGCAGAAGAAATGCATTCTGAGGAGAGAGTTGAGAGAAATCTCCAGTAGAAATTCTACAGAAGGAAAAAGATGCCACGGATCAGTGTGGAAGGTGCAGTCGCACAGCAATGGGCATGGACACAATAGATGATCCCTGCAGCCGAGAGCCAGAGGAAGCACCAGCTTTGGAGAGTGAGGTGAGACCAGACTGCAGCAACCCATGCCACTGGCACTATAGCGGGAAAGAAAGCATGGCAGAGCACACGTCTTTGAGTCTGGCCTGGAGCACTAAGGGGAACAGGGTACCAGCCTAAGCCAGGGAGAAAAGTCTCTCTCTCCCCATCCCCCAACAATGGTGACAGGCAACTGGCTAGGATAGGGTGCCAGTTTGACGTCAGCAGCAGCTGTGGAGGATCTTGTGTATGCCCTTAGCAACTAGTAGGGACAAGGCTCCATCTTGACACCAGTAGTGGCTGTGACCGTGTGGGATCACACACCCAGCAACAGGCAGGAAGAATGTACCATTTTGAAATGAGTAGCAGCTATGGCAGCTCTTGTGCACATCTGTGATCCAGGGATTTTACCAGAGGGGTATTCAGTGAAACAGCAGGCATTCCACAAAGCCACAGAGGCATAGTTCAAAGATAAAATCCATCAGAGGAGACAACCAACAAGTATTTCTACAAATGTATAAAAACAAGTACAGAAATTCAAGAAACAAGAATAAGTAATACAGCATGAAGACCCAAAGAAAGGAACACAATAACACTTCGATATTAGAATGTGAAGACAAAGAGATTAATGAAATGCCTGAAAAGGAATTCAAAAGATTAATCATAGGATTACTCAGAAGCGATGAGAAGGAAACTCACAAGTTAAAGAAATCTACCTATAACACAAAAGTGAAATTCTCCAATGAGATTGAGATTTCAAGAGAAATCTAACTGAAATATTCATAAATGAAGAATTCAGGGGCTGGCACTGTGGCATAGAAGGTTCAACCTCCGCCTGTGGTGCTGGATCTCACTTGGGCACCAGTTTGAGTCCTGGCTGCTCCACTTCTGATTCAGCTCCTTGTTAATGCACCTGGGAAAAGCAGCAGAAGATGGCCCAAGTTCTTGGGCCCCTGCACCCATGTGGGAGACTTGGAAGAAGCTCCTGACTCCTGGCTTTGGCCTGGCCTAGCCCTGGCCATTGCAACCAGTTAGGGAGTGAACTAGCAGATGAAAGCCTTCCCCCCTCCTCCTAAAAACACACAAAACAGAAATGAAAGATTCAATACGTCAAAAAAAAAATACAGTGGAAAGCCTTAACAACAGACTTGGTGAAGTAGAAGAAAGAATATCTGAGCTAGAAGACAAACCTTTGGAAATGTCTCAATAACACACACACACTGGCTGGCACTGTGGCTCAATAGGCTGATCCTCCACCTTGTGGCGCTGGCACACCGGGTTCTAGTCCCAGTCCGGGCGCCGGATTCTGTCCCGGTTGCCCCTCTTCCAGGCCAGCTCTCTGCTGTGGCCAGGGAGTGCAGTGGAGGATGGCCCAAGTACTTGGGCCCTGCACCCCATGGGAAATCAGGATAAGTGCCTGGCTCCTGCCATCGGTGCCAGCCTCGTGCCAGCCGCGGCAGCCATTGGAGGGTGAACCAACGGCAAAGGAAGACCTTTCTCTCTGTCTCTCTCTCTCTCTCACTGTCCACTCTGCCTGTCAAAAAAAAAAAATAACACACACACACACGCAAAGAAATAATTACAGAAAGCTTCCCTAATTTGGAGAAAGAAAGGGACATCCAAGTAAACAAAGAACGTAGAACCCCTAATAGACATGACAAGAAAAGATCTTCACCATGACACATTGTAGTCAAACTTTCAACAGTTAAACATAAAGAAAAGATTCTAAAATGTGCAAGAGAGAAATGCCAGATTATTTTAAGAGTATCCCCAATTAGGCACTCAGCTGATTCATCAGAAACACTACAGGCTAGAAGAGAATAGAGAGACATAGCCCAAGTCTTAAAAGAAAAAAAACTGTCATCCCAGAATACCATACCTGCAAAGCTTGCATTTATGAATGAAGGTGAAATGAAGACCTTTCTTAACAAACAGAAATTGAAAGAATTTGTCACCACTCATTCAGCCTTACAAAAGATACTTAAGGATGTGCTACACACAGAAACATAGTCATCTTCATGAAAGAATGTGAGAAAGAAATTTTCCCAGTAAAAGTACAAAGGAAATTCAAAACAAATGATAGGAATACTTATGGGAAAATGGCAGGACCAAGTCATTACTTATCAAGTATAAGAATGTAAATTGCCTAAATTCTCTAATAAAAAGATACAGACTGTGTTGATTCCATATCTTAGCTATTATGAATTAATAAACATGGGGGTAAATAAACATTTTGTTGGGTAAATTAACAGGAGTGGGATTTCTGGGTCTTATGGTAGATCTATTTTCATATTTCTGAGGAATCTGTATACTATCTTCCATAATGGCTGTACCAGTTTACATTGTGCCTCTTCCAAAAATAAAAAAAAAGATACAAACTGGCTGAATGGATTAAAAAACAAGACCTAGCAATTTGCTGCCCACCAGAAGCACACCTCACCAATAAACACACATGCAGACTTAAAGTGAAAGGATGGAAAAATAGATTTCATGCTAATGGAAAGCAAAAATGAGCAGATGTAGCCATCCTAATATTAGACAAAATAGACTTTAATAATAAACGGTTAAAAGGAGATGAAGGAGGGCACTATTTAATCATTAAGAGATCAATTCTACAGGAAGATGTGACTGTAATCAATGTATCTGCACCCAATGCCAGGGAGCCTGGCTATTTAAAACAAACATTAATAGACCAAAACAGAGACACAGACAATGTTAATAGACCAAAACAGAGACACAGATTTGAATACAACAGTAGTGGGGCACTTCAACATCTCACTTTCATCAATGTGCTGATCAACTAGACAGAAAATAAAAAAAGAAACAACAGAGCTAATCAACACTATGAACCAAATGGACCCCAGTTATATCTACAGAACTTTTCATCCCATAGTTGCAGAATATACATTCTTTTCATCAGTGCATGGAACTTTCTCTAGGATAGATAATATGAAGGACAAAAAGCAAGTCTCAGCATATTAAAAAAAATTGAAATTATACCATGAATCTTTTCTGACCACAATGCAAGCATCTCAAGGGCTGGTGCTGTGGCATAGCAGGTGGAGCCACTGCCTGCAGTGCCAGCATCCCATGTGGACACTGGTTTGAGGCCTGGCTGCTCCACTTCCCATCCAACTCCCTGCTGTGGTCTGGGAAGGCAGTGGAGGATGGCCCAGGTCCCTGGGCCCCCGCACCCCCATGGGAGACCTGGAGAAGGCTCCTGGCACCTGGCTTTCGATCGGCACAGCTCTGTCCATTGTGACTACCTGGGGAGTGGGCCAACGGATGGAAGACCTCTCTCTCTCTCTCTCTTTGCCTTTCCTTCTCTCTCTGTGTAACTCTTTCAAATAAATAAATAAATCTTAAAAAAAAGAATCTCGGGCCAGCGACACAGCTCACTAGGCTAATCCTCCACCTGTGGTGCTGGAACACCAGGTTCTAGTCCCGGTTGGGGTGCCAGATTCTGTCCCGGTTGCTCCTCTTCCAGTCCAGCTCTCTGCTGTGGCCCAGGAAGGCAGTGGAGGATGGCCCAAGTGCTTGGGCCCTGCACCTGCATGGGAGAGCAGGAGGAAGCACCTGGCTCCTGGCTTCAGATCAATGCAGTGCGCCAGCCCTAGTGGCTATTTGGGGGGGAGGGGGTGAACCAGCGGAAGGAAGACCTTTCTCTCTGTCTCTCTCTCTCACTGTTTATCTGAAAAAAAAAAAAAAAGAATCTCAAGAAAAACACAAATACACGGAGATTGAACAACATGTTTCTGAATGAACAGTGTCTTACAGAAAAAACCAAAAGTGAAATAAAAAAATTTAAGGAAGTGAAAGAAGACAATACAACATATGAAAACTTATGGGTTACAGCAAAAGAGTGATAAGAGGAAGTTTATAGCAATTGGTGCCTACATCAAGAAATTAGCAAATAAATGAGCTACCAATGCATCTCAAGGACCTAGAAATACAAAAACAAACTAAACCCAAAATTAGGAGAAAAGCAATAATTAAAATTAGAGAAAAAATAAAATTGAGCCAAAAGAAAATATACAAGATCAGAGAAATAAATAGCTTGTTTTTTGAAAAAATAAAATTGATACACCATTGGCCCTACTAACAACAACAACAAAAGAGGGAAAAGACCCAGATTAATAGAATCAAAAATGAAAAAGTAAATGTAAGTGATGCCACAGAAATAAAAAGAATCACCAGGAATCACTACTAAGAACTATATGTCAATAAATTGGAAAATCTAGAATAAATGTATATATTTCTGGACACACACAATCTACCAAAATTGAGTCATGAAGACATAGAAAACATAAACAGAACAACAAACGGAAGAAGATTGAATCAGACCCTCCCAACAAAGAAAATCCCAGGACCAGATGCCCTTACTGCTGAACTCTACCAGACTTTTAAACAGCTAATTCCAATTCTTATCAAGCTATTCATAACAAAAGAGAAAGATTCTTCCCAAACTCTGTCTATGAGTTCAGCATCATCCTAATTCCTAAACCAGAAAAAGATACAACAGGGAAAGAGAACTATAGTCAATATCCCTGATGAACATAGACGCAAAAATCCTCAACAAAATATGAGCTAATCAAATCCAATAACACATCAGAAGGATCATTCACCCGGCCTAAGTGGGATTTAACCCTGGTATACAATGATGATTCAACATTCACAAATCAATAAATGTGATGCATCACATTAACAAACTGAATATTAAAAACCATATGATTATCTCAATAGATGCAGAGAAACCATTTGATAAAATACAACATTCTTTCATGATCAAAAGCTTAAGCACATTGGGTATAGAAAGAACATTCTTCAACACAATCAAGGCAATTTATGACAAACCCACAGCCAGGATTTTATTGAATGGGGAAAAGTTGGAAGCATTTCCACTAAGATCCTGAACAAGGCAAGGATGCCCACTTTCACCACTCCTATTCAATATAGTACTGGAAGTTTTAGCCAGAGCCAGTATCACGAAAAAGAAATCAAAGGGATACAAATTGGAAAGAAGGAAGTAAAATTATCCCTATCTGCAGATGACATGATTCTATACATAGGGGAACCAAAATACTCCACTAAGACACTATTGAAACTCATAGAAGAGTTTGGAAAAGTAGCAGGATATAAAATCAACACACAAAAATCAATAGCCTTTGTATATACAGACACCACCATGTCATAGGAAGAACTTCTAAGCTCAATCCCGTTCATAGTAGCTGCAAAAATAAATAAATAAATAAATACCTTCAAATAAATGTAATCAAAGGAAAAAAATTTAACCAAGGACATCAGTGATTTCTATGATGAGAATTTCAAAACATGAAAGAAAGGATAGAAGGAGATACAGGGGCCAGCACCATGGCTCACTTGGTTAATCCTCTGCCTGTAGTGCTGGCATGTCCTATGGGCGCTGGGTTCTAGTCCTGGTTGCTCCTCTTCCAGTCCAGCTTTCTGCTGTGCCCCAGGAGGGCCCAAGTGCTGGGGCCCCTGCACCCGCATGGGAGACCAGGAAAAACCACCTGGCTCCTGGCTTTGGATCGGCGCAGCTCTGACCATAGCGGCCATTTAGGGAGTAAACCAATGGAAGGAAGACCTTTCTCTCTGTCTCTCTCTCTCACTGTCTATAACTCTACCTGTCAAATAAAAAAAATTTTAAAAATATTTTAAAAGAAAAAAAGGAAGGAGATGCAAAAAGAAATGGAAAAATCTTCCATGTTCATGGTTTGGAAGAATATCATCAAAATGTCCATACTACTGAAAGCAATTTACAGATTTAATGTGATACCAATCAAAATATCAAGGACATTCTTTTCAAATACAGAAAAACAATGCTGAAATTCATATGGAAACACAGGAGATCCCAAATAGCTAAAGCAATAAGCAATCTTATACAAGAAAAACAAAGCCAGAGACATAACAATACCAGATTTCAAGACATACTACAGTTCATTTATAATCAAAATAGCCTGGTCCTGGCAAAAAAAAAAAAAAAGAAAAAAAAAGAGCAGATGAATAAGCCAATGGAACAGAATAGAAATGGCAGAAATCATCCCATGCATCTACAACCAACCTACCTTTGACAAAGGAGTTTAATTCAATCCCTTGAGCAAGGACAATCTTTCAATAAGTGTTGCTGGGAAAACAGGATCTCCACATGCAGCAGTTCAAAGCAAGACATGAATCTGAATATGGACCTACCAGATGACCCAGTCATCCTACTTATGGGAATTTACTCAAGGGAAATGAAATCAGGATATGAAAGGGTTATCTGGACCCCCACATTTATTGCAGCTCAATTCACAATAGCTCAGATATGGAATCAAACCAAATGTCTATCAACTGAAGACTGGATAAAGAAATTATGGGATATGCACACAGAGGTAAAAAAATGAAATCCTGTCATTTGCAACAAAATGGATGCAACTGGAAAACATTATACTTGGTGAAATAAGCCAGTCCCAAAAAGACAAATACCATATGTTCTCCCTGATCTGTGATAACTAACAAAGCACCTAAAAGATAATCTACAGAAGTGAAATTGATACTTTGGTAAGCAATGACTTTGAATGCCTTTGTCTTGATTGTTGAGGAACATTTTTTTCATAATAATTGTTGAATTCTTTACTTAGTATAATCTTACGCATATAAAGTTAATTTAAAATAAATCTTAGTAAAAAATAAGAATGGGAATAGGAGAGGGAGGAGGAAGAAAGGCAGGAGTGTGGATGGGAGGGCAGGTAGGATGTGAAGGTTCACTATGTCCCTAATGTTGTATTTATGAAATGCATGAAATTTGTATACCTTAAATAGAAGTTTGCTGGGTAAAAAATAAGAAATCATTATAAGCTCATATCATAATCTTTCTCCTAGTAATTGTGTTGCAACTCTCGAATGTGTCCTTCCAGAGTCTTAAATTTTGCTTTGTACTTGCTGTTCCATCAAATGATCCAAACATGATAGTTCCACAAAATGAACAAGAAAACCTATTACTAATAAAGTTTGAATGACTACCATCAGAAACTCTTCACAATGACTACAACATATCAAACAGTGATATAAATCTGGATTTATCATGTCCCCACATGATAATAGTTGATCCTGCAACTTAGGCTAGAGAAAAAACAAAGATAAAATCCAGAGAATTCACAGTACTGAGACCAAACATGCTTTCTTATCTTTACATTAAATAACACTGGGACAAAGCCAAAATTACTTTCAGTTGCTCCAAGAATTACTTGCTTCCAGGGAGATAAAAGTGTAAACCAAGTTAACAACTTATTTATCATGACTAACATTTGTTTTTATTGAAACTTACTTCAAGCCCTTCCTCTTTTTTTAAAGTTATACAAGTTTAATATATTTCATGTATACAGATTTAGCAACATAGTGACATTTACCCCTCCCCTTCCTCCCACTCATGCTCTAACCCTTCATGTCCCTCCCTCTTGCATTCTCATTTTTAATTTTTACAAATATCAGTTTCAGTATACTGAATGATCATATAGTTAACCATACTCTAAGTAAAGTAGTTCAACAAATAGTACGAAGAGAAAAAGAAAAAAAAATACTGTTCCTCAATGGAAGAGACAGGGCTATAAACAATCATTAAATCTCAAAATGTCTATTTCACTGCAACACATTGCATGTAAGGTACTGTATTAGTTACCTCGAATCAGGGAAAACGTGATATCTGTCTTTTTGGAACTGGCTTATTTCACTAAGCATAATGGTGTCCAGTCGTGTTCACTTTGTTACAGAGACAGGATTTCTTTTTTTTTTTTTTTTACAGCTGAGTAGTACTCCATATTGTATATATACCATAATTTCTTTATCCGGTTAACAGTTGATGGACATCTAGGTTGATTCTATATCTTAGCTATTGTGAATTGTGCTGCAGTGAACATAGGGGTACAGATAGCTTTTTAATATGCTGATTTCTTTTGAGTTTGGGTAAATTCCAAGGAGTGGGATAGCTGGATCATATGGTAGGTCTATATTCAGATTTCTGAGTTATCTCCACGCTGTCTTCCACAGTGGCTGCACCAGTTTACATTCCCACCAACAGTGGACAATGTGGGGAGCAGCTCGGACTGGACTGAGTTACTGGAATTAAGGCTTGTTCTGTGCATCTGCTCTCCCACAATATGGCGCTGGGAGAGAAGTAAACAGCTTCCGCACAGCTGCCTCCAGTTCAACCAATAAACTGTAGGACTTGCTCCTGATTGGAGAGCAGCGTACTCGGCGTGTGGGCAGCCAAGTTGGGATTGGCGGAGGAGGACTATAAAGGAGGAGAGAGACGGCATGCACCAGGGAACATCTAAGGGGAACATCTAGCTGAAGGAACACCTGTGCAGCCCCCCAGAGAGCCGGCCGGCGGTGTGCCGCTCCCCTGCGGAAGTGGGGAATGTGGCCAGGGGGAACTGCCCTTCCACGGAGGTGGAAGGGATAGTAGCCAACCCGGGAAGAACCAGCAGCAAACCCGGGGAGGGCCGAGCAGACAAAAGAACAGCGCAGGGTCCTGTGTCGTTCCTCCACGAAGAGGGGGAGCGACAGACAAGTTTTCTTTTTTCTCACATCCTTGCCAGCACTTGTCATTTGTTGATTTCTGTATGGGAACTATTCTAACTGGAGTGAGATGAAACCTCATTGTGGTTTTGATTTGCATTTCCCTAATGTTAAGCCCTTCAGCTTTCTGTGCCCATCAATCCAAATTCATTATATCATAAATGCTCTCCAATCTCAACCACTTACCCAATTTGTGGAACTCAGCATAAAATCGCCAGCTTGCAGCTCTAAAACCCTTCAGAACTCTCTCATTGTTTCCCCATTCTGAGAGGCTATCAATAGTTTATCCCAATATTGTTTTCCCTCACCACTCTTGAGTCTAATACACTTAGTCTAAGTTGATCAATAGTTTTTTCTGATGGTTTGTTGAAGGAGTAGAATTAACACTACTAAATTTTGTGTCAATGTTTTCTTATCCCAAGTGACAAAAGGGACCCTTTGTCCTGCCTGTATTTTATCCAATTGGTTATCTATAAATTATATAGTTACCTCTTTTGGCTTCTCAGGAGTCTGTAGAAGGCCAGCACTCTCTCCTCCAGAAGACTCACTTTCAGGGAAAGGAGGGAGTTACCTTTTGTGGCTCCTCCTCAAGCTATAAAGAATACAACAGAATATAGATACACCTTGGGGGCTGTAGATGAATGAGATTATTCACTGTCCTGTTCATCAGCCAGATTTATTGTGTTGAAATTACCCTCACACCCAAACATGCAGAGCAATTCCCTATCTAACAAAGAGAACTCTACCAGTCACTCGGGATTGCCAGTGCAGCAGTTTGGTTTTCTGGGAGTCAGTTCCTTTATGCTTCTTAAACAATCTAATAATCCTAGATTCTCAGTCAATACACCTTACCATGTCTTTCTCTTTTGGGATTCACTTTCATCTTTCTTAACATGTCTCTTGCTCCTAATTTTTTCTGCGTTTTGTTTTCTTGTCTTCTCCCATGAACTTTCCACAAATAGTAAGCAAAGTTTGCACCATCAGGAGATTCCCTTCCTATATAGTTACAAGCTGTCCTGAAGCCCAAGTTGCTATGCTTATTCATTTGAGTCAAAATTTACATTCAGAAGGTTTATAATAAGGGAAATTAGCCCATGATAATATCCTCTCCGCTTATGTTCCACAGCCTTAGGGCCCAAGTCTGCGGAGCTGCAGAGCTAATTAAGGGCAGTTACCTATATAGCGTTATATCAGCTGAACAAGACTTCTGTAGAAAGACTATGAACTGACCTCATTTTCATTTATTATTTTATCTAAAGGAACTACTCTGTGCCCAGTTTATCTTCTGGGGATGAAGGAGGGAAGGGAAGGTACTCCACTTTTTCTGAGGTTTCCTGTTAAGTCCAGTTTACTATGCAAGCCAAGGCCCACTACTATTGAGTATCTACTCCTTTCAGTCACATATTTTATCCTTACGGAGAGGAAAGTAGCCTTATTTCATTGGGAGAAGCAACTTAGAATAATTCGTGAGCCCCTTCTATTGGGGCACTAAATTGACTGAGAAATGACTGGCATAAAAACAGCACATGGCCCAGTGTTATACTTGTAGTCTTTCCTCAAATGTTTGGGTTTTTTTTTTTTCATTTTTATTTATTCATTTTTATGTTTAATTTGAAATGGGAGAGGAGAGAGAGAGATCGAGATCTGGATCTTCCATCTACTGGTTCACTCCCCAAATGCCTGCAACCTGGTCAGCTGAAAGCTAGATACCTGACACTCCATCTGGGCCACCCACATGGGTGGGAGGGAAAAGCAAGTACTTGAGCCATCACCTGCTGCCTCCCAATGCGTACATTAGCAGGAAGCTGGACTGGAAATGGAGCACAGGACTTGAATCAGGCACTGTAAAATTTTGACTTAACTAGTTAGGGGTTATTCAGTGTCCGTCTTCCCCCACTAGAATATATTTTCCACAACATAAAGAACTACATTGTAAACAGAAGGTATCTCCGTGGCTCATAATTAGTGCTGCTTGTCTCATGGTAGGCATGCAGTTCAGGACACCCAAAGGTCACTAAAGATCATCAATGAATGAAAGAAACTTTCTGAGTGCAAAGCAAACTGTGATCTTCAGGCAAGGCTTTCCAAATGATGCCGCTCATTGAGGTTTCCACCACAGTGCAGTGCAAGAAAAAAAATAAATAGCGTATGCTAAATTTTCATAATGTTGCAAAATTTCTACTATATCTGATCCTACTCCTTTGGTGTTAAAAAGCCCCTCACTGCCTTTTATGAAATGGTTGTATTACTAGAAGATAGCTTTCTGTGTTCATGATTTTTTAAATTGATATTACTTAGAAAATTAAAATTGACAACTCTATCTTAGTCATCCAGCTTCATTTTATTTGAGTGGTATTTCTTCTTCTTGAAAACTGAAAGTCTGATTTCTCTGATCCAAGCCAGGATAGAGTACAATTTTCTAAATATTAAAAGCATGACTTTAATATATATAAAATGGTGTAGATGTCTATGATGTTTTTGAACTCATTAATGTGAGCATCAGCAGGGATGGTAAACCTGCTTCAAAGAAGGATGTGAGCAATTGAAAGAGAGTTATCAAAAGCAAGCAAGCTGAAATAAGATTGCTAATTTAGGGTCGGCGCCGCAGCTCACTAGGCTAATCCTCCACCTTGCAGCGCCGGCACACCGGGTTCTAGTCCCGGTCGGGGCACCGGATTCTGTCCTGGTTGACCCTCTTCCAGGCCAGCTCTCTGCTGTGGCCAGGGAGTGCAGTGGAGGATGGCCCAGGTTCTTGGGCCCTGCACCCCATGGGAGACCAGGAGAAGCACCTGGCTCCTGCCATCAGATCAGCATGGTGCGCCGGCCGCAGCGCACCAGCCGTGGCGGCCATTGGAGGGTGAACCAACGGCAAAAGGAAGACCTTTCTGTCTGTCTGTCTCTCTCTCACTGTCCACTCTGCCTGTCAAAAAAAAATTTTAAAAAAAATTGCTAATTTAGATACAGAGAAATAAAACCATATCTTTTGAGAGTTATCCTTACTATAGGAAAAATTATTTGAATCTCTACAAGAACAACAGGAATTTGCAATTTATCGATCATCTCCAAGTTCACAGGTAACTTTGTAGTATCTGTGTCTTAATCACTAGTAAATAGTAAATCAGACAAAATTGCCTTCTTTTAGTATGGAAGAGCACCGCAGACCAGCTTATTAGATTGTCTCTAGTGTGAGTTTGAAGGTCATGTAGTAATCTTTCAAAGGAACTTGCTTCTAATATTTGAATGGAGATGACATGTCTCTATGTGTGTGTGTTTAAGTAAATGTGGATCTGTGGATTCATAGATATGAAACTGGGAAATAAATCAGAAAATTAACAGTTGTTATGACTTGGAGCTACTATGGGGAGTGTAATAGTTTCCTGGGACTGCTATAATTAAGTACTCACCTCTGGGTGGCTCAAACACAGAAATTTGTTGTCTCAGCTCTGGAGGCTATAGGTAAGAGTAAGGCGGGGCTCTCTCTCGCGGCAGCCAGGGAAGGACCTGTTCCAGGTCTCTCTCCGAACTACTGCTAGTCAGGAGATAACTCCAACCGTCACATGGTGTTCTTCCTGCGTAAATGTCTGGGTCCAAATTTGCACTTTTTATAAGGACACCAGCCACATCATATTAGGGGCCCATCCTAGTCCAGCATAACCCCTGGGTCCAAATATGGTCACTTTCTGAAATTTGGAGAGTTAGTGCTTCAACATTTGGACTTAGGTCAGAAGGACACAATTTAATTCCTAAAAATGGGCATTTTTTTTCTGAGATTTTACTTTCTAAATTTTCAGGTAAAATTAATGCCAAGTACAGTTCCCAATGTCTTTATGAGTTTTCGGAAGCTTCTATAACAAATGACCACGCACTGGGTGGCTTAAAACAATAGGAATTTATTCTCATAGTTTAGGAACCAGAAGTCCACAGTCTAGGTGTCAGCGGGGCCTTGGCCCCTCTGCAGCCTCTGGGAAAGAATCTTTCCTCGGCACTTCCAGCTTCCGTGGCTGCCAACAATTCTTAGCACTTCTTGGCTTGTAGCTTTATCACTCCAATATCTGCCTCTCACTTCACATTTAATTATTTTTTCACTTAAAAATTATTTTCCTAGTGATTGTTTTAGGGATTACCATAAACATCGTATCAGAATCAAGTTCAGATTTAAATGAATTTAATTCAAGTGAGACACAGAAATGCTGTTTCTTCTCCATTGTTGTTCTATTATAGTTACTTAAAATATAAATATTCATATAATATATATATAGTTATTTTATATTTGTAGATTAAACCCAACAATATGTTGTTATAACAGTTACTTTATATAATTTTACTGTATTAAAGAAGTATAGAAAAGAAAAACAGCAAGTATGTATTTACACAATTTTGTTATATTAACCTTATTCTTTACCAATTCTGCTTCTTTCCACTTGTTCCTGTTCGTTACCATCTGGCGCCTCTTCAGTTCTGATACAGCTTTGCTTTTACCCACCTTCTTTGTTCTATAATTGGCAAATAGATTGCATTTCTATGTGTTATAGGTCCAATAATATAGTTGTCTATATCTATTCTTACACAATTGCAATTGAATCAGTTAAGAAAAGGAAGGACAAGAAACTCACATGCATAGTGTCAGTTACAGTTACTTACCTTTGCCAGGGTTCTTTGTTTTTCCATATGGATTCAATTACTGTCTTAGGTTATAGGCAGTTTCTGTTGCCTTTGTTTATTCCTTTTAATTGTCACATTTTCATGTTTTTTATCGCATCTCATAATTTTTGGTTGAAAACTGGACATTCAGGAAACACATTGTGGAAACTGAATATTGGTTCCCCTCTCCCTTCTCTGTGGCATGTTTTTATTGTCATCATTTGATTATTCGTTTAAAGACTATCGATTTTGGTGAAATCTATTCAGCCCACAGTGCAAAATTTTTAGTCAGTTTTCCATTGCTAAAACAAAATTCCCAGACTAGGCAAAAAAAAAAAAATCTCCTTAAAAAGAGATTTATTTAGCTCATAATTTTGGAGACTCAAAGTCTGAGATTGAGTAGGTAGCCACATGACTTTGTCCTCTGGTGAGGGCCCCTTGGCTATATCCCATCATGGCAGATGGCATCATCGTGGGAGTACCTGTGACCGGGAGAGATCACACAAGAAACAGGGAGCCCGAGGACAAGGAGGAGCCAGGATTTCTCTTTCCTCACAATTTACCCTTTCCATAACTCACTCACTCTCGGTGAATTACAAAAATTCCTTTACAGGGCAATGCCCCGATCCCCTCTCACTGGGCTTCACCTCTTCAAGATTCTTCAAGATTACATCAGCTCACATTGCCACACTGAGGACCAAACTTCCTCGGGTCCAAAGAAGGTACAGAGATGACTAGTCAAAGCAGAAGAGACTTTTATTGTGGAAAGAACAGCATAGTGGGTGGATGTAAGGTTCCAGCCCCCTCCTAGACAGCAAGTCGGGTTGGGGGAGGAGGTCTGAAGTGAATCGTCAACCTATCTGGGTAGGAGACAGAGCAGCCTTTTATGCTGCTTGTCAGGGAGGGGGTTGTCTGGATAACTGTTAAACGCAGTAAGGTGGAGCTTGGAAGTGCTGGGAATTGTTGAAGTTATTCCGGTGGTTTGGAATGCGTGTGAAAGTGAATGCTGGGGCAGTAGAATATCCCCAGTCTGGAGTTAACTATTGATGGGGCAGTAAAAAATCCTACCAGACTTTAGGGGTTATCTATTTGTGCCCAGTTTTATCAAGCTGCAGGATTGACTATTTACTAACACATCCAGGCACAGCTCATAACCCCTCGGGGACACACTCAAACCTTATAGAACCCATAGCAGTCTTTGATGTTGATCTTCATAGGCCACAGTTCTGGGCAGGTGCACAGCTGCCGTGAGTTGACAGCGGTTTTTGGGGAACTTCCTGACAGCGTCTTTCTTTCCCTGATCTTTCTATTAAGCAGTCTTCCTTGTGTGGTATCACACTGAGATCTTAGGTTCCACTAATTGCTGGCTGCTGGCTCTAATTGTGTGCTGGCTGATTGAGCTATTGTTTTTGGCAATACCCTTGGTCATAAATCGTTCCAAAGTCTGATCTAATTAAATGTGAGCCCCTTTACAGGAATGGTTTTGGAGGAGAGTTTTGAGGTTTGTTCTGATGCCAGGAGGGCTCTTCTTAACTGTCTTTTGTGCTGGTTCTCTCTGGTCAAGTAGCTGCCCGTAGTTTAGGCTACTACCCCCCTAGATGCACCAACCTCCTTGTAACTGCTTGTTACCAAAATCTCCATTGTTTGTGAGAGCACTCTTAGGCTTGAACTTTACCTCATTCTATTTCAAATAAATCCATTTCCTTTGGGGAGCGCTTTAGAGCTCACTGTTCTAGACTGCTTATCTGAGACGATTGTTCTGCGTACTGGGCAGGGGTGGTATGCCCCAATGTTTTTAGCCTGTCCTGTCTAGATAGAGCCTCCTCTCTGTGAGCTGGGACTGAATGGCACCCCTCACATCTCAGTTACATTCAATAGGAATTTATCTCTACAACTCAGAGGCGAAAGTCTCTCCCTGTAAGATATTGTATTCATTGACTGGGAATTTAGGAAAGCACTTTCATTTTTTGGCCATACCCATTTTGGATGGAATTTTAATCAAGTGCACTAGGGGTGGTGTTGGGGGAGAGGGTCTCTCAAATGCCCCCTAAATTTTGCTATTCCTATCTTGTTTTAAGTAGATTTCTCAAAAAAAATTCTTCAAATGCTGCATACCCTTAGCACAAGTTCCAGAGACTTGAAGTTGTTAGGGCTTAACAGTGTGTTTTCATAGTTATGTTCATTTTATTGGGGAATAGGTCTCAAAACTCATCATTACCATTCCTGATATTTGCTCATTATAGTAATTTTGGACATTTGTTTCTATTGTAAATCTGAACTTCTACATGGTAAAAATAGTTTTCTGCTTTGGAGACTTTGTGACATTTTGCAGTTAGAAATACTTAAAGAGTGGACAAGATGATATTTCAGACTTTTTTTTCTCATACCATGTGAGACAGAGCTAATATTTAATAGAAAATTGTTAGAAAGAAAAATGTATCCGAAGATTCTATTTGTTTATATCATCATAAAACTGTCTAAAAATCTGTTTAAAATCAAAAGCAAACATCTATTGGAAGGCGGTTGAAAGTGAATATTAAAGTGATCTAGATACAAAAGCAAATTTACCTTTTGAGTCAATTCAAGAACTGATCAAACTATAACATCTCTTTCAATATTCTTTAACACCAGTAACAGCCAAGTCAGTTCATTGAGAGTCCATATCAAGCTAGAAGGTCAAGGCTAAAATGAACACATTACTAATGCCATTTGTCAGTTCATTTAATGCAGTAGAAGTGAATTCAATTTCAAAATCTAAAAATTCTCCTGTGAGATTTCTGCTCTGAGAGTAGACAAGTACTTTGGGAAGCTTTCCTATTTATGTTTTCATTTATTAGCATTCCCTGTGATGTGCCAAGTGATTGTCAGTTTACAAAATGTAGCACCTATAAATGTGATTTAATTACCTAATCAGTTCAATCATTCAGTCAACAAATATATAATGTGCAAATACTGAGCCAGCCTGTTCTAAATTATGGGGTTATCAATGCATGAGATAGACAAGGTCCATGTTCTCATGGAGCTTATAGTCTATTTATTGTCTTCAACAGATGAATGTAGGAATGTGAATTGTAAAGTACTGGATGCTTTGTGTGCTGTTTGGATGCCCCTGTCAGGATAAAAGAATTCATTTGCAAGCTGCTGGGAGCATGGCTGCTGATATAGATGGCTACATCCCATCTTGAATTTGCCCTCTGACAAACAAATCTGCCTCACCCAAGGCCCACTCCCGAGGCAGTCTGGTTTATACAAAGTATGAAGACCTCTTTTCCTTGCATCATTTTGTGATTAATTTTGAAGGGCTATCAACTCCAAAGACTCCCAAAAGGATTATCTTAAGACTGCTGCTAAAATTTCATCATGCTGGCATTACTGCCTCTGTCCAGTTCTACTTCTTATGCTTCTTTAAAGGTGCTGTTTCTAAGAAACAATGAGCATGCTGCACACAAATTCCCCCCTCTCTGGTCTTTTTCTAGAAAACTCAGTCTAAGGCAGTTGGTATCAGAAATGGTCCTAGAAGTAGACTCTAAGTGAAATGTTTGAGCTTAATCACCTGCTGAACAGTGGGAAAGCCAAAGTCAGTCCAGGAACCTAATTATAAGTGTGGTGGAGCTTCACAGAAGGTTGAACTGCTAACCCTAGCAGCTCTGCTCCAATACAGAAAAGGCTCCAATTAAGAAGCTGCACCCCAGGACTAGAGATCAGGATATCTGGGTCAATACACTTGAGAATCTTGAAACCCAAATATAGCTGAACTCTATGGGCCAGCAGAAGTGTCTCCCTCTTCCTTGTTAAGCATTAACCTTCCCTTCTTGCTTATAGATGATGCAATGACTTACTCTTGAAAGACAATACATTGCCCTTTCCAGATCTACCATACTTACCTCCTAACTGCTAGACCCCTAATTAGGGCCAAAACCTAGTATAACCAATATTAGGAATTTCTGAACCTGTAAAGGAAGAGGAAGGAACTATTGACTAAAAGAGCAGAGGGCTACCCATGATGAGCTGGTAGGAGCCAGGGGAATATGTAGGACAGGAAAATGAGGTTACTGGGTTAAGGAACACAAAACAAAAAGATTAACAAGAGTTTATCGATACCAGAGTGCCTCCCCATAATACAGAACTTCACACCCTAACAATGACCACAAGAGATGGTCTTACTAAAATCTTCCAGGATAACTCTTGGCATCTGACAGGGAGCTATGGTTCACACTAAAGAATGTACAAATGCTATGCTATATCTTTTGGAGCAGAAAATGAAGGAAGAAATCAAAAGGATCAAAGAAGAAAATATGGAAAAGTGGATATACTTCTCAAGGTTTAAGAAACACCAGCCAACTCTGTTCTACGGGAGGGACCAAGAAAGCACACACTTTGCTAAAGAAATAAGAAGACAGGGGTACTGCACCACTGAGCAGCTCAGTTGTGGCTGTTGTCTTGGGATCTTGCCTAACCATAGGAAAAGCTTGCAGAGATTCAGACCCTTAGTGTCAATGGAGATGAAAGAATCAAGGACCTTCGGAAGCCAGGTGATAGCACATCACTGTCGGAAGCAAGGTGGGAACAATTGTCATAACAAACAAGATTGCAATGGTGGGCAAAAGGGCCTGACTTTCAGGATTCTTTGAAGATAACATATAAAACATGCTGCTAAAGGCAAGATAAATGAGCACTCATCAAGGACCTTGCTGAATATATACATAATCAGAAGTGATCAAGAGTTAATTAACAGAAGAATGAGGTCAGATACCCCAACATAAACTCATTTTACCCAGTTTTCAAATCTGGGTCAATTCTGTTATAAAAGCCATTGATTGGGGCCAGCACTGTGGTATAGCGGGTAAAGCCACTGCCTACAGTACCGGCATCCCATATGGGCACCAGTTCGAGTCCCGGTTGCGCCACTTCTGATGTAGCTCTCTGCTATGGCCCGGAAAAGCAGTAGAAGATGGCCCAAGTCCTTGAACCCGTGCACCCATGTGGGAGACCTGGAAGAAGCTCCTGGCTTCGGATCGGCACAGCTCCAGCCATTGTGGCCAATTGAGGGAGTGAACCGGCTGATGGAAGACCTCCCTCTCTCTCTCTGCCTCTCTCTCTGCCTCTCTTTCTCTATGTAACTCTGTCTTTCAAATAAATAAATCTTTTTATAAAAAAGCCATTGATTAAAGGATAAGCTGTGTCCCCATGAAGCAGGACCCTGTAGAATCCCAGCAAATGTGTATAATAATGGTCCTACCACACCAGGAAAGATTTTAGGGAGTAAATATGAAGAGTAAGATTTTAGGTAGCAAGGTCTGAACATCTATTTCAAAATAAAGGACAAGCAATTGCACATTATTCCTCCCAGCACCAGGAATGAATTACAAAGGTTGATAGGTTTGTTGGGTCCTGGACGCAGCACACACCACAGTTCAGTGGAGTGCTCTCACCCATTCACTGAACAAACTGGAAGGTTACCAGTGTAGAGGGAGGCCTATGGCAGAAAAGCATCTGGAGAGGGTCCAGACTGCAGTGCAATTAGCCTTGTAGCTTAACCATATGACCCAGGAAACACGAAGTTACTAAAGATATCTGTGATGGGGAAGATAACATGTAGAGTTTAGGGAAGCCACGACAGAAGAATTACAACACAGACCCCCTAAGGGCTGGAGCAAGGCCATGCCATCTGCAGCAAACAAGTAAATGCCAGTTGAGAAACAGCTCCTGGTGTGTTGCTGGGCCCTGGTAGTGAAAAGACATCTGACCGTAGGATATCAAGTAGTCACATGAGGAGAGCTCCCCATTGTGAGCTGAACTCTGCCAGACCCATCACAGCATAAGGTCAGGCAGCCAGCTGCAATCCATTACACAGTAAAAGTAGGGTCAGTTATGATCAGTTATGACCACAGCCAGCATTAAAAAATATACCAATAGGTGGCCCAGATAATCACATCATTTGCCAATATTGTATTGGCAATTCTTTCTCAGCTCATCCCACATTGTAGGGGGTGGGGGAGATCTCTTACAGCTCACAATAAAGGAGAAAAACAGCTGAGCTTGTTGGATGAATAGAGTGAACTTGATATCGATGGGCAAGCTGAAAGTGGCCTGAAGTTGTAACCACCACCTCAGGAATGATACTGTATACTGGTTTGCTTAGGCTGCCATAACCCAGTACCACCAGCTGGGAGGCTTAAAACAACAGAAAATTATCCTCTCACAATTATGGTGGCTAGATGTCCCAAGTCAAGGTGGTGGCAGGGCCAGGCTCCCTCCAGAAACTCCACAGAAAAAGACTTCCTTGACCAATTCTAGCTTCTAGTTTGTGCTGGTTGTTCGTTATTATTGGCATTCCTTGGCTTGTGGAAACATAACTCTAATTGCTGCCTCTATCTTCAGATGGCCTTTGTGCACCTGTGTCTGTAAATCTCCTTCTCTAAGAATACTTGGCATTGGAATTAGGGCCCCCATAACCCAGCATGAGCTCATTTTATTTTTTTTCAGATTTTTAATTTATTTATTTGAAAGACAGGGTTACACACATACACACACACACACACACAGAGAGAGAGAGAGAGAGAGAGAGAAGGAAAGAGAAAGAGAGAGATATCTTATATCTTCCATCCACTGGATCACTCTCCAAATGACATTAACGATCAGGGTTGATCCAAGCCAAAGTCAGGAGCCAGGAACTCCATCCGGGTCCCCCACATTCATAGATACCAGGGGTTAAGGACTTCAACATATCATTTGGGAAACACAATGCAAACCACAACACCCTGAAAAACAGAAGTCAGAAGTAAATCCTACAATTGGGCTTAGATTTAAACAGTATACCTGGTCATTGACTTCAGTACAGGAAAAGAAGTGGCCCAAGATAGAAATATAAAAAAATCCATACTAATTTTTGATAATACATATTACATATATAATATATAATTATGTATATAATTAACAAATAAATTATATTAGGGCTACCTAGGATAATCACAATTTTTGATTAAATTAAATTCAGCTAATTAGGGGCTTTAATAACATAAGCACTGTCCATTCATACAAACACCTAGATAAGTGTTTGAAACGAAAACAGGAAGGTGTATATAAACTACAAAATTACCACACTTCAGCTATTCCAAGAGAATATCTCTACAGCCCATCCTAGCCAGAAACAAATTAGAAAGAGCATTTGGAAGATTGCTGTTCAGTCTAGACAACTGACACATCACAAAGACATTACAGGGAAGCAAAGAGATTATAAAAGGCATGGGTCAGGGATTAGGTTGGGGACAGCTAAGACAACACCAAAGGCAAGAGCACCCAAGAGACTAACCATTTATGGCTTCTTTTCAGAAAGTAATTGAGGTGGGAGCACAATTCTTTTTTTTTTTTTTTTTTTTTTTTGACAGAGTGGACAGTGAGAGAGAGAGAGACAGAGAGAAAGGTCTTTCTTTTGCTGTTGGTTCACCCTCCAATGGCCGCCATGGCCGGCAAGTTGCGGCCGGCGCACCGCACTGATCTGATGGCAGGAGCCAGGTACTTATCCTGGTCTCCCATGGGGTGCAGAGCCCAAGGACTTGGGCCATCCTCCACTGCACTCCCTGGCCACAGCAGAGAGCTGGCCTGGAAGAGGGGCAACTGGGACAGAATCCGGCGCCCCGACCAGGACTAGAACCCGGTGTGCCGGCGCCGCAAGGCAAAGGATTAGCCTAGTGAGCCAAGGCGCTGGCCCAGGTGGGAGTACAATTCTAAAATCTCAAGGACCCCAGCACAAAATGTCAATGGCAAATGCTCCATGTTTATGGAGGAAGAAGAGGTCTGTGGGGTTGACAAGGTGCCCAAAAGATCAGGTACATGGAAGGTCTACAGGACCAAAGGACAGGGAGAAGGGGACAGAGGCAGCACTGAAGGCTAGAGTGAACCAGATGAAGAGGTCAGTGCTTCAGACACATTTTATATGAATAACTGAATGATCTTGAATATAAAATTGTCATCATTCACAGTAGTCATTTTATATAAAGTCATAGCAGGGGCTGGCATTATGCCATAGCACGTTATGCCAGCGCTGGATATGTCAACATCCCATACGGGCACCGGTTGGAGTCCTTGCTGCTCCACTTCTGATCCAGTTCCCTGCTAATGCTCATAGGAAAGAAGTAAAAAATGGCCAAAGTGATTAAGATCCTGCCACTCATGTGGAAAGCGTGAATGAAGCTCCTGGCCCCTGGCTCCTGGCTTTAGGCTACCCCAGCCCTGGACATTGTAGCCATTTGCGGAAAATTTCTCTCTCTCTCTCTCTCTCTCTCTCTCTCTCTCTCTGTGTGTGTGTGTGTGTGTGTGTGTGTGTGTGTGATTCTCTCTGTAACTCTCATTTCAAATAAAAAATTAATTTTTTTTTAAAAAAGTCATCATAAACACTAATTTAACACATACAAGCAATTGTTTCTAGGGGAAATTAGAGTTGGGCTCCTGGGAGCTTCTGGACATAACATTTTCACCAACCATTCAGTAGGTAACCTTGTCTTATGTATATTTCTATTTAAAGGCACCTTTTCAATACAGGTTATCAATTCATCAACACAGAACTCATGGCCAAAGCACTATCCAGGAACTTCAAGCACTTAACAGAAAATTAAAAGATAAATTTATTTTGCCCCTTCCCAGTTTTTTAATCTATACATACAATGAGGGTTGAAAAAGCTCATGAAAATGCATATTATGAAAAAACTATATATGTCTTTCAGAATTTTTTGCACTGAAATAAACTTGGGGTTTTTTTTAAAGATTTATTTTATTTATTTGAAAGCGTTACAGAGTTAGACAGAGAGGTAGAGAGAGAGAGAGGTCTTCCATCCACTGGTTCAGTCCCCAAATGGTCGCAACGGCCGGAGCTGGGCCCATCTGAAGCCAGGAACCAGGAGCTTCTTCTGGGTCTCCCATGTGGGTGCAGGGGCCCAAGGACATGGGCCATTCTCTGCTGCTTTCCCAGGCACACTAGCAGGGAGCTAGATCAGAAGTGGAGTAGCCAGAACTCAAATGGGTGCCCATATGGGATGCTATTGCTGCAGACTGGGGCCTTAGCCTGCTGTGCCAGGGCACCAACTCCATGAAATAAACTTACGTTTTAATTCTACTTTCCCGCAAACTTTTTGAAGTGCCCTTGTATAGTTCAGACCTAAATAAAACTTATCCGGTACATATATTTTCTCTGTAAGACATAACACAGCCTTTTTGTGCTTATGAACACTGGGTAGCAGCAATTCAACACAGACTTGAAGGTCTGTTTAAATAGCAAATTACCAAGAAAAAGTTTATGAAAAGAAACAGAGCACTAAATAGACCGCAGGAAGGAGACTCCTTTACAGCACAAGAGCTGAAACCAGAAAACCTGCATGTCAGGCAACAGATTTTTCACCATTCTGAGCATGACTTCAAATGACTGCAAAAGCACCACATGCATGGGTTTGGGATTTACTTACAAATTTACCAAGTAAGTGAGCTTACAAAAATAGAATCCAGGAATGAGGGTTGAACACATGTATAAAGATTCAACTGTAGATTAATACAAATCGTCAGAGAATCCTGGTACCTGACACTGTGACCTCATCTCGGACACATTTATGATTAAGTCTTCAGTATGCAAACAGTGAGAATCCACAGGAAATCCATTATCCATGCTTTCCTGGATTCAGGGCATCACGACATTGAAACGCCTTAGCTTAAAGTCTGCTGATCTAGTCTCTTTGCACTTCTCATTGAACCACAGATGCTACTTTGCTATTGCTTTGGGGACTGTGGCTCATTGCTTATTATTATTTAATCTATCTGCCTATTGTTTCTCCAGTGTGACTGGGCACGAAACAAGTGCTTGGTTGCCCTGCTCTCATCAACCCTTAGTGCACGAGCAGTAAAAGATGACTCTTCTGTACCTGCAAAGAGAAAGGTGGAAAACACTCTGTCTGGCAGGTGTCACTCTAATCTCAAGTGGGTCTTCACTGCTAACTAGCATCTCTAATTCTTTAATCCATTCCTGCTGCCCCCTCCTAGACAACTATTTCACATATTCATCTCTCTACTGAAACTTCAGGCGTCCATTCAGACAGTTTGGATTGTACGACTGTTTACTTGGGACTGGAGTCCATTCTGACGGGAGTTGGACTCAACTACAATCCTACATCCCTTATCCTCAATTTCTGTTGTTGAATCTATTTCCTCAGGTGCAGAGAAGAAAGAATCAGAATAGAATTTCTATCCCAACATAACATCCACCCAAACCTTTGAGCATCTGGACTCATATTCTGGCTCTCCCTGCTACTAACATAAATGAAACGTCTGTGCTTCTAGTCAAAGCCAGCTCCTCCCCTTGGGTCCTGGGCAGTAACACTTCTCATCTACTCAGGGATGTCACTCTAGCCATGGCCTTCTAGCTCCTCCAGCATGAAACTTTTTCTTTATACTAGATAATTCTTTTCAGATAATAGTATCGTTATATCTCACAACTGAAAGACAAATCTAGGAACACTCTTCACCCCTCATTGCTCTCCAGCCATCTGTGTTTACTGTGAGAGAGGTTATCATTTCCACTACTCCACCAAAACAGCCCCTCCCAAAGAACACTAAAAACCTCCACATGGCTGAAGCCAGTGGGAAATGATCAATCCTCAGCTGTTAAGGTCTCGTGACACAGTTTATGCTTTATGTTTCCTCTGGACACGTTTTCCTTTCACGGCCTCTGGATCATCCCATTCCTCATGCACTGCCCGACTCCTCCTCTGTTTGTTCCTTCTGCTGTCCCTGATCTCTAAATAGAGTCTTCTACCCCAGCTTTGTCCTTCCCCTTTGCATGCCCACTTCCAACCTTCTGTATCTCATTTTACCTGCTCTTGTTGTTCTGAATGCCTTCTTTATGGAGATGAGATGCCCAAATTCAATGGTGGGGGGGGGAGAATCAATTCCAGAATTATATATCCAATTGTCTACATGTCATCTTCACTTTATTTCTAGTGACATCTGGAAGTTCAAATACAAACTATTTACCCTTGAAACCAGGGTAAACCCTTTTCTATCTTAACAAATTCCAACCAATCCATTAACAAATCCCATTGGCTGTACCTTCACAATTACAGTGTGCACCCTCTCCTCCCCACTCCCACAGCTAGATCTGCACTTTAACCCAGCATTTCTTCTCCTCTGAATGATCACGCTGACTCCTTACAGGTCTCACAGCCTCTACCCTTCTTCACTCCCTCTATACTCATCTCTATCTCTATCTCTATCTCTATCTCTATCTCTATCTCTATCCTCATACAATGGGCCAGCATTAAAGGCATGTGACTCCTGAGACACACGGGACCTCATTATCAAGGACCTGATGCACGGGTTACTGCCCTGCTGTTGCCACCCTGAAATTCTTAATGACTTTTGAGCAAATGGTCTCATATTTTCATTTTCCACTGAGTCTTGCACATCATATAGCCAGTCCTGAATATATCCAACTGTTCCTTCTAAATTACAAGCCAGATTATATCACCTCTTTGCTGAAATACTATAAGCTTTTCCCATCTTATTCAGAATAAAAGACAAAAGCCCTGCAAGTGGTCTCTAGGCACTCAAGTGGCACCCCTCCCCGTTCTAACATCTCTGATCTCTTCTTCTATCATTTTCGCATACTCCTTGATATTCCTCAAACATGCTAAGAACACTTCCAACTTCGGGACCAATATACAGCTCTTCCCCCTGCTGCATGCCTACTCGGCATTGTATGACCTCCCATCTTATTATCTTCACACCACATTATGTGTGAGTCTATCTCTGATCATTCTAGAGAAAATAGAAATCTGCAACAACCCCTCCACACTCTGGTACTCCCTACCCACTTTACCTTGTTTTAGGGTGTTTTTTGTTTTCGTTTTTTGTTTTTGTTACCATAAGCCATATCACAAGCTGACTTCCAAGTTTGTGTAATTATTTATATGCCGTTTGTCTGACTATCCCTCACTTAAATGTAAGTCCCTCCTCATATGCACTGCGATATCCTTATCACCTGAAACACCACATAACACATAGCATCATGGCAGTTATTGGATGAATGAATGAATGAATGCACACATTATATTGACAATACGTTGCTTCCATGCCCATATTCTTTATGTACTTCAGGTGAGCTGATGGCAGGTGAAGCTGATGCCATTCCTAAGAATCCTGGGATGATGTCACATAAGCAAAGAAGTGGCTCTACTCTAACTGACGTCACAGCCATTTACTTGACTACTGGACTTCTGTTCCTTTGAGAGCCTAAATCATTCCTAAAGTCATAGCACAAAAGGTTGGAGTGTGGGTGGGAGAGAGGATAGGGTGGGAAGTATCACTATATTCCTAAATCTGTATATATGAAATATATGAAACTTATGTAATCGAAATAAAATTTTAAAAAATTCATAGCACAAATTGAAAATGAATCTTGATGTGAATGGAAGGAGAGAGGGAGCGGGATAGAGGAGGGTTGTGGGTGGGAGGGAAGTTATGGGGGGGGAAAGCCATTGTAATCCATAAGCTGTACTTTGGAAATTTATATCCATTAAATAAAAGTTTAAAAAATTCATAGCACAAATAATAACTTTCAGGTCTTTTTTCTTATAGAGGAGAATAAAAAGTACAATAATATTTAAGATGAGATATCATGTTAGCTTTATCTATTTTATGTTGATATATCTTTTGCTGAAATAAATTGTCCAAATACCTTTCACTTTTTACTCCCTATAAAATATTGTTTAACTCTTGATTTATCAATTAAAAAATAAAATATTTATTTATTTATTATTGAGACCACAATACTACTCATTGTTATTCAACTCTATTGATGAATTTATATGTTTTGTGTATGTTCTTAGGGATAATGTGACAAGAAGGCTGAGCCACATGTTTTGATTCTGTAATTTAAAAGAAATTGTTTGGCAAGGCATAGAAAAATTGATAGTTATAATACCTTATTTCCTTCCTTTTATCTGAACATCTCAAAACATCCAACATTTACAGCATATTATTAGATCATGCTGACTCCATGACAAAAGTACATTTTAGAAATGTTTACATTTTTCCATTCTTACCTTCTTTCTTAGATTTATTGGAATTTTCAAAGAAAATCTTGTTTACTCTTCGTAGAGAGGCAGCTTGAAGAATATTTTACAATGTAATTTAGTTTTTACATTAGCACAGAAAGTATATGAGAGATATTCTTAGCCCAGGAAGATATCTTAAAACCTCATAAGAATTCCTCCAGACAGATATGATTATTTTCAATGCACACAGAAGGAAAGTATACATATAACCACCAAAGAGTTCCAAACTAAAAAATTCTAGATTGATACCCAGCAGTTCCTAGTTACATTTTTTTTTAACAATTTGAGGATGGATGAGGATTTTACTATGCTAATTTTCCTTTCCTCTTTCATTTATTAATCATTCCAGCTATTGGCCTTAAAAAAACTCAGATTCAGAAGTGCTATTTTCTTCCTGATGGCATCCTTCCAGGCTGCAATGTGGACGATATGACTGGAAGACAAAGGGCTTTTTAGGTGACTCAAGGCCCAGTGTCACAAGATAGAGCTGTGTTTCCCAAAGTATGCCACATGTACCTCAGCTGGTCCAAAAGATGATTTTAGGTTAAAATTTGAACATTTTCATCAGGAAACAAACTAACAGAATAAACATTCTAAGATTTACTAAGAATTTTCCCTTGGTATTCACAGGGGATTGGTTCTAGGACCCACCCCCCCAAGATACTAAAATCCAATGCTCAAACTTCTTACATAAAACAGTAGAGTACTTGCTTATTATCTACACATATCCTTCTGTATAATTTAAATAATCTCTAGATTACTTATAATGTCTAAAACAATGTCAATGTTATGGAAGTAGTAGTCATAAAGTTTGTATATACGCACATGATAAAATTTTTTTGGACATCTTTGAGCTGTGGTTGGTTGAATCTATGGATATGAGGGCTATTTTGTAATAAAGCCATAATAGGGGGCCGGTGCTGTGTTGCACTAGGTTAATCCTCCGCCTGCAGTGCCAACATCCCATATGGGTACCAGTTCTAGTCCCGATTGCTGATTGCTCCTCTTCCAGTCCAGCTCTCTGATAGGGAAAGCAGTGGAGGATGGCCCAGGTGCTTGGGCCCCTGCACCCACATGGGAGATCAGGAGGAGGCACCTGGCTCCCAGTTCGGATCCGTGCAGCTCCGGCCATTGTGGCCACTTAGGGGTGAACAAACGGAAGGAGGACCTTTCTCTCTGTCTCTCTCTCTCACTGTCTGTAATTCTACCTGTCAAATAAAGAAATACAAATCTTTTTTTAAAAAAAAGCCATAATAGGTAGTGCCATAGGAACCTACTTTGCATAGACTGAGTGTGATTACTCAGACTAGCACATGAATAGGCTGAACCCCCAATAATTAAAACTTCTTTGGATATAAGGACAGTATGGATGTGAGGATGTCTGGTATAAATTCTCATATATTACATTTCACTCTTCTCGTGTCTCTTGTAATAGGGAGTTATCAGTTCATCACTTCTAAAAGTCAAATACAAAAGTACATATTAATATCACATAATCTAAGTTAGAATCCTCTTTACATTGGATATATCATAATTAGGAGGTTTAAAATTATCTTTAGACATACAGAATAGAAGAGATTTATACCAGAAATATGAACACTAGTGGCCATAGTAGTGGCCAGATCACTTGTTAGTGTTAATTAAATGCCAGCTTCAACAAAAAGTATTGTGCAAATAGGAAAAAAAAAAGTTTGAAATTTGTAACTTCATTGCCACTTGAGAGTAAACCTACTTCATTACAGATTATGTTTCAAAATACTGGTGCCAGTTGATACATACAGAGAACATTAATGAGAAACTTACCAAAATTTATGAAGTCTCCTAGGAGGACATTCAGGCATCCTTGAAGCTAGCATGCTGTGTAACAATATAAAAGCTGGAGATACTTTCTTTACAGTGTTATGAAATAAATCACTAAACACATATAATCTGACTGGCAGATAAATGAAAAAGCAATGACTAGGACGAAACAAGCAAAAGGATTGATAAGGTGCTTTTGTTAAAATAACAGAGTTTATTTCAGAACAATAATATGAACGGAGGTAGAGAAGCAGTTTTTCAGAGAAAGACAAAATCAATACAAGTCTTTGCAAACTGAAAGAATATACCAATTAAATATACCAATTAAATGAAGCTACCAATTAAAACTGACCATTTATGCAAAAGGAAAACCTTTTGTAATTGTCAGATATAATTTGAATAAATCGTCTATAAAACTTTTCTTAGCCAAATTATACATCTGAACTACTATTTTTATTTGTAAATTTAGGTAATCAATAACTGACAAAGAAGTGATAGGACAGACACAGATGGTATCAAACACATGCTTCATCCAACAATACAACTTGATTAATACCATCAACAACTTGCAGTTTTTCATAAAGTAATCCTAGTCTATGTAGATCCTCATGAAGATTTAGAAAAAGTTTATTTAAATTGTCAGTCATACGTGGGTCACTTAATTCTCACAATTTTCAGACTCCAAAAAAACAGACATACATGTATGTTTTTTAAAAAGTTAAACAGAAGCTTATGAACAATCCAAGAATCCCGTTTTTAGGTATCCACCCAAAAGAAATAAAAATGTGGGGCTGACATCGTAATGCAGCAGGTTAAGCCACCACCTGTGATGCCGGCAACACTTATGGACACTGGTTCCAGTCCAGCTGCTCCACTTCTGATCCAGCTTCCTGCTAAAGCTCCTGCGAAAACAGTAAAAGATGGCTCAAATACCTGGGTTGCTGCACCCATGTGGGAGACCTGGAAGAAGCTCCTGGATGCTGACTCTTGGTTTTTGTCTGGCCATTGCAGCCATTTTGGGAGGGAACCAGCAGATGGGAGATTTGTCTCTCTGTTTCTCTCCCTCTCTGTCTCTGCAACTCTTCCTTTCAAATAAATAAAATAAATCTTAAATAAAAAAGAAAATGTGAGTGAAAGTATATGCACACAAAGATTTGTCCATGAATGTTCATAGCAGGATTACTCATAATATTCAGAAAGTGTACACAACCCAATATCCATCAACCGGTGAATGTATAAGCAAAACATGGTATCTATATAATGGAATACTATGCAACAATAAAAAGAAATAAAATTGTGATATGTGCAACAAAATGGATGATTCTCAAACACATTGTGCAAACTGAAGAAAATCAAACACAAAAGATTACATATTGTATGATTTCATTTATCTAAAAAGTCCAGCAAAAACCAGATTTATAGAGACAAAAAATAAATCAGAGGTTGTCTGGGACTCAAGGCGGGAGCAAGGATCAACTTCAAATGGCTCCAGTGAATCTGGGGGTGGCAGTGGGGAAGTGTTTGCTCCAAAATGAGACCATGGGAATGGTCCCAAACCAACTCCATCAATTGGGCGAGGTAGGAGGGAAGGACAAGTATAGCTATGTAGTTGGCTGACCCATTGAATGTCATAATCCCTACTACAACAGTAGTAGTTGACATAGTTCTGTACTAAAGGAGCCCAGGGGTTGATTCGAGTAGCCATGGAATGGGAAAGCCCAGATTTTTGAATGACTGCTGAATAGGGCCTTGAGTCAGCTCTAATACCTGAGAAACTGAAATGTTATAACATTAGATTTTCAGTCTGTAGTATTCATTGAATCACCAAGACAGCTGGCTGCAGATTCCTGAGCTCCCACCAGTGCAGAAATGTTCATTCAGTGACACTTGAGTTTCTAACAAATCCCCAGGGAATGATGACAGTGGAGGTCCACAGACCGCATGCTCTGGGCATTAATCTTCATGACATTGTCATGGGAAACTTCCATGGAATCTACTCATTGCTGAGATATTTCTCTCAGCAAAATTGCTTACAGAACATGAACATGAATAATTAAATTACACAAAAATACAACCTAGTAATGACACTCACATCATCATGCAAACAAATTACATCACTATCTGCGTTTAGTCAAGGAGAATGATTTGTTTCACTCTTTAATGTGTCTGAGTCTTTTAGTTCAATCATTGGAACTCATTTTGTCTTGTAATTAAAAAGATTATGTTTTTCCCAATGAAATATAGGAATAAGCACAAAGTATCCACTTTTAGTAATAACTGTTATGATTCATTAGTGAAAGCAGACATGGAAGACAGTTTATTTAAACAAACCTGAGAGCCACAAAAGAAAATAAACTATGATATATAAAACATTAATTAATCACAGGTCTATTATGTTGTTAGATAAGAACAAAAATTCTCAGGCAACGTTCTTCAAATTGAACTCTAATCCAAACAAACAACATGCAGCCAAGTCCTAGCTACAAAGTGCAGGAGGATACCGTCACACCTTTCATTGCTCTTAAATGCTGTCAGACAGGGACTGCCACCTTTGTTCCTTGCCTTCACTTTTATTGTATGAAACTTCAGATTAGTATAATCAATTGAAATGCCTCATGTTCTCCCAAGCATTGCTGCTGGAGAGGGTCAGGAATGTGATCACATCATGGAAAACTGCCGGATTGTTGCTTTTAAAATAACATCTGTGTGTGTACACATGTGTCTGTGTGTGTGTGTGCTTGCGTGTAAGTATGTGTGTGTGTGTGTGCTCTGAGTTGAAATATGTCAGCTCCCTTGCCAGAAATTGATAATATTAAAACACATTTCAGAAGCGTAACAGCTTTGAAAAAAAAGTCTTAAGGTGTTTTTACTTTTATCACAGGAAAAACTTCAGAACATGCTCGAGAAACTGCTGCACAATGCCATCTAATTCTCAGCACATTGTTCTTGTCCTTACGTTTCCATCACTCAGAAGTCTAGTGATGAGTATCTATTCCTCTGATGCTCTCTCTCTCTCTAATCAACAGAATAATGCTTGCCTCTTGGCTGAAATATTGTGAGACTGTAGGAGTTACCACTACCATGAATTTTCAGCTTAAACATTTGTTTGCAAATGCACTAATAAGGAGTGAAGTTTTTTAAAAAATATCAGTGCTATGAATTTCTGCGAAAGCTCATTTTGGTGCAAAGCTATCTTGCCCAGGTGGCTTCAATGATTCACTCTTCTTCAACACCTTTTTGGGTGGTTTAGGGATGCTAAACCAGAAGTAGTGCTGCGGAGACAGCACAGCCAACTCTCCCACCGCTACCTACCACCCCAGAGTTGACCTGACTTCCCAGAACCCCTCCCAAAGGTCAAAAAACTTGAAAACGAAGCCATTCATAGGCAGTTCTGGTCTACTGACACCTCCATTAATTAGCCAAGTATGAAACTCTCCAATATGTTGTTATTTATACACTATTCTCTTAAGATACAAATACTCAACTGTCCTTAAAAAGTGAGTGTAACTGTAGCAGACTTTTTTTGTCTTTTAAAAAAAAAAGAATAGAGAGCTGGGCTAGAGCCTGTGGCCTAGTAGGTTAAGCCTCCTCCTGCAGCACTGGCATCACATATAGGCACCTATTCATGTCCTGGCTGCTCCACTTCTGATCCAGTTCTCTGGGAAAGCAGTGGAGGATGGCCCAAGTGCTTGGGCCCCTGTACCCACATGGGAGACCAGGTGGAAGCTCCTGGCTCCTGGCTTTGTATCAGCCATTGTGGCATTTGGAGAGTGAACCAGAGGATGGAAGACCTCTCTCTCTCTCTGTCTCTCCCTCTGTCTGTAACTCTGCCTTTCAAATAAATAAGTAAATCTTAAAAAAAAGATAGTTAATTGTATTATGCAGAAAACAGATCTCAAATCCATTTGAGCATAACTTCACCATTCCTGTCCCAATAGTTGATAGAACAAGTAGGCAGCAAATAAGTAAAGATATAGCAGAACTGACGACACCAGTCAAGAGGATCTCACTGACGTTTCTAGAGCACATCACCTCAAGAGCATCAAGCACACATTCTACTCAGCTGTGCATGGACCGTCCAAAGGAGGCCACAAAGTGGACTACAGTTGTAATACAATTAAAAGGAAATCATATAGAATAGGTTCTCTGACCACCGTAGAATTATAGTAGAAGTCAATAACAGAAAAATATGTAGAAATTAAACAGCCCAATTCTGGACATTTCATGAAACAAAATTCAATAAGACAAAACTGCAAGGGAAACTTGAAAATATTTTGAACTGATTGAAAATGAAACCACATCTTTTCAAACTTTATGGGATAGAGTGTTTAAGGGAAATATATGTTTTGTAAGCATGTAGACATATTTAATTCAAAATTAATATTCTATGCTTCCTGTTTTAAGAAAAGAAAGGGAAAAGCAAAGTGAAACATACATTTGAGTGAAAGGGGTGCTTCCTTGAGTACCTGGGTTATGTCTCAGACTCAGAGGAAGAGCTACAGGAACAAAGAACCTCTGGGGACAGGGCTAGGCACAGAGACTCAAATGTTGTCATCTCTCTCTCTCTCTCTCTCCACCTTATTTTATTCATTACTGTGCAATGCCACCACTCACAGCTTTGTCACAGGGCAAGGGTCATGACTTGTCACAGCTTCTTGAACCCACAGGAAAAATTACCTTTGTCTCTCAACTTTTGTTTAGAACATCAAGAGAGGGGCTGGCTTTGTGGAGCAGAGTTTGGCCACAACCACAGCAGCACCCCGTATCAGAGCACTAGTTCAAGTCCCAGCTGCTCTGATTCCCACAGAGCTCCCTGCTGATGTGTCCGGGGAAGGCAGATGTCCCAAGTGTTTGGGCCCCTGCCACCCATGTGGGGGACAAAGATGGAGTTCCTGGCTCCTGGCTTCGCCCAGTCAAGAGCTGGTTGCAGGCATTTGGGGAATGAATCAGATGGAAGATCAATTAATCTCTCTCTCTCTCTCTCTCTCCCCCCGCCCTTCTCTGTCACTCTGCCCTTCAAATAAACAAAACAAAAATATTTAAACATGAGAAAGAATGACACTACGCTAGATACTTTGTTGTCCCCTAGCCAGGTCACTGCCAGCCCTGTGATTGGCCCAATCTGTCTGGTTTCCCTGTGACCAGGGCATCAGGTGTGAGAGGGTGGGATTGGCTGTCCTCAGCAAAACCACAGGGGCCCTTCCTCCAAAGAAGCAGGTTGCCAGGGCATAGCAACGAAACTATAAGCGTTGCTGTTTTGAAATACTCCTCTTGGTAAATTATTTTGCCTACTTATAAACAAGAATTATAAAACACAGATTAAGAAATACACACACACACACACACACATACACTGTGGAACGAGAACAAAGCCAAACCATATTACATTCAAACAGCATCATTTTAATAAGTAAACCTCTCGGCAGTCTGCTACTGATCCAGTGAGGTTTTCAGAAATGTCTTTTGAGAAGAAGCTGAGAATATCAGACTTTCATGTTGATTAATCAAAGATATGCTTTTGGAGGGGGTAGGGAAGATAGGACAAAGCTTCCAAAGCTTTCTTCAAAAGTCTGGGGTCATCTTAGAGTGTCTCTCCTGCATCAAAACACAGAAGTTGGTTGGCGTTTAGAACACTTTTTATCTCTGGGCACAATGGCTTCCCATTTTTCAGCCTCTGTTCCCAGAAAACAGCTGTGCTTTCTGGATTAACTCACATTTCCAAGTATCTGAATTCAATATATCCTAGCTGAGCAGTGTGCCACCGACTCGGATGCTGTAATTGGTGGGACGTTCCATTTTGTCTTTCAGAAGAAGCTTACTTAGCTGAGTTCAGATCTCAGGGCAAATGGTTGGGTGTTTATCTGGAAGTGCCTAACGGTCTAGCAACTAAAACTTTGGGATTAAATATGATATTAATGAAAAAAAATTTAGTTTATTGGGCAGTTTAATAGCACAGATACAAATTGAGAAATCATTATAAGTAAGGAGAAAGATTTTATTTTGTTTAGTTCTAGCCTTCTAAATGAGACCAAGTAATTATGAGAAGGAAGGAATCCTAATATGAAATGACAGAAAAGTTTATTCTAAAACACTTCAGGCTTTAGAAAATAACATAGAATTATCTGGATCATTAAACTTTATAAAAACAAATATTAAATAAAAGTATCTTAACACTCGCATATAATCAGGTTGAAATCAAATCTCAAGGAGAGACTCTGACCTGATATAATTATAAACAATTATATAATCAAAGTATTAAAAATGTCTAATTCTACAAGTTTAAATATCTTGGAGTATTTAAATAAAATTAATATTACTTGTCTAACCCTGTGTTCAGTTATATTTTCTTTCTAACATAAATTAGAATAATTTGATGATATTTGTGCTTTATGATAACTGTAGAGAGTAAACCATCGCATATGATTTAGTATCAAGTCACCTAATATTCAGGTATGTGTACTGATTTATTCTTCCCCTTCTTCCTCTCCTTCCCATCCTTCTCCCCTCCTCTTGCCTTCTCCCTCTCCCTCTCCTTTCTTCTTTCCTTCCCCTTCCCTTCTTCTTCTCTTTCCCCAAGGCAGAGACAAGTACTCACAACAAGAGCTCCCATTTGCTAGAGTCAGTGCTATGTAAAGCCAAGGCCAAGACTCTACCAAGTCTCCCATGTGGGTAGCAGGGACCCAATTACTGGAACCGTCCACTGCTGCCTCCCAGGGTTCTGCATTTAGCAGGAATCCAGAAACAGGAACTAAAGCCTGGAATTAAACCCAAGTACCCTGATGTGAGCATCCTTATAGGTGCCTTAAACCTCTAGGCTACATGTCCATCTCTGTACTTCATTTCTCATAGAAAGGTGATGATATGAACTAACCTCTCAAGCATGTTCTTTGCCAGGAGCCAGGGGCTTCCTCCTGGCCTCCCATACGGGTGCAGGGCCCAAGCACTTGGGCCATCCTCCACTGCCTTCCCAGGCCATAGCAGAGAGCTGGACTGGAAGAGGGGCAATGGGGACAGAACCGGCACCCCAACCGGGACTAGAACCCAGAATGCTGGTGCTGCAGGCAGAGGATTAGCCTAGTGAGCTGCGGTGCCAGCCATTTTTTAAACTTTTATTTAATAAATATAAATTTCCAAAGTACAACTTTTGGATTGTAGCGGCTTTTTCCCCCCATAACCACCCTCCCACCCACAACCATCCCATCTCCTACTCCCTCTCTCATCCCTTTCTTCATCAAGATTCATTTTCTTTTTCTTTCTTTTTTTTTTTTTTTTTTTGACAGGCAGAGTGGACGGTGAGAGAGAGAGAGACAGAGAGAAAGGTCTTCCTTTGCCATTGGTTCACTCTCCAATGGCCACCGTGGCCAGCGTGCTGCGGCCAGCGTGCTGCGGCCAGCACACCGCGCTGATCTGATGGCAGGAGCCAGGTATTTCTCCTGGTCTCCCATGGGGTGCAGGGCCCAAGTACTTGGGCCATCCTCCACTGCACTCCCAGGCCACAGCAGAGAGCTGGCCTGGAAGAGGGGCAACCGGGACAGAATCCAGCGCCCCAACCAGGACTAGAACCCGGCGTGCCGGCGCTGCAAGGTGGAGGATTAGCCTAATGAGCCGCGGCGCCGGCTAAGATTCATTTTCAATTATCTTTATATACTGAAGATCAATTTAGTATATATTAAGTAAAGATTTCAATAGTTTGCACCCACACAGAAACACAAAGTATAAAGTACTGTTTACGTACTAGTTATACTGTTAATTCACATAATACAACACATTAAGGACAGAGATCCTACATGGGGAGTAGGTGCACATTGACTCCTGTTGTTGATTTAGCAATTGGCACTCTTATTTATGACATCAGTAATCACCCGAGGCTCTTGTCATGAGCTGCTAAGGCTGTAGAAGCCTCTTAAGTTCTCTAACTTCTATCTTATTTAGACAAAGCCATAGTCAAAGTACAAGTTCTCTCCTCCCTTCAGAGAAAGGTACCTCCTTCTTTGATGGCCCATTCTTTCCACTGGGATCTCACTCACAAAGAGGTCTTTCATTTAGGTTTGCTGTTGTTGTTGTTTGTTTGTTTGTTTGTTTTTTGCCAGAGTGTCTTGGCTTATCATGCCTGAAATACTCTCATGGGCTTTTTAGCCAGATCCGAATGCCTTAAGGGCTGATTCTGAGACCAGAGTGCTGTTTAGGACATCTGCCATTCTATGAGTCTATAAAGCAGGTTCTAAAATGTTATTTTGGAAGCACTAGGACAGTTTGAGTTTAAATTCTGCTCTATTTAAAGGTTTATTTATTTGAAAGGTAAAGTAACTGAGAGTGTGATGAGAGAGTTGGTCTTCTATAAGCTAGTTCACTTCCAAAATGCCTGCAACAGCTTGGGCTAGATAAGGCCAAAGCCAGGAGCCAGGAACTCCATCCTGGTCTCCCACACTGGCATCCTGAGCCCAGGTGCTAGAGCCAGCACCTGTTGTTTGCCAGGTGCATTCACAAGAAGCTGAATCTGAAGCTGAAGTAGGACTTGATCTCAGGTCCTCCAATGGGATGTGGCAATCCCAAATGGTGGCTTAACCCACTGTGCCACAATACCTACTGCTAAATCAGTAATTATACTTTAGACAGGCCAGAACAAGCAGGAATAGGACTTGGGGAAAATAACACAGACTTAGGAGTCTTGACGTCTAGTCTTTAGAGCCTTCTGCTACAAGCAAATAGCCAGATGACCTTGGGTGAGTCATTTAACTTCACTGGAACTTAGTTTTGTAAAAATAAGAAGACTTTATAAATTAGCTCAAAGTCCATTCCAGTCTATAATTCCATGACTCTATACCTGTAACTGAGATTAGCAACAGTGCTTAAAGCATCATTTCTAATTCAAAAGATGCTGCCATCTTTCCCTTTTTTCTTTTGTTTCCTATTTCTCCCAGTCCTTTCTATGAATCCAGTCACATTCTCAATACATACTGATTTCTGCATCTATAATACCTAGTGCAGATAACAGCAAAAATTGGTATCTTCAAGAAGCTCAGTCTAATGAGGCAAACATACAAATAAATTGCATCACTGCAATGGAAGTTCAAAAATTCATTAGTAATTCATTCTCTTCACCAAGACAGTACAGTGATGAGACTGATGAACTGTTCATTAAGCTAGGCCAGAGGCACTTAATTATCTAGGGAACATCTCAATACATGAAATAGATTTTTAAAATGATTAGGAGCTAGTCCAGCAATGGAGAGAACAGAATGTTCATTGCACACATGACATAGTAGCATTCAGCTTCCATGCAAATAAGTAATTCCAGTTGTCATGAATTTTTTTTGCCCTTGAAAATCAGATTTCCTAGGATGTGCTATCCCTTCTGAGTGTCTTCTTTAAAGTGACAAATAATTTATTTCGGGTGGAGCTGCCCCTGAAATATATTAAGTTTCTTTTGACAGGTAGAATTATAGACAGTGAGAGAGACAGAGAGAGAGAGGAAGGAGAGAGAGAGAGAAATAAATATCTTCCTTCCTTTGGTTCACTCCCCAAATGGCCGCTACTGCTGGCACTACACTGATCCGAAGCCAGAAGCCAGGAGCCAGGTGCTTCCTCCTGATCTCCCATGCGGGTTCAGGGGCCCAAGCACTTGGGCAGTCCTTCACTGCCTTCCCGGGCCACAGCAGAGAGCTGGACTGGAAGAGGAGCAACTGGGACTAGAACTTGGCACCCATATGGGATGCCGGCGCCACAGGCAGAGGATTAACCAAGTGAGCCACAGCACTGGCCCCATGCCCCTAGAGTTATTTATTACATTTAGAATTATTATTATAGCACTATACGTATAATATTATATTGCTACATATTTTGGAGGGCTATCTATTCAGTTCCATTGATAAGTAACCTTTCACAAACATTAGGTATAGTAACTAAAATAGCTTATTAATATATCATAATACTTAACAAGACAAGCCTTCCTAGCTTATTTTTTATAAGTATTTTTTTTTTATCTGACAGAGTTAGACAGTGAGAGAGAGAGACAGAGAGAAAGGTCTTCCTTCCGTTGGTTCACCCCCAAATGGCTGCTACGGCCGGAGCTGCGCTGTTCCGAAGCCAGGAGCCAGGTGCTTCCTCCTGGTCTCCCATGAGGGTGTAGGACCCAAGCACTTGGGCCATCCTCCACTGCCTTCCCAGGCCACAGCAGAGAGCTGGACTGGAAGAGGAGCAACCAGTACTAGAACCCGGTGCCCATATGGGATGCCAGCGCTGCAGGCGGAGGATTAACCAAGTGAGCCATGATGCCAGCCCTCTCCTAGCTTTTTTTACTTCTTCAAGAATGCCTTGTCTAATTGGGGGATTCCGCTATTTTGTATAAAATTTCAAAATCAGTTTGTCAAATGTCACTGAAACCATTATTGGGGATTTCATTAGAATTTATTTAATTCTAAAAATTAATTTGGGGATGACACCAATATTCATGATATTGAGTCTTTCTATGAATTATTAAGTCTTCTTAATTATCAAATATCTTTCAATAATATCTTAAATTGTTTTACATAAGCTTGCCTAGTTTTTGTTAAATTTATTACCCTGTATATTAACCTACTTTTGTTGCTATGACAAGGGATAGTTTAGGGTCTTTTATTTCTTTTTCATGTATCACCATGCTAGCTGGAATCTCCAGTACAATGTTTAACAGAAATGTTGATGATAAACAACCTTGTAGATATGAGATGAAATGTTAATGCATTTTAATGCTGAGAGTGATGCTTGCTGTTCACTTTTGGTAGGTAGTTCATAAGATTTTTAAGATGCTTTTCTATTCCTACTTTTCTAAAAGTTTTTATAGTGAATTGTGTTAACTTATGCTGAATATATTGTTTGCATTTATTAAAATAAAATAACATTTTTTCTTCTTTAATATATTAACACAGTGAATTTTATTAATGAATTTTCTAATGTTAAACACTCTTGCATACCTGAGAAAAAATCAATTTGGTTATGTATGTGTATGTTCAAAATATTTCACTGGATTTGATTTGCCAGCAGTGTGTTTAGGATTTGTGAATCTATGTTCATGCCCAGTATTGGTATGCAGATTTTCTCCCCCATGGAAACTCTTTCAGCTGTTTATTGCTGTTTAACAAAGTACTGCTAACCATAAAGGCTTAAAGTAACAACGATTATTTTCTATCCCCTGGCTATATGGATCCAGAATTTGGAAAAGGGCTCTCTGGGGAATTTTTCAATTCTATGTGATGCTAACTGAGATCGGTCCATGGTATTCAACTTGCAACAGGACTAGGCCGAAGTCCAAGACAAATTCAATAAAAGGCTTGGTGTCTTGGCAGAGAGTACTTGAATGCGGGGCTCAGCTGGGTCCCTCTTGTTCCCCATATAGTTTCAGGGCCTCACCACATGGCCCATACAACAGGATATTTAAGTTTCTTAGATACTAATTCAAGCTTCCAAGAAACAAAGGTGGCACCCAAAAGTTCTCTTAAAAGCTAAGTTCAGTTGGCAGAGTACCACTTCTGTCACAGTTCATTGGTAAGGACAGTCACAAGCAGTGCATACTGTAGAGGAGAAAAAATAAACCATCCTGTTTATGGAAAGAGTGTTGAAGAAGTTGAATCTATTGCAATATCTGAGTATGGTTTTGTTACAAAGGTCAAATTAGCCTAGTAACATGGGTTTGTATTATTTCCTTTTTTTCTCAAGAAAATATTTGGTATTTTTTAATATTTATTTTATTTATTCAAAAAACAGAGTTACAGAGAGATATAGAGACAGGTAGAGAGAGAGAGAGATCTTCCATCTATTGGTTCACTCCCCAAATGGCCACAATGGACAGAGCTGAGCCGATCTAAAGCCAGGAGCCCCTTCCAGGTCTCCCTTGTGGGTACTGGGACCCAAGGACTTGGGCCATCCTCTGCTGCTTTCCCAGGCACATTAGCAGGGAGCTGGATCAGAAGTGGAGCAGCCAGGACTTGAACTGGCACCCATATGGGATGATGGCACTGCATGCTGGGGCCCTAACCTGCTGCACCACAGCACCTCCCCCTTGGTATGATTTTAATCATCTGCACCTTAAATGCTTTGTAGAAATTTCTTCTAAAATAATTTGTAGGTCTTTGTGTGTGTGTGTGTGTGTGTGTGTGTGTGTCTGTCTGTCTGTATCTGTGTGTGTGTGACAATGAATATAGGACTATTCAGGTTTTCAATATCTTCCTGAGTCAGTTTCAGTAATTCATTTTTCTAGGAAATTATTTTGTTTAAGGTTTTAATATATTGGTACAAAATTACTCATTGTAGTATTTTTATTCAGTAAGGAATCCACTGTTTTGTTAATTTTTTTACTAATGCTGTCATTTTTAAAATCAACCTGGCCAAATGCATTTATTCTATTAATATTTAAGAAATTAACATGGTTGATCATTTCTATTGTGCATATAAATTTCTCCTTAGTCATTGTTCTTATTTATCTTTATTCAGATTAACTTTATTTTGATGATTTATTTTATCATATCTCATTTGTATATATATGTATATATATATCATATCCATTTGTAAGAGGTTTTTTTTAATTATCTTTTCATTTGAGACATAAAGACAGAGTAAGACATATAGAGAAAGAGAGACTTCTCATCCACTGATTCACTCCCCAGCTGCCCACAACAGGCAAAAGCCAGGAGCTTGAAATTCCATCCAGGGCTCCCACATGGTAACAGGGACTCAACTATTTAATTCACTTCCTATTGCCTCCCAGGGTATTCATTGACAGGCAACTACAATTGGAAGCAGAGCCAGACCTTGAACCCAGACACTCTGATTTGGGTTGTGAGTATTGTAACAGCTCTGCAAAATGCCCATCCCCTAAAATTCTTTACACATTTTGAATACTATTTTTTGCTGATTTTGATTATGAGTATTGATTATATGTTCTCCTACTCTGTCCTTTTGATAAAAGGATATTCTGAATTTTAAAGTATTCAATATATCCATTTTTTATAATTAACATTTTTGTATATGCTGCTTAAGAAGCCTGCCACTGGGCCAGCACTGTGACATCAGGTTAAGCCTCCACCTGGGATGCTGGCATTCCATATGGGAGCTGGTTTGAGACCCCGCTGCTCCACTTCAGATCCAGCTCCCTGCTAATGCACATTGGAAAACAGAGGAAGCCAAGTGCTTGGACTCCTGAACCCACTTGGAATACCTGGAAAAAGCTCTGGGCTCCTGGCTTCAGCCTGCTCTAGCCCCCGCTGTTGTGGCCATTTGGATAGTGAATCAATGGACAAGAGATCTATCTCTCTCTCTCTCCCTCCCTCTCTCTCATTCTCTCTCCTCCTCCTCCTCCTCCTCCTTCTGCACCTCCTCCTCCTCTCTCCGTAATTATGCCTTTTAAATAAGTAAAAAAGAAATCTAAAAAAAAAAAAAACACAAAGAATCCTAGCACTATCTTCAAAGGCATGAAAATATTCTATATATTTTTATAAATATCCATCTGGAATCAGTATTTGCATGTGATATAGGTAGAAGTCAAGGAGCACTTTATTTATTTATTTATTTATTTATTTATTTATTTTTGACAGGCAGAGTGGACAGTGAGAGAGAGAGACAGAAACGTCTTCCTTTTTCTGTTGGTTTACCCCTCAATGGCCACTGCGGCCGGCGCACCGCACTGATCCGAAGCCCGGAGCCAGGTGCTTCTCCTGGTTTCCCATGAGGGTGCAGGGCCCAAGGACTTGGGCCATCCTCCACTGCACTCCCAGGCCATAGCAGAGAGCTGGACAGGAAGAGGAGCGACCAGGACAGAATCTGGCGCCGGACTAGAACCCCGGGGGTGCCAGTGCCGCAGGCAAAGGATTAGCCTATTGAGCCGCAGCGCTGGCCTCAAGTATCACTTTTTACCAATAGAGTTATTTAATTGACCCAGAACCATTTATTGAAAAGACCTTCCTTTTTCCATACTCTGCAGTTTCTTTTTTTTTTTTTTTTATCAAAAATCAAATAGACATATCCAAGTATGTGTGGATTTGTTTCTGGGAGCTATTCTGTTTCATTGGTCTATTTTCCATCCTGTGCTAGTACCACCTTAGTACTGTAATTTCATAAAAAGCTTAATATCAGATGGAGTAAATTCTCTCACTTTATTCTTCACTAGGAAAGCTGATTATTCTTGGCTCTTGGTTTGTTGTTTCATAAACTTTACAATCAATTTGTCAAGTTACACATCAAATCAGAATTTTCAGTTGGAGTGCATTGAACATAGTGGGTCATGTAAGAAAAAAATGATATCTTTCAAAGAGTTACTCTTCCAGTACATGAATATAGTATATTTCTCTTTTTATTTAGTTCTTAAATTGTCTCTTTTTTATAGTTGCTTTTTGAATAGTGGACCTGAGCAATTTCCTAGGTATTTGTTGTTCTTGTTGTTTTATTGCTATTGTGATATATTTTTTATTTATGTTTAACTTATTGCTTATACATAAAAATAAATCATATTTTATATGGGCCTTGCATGGAATAAACTTGCTAAAAATCATTTATTAATTATAATAATTTATCAATGATTCTTTTGGATTTTCTAAGTGAAAGATTATATTGCAAGTGAATAAGTGGTCTTTCCTTTCCAATTGTAATATTTTTATTTCTTTTTCTTGATTTATTGTTCTGACCTATAGAACCTATAGCAAAAACCTTGTCTTCAAGTAATGATAGCTAGTACCATTATATTGTTACTTATCTCAGTGAGAAAGCTTTTAACATTTGCCATTGAATTTGGTATTGGCTAAAGTTTGTTTGTTTGAGGTATTTTCCAATGTCTTGTGTAATATGAAGGTTCACTCTGTTCTTTTAAGGGTTTTTTTTAAATAATAAAATTAAATTTTATCAACTACTCCAACATTTTTCTGAATCTACTGATTACTCAATATTATATGGTTTTAATGTATTGTTTGATTTAATTTTCTTTTCACTTTTTTTTTTTTTTTTTTTTTTTTTGACAGGCAGAGTGGACAGTGAGAGAGAGAGACAGAGAGAGAAAGGTCTTCCTTTGCCGCTGGTTCACCCTCCAATGGCCGCCGCTGCAGCCGGCGCACCGCGCTGATCCTGGCAGGAGCCAGGAGCCAGGTGCTTTTCCTGGTCTCCCATGGGGTGCAGGGCCCAAGCACCTGGGCCATCCTCCACTGCACTCCCTGGCCATAGCAGAGAGCTGGCCTGGAAGAGGGGCAACCGGGACAGAATCCGGCGCCCCAACCGGGACTAGAACCCGGTGTGCCGGCGCCGCAAGGTGGAGGATTAGCCTATTGAGCCACGGCGCCGGCCTGATTTAATTTTCTAATTGAACTTTTAGAACTTCTAAAACAATGGTCATAATTTTTATTTTTAATATTCTTTAAATTTTTCTTTTTTAAAAAGGTTTATTTATTTATTTGAAAGGCAGAAAGAAATAGAGAGAGAGAAGGTGGTTCACTCTCTAAATGGCCACAATGGCCAGGGCTGGGCCAGGCCGAAGCCAGGAACCAGGAAATTCTTCCAAGTCTCTCACTTGGGTGTGGGGGCCCAAGCACTTAGATCATCTTCCACTGTTTGCCCAGGTGCATTAGCGGGGAGTTGGATCAGAAGTGGAGCAGCAGGCACCTGAACTAGCTCTCATATGGGATGCCAGTACTTAAGGTAGAGCCTTAACCTACTATGCCACAGCGCAGGCCCCTCCTCAAAATTTTTTACTTTGAAAATTGTACTGGCCTTAAGAAAGTGAGTAGGGATATATTCTTCTCATTTTATTCCCCAGAAAGATGATAAAAATTAGCATTTTTCTTAACAGTTTATAAAATTTCCTGGCAAATATGTTTATGCAAGAATATTAAAAAAAATTCTACTTCATCTTGCATTAATTTGAATGTTACATTTCTCTAAGATTTGGCTAACTCTATTTTTCAAAGTTGAGCTGTGAAATCCTTTTCAGTTGTACTAGTAGGTATTTCTGCATTGTGTTTTTAATTCAGGTTCAAAAAGAATTTATCAACTTTACTGTTGTCTCCTATCTCATATTTTAAAATCTATCTTGAATTCTGTACTTCTTATATGTCAATCCTTTCTCTACTCAGGATTCATTGGCTGTGTTTTTTCTTATTTTTTAAAGATGTATTTATTTATTTATTTAAAAGTCATAGTCACAGAGAAAGAGGGAGAGACAGAGAGACAGATCCCCAGATGACTGCAACAGGCAGTGCTGCGCCAGGCCAAAACCAAAAACAGGAGCTTCATCCAGGTCTCCCACTTGGGTGGCAGGGGCCCAAACACTTGCGACCTCTTCCATAGCTTTTCTCAGGCCACAAGCAGGGAGCTGGATGGGAAGTGGAGCAGCCAGACGGGAACTAGAGTCCACAGGAGATGCCAGTGTTGCAGGCAGCAGCTTACTCCTACACCACAATGCCAGCATGATTTTAATCTTTCTTCTTTTCTAAGACATGTATTTTAAAATTTCTTTTTCAGAATGGTTTCAGCCACATAACCATGAAGTTTGTCAGGTATTATATTTATTAATATTTTCAATATCTTCTAATTTATTCTTGTACTCACAGATTACTTAGAAGCATAATATTGATCCAAATATTTTGGATATTTTCTAATTATCTTATTATTACTGCCTTTTATCTTCATTCACTGTGGTCAGTGAGTATCCATACATGTTCATCTTTCTAAATGTGTTCAGACAAACTTTCTAACCTAGCACATACTGAATTTCAGCATGGAGAAATAAAAATTTTTATAGGTCACAATTCAATGTTACTTTTCTCTCCTTTCTTACATTTTCTTTAAATGATTAGCTCTTTCAAGTATATGATCTTTATTATATTTTTATTGCTCTGAAAGATTAAAGCATGAATTCTCAATTTATCATAGCCGCGTACTTATGTGTCTGCCAAGGCAATGCAAGAACATCACCTGACCTCAGTTTATTGAACTTCAATTTAAATGACATGGTTGTCCTGTGTTTTAACTGTATATATTTAAAAGCGCAAAGATGATATTACCACTTTAATGGTAAATATGGTAAAAGGAAATACTCCTTTTAGTTTGCCCAAACATCTTCCTATTTTGCTGCTCTTGACTTTTCTTGCATCCCCAACCTTCCATCTAGGACCATGCGTCCTTTCTTCCTGAATGACCTGCTTTAGTATTTCTCTGAGTGTGTATGTGATGGATTCTCTTGGTTTATTGCTGATAATTATGTTTTTTTGTTGTTTTGTAGGAGAGGAAGAGAAACAGAGAGAAATATGCAAAGGCACAGAGCTTCCATTGGCTGGTTCACACTCCAAATGCCCACAACAGCCAAGGCTGGGCCAGGCTGAACCTTGGATTTGGGAACCCAGCCCAGGTCTCCCACATGAGTGACAGCCCTGGCTATTACGACCATTTGGGGAGTGAACCAGGAGATGAAAAATGTCTCTCTGTGTCTCTTCTTCTCTCTCTATCCTTCAAATAAGTAAAAAAATGTATATATTTTTTTAAATGGCACTTCCATTTTCTGGATCTTTTTTTTTAATCACAGGTAGAGTTATAGATAGTGAGAGAGAGAGACAGAGAGAAAGGTCTTCCTTCCGTTGGTTCAGGTTCACTCCCCAAATGGCCACTACATCCAGCACTGCGCCAATCTGAAGCCAGGAGCCACGTGCTTCTTCCTGGTTTCCCATGCGGGTGCAGGGGCCCAAGCACTTGGGCCATCCTCCACTGCCCTCCCAGGCCACAGCAGAGAACTGGACTGGAAGAGGAGCAACCGGATTAGAACCAGCACCCATATGGGATGCCAGCACCGCAGGCGGAGGATTAACCAAGTGAGCCACGGCGCTGGCCCCTTCTGGATCTCTTATGAGCTTTCATTATATATTGTTTTTCTTGGGTTAAATATATATATATTTGTCATATATATATAATCAATATATTTATTTCTGTGCCTTTTTAAATTCAATGCCAGATATAGTATATTAAAAATTTTAGAATTACAATCCCATCAAGGTGCCATGTACCAATGCCATCTCACTATTCCAAGTGATCAATTTCAGTTCACAATTGATCATAATGAAAGGACTAAGAGTCAAAGGGAGCACATAAACAAGTCTAGTACCTGCTAACACTAACCGATAGAATAAATAAGGGGGAGAGTGATCCAACATGGGAAGTGAGATACTCAGCAGACTCATAGAATGGCAGATGTCCTAAATAGCACTCTGGCCTCAGAATCAGCCCTAAAGGCATTCGGAGCTGGCTGAAAAGCCCATGAGAGTATTTCAGGCATGGAAAGCCAAGACACTCTGGCAAAAGATCTCTGTGAGTGAGATCCCAGTGGAAAGAACAGGTCTTCAAAGAAGGAGGTACCTTTCTCTGAAGGGAGGAGAGAACCTCCACTTTGACTATGACCTTGTCTAAACAAGATAAGAATCGGAGAACTCAGAGGGCTTCCATAGCCTTGGAAACTCATGACTGGAGCATAGGGAGATTACTGATGCCATAGACAGGAGTGTCAATTGGTAAAGTCAACAACAGGAGTCACTGTGCACTTACTCCTCATGTAGGATCACTGTCCTTAATGTGCTGTGCATTGAGATTTAATGCTATAACGAGTACTCAAACAATATATTTCACTTTGTGTTTCTATGGGGGTGCAAACTGTTGAAATCTTTACTTAATGTATACTAAACTGATCCTCTGTAAAAAAAAAAAAAAAAAAAAAAAAAAAAGAAAGAAAGAAATTATCAATTCCCAACTTGACTCTCACTGGGATTAAACATGACAATAGGTCTGATCTGATTTCATCATCATTTAAAAAAAAATCATCTATTATTTTTCACTTTATGTTTCTGTGTGGGAGCAAACTGCTGAAATCCATACTTAATGTATACTAAGCTGATCTTCTGTATATTAAGATAATCGAAAATGAATCTTGATGTGAATGGAAGGGGAGAGGGAGTGGGAAAGGGGAGGGTTGTGGGTGGGAGGGACGGTATGGGGGGGAAGCCATTGTAATCCATAAATAGTACTTTGGAAATTTATATTCATTAAATAAAGGTTAAAAAAAATTTAGAATTAAATTTAGACCCTGGGGATTGTGTTTGCTGCAGCGGTTAAGACATCACTATGTGGCCTACAACCTGTATCAAAGTTTCTGCTGGAGTTCCAGCTTCACCCTTGATTCCAGCTTCCTGCTTATGCCCATCCTGGGAGGCAGCATGCAATGACCCAAGTAGCTGGGTCCCTTCCATCCACATGAGAGGCCCAGACTAATTCCAGGCTCCCAACTTGGGCCTGACAGATCATCCCCAGCCATTGTGGGCTTCTGGGGAGTGAACCAACAGATGGAGATCTTTCAATCTCTCTCTCTCTCTCTCTCTCTTTAACTCTCTCTCTCCCTCCCTCCCTTCTTCTCTATCTCCTTCAAATCTCTTTCAAATAAATAATTTGTTTACCTTTAGGTTTATATTACCTTCCCTGAGAGAAAATGTAGGTCACTTTTGTCTAGTGGTTAAAGGCTCTAGCAATCTGGGATTACCTTAATCCAATTGTAGAAGTTGAGATTATTTCAAATAAGATTTCAGTCTCTGCCAAGGCTTGCTTGATTTCTAGGTAACAACTACCCCAAGAAGGAGTTTCAGGGTCCAAACCCAAAGCCAGAGGATTCTACCACTTCTTACCTGTCTCCAATATTTTAGAAAAAAATAAAATGGCCTACATCAAATCTGTTCTTATCCAGTGAAGAATTAAATTTGCATCTTGTATGATTCAGCAAGTACTACTGATTTGAGAACACTAAATCCCAATTCTGAGATCCTCAGCTTAAGATGGCAGTCTTGGGATCAGCAACATGACTTTGGTGCATGCCCAAGGCTAAGCCTCTACTGGTGCTGGCAGCACAGCCACACAAGTCCTGCCCTTCACAAGTGCTTGCTCCTTGTTGCTCTAGATTTCCTTCACAGATTCTATTTTGCTTTCCTGTTCCTGTGTTTTGTGCTGCTGGAGATTTCCCTTTCTTCCTGCAAGCCCAGTGACACAACAAAAGTTTCCTAACACAAGAAAAAGTTCCTAAAAATTTATGTAAAAAGCTAAGAGATGAACGAGCCATGCCTTTTTTGTTTCCAACTTATCATTTTGCTTTCTGAAAAAGATAATCTCAGAATACTTAATAGATTGAAGTCAAGTTTAGGTGTGGAGCTGTTATGGAAAAAACTATTAGTGAACAAAAACACACATTTCCACTAATGACAAATGCATGTTTTTGAAATGCTTTACAAGATAAATAAAATGATGAAAGCTTCCTCTTTTTCTTGTTATAGTTGTTTGATGACTAAGAAGGCTCAGATGAGTCAATGCTACAACAGTGACTTACACAGAGATCAGTAGTAATCAAGACAGCCACTTATTTAACCCTCACATTCTGTCTTCAGAGAAAGATTGGTGCAGCGGTAGTCATATCAATTCTATTCAGAAGCTTCAGAGTTTCCTATACACCTAACAAACTGACTCAACACCAGTAGAGTTTTAGTAGGTTGTGGCTGAATATGAAAGCTTGAGAACTAGACTGAATGCAATGGAACAAATTATGACGTTTTTCAATAAAAAAGATTTATTTATTTTGAAAATCAGAGTTAGAGAAAGGGAGAGACAAAGACAGAGGGAGATGGTACATCTGCTTGTTCACTCCCAAGATGACTGCAATGACCAGTGCTGGGCCAGGCCAAAACCAGGAGCCGGGAGCTTTATCTAGGTCTCCCAAGTGGGTGGCAGGGACTCAAGCACTTGAGCCATCTTCTGCTGCTTTGCTTGGGTCATTATCAGGGAACTGGATTGGAAGTGGAGCTGTCAGGACACTAACCAGTGCCCATAGAGGATGTCAGCGTCACAGGCAGTGGCTTTACCTACTATGCCACAATGCAGGCCTCAAATTAAGACTTTAAGTCACAGTGAAACATTTTGCTTCTTTCTAAGACTATACACACCCAAGAGGGAATATGAAGAAAAGTGGGAAGTAGTTCAATGCCCTGGCAGCACAGTTCCCAGTGGCTGACTTCTGCCTGATCATTCAGATTTTAATTATAGAAATATTACTATCATGTTCAAAGTTATGGATAGAAGGTAGCATAAGACAGTGGTTAATACACAGATTCACACGGGCTGACCTTAATGCTTATATCCCCATTCAAGTAGCTACTAACAATTTCACTTTAGGTGAGTTCTTAACTTGGTTAAGTCTTCGATTTCCTCAATAAAATAATATTTGCTTTAAGATTATGAGGCTTTAAGGTACTACAAGTTCCTAAGGGAGGAAGAATAGGGAAGAATACAGGAGGTTTATCAGGCTATTTCTTCTTCATGCTGTTTTTCTTGTCCAGGAAGAATACTAGTGTTCTGAGGAGCAGTCCCCCAGCCAAGCTTCGACAGGACCCTCACAGCTTGTGTGGGTACATGAAGAAACAGGCCGGTGCTCAAGCCATGCTTTGTCTAACCTGCGGCAGTGCCTCAGCAGCCAACAGAAATAATGAAAAGCAAATGGAATGTTTGTTTCAATCCTCTAAGATATTTTTAGTCACACAATTGAAGAATTGTTTCAACATTCTAAACCTGAATGCATTAAATTTAAAAGAGTTATTGACACTGTGGCAGGAAATAAATAATGAATTGTTTTAAAGAGAAGGAGAAAACGACCGATCTTCAAAAGGAATTAAATGCTTTGGGGTTGGGAGACAGGGGTTACTATAAATGTAGGCTCCAAGAAATTATTATACTGAAATAGTTAATAGCTAAAATAATGGAATTGTGAAGAAAGCTTGCATATGCTATAAGGAAATATACAAAGGAACAATTCATTTATCTGGCCAGCTAAGGACAAATTGCCTCTTGATTCATAATCATATTTGGAAGTCACCTTTTTACTTTAATGTTTAATACATTTTAATTTTTTAATTTAAAAATAAAATTTTAATGTAATGTTTAATAAGCATTTACTGAACATTTAACTACTCACAAGTTCTGTGCTGGCTCAGCAAATACAAAAAAGTGTAGGACATGGTTTTTGCCCTCAAGTAGACTTACATCCCAATATGCTTTTAATTAAATCTACAAAGCTGAGTGGTCACACTGCCCACCAAACACAGCACTTATCAAGTGTTTCAAAACTGAGAAAGAGACATCTGGAAACATCAAGGTAAAAAGTCTTCAACCAGACTGATATTCAGAAGTTTAAGACCTCTCTGTGGTTTTTCTTATCCACCCTAGCAAAAATAATAGATTACATGCATTGATTTCTGCCTAGTATGTGGAACAGGCACTGTGTCTAATTCTTTAATATCTTATTTCATGTTCACAATAATCCTATAAGTTAGGCAGTTTTTAAATTTCACCTTTTAGATAGGGGATTGAGAGAGTGACTTGAGCTCATACAGCTAGTAAGTGGCAGAGATAAATCCTGAATTTAGGCAGGCCAACCCAGGAAAAAGCATTTGTACTTTGCTTTATAAGTGTCTTGGCACACTACACATTCAGTCCAGATGGGAGCTCATCTCAGATAAACTCAAGTTAACACTTGCTGTCAGGTTCTTTATGTTCTTTCTTCATTCTCTTCTGCTGTAACATAAGCCCACTGTCTTGATTTAAAATTTGTCTCAAAGGGCCAGTATTGTGGGGTAGCAGGTAACTGCCACCTGTGGCACCAACACCTGCATCCCATATGGGCACTGGTTTGAGTCCCAGCTGCTCCATTTCCAATCCAGCTCCCTGCTGATGTGCCTGGGAAAGCAGCAGAAGATGGCCCAACTACTTGGGTCCCTGCACCCACCTGGGAGTCCCAGATCAAGTTCCTGGCTCCTGATTTCAGACTGTCCCAGCTACGGCTGTTTCAGCCATTTGGGGAGTGAACCAGAGGACGGAAGATTCTCTCTCTCTCTCTCTCTCTCTCTCTCTCTCTCTCTCTCTCCTCCCTACCCCTTTTGTAAATCTGCCTTTCAAACAAATAAATAAATCTTAAGAAATAAATTAGCAGCTGGTGCTGTGGCATAGTGGGTAATGCTGCCACCTGCAGTGCCAGCATCCCATATGGGTGCCAATTTGAGTCCTGTCTGCTCCACTTCTGATCCAGCTCTCTGCTATGGCCTGGGAAAGCAGTAGAAGATGGCCCAAGTCCTTGAGCCCCTGCACCCACATGGGAGACCCGGAAGAAGCTCCTGGCCCCTGGCTTCTGATGGTCCTGGCTCTGACTTTAGCAGCCATTTAGGGAGTGAACAGGGGATAGATGACCTCTCTCTCTCTCTCTCTCTGCATCTGCCTCTCTGTAACTCTTTCAAATAAATAAATCTTTTTAAAAAAAGAAAAGAAGAGAAGAGAAAATTTCCTTCAAAAGCCTCTAGGCTCCTTTATGTCAAACATTGAGTCTTATCTTAATATCCTCATTTACCCTAACACATAAATCTAACATATGGTAACTTTTTTAAAAGATTTATTTATTTATTTTGAAAGTCAAAGTTACAGAGAGAGAATCTTCCAACCTCTGGTCCACACCCCAGATGGTTGCAATGGCCAGTTCTGGGCGAGGTCAAAGCCAGGAGCTTCTTCACTTGGGCCATCTTCTGCTGTTTTCCCTGACCATTAGCAGAGAGCTAGATTGGAAGAGGGCACATGGGATGTCAGTGTCACAAGCAGCAGCTTTTCCAGCTGCTCCACAATGCCAGCCCCTAACATGACAAATTTTAATGTAGCTTTTACTGCAAGCTGAGCACTGAGAAACGCACTGATGAAACTCTGAAGCATCTATGGCCATCATTCTCACGGCGGTTAACTTAGTGAAGACATCCAAAGCATCCATATTGGATTCCAACTGTGTGTATAGTATTGACTTAGATTCTGTGATGGATACGAGGGGCTAAGGACATAGTTCCTGTTCTCAATAAGTTTATAGCTCAGCTGAAGAAAAGATGACAAATGCATAAAAGGTAAATAATTCAGAAGTTATATTTCCACACAACAGATTAAAACAAAGCTCATCACAGAAAGTGATCACAAATTTGTTGGGATGTTATGAATAAAAGAGGTTCTATACTAAAAAATTTTTTTCTAGAATATGCATATATTCAAGCAGGCCTCCTTAATGCAGTTTCTCGAAGCCTTTATTATGATTATGGTCATTGTGAATCCCCAAGAAATTTGCATACTTCATAGTGTTTTCTGCACTTCTGTATGCTCTGACTGCTTGTGTATCCTCAAAATGCATGTTGAAGCCATAACTCCCAAGTGATGAGGTCAGGAAGTGGGGAATTGGTGAAGGGATTAGGTCGTGAGGGCTGTAAGAGAGGCGCAAGCCCAGGAGACTGCTTGCCTTTCCACTGTGTGAGGACCAGGAAAGTGACCCGTGCCAGATACCACGTCTACTGTCACCTTGGTCTTGGACTTCCAGCCTCCAGAACTTTGAGAAATAAAAGTTGTTTGTAAGTCACCCAGTCTGAAGCATTTTTTTAAAGAACCCTTAAAGAAAATAAAAAAGGAACATTTGTTTCAGAAGATTTGACTGCTTCAATGGGAGAATTCTGTTTTCTGGAGAAAACCTTTTAAAGAACTAGTTGAACAGCAGCATTAAGTCCTGCTTAACAAGCACGACGCAGCCTCCATCTCCCAGCCAGGAGCCTCACGCTGCTCACAGCTCCTGGCCTAAGAGTTGAGACCCAGTCTCCCAATTTCCGGCAGAGCACCTGCCCAGTCACTCCCAATAGATGAAATAAATATGGGGAAGAAATGTTTCCCATCTCTAGATCTATAAGATTAGTTGTATGAGTTAAAGGAGGAAGAAACCACTGTGTTCTAGAAAGAACCAGTTTCCAGGAGGAGGTAAATGTTGAACTGAGCTTTGAAATGTGAATAAGAAATACCTTATCATTAATTCTAACACTTTGACTTTGTTTTTAACCTAGATGAAATTATTTGCTTATCAGTCTTCCCTTGTTAGGTATTTGGAAGGAGGGAAGGTTAAGGGATAAAAATGGAAATAGATAGACTGCCAACTATAATTAGGCTGGGCAGAACTACTAAATACAGTCATTCATACATCAAAGAACTGTGAAAACTACTGACTAAGCAGCTCTCCTGGGAACTCAGTTCTGGCAGGATAATAGGAGTGATCTCCAAGCCAAATGTCCTGCCTCTTTTTCTCACCTTCATACAAGTCAGAAATCATTCCCCTGAAAAACCAGCCCCTGCGTCCCTACCCAACCATGTGTAGAAGTTCTGAAAGGGCTTCTCCAATGTGTTTGCAACAATCTCATTATTTTCAGGCTGTTGCCCAGCTTGAGAGGAGAAATCAGTGAAAGTACTGATGCTCACACCAACAATGCTATTTCTTGGTGCTTCTCAAACCACAGACACTCGACGTGCCTCTCCTGTATGAATTGAAGTCTCTCTGTATTGCAAAAAGAATGTCTCTGTCCCTATTGTTTTTCTTTTAAAGATTTATTTATTTTATTTGAAAGGCAGTTACAGAGAGGCATAGGCAGAGAGAGAGCTAGAGATCTTCCATCCCCTGGTTCACTCCTCCAATTGGCCGCAACGGCCAGAACTGCCCCGATCCAAAGCCAGGAGCCTGGAGCTTCCTCCAGGTCTCCTACATGGCTGCAAGGGCCCAAGGACTTGGGCCACCTTCTACTGCTTTCCCAGGCCATAGCAGAGAGCTGGATCAGAAGAGGAGCAGCCAGGACTCAAACAGGCACCCATAGGGGATGCCAGCACTGCAGGCGGCGGCTTTATCCGCTACGCCACAGCACTAGCTCCTGTCCCTACTGTGCTGACAATTATCAGGCTAGCATTAATTCAGAGCTGCCTCTATGCTTGGTGTTCCTTGCGATGCAAAATCACTCATGAAAATGTTTCCTACACCTGTTTTGAGCACCTTGATGGAAACCAATTCTCCATGAATCTCTCATGATATCTGTACATCTCATGAGCAGAGGCACTGGCTATCTTTGTGTTTGTATGAACAATACCCTTGGAAAACACATGTAGGGTATCTACATTTAAAGCTAATGGCCCATTGTTTGTTGTTCATTGTGGCAAATGTTAGGCAGGTTTTCGACTCACCACAAAAGATTCAGGGTCCTCCTGTCACTCCCCACAGCATGTTTAGACTGCACGTAGCCCTTTTTTGCATCTCCCTGTGGGGACTGGCACAAGAGAAATAATCCAAACATGCTGGCCACTGTGCATTAAGCAATGAAGTCCTTTGCTCTGACCCAGAAGTCTCACTGTTAGCAAAAGCTCAGTTCTTGTCCACAATGCCAAATAAAAGCAATGTGGACAAAGTCTGAGGACAAAGGAAAAGTTAACCTATGGATACATGAGGAGGTAGAAGACTCACATCCACAGAACCACCATCCTGCCGAAAGGGCATGCTTTAGAGTTCTTATGGAGGCTACAAAGAAGGGGGAATCAGAATACAGGGAACAAAGGAGAGGGACACTTGCATGTTGGCCTCCAGCCAGGTGACAAAAGGCTGGTTGGAGACGGTGGTTATTTGGGTCCAGCTACATGTTCAGCTTGTGTCCAAGTTCCTGGTTGGTCAGTAATGCCGTGCTCTTCAGGAAATTTTCACAATGGCCAGGTGGGCTCCGATGCTTTCTGCCCTGGGCTTGGAGTTCCCCCTGCCTAGACCTGGAACTCCCCTAAACAAAACCCCTCAAGACCATATCAGTCATGAAGGTTTTAATCTATTGAAGAAGCGAATAATCTCATGAGTCCAATGATTACAGCCAGGTAGAGCTGACTGTACCACTCCTTCAATTCACTGAGTTAATTTCAGTGCTATCAAAAGGGAGGGTAAGGACACGTTAAGCTAGAAGAGAAGCTAGGAGACTGGAATCTGATGGTGTCTAGCATCTGCTTTCAAGGCATTATTTGGGGGTTCAGTTTCATCATTTCTTCTGCCATCATCCATAAAACTCCTCTAGGCTAATGTTAGGACTTGCTAGGCTATTGGGACACAAATAGTCAGTTCTAAAAACATTGATGTAATGGGGGAACAAATAGTTCATCTCAAACCTGACAATTTTACACCCCGGCATCCCATGGCCATTCCCTGGTCATATCAAACTGACAAGCTCATACAATGCAAATCAGCAGTCTTCTGTCCATTCAAACACATCTTATCATGGTGGACAAGGGTCTCTGTACATCTGCATGGCCCACTCCCAACAAAAAGCATCAATAGGCTGCTGTCCACTGCCTGAGGGGCTGAATCTCTTCTCAGAATTTTTATCCACTGTTCAGACAGGCTACAACCTCAATTTCCCTCCTACAATGTTCAATGAAAGTCTTTCATTCTTTTAAATGGCCACCTCTTCACCTTCTTAGAACCCTAAAAAATCCTAAATTTAACAGCTAACTTGTTGGCTTTTGAGTACGTAGTATCTCAGTTGCTTCACAGTTGTTGACACAACTCCTACTGCAAGATTCAGATGTCAGGGCTTGGTGCAGAACCGCTGTTTAAAATACACATAATGTTATCCTTGGCTATACTTTCTGGGTATTCCCAATTAATCTGAGTAAATTGATGATACCAGGGCCTGCCCTTTTGGATCAGGATGGGACTCAATCTTATGAATAATCTTTGCTCCACACTTTCCTATTGAGTTGACTGAGACTTTGTCAGAGCCACAGGCTTTCCCTGACAAATACAAAGCTTCTGCTTTTTATCTTACACATAATTAGTTGTTCTCCCAAACCTATCTTGTTGTCCGCTTCCCATACACACACACACACACACACACACACACAACCAGATATGCCTTGGTCCAGCTGCAGCCACCCAAACAGCTCTTTCTTCCTCCCCTGAAGACATCCCAAGTGAATCAATTCACATACATTAACAAATCCCAGTTCTCTCAACATGCCCAGACATGTGAAATCCAAGCTTATGGTCAAGTTGGAACTTCTACTGACTAAAAATGCACAATACAGCTCTGTATACTAAAAATGATTATGTTAGAATACATTAGGTTTGGCTGGTGCAGCGGCTCACTAGGCTAATCCTCCACCTGTGGCGCCGGCACCCTGGGTTCTAGTCCCGGTTGGGGTGCTGGATACTGTCCTGGTTGCTCCTCTTCCAGTCCAGTTCTCTGCTGTGGCCTGGGAAGGCAGTGGAGGATGGCCCAAGTGCTTGGGCCCTGCAACCGCATGGGAGACCAGGAGGAGGCACCTGGCTCCTGGCTTCGGATCGGATAAGCGCCAGCCGCAGTGGCAATTTGAGAGGTAAACCAATGGAAGGAAGACCTTTCTCTCTCTCTCTCTCTCTCTCTCTCTCTCTCTCTCTGTCTAACTCTACCTGTCAAAAAAAAAAAAAAAAAAAAAGAATACATTAGGTTCATAAAACCCTCTTTTAAGACAGGATTAATGGCCGGAATGGCACATATCCAAAGCCAAGAGCCAGGAACTTCTTCTGGGTCTCCTACATGGGTCAAGGACTTGGGCCATCTTCAACTGTTTTCCCAGGCCATAGCAGAGAGCTAGATCGAAAGAGGAGCAGCCAGGACCAGAACTAGCACCCATATGAGATGCCAGCGCTTCAGGCCAGGGCTTTAACCCACTGCGCCACAGCACTGGCCCCGGCTATTCAGTATTTTTAAGAAAAAGAAAAGCATCATCATTTAATTTATGACACAATGAAAAAATGTCCTCTATTGTAAAACAAATTCCGATTTCAAAATATTAAAATGTAAAAACTATATAATCTTGGATTCAATGAAACATAGTCTTGGATGACTTTGGAATTTTCTTGACTATTTGCACATTGCTAAGAAGTTATGTACACATTCATAAAGGAAATGTCTTCAGCCCCTGAATGACTTTGCTTGCCATGAGGTAGATCACAATTAGATAATATTTCACTTAAATTAATAAGCAATTTTTCAAATACTTCAAGTTTCATAAGTATATAAAAGTGTGTTTATACTATGGAAGTGGTGTATAATAAAATATTTAACAGATTTTTTTTTGAGAGGTAGAAAGAGAGATAGAAAAAGAGAGCTCCCATCCACAGGTTCACTCCCCAAAGCCCACAACAACCAGGACAGGGCCAGAGCCAAACCTAGAGCTGGGAACTTGACTCAGGCCACCTGCATAAGTGGTAGGAACTCAATTACTTGAGCCACCAGCACAGCTCCCAGAGCCTGCATTAGGAGGAAGCTGGAGTCAGGGGTCAGCATCAGGAACTAGGCGTAGGTATTTTGATATGGGATATGGATGTCTTTACCGGTCTCTTAATCACTAAGCAAAATGCCCACCAGAATATCTCAGTATTTAACAATAGAACTCTTTTTTTAAAAGTTCAGAAATCTAAGAATTAAATCCGCCTTTTGACTTATACGGCATATTTTATCTAATATTGGAATTCAGTTATCACTGAGTTTCATCCTTTCATTTTTCTGAAGATGAAACCTAGGGGGTGAAATATATTCCCATACTGTGTCTGTGACAGAGCAGAACTTCCTGCTAATGGGCTCGGGGCTCTCTCTACCACCACCATGCTGGACTCCAGACTGTCACACGTGCTTTGGACAAGGCTCCTAAAGCTCTCTCCCTTAGCACAGAGATGAAAGGATCTCATTTATCCCCATAAGTACTGTGAAATCCAGAAACAGAGAGAGAGAATCCCTTCCCGCTGCTTTTCTTTCCTTCTTCTTAGTCTATGAGCCACGGAAGAAGATAGGAGATTATCGGGCTCCACCAGTCCTGGGAAGGGGGCGGTTTCTGTTAGAGATGAGGAATTTATGGGCTGAACTTATGCAGCAGCCTCCCTTCTTCCACAGCACATTCCCAGGAAGAATCAACTGCTAAGGAGTCATTGCGAAATGAGAGAGATGATGAAAAGTCTGAGAACCAACTCCAGTCCCCGCTCTACTGCAAAACCTGTGATTCCCAAGCTCATGGAAACACTTAGTTGGGCTTTTCCACAGGAATCTCAAAGAAACTAAAGAAGTTTGATGAAAGCTTATATTTGTCTTCAGAACATACAGAAAGGAACATTTTGAAGTTGTCTGAACATTTCCACTTCTCTCCCTAAGTACATCAAGTTTGATTGAGTCTGGAAGGGTGAACCACCTTCCATCTCACATTCACTCCCCTAGAACTGGGGCCAGTTGATTCTACAGTGGAATGGAGAAGCCAGCGAGAGATCTAGCTGGCAGCTGACTCTGGCTTTCCTCTTTCCTTAAAGCAATATTGACAGCTTTACGAGGAAATTCCATCACATAGAAACATCAAGAATTAGATCTCACAGGATCAAAGTGACATTGGTTGAATTAAAAACAAAAAGAGGTATTTAGAGAACAGATAAAGCGAAAAAGATGAGGTCAACAGTAACAGATATTTCTTTTCCCACCTTTTCAATTGCTTTATCTTGTAAAGCAAATTGCAGGATTCATAGAGAATACTCTTTGTGTGACACAGCACCAAGCATACCATAGGGACTGATGAAACATTTCTCAAATGCCTGTGATGGGCCAGATACTGAACCATTTCTCACATACATTTCCTCATGCCCTTTAATGCTTCAAAAACTGTGATGTGCTACCATTCCTGAACCACAGATAAGGAAATAAGGGTATGGGAATATTCAAGATCCTGATTTAAGTACCCATACATGGAATTCCAGGTTACTACTCTTAATCCCCTCTTTAGAAAGCAAGTCAGTTTGATTTTTTCCCATACTTGTAGTGGAAAGGGGAAAAAAAGGATGTATAGTTCTGTCTAAATAATAAATCTGCACTTAAAATTCAAATTCCCAATTCATAGACTTCTCCAAATGTTGTCCACTCTAAATAGGATTTACTCTAAGGCTCTACAAAACCACAGACTGAGTAATGCCATCCAAACTTATAATAACTGCAAATGAGCTTATTTGGTTGGGTATATGAGATGGATAAATCATGCTGATCCTCCTTCCCAATTTCTACAATTGAAATCAGAAGAGTATAGCAATCAGAGGTCAAATGTCACCTTTCTGATGGAGGTGGCATGGTTGTGTGGCTACACAACCTTCCTTATACCCAATCTCCTAGCAGCAACCCCACCCACACTGCTAACCTCAGGGGCAGATTCTCTCCCGAGCTAGATGATGGCACAGAGATCAAAATGGACTGTGCTCTTTGCAAGCAAACTTCAAGGACAAAGGAAGGAAGGAAGGCAAAAAGGTATGCATGGTATTTCCTCAACCCAACCTCCTCCTCCTCTTCAGGGAGGGAAGAGGGGTTTGCAAATTCTTGTCGCTCCATGTGGAACCACAAAGGCTCATAAAGAAGGCATCACCACCCACCACACCCCTACACACACATACATACATGCATACAATCTAAGTGACTGGACTGTCATATATTCCACTCTTCATTTCAGTTATGTTGGGCCTCAGGCACTTCACTACTTGACCATTTTCTTCTTAACAACACGTGGGTAATAAGAAGTGAAATGATACTGAACTGCTGTGGGTAAAGTCAAGGTTTTAAAAAGGAGAAACTTCACTGTCACTTTGTGTATACACACTGTCGTTGTGTAATATATGTGTAAAATTCACAAATACGATAGGAATACATATGCAAATTATATAGACAGGAAAAAGCAAATGCCAACCTGTGACTCAGGAATAAATGAATTAAGGGGCAAGGTTCTATTTCTGACTCAGCATAAAGGAAAGTCAGAGGCTGACTCACTGCAGCACAGGGCGGTGACTCAGTGGAGAGAGAGGCTGCATGTGCGCAGGTAGGCAGAGGGAGGTACAAGAAGGGGCTGGAGCAGCAGGTTCCCCACTTGATCAACATGCTCCTGAAAGAGGAGAGGGAAGAAGTCCAACTAAAAATCGTGTGGCTAAGGGCCTCTCCTGGTCCCTCCCACTCTGGGAAATTGGGCAGTACCCATGTGAAACTGCAAGCTGGAGGAGCCACAATGAAATAACAGCTCCTGCACTGTCATGGGAAACTCAGGTCCAGGGGATAATTCTCATACTTGGAATCAAGTTCTGTTCTACCGAGTTCTAGTCCTAAGAATTATGGGAATTTCATAATAAAGTACAGGATATATCACTTGTGTTATTTCTTAGTTTCTTAGCAATAAAATCAAGAAAGTTAATTTTTGTGGCTAGATAACTCACAAAAACACTTGCTATGCTCCCAATCGATCACCAGAAACACCCACTCATGTCACCAACATTCATCTCAGTGACTCTGTAGCAGAGGCACACGTAGAACTCCTGGGCTTATGCCATTTCTCTTGGTCAAGTTCCTCACTAGAAATGATCCACAAAACTGTTGATAAATATTTATCAAAAGCTTGGGGGCTGGTATCTTGCACCAATCCAGATGTAGTATAAAGCAAACCAGATTGGGCCCCTGGCTTCATGGTATATGCCACCTAGAAAATCTTTCTGGGGCCAGCGTTGCAGTGCAGCGAGTTAATGCCCTGGCTGAAGCGCCAGCATCCCATATGGGCGCCAGTTTGAGACCCAGGTGCTCCACTTCCAATCTAGCTCTCTGCTATGGCCTGGGAATGCATTAGAAGATGGCCCAAGTCCTTGGGTCCCTGCACCCTTGTGGGAGACCTGGAAGAAGCTCCTGGCTCCTGGCTTCGGATCAGCACAGCTCTGGCCCTTGCTGCCAACTGGAGAGTGAACCATCGATGGAAGAACTCTCTCTCTGCCTCTCCTCTCTCTGCCTAACTCTGACTTTCAAATAAATAAATAAATATTAAAAAAGAAAACCTTTCTAACTTTCATCTGGCCAGATCTCACCCATTCTGAAGTAGGGTTCCCACTACAACTATTTCCAAATCACTGTATCTCATGGGGTGCTTGTTCCCTCTTTGAGCCCTGAATAATCAGCTATCTTCATTCTCAGCACTGCATGCATTCGAAGCTCTTGAACCAAACCACCTAAAGGCTCCAGGCCCCTTCAAAACAAGACACCCAGAAAGAGATCCTGGAACTTGAATAATACTTGATTTTCCTTCTCCTACAGTCAGGATTTTAACCTGGGTATAATATATGATGTCATTGGGATTGGGGTTGGAGATCAAGGACTGCTCTAAAGTTACATGCAGACTTGGTTTCTTATGCTTTTGAAAGCATGCAAAACATCGGAGCAAAAAAAAAAAAGTTCTGATTCTGCATTTTCCTAGGTTTCAAGCAATTGTGTCACTTTCTCAGTCATTACAATGAGCTTGGCACTCATTTTACTTCAGCTCTACATTCAAATAAAAAAGATTGTAATTGTGATTTCCAGCAATATGATCTTTTTTAAAAAGTACCATTAAAAATGTAAGTGTGAAGTTCAGTGGAGGTTATGTTAGAAATTTTCACTGATTTTAAGATGTAAGTCATCAAAGGTGTAAGTCAGCTTGGCATCATTTTACACTACATCATGGAGGAGAACCTTGACACTTATATTGAATGAGTAGTAATACTCACAAGTTACAGTGAAAACTGTATCATTAGTGCCTAACACTGGACTGGAGCTGAAAACTACTGAAATGAGTGCTTAATGGAACTGCCTTGTCACTCTATATTTCTATTACTCAATTCTTACATTACTTTAAGACTAGAAGATTAAAAAAATTAAGTTTTCAGAAAGAAATGGATCAAAAAATCAAAAAAAAACAAAATCTCAACCTTACATTTAACAACCCTATATACCATTTATGCTCCAGTTGGATTGGGGCATACTAGAAACAGCTGCAGACTTGCTGGGGGCAGGGAGCTTTCAACAAATATTTTAAACAGTGAATAAATACTTTAATAAATACCTTTTCCTTTAGATCATAGCAGCAAAAGCCAAGGCAGAAAAGAAAAAAAAAGAGTTTTAATTTTATGAATGTCTTTTGGGCATCTTCCTTTTTGTGTAATCAGAGTGTGTAAGGAGAAAGAACACATTTCAAAAGTTAAATAAGATCTTTGTAATCCTAACCCATACAGGAGAAAGAATACACGTAGCTTTAAACAGAGAAAGGAAATTATCCTAAAATTGAACTGTTGAAGAAAAAACACTGCAGATTCAGAGCATCATAACAATATTTTCCCACTCCTAAATAAGAGGTATAATATTAATTTAAAAATTAAGTACAGCGGCCAGCACTGAGGCCTAGGAGGTTAAGCCTCCACCTGCAGTGTCCCATATAGGTGCCAATTCGAGTCCGGGCTGCTCCACTTCTGATCCAGGTCCCTGGGAAAGCAGCAGAGGATGGCCCAAGTGGTTGGGCCCCCACATTCATGTGGGAGACCTGGAAGAAGCTGCTGGTTCCTGGCTTTAGATAGACCCAGCTCTGGCCCTTGCAGCCATTTGGGGAGTGAACCAGCAGATGGAAGATCTCTCTCTCTCTCTATCTCTCTATCTGTCTCTCCAAGTGTGTCTCTCCCTCTCTGTAACTATGGCTTTCAAATAAATAAACAACTTGAAAAAAAATCAATGTAATAAACAATTTCATGTTAATTCTTAGGACTGCCCTCAGCATTATAATACAGCATCATTACTGTTCTCATTGTACAGATGAAACAGAATGAAAATAATAAGTCCAAAATACACAGAGGGCAAACAAACAAGAGAAGGAAAAGTAAAGCCAAGGGCTAAGTCCACTTTTCCTCATGGAGATCCTGCTGCAAATTCCCTCCAAGTGTGAAATGCCCCAATAGAGGCTTTTCAAGGTGAGCACTTTTAAGGAAATTCAGCTCCTTGTTTCACATCAGACTGTAAAAACTTAGAAGAAGAAAGAAACTTCCTTTGGATTTTGTAGTCCAAATCCCCATGAGACATCATGACAAGTGAAAATTCAAACACGGAAACAATTTTTCGGAGAATGAAGGCTACATTGACATACCCACACGCTCAGAGAAGTCAGCAGTGCAAACTACACAGTATTCATAATTAGAAGTGGGAAAACCATCATGCTCCAATTTTTATAATCTATAATTTTCTGGATTTGTTTATATTTTAAGACCTCATTTTTCATGTGATCACTATTCCATATCTTTTCATTTTTGTTGAAGTACAGAGTTGCCACCAGACAGCACTGCCACACAATGGTTTCTTGAACAGATCTGCTAAATGATATAAACTGAATGACACAGAGGTGTTTAAATACATGAACTAACTGAATTTATCCACCACTTCCATTAAAGGAAAGAGGTGAATGGTTAAGCAAAAACACTTCTTCGTTCGCCTCTTACTTTTTCCAGCCATTGGCTTTGATGGCTATATCACTTATGTGCATCAGAACTTAGAAAGCACAGGAAGATTGTCAATCACAAGCTAACGGGAGCAGAGGTTTTAAGGCAACGTTTGAGAAAGGAAACCATGAGGTGAAGCTGAGAATTACAGAAACCAGGCAAGCTCAGATAATATATTACCAGGGAGAGCCAAGCATAACCAGAAGAATTGGAAGAAGATGACAGGGAAGAGAGATTACATAAAATGTGCCCCCCGGGGTTCTGGAGCTGAATGGTGAAGGGTATGCTTAGATAAGCTAGAAACAGTTCACCGTGAAAGTGGAGTTCCGAGTACGACATGAATAAAAAGATAAGTGCCTGGCTACCTAAGCTGATGACAAATATGTTCTGAAGCAATCTCTCAGAGACTGATAGAATACACCGATTGCCTGTGGTTCTCCAGAGGCCTGAAAGACATACTGGTTGCACCGGGAAAGTATGCTATACCTGTTTGTCACCTCTAGGATCAGCACCACTAACACCAGCCCTGTCAGCACCTTTACCCACTCTCTCTTAGCCATGCCATAGCTGTTGCCAAGTTCATAATCAACTCCATCTCCCTGATCTTGAGTTACCTCTCCTGCTAGTTACTGTTTCAGGGTCTTTGGGAAAGCAATTATTAAATACTTATCCCCAAATTGCTAAATGATCCTGCAGGAATTGAGAAAAGTTATTCCCTTTACGAGGTAAGCTATGCATTTCCTAACCATCTACAGAAATAATGAGACTTCAAAAAGGTAGTAGAAATGGAATTAAAAATGAAATTTATTTTGGTGCAAAAGCATTTTGAAACACATGTAGTTTTTTTATAATAGACATTTTCCATGAATGTTTTGAAGGCCTCTGGTAGCAGACGCCTTGACAATGACCCACAGGGGCATTCATTCACTCACTGAATAAAGATTTCTTAGGGGGCTGGCGCTGTGGCGTAGCAGGTGGGGCCACCGCCTGCAGTGCTGGCATTCCATGTGGGTGCCAGTTCAAGTCCTGGCTGCTCCACTTCTGATCTAGCTCTCTGCTGTGCCTAGGAAAGCAGTGGAGGATGGCCCAAGTGCTTGGGCCCCTGAACCCACGTGGGAGACCTGGAAAAAGCTCTTGGCTCTTGGTTTCAGATTGGGCACAGCTCCGGCCATTGTGGCCAATTGGAGAGTGAACCAGAGAATGCAAGACCTCTCTCTCTCTCTTCTCTCTGCCTCTCCTTCTCTCTCTGTGTAACTCTGACTTTCAAATAAATAAATAAATCTTAAAAAAAGGGATTTCTTGGGCACCAATTGTGGATGTTAGGCTTTGTGATAATATGCTAGATAAAGACCCAGAGCTGGAAGCCCTGGGGAGGCTGTAAGGAGGATCTGCAGGCAGAGCAAGGAAAGTATTACCACCTATTTGAATGGCTCCTGCAGGATGGGGAGAAGTTTACAGGGTGATCAATAGGTGAGGAACATTCCAGAAAGGCCCTATAATTTTACTTACCAGGAAAAAGTAAATTGTCATTACCAAATATTATGTAAAAGAAAGTTATCACTCCAACATTTCTTCAAAGGTTTCTTTCAGCTTTGATTTCCTGTGTATTTTTTTAAGTCTCACCATGAGCATTTACTACACCACACAGTGCTTGTGGCCCTCTCATGTGCCCCCATGCCTCACTAACCAGGTGGCCTTTTCGACATCCTTGGGCTCCATCACCACCCACCGCAGAACCTGCCAATCTCATAAACACTGCAACTTCGCTTCCCCTCCTTATCTGTCTTGGTCCAGGGCAACAGCTTTGATTTCAATCCCATTCTCCTCTATTCTTCACGACCAAAAATAAAAAAATGTATATCTTTGCCTTTGGGCCCTTCCTAACTACTTAAGTGGTGTAACAGCAGATTTAAGCTCCTTAATTAATACATTCTTATCCCCCTGTGGTCAGCCATCCTGATCGCATTTGAAAGACCTCCCTGGTGTGTGTTCCATCGATCTCATGGATCCCCGTGCACTTGACAGGTGATATTCTGGTGGGAGGGCCTGGGTTCTTATAAACCTGGCCCCTAATTTTGTGGAGGAAGTAAAAGACTCTCAATAAGTTTATAAGACAAATAATACAAGTTAGGGTGACTTTTATATATATAAGCTTCACACTGCCAATATTAATTTATAGTTAATATACTCAAATATACCAGCATTTTAAAGATTACCAGTACTTATTATTAGAGCCATCTGTCTGATGGCTATTCCCACATCGGTCTGTCTGCACCAAGCTGGCCTAGAAGCACTGAACCAGGAGACAGGGTGCTGCTTTGTCCAGCCTTGCTTGCTGCATTCTTGTATGTTCCTCGTCAAAACACTTGATCTGCATTCACAGTGAGCACTGCACACTTATGCCTTGGTCTCATTGAAGGAGAAAGAATATCAAGAGAAGCAAGAGAGTGCCCTGCACTAACATGAAACTCCTGGCCGTTTCCTCTTCTCATGGAGAAGGGCAGTGAGAAGGAGGACGTGGTTGCAGGGGGAGAAAGAGTCACAAACATGTTTCGAGCACTGGAAGGCTCAAAACCACTCTGTGAAGCAGGCGCTGTGATTATCCCATTTTACAAGATTGCAAGGTTAGTAACTTGCCTAAGAGCACAGGGTTCATACTGGGACAACCTTGAACTCTCGCTTTTCTGGCTGCAAGTGCCAGAAAGTAGTAGCCAGCCTCCTGGAAAACATTTTTCCTCCGTAAGACTCTCCCTCTCGGTTCCAGTCTACCGAGTTATTTTATTCCTGAACACCTCTGTATTCCTGGCAGGAACCCTCAGAGAGGAAGTCAGCTCCTTTCCAGTAATTCATTCACTTTTTGACTGTTCTCATAACTTCACCCAAATCAATATTTTTATATTCTCCTGCTACAGCTTTTCCCTGTATTACAAAACCCAAATAGGCTGCGGGCTCTTCACTGACATTAATATGTAAATACTGTAGTTAGAAACCCAGACAGGTTTATGGTTGTATCAAACCTACTAGATGAATTTGTTAAAAAAAAAAAAAAAGATTCAGAATACATGAATATTTTCAGTTGGAAATGTTAAAATCAATTATTCTTTATTCTAATTGTTGTACTACTACTAGAGTAAGGCAAGAATAACCTCTCTACATTCATTTTTACTTACAAATTAAAGCTAGTCCAACTTCTAAATGCTTCAGAAATTTCTGATTCAAATAGCTTTCAAATATCACATAATCAACCCAAACTTTAGTTTTCTCATATTGCTAACAAATGTAATTTTAACAAAGTAAGTCTTCTATAAATACATAGTATGTTTAAAAAAAAAAAACAGAAATGTTCATCTCTGAATTGTGATGAGTATATATTTTTATCATAATTGGAACAGAAATAAAACACATGGGAGCTTGGGAGCCAGAATGTAAGGATTTGAAATCTGACTCAACCCATTTTCTAGCTGTGTTACTTTGGAAACTTATATGACTTCTCTGAATTTCAGCTAAATAAGCTAATATTTAGAATACATTCTGATACGTCCCCAAAAAGACTTAGCTGTTGTTAACCTGGAGGAAGTAATTACTACAAGCAATCCCCCTAATTTAATGGGAAATTCTTGTAAAGCAAGAATAGGTAATCCACAAATCTCCTTCAAGTGTAATTAAATTTTTATAATACAAAATTTAACAGTTAATGAAGATGATATAGCACATTTCAGAGACATTTAATTAAACATTAATTGCTTCAATCTTACAGCTTTCTTTTGGCATTCTGAGTCAATCTTTTTTCTTTTCTCTCTGTTCTCAAATATTTTTATTGGCCTAACTTCACAGACAAAATGGCCTTGGCCAAGGTAAATGGGACTGCTATGAACTCTAACGTTTCTGGCCCTAAATTCCATTCCTGTGGTAGCCAGCCTGCTGGAGAATATTTTTGCTCTGCAAGAGTTTGGAAAGGATTCTAGACATTTTGGAAAGGTTACTAAGCAGTAATTCAAAGAGAGGAGAGTAAAGCAAAATCTCAGATATTGTTGTTGAGCCAAAATTCTTAAATTACTTTTGGCTAAGTTCAGAGTTTATGCCAAAACTTGGGCTGAGGCTGACCCTGCAATTGGCACAAATAGGAGAAAGTGATTTAGTAGAGGTTGGAACTGAAAATGATCCAAGAAAGAATATCCTCTTGAATAGAATAAAACTGTTCCTTGAGAGACACATGGCTATCATGTCGTTATAATCCCAAAATGCTTAGCATTATGTGTTCAAAGAATAAAAATAAAAATTTGCCTCAATACATAAAATGAACAAAATGTTATTTAATATTTCAAAATAGTTTTAATTTCAAATGCTGTTATTTAGAAAAACCTATAAGAACAAAGATAAGAAATGTGTGATGATATTTTTAAACTCTAAGACACCAGTTTTTAAACTATAGAGCATAGTGTGCCATGAGGGAAAAATTATTTCACAGTTGATCTTAACCAAAAGGCTGAGACGCGATACAGGAAAAATTATTTCAAAATAATTTGAAGTAATAATAGGACACCAGTTGCCCTTATTAATTTGCATTTTTAAAAATGTATTTCAACAGCTCTGATGGGGGCCAACACTATGGCATAGGAGGGAAAGCAGCTGCCTGCAGTGCAGGCATTCCATGCGACCACCAGTTTGATTTCTGTATGCTCCACTTCCAATGTGGCTCCCTGCTAATGTGCCTGGGAAAGCAGTGGGAGATGGGCCAAGTGCTTGAAACCCTGACACCCATGTAAGAGAACTGGATGAAGTTCCTGGCCCCTGGCTTTGGATGGGCCCAGCTCTGGCCATTGCAGCCATTTGGGGAGTGAACCAGCAGATGGAGATCTCTCTCTGTCTCTCCCTCTCACTCTCTGAACTTTGCCTTCCAAATAAATAAACAAATCATTAAAAAAATGAATGAAAACATTCATAGATTTAAAAAAATAATGGATAAAACTGACGGTGCCTTATCACAACTCAGGGCAGTGCAGCACCGGGCACCAATAGTGATTGTATTCTCCACCACTATTGAATCTAAGAGAAAAGGAACACAAGGGGGGAAAAATTCAAGAATGTCTTTGATGAAATAGTAAAAGTTTTTACTCTTATTAAATTTCAACTCTCCAAAACACCTTTTTTAGTATTAGGTAAAATGTAATGATAAAGAGTTTCTGCTACTCACTAAAATGTAATGTTGTTTACAGAAAGATGTGCTTTTTAAAGTTTTATGTATTTATTTAAGAGACAGAGATAGACAGAGTTCTCAGCCACTGGTTCACTTCCCAAAAGCCCACAACAGCCAGGGTTGGTCCCAGACCCAGGGCTGAAGTCAGAAGCTGCAAACTCAATCCAGGTCTCCTACGAGGGTGTTGGGAACTCAACTGCCTGAGCCGCCATCACTATCAGGGTCCACATTAGCAAGAAGGTGAAATCAAGAGCTGGAGCCAGGAGTCAGAGTCAGGTACTCTGATGTGGGACGTGGGCACCTTCGCTGTTAACCTGAAGGCTGACCCCAGGAGAAGAACAAACTGAACCAGCCATTTTTGCACAGATCACATTTTACTTGATGGAATAAGTTGCAACAAATGATGATACTCACAGCTGGGCATTTGGCAAGGCTTTCTTGCAAAAAAAAAAAAAAATGGATGTAAGGAGGTTGCCATTTCATGGAAAATTGTAAGCTTGATAAATTTTAACATTTGCAAGCAAGCTTAAAATTAAGATTTCTGAAAATTTGTATCTGTCCCCATGAGCTTGGTCTCAAATACTTCTTTGAGTTCAGCACTGTGGCACAGCAGGTTAAGCTACCACCTGCAACTCCATCATCCCACATGAGCACTGGTCCAAGTCCCAGCTGCTCTCCTGCCAATGCAGCTCTCTGCTAATGATCCTGGACAGCAGCGGAAAATAGCCTGAGTGTTTGGGCCCCTGCAACCCACGTGAGAGAGGAGAATGGACTTCCTGACTCTGACTTAACCCATCCCTAGTCATTGTGCCCATTTGAGAATGAACCAACGGATGAAAGATCTCTCTCTTTTTCTCCCCCTCTCTCTGTAACTCTGTCTTTTGGTTTTTTTTTTTTTTTTTTTTTTTTTTTTTTTTTTTTTTTTTGAAGATTTATTTTATTTATTTGAGAGAAGAGTTACGAGAGAGCTAGAGACAGAGAGAGGTCTTCCATCTACTGGTTCACTCCCCAGATGGCCACAACAGCCGGAGCCGAACCAATCTGAAGCCAGGAGCCAGGAGCTTCTTCTGGGTCTCCCCCGTGGGTGCAGGGGTCCAAGCACTTGTGCCATCTTCTACTGCTTTCCCAGGCCATAGCAGAGAGCTGGATCAGAAGAGGAGCAGCCAGGACTTGAACCGGCACCAATATAGGATGCCAATGCTTCAGGCCAGGGCTTTAACCCACTGTGCCACAGTGACAGCCCCAATGTAACTCTGTATTTCAAATAAATAAATAAATAGATCTTCTCTCTCTCTAAGAGACTTGGTGATATTAACGAATATGGTTGCATTAGTCAGCTTTTTATCACTACAATAACATACCTGACTGACTTTACGAAAACAAAAAGGCTTATTTAACTCACAGTTCTGGAGATTCAAATCTAAAATTGAGTGGCCCTCTGATAAGGGCATGGAAAACAATGGAGGGTCATGTATTGAAACAAGTGGTCACATCCTGAGCCAGCATGTAGAGAAAGACACTGGGCACAACCTCCAGCATTTGTAACAATCCTCTCATGAAAACCACCTTTCAAGGACACACTCCCAATGACCTAAGGAATTCCACCAGGCCAAACTTCCTAAAAGTTTCAGCACCTCCCAGTAAATAGCACTACTCTTAGACCAAGCTTTTAACATTAGGGACCTTTGGGAGACACTTAAACCAATATCAAAACTGTAGCAATGTTATTTTTATTTCATATAATAAAATGAATCAACATTTAGAGGATTTGCATAGTTCAGGGAACCATTATTTTCCACTTGACCAGTGACTATTATAGCACATCTATTCAAATAAAAAGGAGACCAGTGAATATTAATGTAAGAATATGAAAATGTATTGATCTGATCTAAGAAGACATATTACAACTAGCTTCTTAAAAGTTATCATTTATTGGGGCCGGCACTGTGACTCACTTGGTTAATCTTCCACCTACGGCACCGGCATCCCATATGGGCGCCGGGTTCTAGTCCCACAGTTGCTCCTCTTCCAGTCCAGCTCTCTGCTGTGGCCCGGGAGTGCAGTGGAGGATGGACCAGGTTGTTGGGCCCCTACATCCATCTGGGAGACCAGGAAAAAGAACCTGGCTCCTGGCTTCGGATCGGCGCAGTGCCAGCTGCAGCAGCCATTTGGGGCGTGAACCAATGGAAGGAAGACCTTTCTCTCTGTCTCTCTCTCTCTCACTGTTTATAACTCTACTTGTCAAATAAATTTAAAAATAAAAAGTTATCATTTGTTGCATGAAGTTTGCATACCTTAAATAAAAGCTTTCTAGGTAAAAAAAAAATAAAGAAAAAAAATAAGCTATCATTTGTAGAATTTTGGTAGAATAGCAAAGAATAATATCCTCGACTATCTGAAAAGGCTATTAAATACCCTCCCATTTCCACTTACATATTTCCATGAGCCCATGTTTTCTTCATATACTTCAACCAGAACAACACGTTACAACATAAAATATGCAGAAGCAAACATAAGAGTGTAGGTGTTGTTCATTAAACCATGGATTGTAAATAATTACATATACAGAAAACAATGAGCCACTTAATTAATATCTTTTATTTAGAAAATAGACTTCATAAAAATATGCAATTTTGTTAATATGTAATAGTTTTTGAATTTAAATTAATAAATAGCTATCTTGACTTTCTTAGTTTCAATTTCCAATATACAATATTGGACAATTCATATAAAAGAGCTGTATACGCAGACATTTTCAGAAGTTAAAGAGTGCTGTGACCAAAGATCTTGAGAGCTGCCTCCCTAGGGTTAAATGTGCTGTAAGCCAGCAGCTATTATGACATCAGCATCAGGTCATCGGTGACCACAGGAAGGATTCTGTGCTGCTGATCAGTATTTCACCAAGCCCTCCAGCCGGGCTGCCTTCTGTGAAGCGAACCATCTAAGAGTACCTGCTATTACCTTTGATGCTCTCCATAGGGCATTCTATGATGTTACCAGGAAAGAAATCCAGCCAACAGTAAGAGAAAGGCCATTTCCTTCTGACATTTCTTCTTTCTGTGATTCTAGTCACATTTCCCAACATCTTGCCTCTTGTTTCACAATGAAAGATGTACATGTTTCACACCAGAAGAGTAAAAGCTACTGCAGGGAAGATGTGGACTTCAAATCTCTCCAAGATCAGACAATCTGTTAAAAATGCTTATGAAAAATGTAAGATCAAGCACCCATATTTTTTTGCTGGCTATCCAACCATGACTTCCTACAACTGTGATCAAGAAGATGTCAGTTCTGGTGAAGAAATGAGTCTTACAGTAATTCTCCAAGATGTTAAAATGGCCCAAATCCAACTTCTCAACCAAATGACCGATGTTGTCAATTCAATATCAAAAATCCAGGAAACAACTGACCGCTACAAGAAGCAGATGGAGCAACTGGAAATTAACATGAGTGTTAATGAAGACCAACAATGCACAACAACTAAAGATATCCTTTCTATGAAAGAAACCATTGACACTTTGAAGAAAAAGATAACAGAACTGGAAAAACAAAATTCTTGCTTCAGTATCCATTGTTTAGAGGTTCTGGAGGGAGAAAAAGAGAAAGAAACCTTAGAACTGCTTCACAAACTCATACAAACAAAAGCTCTGAACGCATCGGCCTCCACTGGCTCTGAAATCTCCCCAGTAGAGAAAGTGCCCAATCATCCAGAACCCATTGCTGATTCTGAGAAAAGGACAATTTCCCCCAAAATTAAAACTTGGACAAAAAATAAGCACCACAATTCATCAAGAAGTTTGAAAAGGGCAAACTCAAATATTTATATTTATCCAGACTTTAACACATGGGTCAAGCTGACTTTTGTTCATGGTGGAAAGTGGAGATTTTTCCTCAGTGCTACCAAGTTAGAGGAATTCATCCAGTGGCTCCTGTCTCGGCCAACCATCCTTCCCAAGGAACCACAGATCATACCCAAAAGAGACTGTCCATTCACCAGACCTATTGTGAGCTTCACAGCAATCTGTCTCTCTGTTGTCAACTATATTTACTGCCTTTTTGGTTCCTCAAAAGAGGAAGTAACTCGACTGTAGAGATATCTTCTGCTTTGCTTGGTACAAAATAAATGTGACCTGGTTGCTGCAAGCATTTATTCACCTTTGTGGTGGCTGTGAATTCCATGGTAACTGTTCACTTTGGACCCACTATCTGCAAGGCTGCATTAAATTAAGGCACTCGACTACTGTCATCTATTTCCCGTCAATGTTGTTGTCTTCTCAAAGGCAATCCATGAGGATGCATCCTTTGTCCATTTCATAGACAATTAGAGGAAAAGAATAAAAAAAAAAAATCCAGGGAAATGTGAGACACATCTGGTAGCCCCAGTAAATTTTCTACATAATTTTGTCTTAGCGGCTTTTGTAGATAAAATTTGTGATACTAGAGACATACTCAACTGACAACATTTTCAATGGCATAGAGTGGAAATGATAATGTTAAAGCTACTAAAGTCAGCTGTACAAAAATGAAAAATTGAAAGCCCAAGTTATTGCAAAGAAAAATATTAATTCCAAAAATGGGCTTTTTCTTTCCACTTCCGTTTGATCACTATCAAACAATTAGATAAGAGGGAAAGAGTGAAATTGTTCTGTGTTTTTTTAATGCTTTCATGAAAGAAAACAAATACCATGTCCTGTAGGTTTGATACACAGGAAAGGGGAAAATCAAAGGAGGTATTTGTGAGCTACGTTCAATCTCAGCGATATAATATTATAAGTTCTTATCTGTCAAGACTTTTTTTTATAATCCATATATCCAAGGAGGGTTTCATTCTTATAGGTAATAGATGTTTGTCACTGCAAAGTAATTTTTCTAAACATCATGCAGAATAGATGTAAAATATTGCTACTTTGAACACTTAGTAAATGAAATCTACCAAGGACTTTTTTGGAGCCATATGCTGTTAAATCACAAATACTCTGGGTAAATGTACTACATTTGATTATTCTCAAGTAATTGAAAAAGGGGAGTTAGCAAAGAACAACCCAATCTTAAGAAAAAGGAGGGGTCGACGCTGTGGCACAGCAGATTAAGCCTTGGCCTGTGGTGAAGGCATCCCATATGGGTGCCAGTTCATGTCCCAGCTGTTCCTCTTTCAATCCAGCTCTCTGCTACGGCTTGGGAAAGCAGTGAAAGATGGTCCAAGTCCTTGGGTCCATGCACCCTCATGGGAGACCTGGAAGAAGTTTCTGGCTCCTGGCTTCAGATCGGCACAGCTCCAGCCATTGCAGCCATTTGGGGAGTGAACCAGAGGATGGAAGACCTGTCTCTCTGTCTCTCCCTCTCTCGGTCTGTAACTCTGCCTCTCAAATAAATAAATATTTTTTAAAAAACAGGAAAAAAGAAGAAAAAGGAGTTAGGGTGGATATAGTAAACATAGAGTATAATGATAAGACAGAATTTTTTCTGGTGCACATTTGGTAGTAAATTATACATGATTTAAAATTCACATGTTATTTTACCCTTTAAAATATGTTAATAATTTTTAAAATATATCAGTATGTAATATACCTAAAAAAAAGCCAGGGTTTATAATAAATGAGATAAGTGTGCTCACAAAGTAAAGAAATATTGCTCTGGTAAAGGCATTAGCAATTTCTATGCATTTATTGACCACCAGGAATGCCACATGTCTGTGAGGAACAGCCAGGTCCCTAACTCAGCACCCTGGTATGATCTCCATGTCAGGAGGGGAAGTAGGGAAGCTGGGCCATGACACAGGCAAATAACATCACAGATGACTTCTGGAAGGGAAAAGTAATTCAGCTGCTATAAGCCTGGGTAGTCATAACCTCTATATTAATAGTCACCATCATTTTTTCCCTCCTCACAGGACCCCTTGAACAACACCTTAATGTTACTAGAGGGACACATGGTTTAGGAAGGAGAAGAAAATCTAAGTTCTGGACCTAAATCTAAATCCTATGCTTACAAATTCTGTTATTTAATCTCCACGACCTGTGTTCTGTCATTTTTACTTTATTTTACTTTATTTATATAAAGTGTGTTCTGTCAATTTTTTAAAGATTTGTTTATTTGAAGGAGAGAGAGAACAAGACTGATCTTCTATCCACAGGTTCACAGCCCCAGGCAGAAGCCCAGGTTACCTCTGTGGGTAGCAGGAGCCCAAGCACCTACGCCATCATCCACTGCCTTCCAGGTGCATCTTTGGGGAGGTGGATACAATTCAGGACTCCAAGTGGCGCTGTGATATAGGACGCTGGCACTACAGGCAGCAGTTCAGCTCGCTGGGCCACAGCGCCTGACTCTGTTCTGTCATCGTTAAAAGGGGAATTGCTACAATAATTTAGTAAAATTTTTCAGTGTTCACTAATAGCAAGGGATTATGTAGGCCCAAAGAAAAACAGAAGGCATTTCCTGGTTTGGAGACACAGAAGAGTGAACGGGACAGATAAACCTGTGTACACAAATGACTGCCATGCGTGATAGACCGGTTTGGGCTGCAAAGAGCAATGGGAAAGGGATTCCTGGTGTCAGAGAAGAAAGGGATTTTGAGGCTTGCAGTGAGGTTAGATAGGAGGTGGTGAAGGCAACACAGCAGGCAGAAATACGGGTGAGCATCAGAGTGGGGGCCTGGTAGGGAGCGTGGGAAATAAAAACCACCAAGCATCACGTAACTGACAAGCTATTATATCACATCTACAGACCTCAGTTTTCCCTTCAGAGATTCCCACCACGTTCACTGAAACTCACCTTTACCTACAGAAGAATGTTAGAGGAGAAGATGACTCTACATGATTTCTCAGTGTCTTAAACTTTCCCCAGAGATGACTCTGCTTGTCTTGTTAAGCTCCCTGTGAGGAAAAAGACGACTTTGCTTTGGGATTAATTATTATCATCACCTAGCCAAGTTCTCATGTGGCTTGCTAAATTTATAACTCCACTTGAGCAAGTAACTTCTCCCCAGTCCTTGTTCTCAAATCCATCTGCCTCTCACCAGCTTAACCCCATTCCTCCCAGCTCAGAGGCAATGGTGTATCTTGCTCATATTCCCCTTCCACTGATTTGCAGGGTCTTCATTGGTTACTCCCCTGTTAATTTGCCAAATTCCCTTCATCCTTCTGTTTTGAACAGGAAGCCCATCCTCCTGTCCCCAGCTTCTCCTCTCCCACTCTCCATTGCTCATGGGACCACGTCTTCCAAAACAATGCTCTCGTTTCTTTCTCTTCCCATCACTCTGCAGGAGCTCTCTCAGGTTTCTCAGATGATTCTTCTGCCACTAGTCATTCCTTTAAAACATAAATGCCTTGGGGCCAGCACTGTGGCATAGTAGGTAAAGCTGCTGCCTGCAATGCCAGCATCCCATATGGGCTCAAGTTCAAGTCCCGGCTTCTCCATTTCTGATCCAGCTCCCTGCTAACGGTCTAGGAAAAGTAGGGGAAGATGGCCCAATTAAATGGGCCCCTACCACTCACATGGGAGACCAGAAAAAGGCTCCTGGCTCCTGACTTCAGCCTGGTCCAGTCCTGGCTGTTGCAGCCATCTGGGGAGTGAACCAATGGATGGAAGATCTCTCTCTGTAACTCTGAATTTCAAATAAATAAATAAATCTTTTTTAAAAAATTGATGCTTCTCTTCACTTATTCCCAAATCTATCCTAATCCATCCTCAACTCTCAACTCTCATTCCAAGGGACTATTTATCTTCTTTTTTTTTTTTAAAGTCAGAGTTACACAGAGGGAGGAGAGGCAGAGAGAGGAGAGAGAGAGATTCCATCCAATGGAATATCGGCTGGAGCTGCGCCGATCCAAAGCAAGGAGCCAGGAGCTTCTTCTGGGTCTCCCAAGTGGGTGCAGGGACCCAAAGACTTGGGCCATCCTCTACTGCTTTCCCAGGCCACAGCAGAGAGCTGGGTTGGAAGAAGAACAGCCAGGACTAGAACCGGCACCCAAATGGGATGCCAGCGCTTCAGTCCAGGATGTTAACCTGCTGTGCCACAGCACTGGCCCCAGGACTACTTATCTTCTTAACTTGAATGTCTGGGCCCGTGCTGTGGCATAGCAGGTGGAGCCACTGTCTGTGGTGCTGGCATCCCATATGGGTGCTGGTTCAAATCCTTACTGCTCCACTTCTGATCTAGCTCTTTGCTATGGCCTGGGAAAGCAGTAGAAGATGGCCCAAGTCCTTGGGCCCCTGCACCCACGTGGGAGACTGGGAAGACGTTCCTGGCTTCAGATTGGCACAGCTCCAGCCATTGTGGCCAACCATCGAATAGAAGACAGATCTCTCTCTCTCTCTCTCTCTCTGCTGCTGCCTCTCTGTAATTCTGCCTTTCAAATAAATAAATCAATCTTTAAAAAAATAACTTGAATGTCTACCAAAAATCGAATATAAAAATGCGCTACTGTTTTAAAGTACCTAAGCCAAACATAAAAACCATTGTGAATTCATGAAAACATCTCAAACCATTGTTGTTGCTGCTAAACTAAACACATTTATTGAGGAAGGGGCATTCAGTGGTGGAAAAACCTGGGACTTTCAAAGCAGAGCAGATATTTAAATAGTTCTAAATTGAGCCTTTATTATGCATCTGGAACCAAGCTAAGAGTTGGGTATACAATAGCAAACCTTGGAACTATGTGATTTTGGCAAATTTCTTAGGACTTATAGTCTTAGTTTTTCTTAACTATAAATAAAAAAACAACTTATGTCCTAAGACTATTGTATAAATTAAGCAAGACGATGTATGTCACTGTCAAGAGCAGCGCCTGATTTAGTAGCTACTTAACAAGTGATAGCTGCTTCCTTCTCTCTCTAGGCTAGATGCCAATAGGGAGCATGCACAGGACTCGAGCCCTGCCTCAAGGAACACAGGCTGGACCCAGCCTCCACTGCTTAGTCATTTCCTGACTCCAAATACTGAACGAAGTGACAGGATAAATGCAAAAGCTCCAAACCAAGTCTTGACTCCTGCAACCAATGATAGTGTGATAAGAATAGAACAAGATGTGAATCTCTCCACTTGACTTGGGCATTCAAGTCAAGTGCATCATGTGCCATCATGTGCAGCAGCCATTCACCAACCTTTAATTGCACACTGTATAAATAAGCAACAAAGAAAAGGACTTGGAGGGAAGAAAGAATGGTGAGTTCAAGATAAATAATTTGGTGCAGTTTGAAATTCTTGCTTGAATAGAGACAGTCACCCAGAGCATTCTGTTTCTTCAAAAACAACATTTGTTGAAATCTGACTCCCTGCCAGGAAGGAGTTGAACTAGGTGTGAACAAACAAGAGATAAAAAGACACCAGTCCTATCCTGAAGGAACATAATTTTAAGTGGTGTTTTCTCAGTTGCCAATGATGTTGGCCTGTGGCATAGTTTTGGATTTGAACAATCCCAAACTTCTGTTTGATAAGGGCAGGCACTATAACACAGCAGGTTAAGCTACCACTAGGGATGCCCACACCCCATGTTAGAGTGCCTGGTTTGAATCCCACCCACTCCACTTTTATTTATTTATTTATTTATTTATTTTTCCTTATTTTTCTTTTTTTATTTCTTTATTTATTTCTTTATTTCTTTATTTATTTATTTTGACAAGCAGAGTTAGACAGTGAGATAGAGACAGAGAGAAAGGTCTTCCTTTTTCCATTGGTTCACCCCCCAGGTGGCTGCTACGGACGGCGTGTTGCGGCCAGCGTGCTGCGCCAATCCGAAGCCAGAAGCCAGGGGCTTCCTCCTGGTTTCCCATGTGGGTGCAGGGCCCAAGGACCTGGACCATCCTCCACTGCCCTCCCGGGCCACAGCAGAGGGCTGGACTGGAAGAGAGGCAACTAGGACAGAATCCGGCGCCCTGACCGGGACTAGAACCCAGGGTGCCAGCAGGCGCAGGCAGAGGATTAGCCTAGTGAGCCACGGCGCCGGCTTATTTCTTTCTTTTTTTTAAAGATTTATTTTATTTATTTGAAAGACAGAGTTACAGAGAGAGGTAGAGACAGAGAGAGGTCTTCCATCCGCTGCTCTACTCCCCAGAAGGCTGCAACGGCCAGAGGGCCAGAGCTGCACTGATCCGAAGCCAGGAGCCAGGAGCTTCTTCTGGGTCTCCCATGTGGTTGCAGGGACCCAAGGGCTTGCATCATCTTCTACTGCATTCCCAGGCCATAACAGAGGGATGGATTGGAAGAGGAGCAGCTGGGACTAGAACCAGTGCCCATATGGGATGCTGGCGCTTCAGGCCAGGACTTTAACCCACTGCACCACAGCACAGGCAGAATTACAAAGAGGCAGAGGTAGAGAGAGAGGTCTTCCATCCTCTGGTTCACTCCTCAGTTGTCAATGGCCAGAGCTGCACCCATCTAAAGCCAGGAGCCAGAAGCTTCCTCTGGGTCTTCCCACTTGGGTATAGGGGCCCAAGGACATGGACCATCTTGTACTGCTTTCCCAGGCCATAGCAGAGAGATGGATTGGAAGTGGAGCAGCTAGGACTCAAACCGGTGCCTATATGGGATGATTTACCCACTACGCCAGAGAGCTGCCCCAACTCCACATTCAATCCAGCTTCATCATCTGTATGCCCCTGGAGGCATCAAGTGATAGCTCAAGTGCTTGAGTCCCTGTCACCTACATGGGAGATCCAGATAGAGTCCCTGGCACTTGGCTTCACTCTGACTCAGTCCCAGCTGTTGCAGCCATTTTGAGGAGTGAATTCATGAATGGAAATCTATCTCTCTTTCTGCCTTTCAAATAAATAAAAATAGATAAACTTTAAAATTTTAATGGACACAAATCAAGTCTCATTTAGAAAAAAAAGCATTGTTTATTTTGAAAATAATGTTTTAAGGTTAATTCCTCAAAATATACAACTTTTCTACATTGTCTTGTACCGCTCCAAAATGTAGACCGTCTTCAACAAATTGATGGACTATGCTCTGAAACCTCAGTTGTAAATCCTTGGTTTACAACTCACAATGCATATTACAAAGAAATTGCATTAGAGTTGAATTTTTTTTGCCAAGTTTTTGGCCTGTAAAAGCTGACTAAACTATAATATATTTGAGATAATGATATTAAAATAATTATAGAGGCCGGCACCGCGGCTCAATGGGCTGGTCCTCCGCCTGCGGCGCTGGCACACCAGGTTCTAGTCCCAGTCGGGGCGCCGGATTCTGTCCCGGCTGCCCCTCTTCCAGGCCAGCTCTCTGCTGTGGCCAGGGAGTGCAGTGGAGGATGGCCCAAGTGCTTGGGCCCTGCACCCCATGGGAGACCAGGAGAAGCACCTGGCTCCTGCCTTCAGATCAGCGCAGTGCGGGGGCTGCAGCGCACCGGCCACAGCAGCCATTGGAGGGTGAACCAACGGCAAAAGGAAAACCTTTCTCTCTGTCTCTCTCTTTCTCACTGTCCACTCTGCCTGTAAAAAAAAAAAAAAAAAAAAAACCACACACACAAGAAAGAAAGAAATTATAGAGCCAAGCTTTTATGTATGACAATGATGAGGTGAATTCAGCAAAATAACTGCAAGAGTAGTAATAACTGCAGATCAGAGCTCAAACAGTCCTTGCTCTGTCTTCTACCCGACAGTGGAGTGAAAATTTCACAGATTCACGACACTAGACAGGAAACATCGGGGATCAGGAGACAAAGGACAAGAATTCTAGGGATGAGAAGCTGAAGTGTGGGAATTTTGGGTTGAAGAAGGAGATATGTGGCTGCCAAGACTCAGGTCCAGGGAATAAGGGCTGAAGTGGGGCCACTGTGTTTTACAGTGAAAGACTGAAAGTGGAGATTCAAGGAAGGGAAGTGATGCCTGCACCACACATAGTACGATTCCTGGCTTACAACTGTGCTCAATAAATGGCAATGGAGGAGCTGGAGATGGTGAAATCAAAGCAAAAATGTATAGGTTTTGTTCCCTCATTTGTCTTTTGAAATGCAATCTATTTGTAAAATAACTCTATTTCCAAGCCTGTTTGAGCTTTGAAATGCTAATGGCAGGCCTGCGCCGTGGCTCACTAGGCTAATCCTCCGCCTTGTGGCACCGGCACACCGGGTTCTAGTCCCGGTCGAGGCGCCGGATTCTGTCCCGGTTGCCCCTCTTCCAGGCCAGCTCTCTGCTGTGGCCAGGGAGTGCAGTGGAGGATGGCCCAAGTCCTTGGGCCCTGCACCCCATGGGAAACCAGGAGAAGCACCTGGCTCCTGCCATCAGATCAGCGTGGTGCACCGGCCGCAGTGCGCCGGCCGCAGCGGCCACTGGAGGGTGAACCAACAGCAAAAGGAAGACCTTTCTCTCTGTCTCTCTCTCACTGTCCACTCTGCCTGTCAAAAAAAAAAAAAAAAAAAAAAAAAAAAAAAAAGAAAGAAATGTTAATGGTAGATAGAATTGGTGGGTCAAGTCAATGACTAGGCCAATGGAACATGTAGATGGAGAAATGTTGTTCTTGTGGGTCACCAATAACAAAGTTTTATGCTTTTGCTTATCCTCTGATCTTTTTCCCTCCCCATCCCACTCTTGTGAGTTACAGGGGTGTGAGTATGGGGAGACAGAATCCCAATCAGAAGCAGAGGTGAGTGGGGTGAGGCCAGGAGAGGGGCGAAAAACTCCTCCTCCCAGCTAGGAATGAGAACCAACTGAGATTCTGGTGCAGCCCTTCCTGCAGCAAAGGCATTCCTGTAAGGAGAGGTTCACATGAAACCAGGTGTTCTCAAAAAAAAAAAAAAAAAAATACCGGAAGAAAAAAATGTAGTGCTTCTTGGGGGAGATTAGTAAAGTGTCATGGTCATTCGTTGTCTATCCTTGGGTACATTTTAGCTCTAAGGAATCTGCCCACACTTCTAGGAATGTCTCCCAACAGAACTCTTCCAATCTTACCCTTTAGCCAAGGATTACACTTAGTTTTAGATATTTCCTTCTCCCCCATGCTCATCTAGGCCAAAAAAAAAATGAACCATATGAAAATGTGCCCAGGTGATGATCTGATTCTGAGGATATGTTCTTTCTACCAATCATCTCAGAAGGAAGTTTGAGAGGACAGTACCCTGACAGAAGGTGTGAGATACATCTGTCAGATAGCAACGATCCAAAATGTCAGTACCATTCTCCTGTACAGTGACCCTCAGACAACATATATTTGCCAAATATGAAGACACTAATGGCCTGGTGTATGAGTTGTAATTGGATCACAGTCATCAGCAACATGGTTACTTGTTGTTATAGCTGTATTAATGAAATTTTGCCTATGGCTTCCTAATTAGAGGAGCAGCATTGGTGATCCAGCTGGCATTTTCAATTTGTTATCTGAGAGTTATGATCAGAAGAGAAATAAGAGCTGACTTAATGAAGTTTCTGGTCAGAGGCTGCTATGAAGACAAAGAGTTATTGAAAGAGACAAAGAGGAACTGATGTCTGGCAAATGCGCCACAAATGCAACAGCAAAAAGAAAGGAAATTTTCTGGATTCAGTTTTGTTGCAAGTGTTAGCAATGGAGGTTTCCTTCCTTCTCAACAGCAGGATTCCAGTGTTATAAACAGTTAGCTATGAAAAGAAGGTTAAAGTTTTTTTAGTTCAGTGATATTGAAGTGGGAATATCCCCAAGGGTCTTTAAAAAGATCTCATTAACAACCTTTTGCAAATTAATGCCTCTCCAATATCATATGTCCATAGGCCTGGGACATGACTTTGTTTCACTCCATCTGAGTTATGAAAATAAGCAGCAGCAGAAAGTAAGGTCTGAGAATAAGCATCTAGATATTGGTTAGGCCTGAATTAAGCAAGGCTGTGCTAGTTACTAAGTGTGTATCCTTTTTGAGTTTCTTCAATTATCTGAGACAATGTTCTTGTCTCTGAATTGGGGAAAATAATAGAATATATGCAAAATTATGTATTGAGAATTAAATGACAAAACACTTAGCCCATCACTTGACACATGGTAAGTACTCAGTGCTTAATACAACTCTACTACTACTATTGCTACTACTACTGGATAGGCTGGGCAGAGCCATATGTCCAGTATGTTGAGGTGGAAACAATATTGAGGACCTAGAAGCTGGTTCAACTCCCTGAGAAGGAACCCGAGATCCAGGGGTGGAAATGACCTGTTTAGTACAACCCAGGATAGGACTCTGGACAGGATTCCTGTGCTCCAAATGGTGGGTCTCACACACTGTAGACTACACTGAACTCTTGGTCTCCAAGAGCAAAAGGAATGGGAAAGTGTAGCAGAAATATATTGGCCTAGCAGTCAAAGACTTACAAACTTTTACCTCTCATCTTCTATGGTATGTCTAATATTCTGAAAAATAGTCAATTGAATTGACAAGAAATTGAAGTCTTCCATTATTGCCACCCTACTAAGCCTCCCTTCCTATATGGTCCATGTTCCATTATCTCTGAAGCTTGGATCTTTCTTGCCCCAGAATTTGCAGTGCTTGCTTTCTATTACCTGAGAGGTCGATCAGGAATAGGTTGCTAATATTATATGGTAGCATGTGTATGTATTCATATACACATACATACACACTGATGTATGTGTGAGGATACGGATACATATACTGTATTTTTGTCTCTTTATGAGGGTGCTTCAAAACATACCTAGAAAATGGAATTCAGACATAAATTTTCGGGGGTTCAAAAAGTTTTTCAAATTCATGCATATGAGTTGTCTTCAAAATATTCATGGAAAATGCATATCATGAAAAACTATACATGGATTCAAAAATCCATTTAAGTGTACTTCAAAGAGTTCATGGAAAACATTTATTGGAAAAAACTATTCATCAATTTCAAACGTTTTGCCCCCAAATAAATTTATATTTTGATGCTATCCTTTCCACAAATTTTTGAAGTATTCTCATATGTTTGATAAATGTACTTCCATACCAGAAGCTTCTAAACTTTTGATTAATTTCCTTACGTATTTTCAGTGATATTTTTCTGATCATTATAGCTATCAGTCAAGACATCATAACAATAACAAACACAAAACACATAACTGGTAGAAGCCTCAGACAGTACCTCTAAAAGTTCATGTACATTTTAAAAGTTGAAGATCTATGAATAATGTGTAAGAACCTTATGACTTTTAAAGGACAATGACAGCTTATTAAAAATCCACTATTCAAGAGAACAGAGGTTGACAGGAAACATGTACTAATCCACTTAAAATCAAACTTAGTGGACCACTCTTAGTCTGTCTTCCTTCTCAGCATCTTCTTTAAAACATTGTATTTCTCGGGACTGGTGCTGTGGCTTAGCGGGTAAAGCCACCATCTGCAGAGCTGGCATCCCATATGAGTGCCAATTCTAGTCCTGGCTGCTCCACCTCAGATCCAGCTCTCTGCTGTGGCCTGGGAAAGCAGTAGAAGACGACGGCCCAAGTCCTTGGAGACCTGCACCTGAATAGGAGACCTGGCAGAAGCTCCTGGCTTCTGGCTTCAGATTGGCCCAGCCATTTGGGGAGTGAACCAGCAGATAGAAGACCTCTCTCTCTCTCTCTGCCTCTGTAACTCTGCCTTTCAAATAAATGAATAAATCTTTAAACACACACACATTGTATTTCTCTTTCTCTATCATCTATCCTTGGTTTTCTATAAAGTATTACTACTTCTGCTCTTTGTCTCTTTCTCTCTCCATCTACCTCTGTGTCTGTGCCTCCTTCTTGCTTCCATCTATCTTGTTCTTTGCCAGGATGGTGTGGTAGCCCACATGGCTGCACCCATATTCACTTGCTAGACAAGCTCATACACAGTTGTCTTTCTCCTCTTTTCTCCAATTCCTTTTCAGCCCATGAGCTTCAGTGTCGACGTTCCCTATTCTCTGATTCTGCTTCCAGAATTTGGCTTCCTGCTCAATGTTCCCCTACAAAGGTTTTCTGCTGGATCCCGTCACCAAACCCTGCTCTCCAGGTACTGATTTCTGTGTCTAACTCAGTCCAACAACCACGCTCACCTGCTGGTGGTGCCCTTTCTGTTGCTGCTTAAAATTGCATACCTTGACCTTAGATTGAATCTCCACCCTGATAAACTTTTGGATGATCTCCTGTTTCTCAAATACTAACCACTTCCTCAATTATTTCATTATTTTCTCTATCCTATTCTCCTAACATATTTTTCCCTTTTTTACTTTCAATTCTCATTTTCCCCCATAGGACTTATTGTAATATAGGATAAATTTTACCGAGGTACTTATTTTGTGTAAGAAAGATAAGTGAATGTTCTTTAATCTAAATTTCAAAAGCAGGTGAGTAGAAGCAGTTATAATTCAGCTAAGGAGATCACTTTGGTTGTAGCTCTTTTCTTACTGATTATTTTTCTATATATCTCAATTGAGAAAAGAGGTCTCTAGTTTGAGAAAATATGTGGGAAAAGGTCTTAATCTAATATCTTTGTCTAATATTCTGTTCCCTTTGTGGTTTCAAACATGCTTTTTTTTTAATTTTTAAGGAAAGATAGAAGTTTTTTTGTTGTTTTTCAGGTCACTGAAAATGGCTTTTAGAGTAAGCATGTTTTGCAGAAACACTGATTACAGATTTGTCATCTGCAACAATGAAATGTGGGAAAGTCAACAATAACATAGTTAAATAGCAAGAATTTCAGATTTGGGAAAATAACTGAATCTACTACAAGAGAGTTTGCATACCTATCCTTTTGTTGAAAACAAAAACTTCCTAGGTTCTGAACATCTATAATCATAAAATCAATTTCAATGTATTTATAACTTTGGGTCTACTACATGACTAAGCAGCCCTACAGAAGACTGAAAGAATAGTAGATTCAATATACTATGATTCATCTAAATGGAACAAAAACTTGGTATTCTCAGATTCATTTCTCCTTCGCTTTGTTCAAACAAGCTCAGCTCCTAGACAAATGGAATTTTTTTTTTTTTTTTTTGACAGGCAGAGTGGACAGTGAGAGAGAGAGACAGAGAGAAAGGTCTTCCTTTTGCCATTGGTTCACCCTCCAATGGCCGCCGCGGCTGACGCGCTGCGGCCAACGCACCGTGCTGATCCCAAGGCAGGAGCCAGGTGCTTCTCCTGGTCTCCCATGGGGTGCAGGGCCCAAACACTTGGGCCATCCTCCACTGCACTCCCTGACCACAGCAGAGAGCTGGCCTGGAAGAGGGGAAACCAGGACAGAATCTGGTGCCCCGACCGGGACTAGAATCTGGTGTGCCGGTGCTGCAAGGCGGAAGATTAGCCTACTGAGCCGCGGCACTAGCTTGACAAATGGAATTTTTAATCAGGAGTGAAATGTCCCTAGGAAGCATTCCCGTTCCTCATTAACTGGAAGGGCACTGTATATTGTAAAAGCAAGAACAACAACACACGTGGACATGGTAGGGCTGCGGTAATCTGGATGTCTTTCTTGGTTATAATTCGAAGTGATGAGATGTTTGAAAATTACTCCCTAAATTATTTTAAATCACCGTGTTCTAATGGCATTTCTGTATTTAGTTTTATGAGGAACTTTTGTATTGTTTCCCATAATGGCTTTAAAAATTTACATTTCCACCAATAGTGCACAAGGCTTCCCTCTTCTCCACATCCTTGCTAACACTTAAGCTCTTCCAAGGTTTTCCTTCTTCCTGTCTCAAAAGCAGATGGACAGCTGGGACTTCAGCACTCACCTTGTGAACATGAGGAAAGACCAAGAGAGTCTCCGAGTTGCCTTCCTGACAGTTTGCAGCCACTGAAACAACACAGCAACCTGAACCTCAGAACGTATTATTGTTGACAATAGCCACCTTAACAGGTACAAAATAATTGTGATTGTGGTTTTGATTTGTATTTCCCTGACAATTAGTGATGTTGAGCCTTTTTTTCTATCCCTGTTGACCATTTGTATGTCTGCTTTTAAGGAATGCCTCTTCAGTCAGGCCCTCTGCACATTTTTTAATCAAACGATTTGCTTTCTTACAATTGAGTTCTTTGAGTTCCTTATATATTTTGAATGTTAACCCTTTGTCAGATGTGTGGTTTGAAATATTTGCTTCCATTTCTATGGACTCAGGGACACCTTTACTCAGTTGATTGTTTCCTTACCATGCTCTTAGATGATTAATTAATTAATTAATGAAATTATTGTGAGTCTTCCATACACCAGGCATCGTGATAAGTTCTTGGTTGTATGTTGGTAAGTAAACAGATTGAGGTCCCCACAGAATGACTTAAAATCCCACCAAGAATTTTGTCTCTGCCGATTCCTCTTCCCAAATTCATAGGTGCCATCCCGGCATTTTCAATCTCCTGTGAACTATTCCCATGTGATGACTCTTGTCCCCTCCACCTGGGCCCTGCCATCACTGGCCACTGTTACTACCCCATGGTTCCATCACTCGCTTTCCTTGAGATCTACCATCTTCCTCTGTGATGCTCTCTTTGCTCCCTGTTGGTAAGTGAAACTATTGGCTGAGCTATCCAAAAACAACTGCCCCCTGTTTCTACTATGATGCTTCCAAGTAGAGCAACTATGTAGTTAAATTTATACTTCCTTAGTTTCCTTTTTTTCCCTTGTTTCCATATGTAAGCAGACATGTGCTGGAGGGAATGCCAAGGAAGCTCGCTTCCTTGATAAAAAGACACACGTGCCGCTGGTAAGCCCTTCCAAGGTTTTCCTTCTTCCTGCCTCAAACACGGATGGCACAGCTGGGACTTCAGCACTCACCTTGTGAACCTGAGGAAAGACCAAGAGAGTCTCCAAGTTGCCTTCCTGACATTGCTGAGCCACTGAAACAACACAGCAACCTGTACCTCAGGAGAAGTTCTCACGTGAGAAGTAAACCACTATCGTTTAAGCCACTGTGTTGTCATATCATTGGTAAGAAAGCACTGCTGGGTGCTATTCAGTCCTGGGGAAGCATGCACATCAGAATTCTCATGGTTCTTTGGTGCTCATCAACTTTATTCTGATGTCTGCCTGGAAATTCTTAGTCAAATCACCTTGCAGGTCTGAGCTGAGAAGTGTGACAGCAGTATGTGTGCCTCTGACACAACGACTACACAAATTACCAGCTCCACCAATCCTCAAGCATTGGAGTCCATGTATGCCAACCTACTTCAGAGAATTTTAAGACACCATATCTATTAAGACATACCCTCTTATGTCTTAATCTCCTAATAATATGTACTCTAACTTCAAGCTCTGGGAGTATAAGTGCAAATGCGCTCAGATCACTAAGTTTGCTCATTCTAGAGGACAGTCACATTTAAATAAATAATCTTAACTTCACACGCATAAATAATAGAAGTGCTTTCTATCATGGGAAAATTTCTTGATATTTCTCCAGAATTTCCCTCTCTGGATAATATACAGTGTCTTGTACACAATATCAACCTCCCTTTCATTGGAAAATATTTAATCACATCTTCAATTGCTACTTCTTCCTAATATTGACTCTCCAGTCCACTCAAATTTAGTTTCTGTTCTTACAATTTAAATTCTAGCATTAAGTCACCAAAGAGCTGCATGTCACCAAGTCAGTGAAATGTCCAAAATTCTATGTGATCTCTCAGCATCTTTTTTACACAGATTTCTGCTCCTCCTTTCTAATAACCATCTCTTCCCTTGCTTTCCATCTTCCCATGTCTCTATGCTTTCCTTGTTTTTTTTATAAGTTCCCTTTATGAATTCCTCTGCCTTTACCTAAACATTTTACTCGACCCAGCCTTAAGCCCTCATTTTTATGTTAATTAACTAATTTGAAATGAATAGCATCAAAGAGAAAGGGAGAAACTAACACAAAAACGGAGAGATTTTCCATCTGTTGGCTCACTCTCCAAATGCCTGCAGAAGTCAGGGCTGGGCCAGGCTGAAGTCAGGAGCCAGGAAGTTCATACTGGTCTCCCACATGAGTGGCAGGGGCCCAAGAACTTGGATCATCTGTTCCCTTCTCAGGTGCATTAGCAGGGAGCTGAATCAGAAGCAGAGCAGAAAGGACTTGAACTAGAACTCCAACATGGGATGCTGATGTTGCATGCACAGCTTAACCTGCTGTGCCACAATGCTGGCCCCCTTGAACCTCTTTTATCTCTACATATTCTCTCCCAGTGTGATTTGACTTGTTCTCATATCTTCAAACACCATCTGTAATCAATGATTTCAAAATTACATCTCCAGCCCAGATCAGTCTTATGAGTTGTAGATATATAGGTCCAAATGTTTATAACACCTCTCTCCATCTGGGACATTTGAATGTGTCATAAGAATCTCAAATACAACATGTCACTTCCAAATAAACTTACTACCTGTAAACACCTGGCTCCAAACCTGCTCCTGCATAGCTCTCCTTTACAGTAAGTGATACCAATAATCTCCCAGATGCTCCAGCTAAAAGCCTGAGAGCCATCTTTAACAGTTCTCTCTCCCTCAGCATCTCCCTTCTTCTTCCAATCTAGCTGACCCTGTTTTCTTTTTTTAAAAGAAAAAAAATATTTATTTATTTATTTATTTGAAAAGTAGAGTTACAGAGAGAGACACACACACAGAGATTTTCCATTTTCCATCTGCTGGTTCACTCCCCAAGTGGCTGCAATGGCTGGGGCTGGGTCAGGCTGAAGCCAGGAACCAGGAACGTCTTCCAGGTCTCCCACGTGGATGCAGGGGCACAAGCACTTGGGCCATCCTCCGCTGCTTTCCCCGGTGGAAATGTGGAAATGAAAGTAATCATTTAAAATGTAAACCTGATCAAATCATCCCTCTATCAAAACTCTTTAATGGCTTCTAAGTACTAAGTATTCAATCTCAAATCCTTCTTTATATTTCCTGAGTAAAACAAACTCTTTCTTACCTCAGGACACTCATATTCCTCTGCGGGAATTGCTGCTTCTTCCACATTGTGCCAACTCGTACTCATCTTTCAGGTATGAGCTTAATTACCACCTTCTAAAGGAAATCACTTCTGATGAGATTAGAAATAGCATTAGGTTCCCTATTTACTTTCATACCACTCTGTGATTTCCAATTATAGGACTTGTCACCATAGTGATTAAATCCTACTTCTGTAAGTAGAGAGACTCTAATTAAATAATATAAGCTACTTGAGGGCAGAGACTAGGTACCTAATGTATTCTCAGTGGCTGGCAGATGACAAGAATGGGTGGCGGGGGCCGGCGCCGTGGCTCACTTGGTTAATCCTCTACCTGCGGCACCAGCATCCCATATGGGTGCCGGGTTCTAGTCCTGGCTGCTCTTCTTCCAGTCCAGCTCTCTGCTGTGGCCTGGGAAGGCAGTGGAGGATGGCCCGAATGCTTGGGCCCCTGCACCCGCTTGGGAGACCAGGAGGAAGCACCTGGCTCCTGGCTTCGGATGGGCCCAGCTCCGGCCATGGCGGCCATTTGGGGGGTGAACCAACAGAAGGAAAACCTTTCTCTCTGTCTCTCTCCCTCACTGTCTAACTCTATCTGTCAAATAAATTTAAAAAAAAAAAAACAACGGGTGGCCAACAAGATTCCGTGAGTACATAAAGTGAACTTAACATAGTTCTGGCTTTAAGCCATATATTGACTTCCTATTCTTATATGTTCTTCCTATTCTGACATATGTGATTTTTTTATTTTTATAAAAGATTTTAGTTATTTATTTGACAGGTAGAGTTACAGACAGTGAGAGAGAGACAGAGAGAAAGGTCTTCCCTCCATTGATTCACTTCCCAAATGGCCGCAACGGCCCGGAGCTGTGCCGATCTGAAGCCAGGAGCCAGGTGCTTCTTCCCAGTGTCCCATGCGAGTGCAGGGGCCTAAGCACTTGTGCCATCCTCTACTGCTATCCCAGGCCAGAGCAGAGAGCAACCGGGACTAGAACCGGCACCCATATGGGATGTCGATGCCACAGACAGAGGATTAACCTAGTGTGCCATGGTGCCGGCCCCCAACATATGTGATTTTATAATATGATTTTATAATTAGTTACCATTTCAATTATAAATATTTATAATGATAATTATTTGACATATTTATATTTCCAGAAGTATTTAATTATAAGAAGGAATAAATTTCTCAAAATTAAAAGAAGTTGTTGGTTTTTCTAAAAAAAATCAGGGACAGACTTTCATTGCTCTTAAAGACTATTGGGGTAGATGTTTGGCTGAGTGGTTAAGATATTGCTTGGAACACCAACATGAGAATGCCTGGGTTTGAGTTTCCACTCTGTTTCCTAACCAACTTCCTATTAACACACACCCTGGGAGGCAGCAGGTGATAGTTCAAGTACTTCAGTCCTTACCACCCATGTGGGATACCCAGACTGAGTTCTGGCTTTGGCATGATCAGGTCCTCGCTATTGTAGGCATTTGGAGGAACCAGTGAATGGAATATTCTCTCTCTGTCTCTCGCTCTCTCTAGTAGTCTTGGTTTTTTTTTTTTTTTTTTTTTGACAAAGCTTTTATTTAATAAATACAATTTCATAGGTACAGCTTTAGAAATATAGTGGTTCTTTCCCCCCTACCTGCCCTCCCACCCCCACTCCCGTCCCACCTCCTACTCCCTCTCCCACCCCATTCTACATTAAGATTCATTTTTAATTATCTTTATATATAGAAGACCAACTCTACACTAAGTAAAGATTTCAACAGTTTGTACCCACACAGACACACAAAGTATAAAGTACTGTTTAAAGACAATTTTTACCATTAATTTTCATAGTACAACTCATTAAGGACAGAGGTCCTACATGGGGAGTAAGTGCACAGTGGCTCCTGTTTTTGATTTAACAATTGATACTCTTATTTATGACATCAGTGATCACCCAAGGCCACAAACTCTGTCAGTATTTAGACAGGGCCATAAGCAGAGTAGAAGTTCTCTCCTCCCTTCAGAGAAAAGTACAGAAAAGTACCTCCTTCTTTGATGGTCCCTTCTTTCCACTGGAATCTCACTCACAGAGGTCCTTCATGTTCTTTAGTAGTCTTAAAACTAAGACTACTAGATGGTCAGTTGGCATTTAAAAAGGAGGAAAATCAACTAATTTAGTAAAATTTGTATTTGCTCACCAAGGTTCAAATATATTAGAATAACATCTCTTATTTTTGAGACATTTTAAAAATTGAATGAAATATAAATTCCATAACTATAGCTATGAGATTAAGACAGAAAAGAAGTTGATGAATGACACTCTCTAGAAATTTCCTCTTGTAATGCTCTAATACAAGGATGTTACAGCCAGTCTAAGTCCCTGAGGTTCATTATTAATACATGTGGGAATAGAATGAATAACGTATAATGAGAAACCACAGGAGGAAACCCCTACCAAAGAAGATGAAGAATGATGAGACAAATTCTGAGAAAGACCGAATTCTCAAGGGTTCTGATCTAGTGAATAGATCATTACGGCAGACAGAAGTGACAAGAAGAAGGAATTAGAGACGATTTCTCAACCCTAGCTCTCTTGACTTTTTGTCCTGGATAATGCTTTGTTGAAGGGGGCAATTGGTGGATTTTAGGATATTTAAAAGCATCTTTTATCTTGACTCCATGGATGCAATAGCAAATTCATCCATTCATCCTTGAAATAGTGACACTCAAAAATGTCTCCAGACATTGCCAAATAGGCTGTTAAAATTGCTTCTGGTTCAGAATCACTGAATCAGAGAAAGCCAAAGAGGTTCGTTGATTTTAAAAAGGGCAAAAGGATACATGTTTTCTATCATGCACTGATTTATTGATTCTTTTTTAAATTAATGTATTTACTTGAGAAGCAGAGTTACAGACAGAGAGAGGGAGAGACAGAGAGAGAGGTCTTCCATCCACTGGTTCAACCCCCAAATGGCCATAACAGCTGGAGCTGGGCGAGGCTGAAGCCAGGAGGGGAGCCTCTTCTGGGTCTCCCACGTGGGTGCAGAGGCCCAAGGACTTGCACCATCTTCCACTGCTCTCCCAGGCCATAGCAGAGAGCTGGATTGGAAGTGGAACAGCTAGGACTCAAGCAGCGCCCATATGGGACACTGAAAACATGGGCAGAGGCTTACACCATGGGGCTGACCCCACTGATTCCTATTTTCATTCATTCATTCACTTAACAAGACACAGATTTAGTAACCACATTCTAAAGGTGAGTACTACACAGTTTCTCTTAGGACCTGAAAGTCTACAAGGACATAGAAAGGGCATTGCCTTTTTTATTATGGATTTACAATTATGTGAGGTGTTGGTTTTAGTGCATACTCAAAATGAACTAATAAAAGTCCCAACCTCATACAAAATTCATAGTATGCCTGGTTATGGTGGAAATACAGTGAATTAGCATTCAGCTTCTAGCATGGCTTCCTGACCTATACCAATTGGAGAGTTAAAGCTATTTTTCCCAGAACCCCGGACTACCAAGTTTCTGGGGAACAGATTGATTCTGCATTTAACTGTACTTGCATGAGAATGAATCTACAAGTGACAAAGAGCTCATCTCTTGCTGCCTGCTTCTCAAAGGCACAATCCTGGAGACTGGGTTGTCCCCAGTAGTGTTCCAGTGTGTGGCCTCCTGTTCTGTGTGGGATTGTCAGATCCCTGAATGATGGCTATGGCACTGTGCTCCTGAACCCAGTAGGTTAGGTAGTGGACTTCTAATTCCACCTTCCTACTTTGAGAGAGGGAGTAACACCCTTCCTTTGGAACTTATTCTAAAAGCCTCAGCCTTAAATCTCTAGCATCTTGATGAATATATATGGGCCTCATTCCCTGTATCACAGCTCATTTTGCTTAAAATAGCTAGAATGAGTTCTGGGTTTTTGCAAATGGAGTTTGCAAGTCTACACAACAAAGTGTAAGAGCTCAGTAAATCTATCACACACAGTGTGATCACACACCCCCAGTACGGAAACAGATCATGGTTCCTTGGGTTTAGCACCAGCTGAAGAATTTGGCTTCCATTTAGGGGCCATGCTGCATGAAAAATATGTTTGCTTTTGTTTGTGTGTTGCTGAATCGATGGAAGTAAAAATATAAGATTACACTCTAAGTTAGTGTAGTGCCAGAGATAAATATGGGTGCAATAAGAAGGTGGTACAGTCAGGGATGATTTTCTAGAGAAGCAACTGAGCTGAGTGTGTGTAGGGATGAGTCAGGGAAATCGCATTTGAGGGTGGGGAAGAGGAAAGAGAAGGCGTGGCTGAGGGTGTTTATCAGAACAGTTGAGAATGCAGAGTACATGCCAGGTGTTCATTGTAGCTGCACTGTACGCGGAGAGGTAGGCAATGTGGAGAAATCATTCGGAGAGCAGAGATAAGAGCAGGGAGAGGGGGCAATGTAACATCCTCCTCCCTCCCTCTTTCTTTCTTTCTTTCTTTCTTTCTTTCTTTCTTTCTTTCTTTCTTTCTTTCTTTCTTTCTTTCTTTTCTTTCAGAGACAGACAAGCAGAGTGAGACAGAGATATAGACAGAGAGAGAGAGAGAGAGAGAGGGATCCCATCTGATGATTCACTCCCCAAATGCCCGCAACAGTGTGGGGAGGGCAGGTGATTGTGCAAAACTGACTGAGCACTCAATCCAGGTCTCCCATGTGAATAAGAAGGACCAACTACCTGAGCCATACATTGCTGCCTCCCCAGGACACACATTAGTAGGAAGCCAGAATTAAGTAGAGCTGGCCTGATAATGCAATGCAGGTTTACTAACCAGTGACTTCATTGCTAGGCCAAATGCCTGCCCAACTTCCACATTTTCTGAAGTTTATGGGCCCACTGATTATGAGAGACCTGATTCACTTTATGAGATTTCAAGGGGAAAATGGAAACACTACACTAAATGCACACATATGTTTTAAAACTAACTAAAAATATCATCCATTTACCAAGCTAAACTCTTCTTTTTCAATTCCTTCATTGGAACTTATAGCTAACCCTTCTTGACAAATATAGAGAACATACATCCTTCTAAGCCACTTTCAGTCACTTTGCAGTTATATTTAGCTTTCTGCCAGTGCCTGTGGTCTTGACTTTTTTAAGATTGACAGTACATTTAAAGTCATATCAAATTATATTAGGATTTCTCCCTCTGCATCTCCTTTTTAGTTAAACTCAGAGTTCTGAGGGGTTATGTGTGTGTGTGCACACATGTGTGTGCATGCTTATGTGTGATTGAATTATGTTACCTTAGGTCAAACAGCTTCTCTTAAAAGTTAGCTGGAAACTTTTATCGTGTCAATATTCAATAACTGAAGAATGAGCCTGTGTAGATACAAATTAATCTCACAAACTTCTGTCTGCTTCAAAAATGTGTACAATCTTGCAAGAGAGTCAACAAATTCAGTACCTGTTTATGCTACTGCCTAGTGTATGACGGACAGTCCTCTATACACAGCATTGGTTTTCATTTCAGTGCTGCATCATAAAATTATCTTTTGTCAGAAATTCTAAGCAAAAATTTGTTCAAATCCAATTTGTTCAAATCCAATTACTCATTGTCAATACAAAAGGTTCAACTAGGAGTGACAGTAAGATGAACAGAGATCCTGATGCATGGCTTAGCTCCCATTTACTCAAGAAAACAACAACTCTCTCCTCTACCTGGAAACTGCTGTTATTTTGGCCATAGCATTTCTTGTCTTCAGAAATGGTGAAGTCCAAAGGGAAATAAGCATCTCGGGCAAATTGGAGTCTAGAACAAAGTCCAGGGTGGTCCCCTTACAGCAAAAAAGAGAAAAATCCTGTACTTTCCCTTTGGATCAGGAGATATGAAATGTGAGCTCCCTAAGCAGGAACATGGCTTGGGATGGGAGGTGGCAGTGTAAAATGAAGACAAGAAAGGGGAAGGAAGTCTTTTTGCTGTGATAAAATGGGTTATTTTATTTAAACACACACATGCAAACCAGAAAGCAAACTCTTCAGTACCAGACCCAAGGGATATGAAATATGTGGTTTTTTTAATCTCTAAAACATGCCTAATCTTCCTTTTAAATTACCATCCTGCTAATTATTGAAATTGATTTTATAATACTTTGATTTTTATGATTTAAACTACCTCCATTCATTTTAAACATTAATTTGGTGCCCCTTAGATGACTCAGTTTTTTGCCTTACAGGTTTCTGCTTCTCCTCCTTCTTGTTCCTAAAACAACATTTAGAATAGAGACTATGGGAAGGAGTGTGGCCCATGCAATCAGTGGCAGCGGGATCCTCATCCGTGCTCTGTCTCTGTCTCCACAGAAAGGTTCCTTATCTGCCACTTAACCTTTCTGACATTTGGGGATGGTGCTATGACTTTGAATCAGTATCCCTCCCCGAATGATTCAGCCCCACCACTGCCTTCTGTAGCATAATAGTACACACACATGCACACATCTGGCTTGTTCCCAATGGGGACCAGCTCCTCTGTTTAGCCTATGTCTCAAGCCACTCCACTCTCTCCAGTCAGCCCCTCTGAGAATTCTAGACTGTCCTTCAAGGGTGTGAGAATCTATCAATATCTCAGCCACAACTGAAGAACTGAAAATGGCTTAGAAATATGAATTCTGGGGCTTTTTCAGCCTAGGTAATCCTGCTGAGCTTTCTTTGTGTTTTGATGCAGTCACCCCAGCTTGGTGTAGGGAAGCCTGTGACACATCTCCTTGCTGAGTCCCACATAGGAAGAAAAGCAAAAACCCCAAGATAAATGGTGTTTCCTCAGCTTGTCTAATATACCGCACCTCTGCAGTCCAAGACAAAGCCTACAGGGTGATCAGAAGTCATCTCCTGCCAGCCTCACTCTCTGTTTCTCTCTCCTCCATTCCCTTCTTCTTGGACCACGTAAGAGTGTTTCACTTGCTATGAACCATATGTTTGCATTAGTGAGAACAGAAGCTTCTATAACAAATATATCCTATGGTATTTGTGTATTACAACAAAGGAGTTTATGTCTTGCTCCCATTGTCACGGTTCCATCCAGGTGTTCCTGGGCAAATGCCTTTCCATTTGGTTGTGCAGAGGCAAGGTCTCATACACCGTGTTTTTCCGATCTCTTGGTCTTGGAGGATGCTGCATGTAACGTTGCTATGCATCAAGCCTGGCAATGACACGAATCACTTCCACTTGTATTCCATTAGCCAGAACTCAGTCATGTGAGAATCCTCAGATGCCAATAAGGCTAAGAATTGTAGCCTTTGCATCTCAGAGGAAATGTGTGCCCCATGGAAGAAAGCTCCCTGGTACAGGTCAGACCCAAATGAAAATCTTCTTTACACTAAAAAGGAACCATTAAATTCTGAGCTCTTTGGTCACCATTTTTAATATTCTGAAGGAATTTTAATGATCCTTTTCTATAAAGCCTGATCTTATAATTTAATGTCTTGCTTAAAGTCCTATTTTGAACTTCAGAGACTGCAAGTAACCCTTTTTCTTCTGATTCAATATGTGTAGTCCCACACAATAAACTTCCTTCAAAGTAATGCATATATTTAAGTAGACCAAAGTGTGAAATATTAAAACAAAACAACACTTTCAAAATATTATCTCTTAAGTAAAATTACCATAGCACTGAATGCTGCTTTTGAGAATTGAGCTTACACAGAAGGAGGCCAGCAGTCTGCTCTCAAACACCACAGGACAAGCTTGGGGTCAAATAGATGTTGAAATCCTCAGCTCTCAGGCCAGCTCATTGTTATCAAATACATCCTCCTTGTTTATCAGGCTTTGCCTCAGCAAGACCGCCCTAACCTTTGACCTTGGAGTGGTCTTGATAGGACTTGCTACAAGTTCAGATTTTTATCCCAAAGTCTGTTAGGAGAGTGGGATAAATAGATTTTCATTTCTTTTTGGAGAATAGAACTTGAAACCTGGCACAAAGTATATGGCAGCAACCCATACAATAAACAATAAGGATCAGAATTTTACTAATTGGTATGAATGAGCTATCAATGAGAAGGGCAACTAGTTGTGAGACTAGGGGAAAAGACCACATTGATGACTGCCAGATTTCTAATCTGAAAGACGTGGAGAATGGTGGTGACATTCTTCAAGACACAGGAGCAGTGCATTGAGAGTTAAGAAATACGATGATCAAAAAGAAAGCAAATAGGATGAGTTCAGGGAGCAAGCTTTTGGCGCAGCAATTGGGACACTGCACCCTACAGCAGAGCGCCTGGGCTTGAATTCCACCTCTGCTCCCAATTCCTGCTTCCCATTGGTGCACACCCTGACAGGCAGCAGGCGATGACTCTGGTAGCTGGGTCCCTGTCACCCATGTGGGAGACCCTGATTGAGTTCCCTGCTTGTGGCCCAGTCACAGCTGTTGTGGACATTTGGGAAGTAAACCAATGGATGACAGATCTCCATCTATCTGTCTGTCTGTCTATCTATCTACCTACCTACCTACCTACTTATCATCTGTATAACTATAATCATCATTATCTATCTTTGTTTCTTTGCTTTTTAAATAATTTTTTTAATTTTTGAAGTTCCCCCTACTAACTATCAAATTGACTATCAAATTATAGGGTTCCAGTTGCCTCTTCTATAACCTGAACTTGGATGACTTCTATTTTATTTTATTGTATTAAAGATTTATTTATTTATTTGAAAGACAGAGTTTACAGAGAGAGATAGAGAGATAAAGAGATATTCTAGGCACTGATTCACTACCCAAATGGCTGCAATAGCCAGAACTGGGCCAGACTGAAGCCAGGAGCAAGGAGATTCTTCCAGGTCTCCCGAGTGGGTGCAGAGGCCCAAGGACATGAGCCACATTCCACTGCTTTCCCAGGCATATTAGCAGGGAGCTGGATCAGAAGTGGAGCATCAGAACTCAAACTAGTACCCATTTGGGATGCCAGAATTACAGACGACAACTTTACCTGCTATGTCATGGTGTTAGCCCCCTTTCAAAAATTTTTTTAAAAATAAATTTAAATTTTTAAAAACCCAGAAGTATGATGAGTTCAATTGTAGATATCCTGGGTTTGAATCTAAGGAACATCAAATTAAAAGATGTTCATTAGTCACTTTGATATATGGATCTGGAGTTTAGAAAATATAGAAAAATATATGGCAGTCAGCATCATAAGAATGGATAAGTGCAAGCCCCTCTCCAAAACCATGTGAAATGAAAAGAGAAGAGGAATGAAAAAGAGACCTAAGGAACATCAACATTTAAAGACTGTTCAAGGCAGAAGAAGCAGACAAAGTTCAAAATTAAATATCAGAGGAATAAGGGAAAGAGAAAAAAAGAATAATCAAATTCACAGAATCTTCAATTGAATAAACTGGTTTGAAAGGAATATGAGCTGTTTTAAAGATTTTATTTACGGAGCTGGCGCTGTGGTGTAGTGGGTAAAGCCACCGCCTGCAATGCCAGCATCCTATATGGGCACCAGTTCGAGACCCAGTTGCTCCACTTCCGATCCAGCTCTCTGCTAAGGCCTGGGAAAGCAGTAGAAGATGGCCCAAGTCCTTGGGTCCTTGCACCTTCATGGGAGACCCGGAAAAAGCTCCTGGCTCCCAGCTTTGGATCGGCACAGCTCCAGCTGTTGCGGCCAATTGGAGAGTGAACCAGCGGATGGAAGACCTTTCTCTCTCTCTCTGTCTCTCCTCTCTCTGTGTAACTCTGACTTTCAAATAAATAAATAAATCTTAAAAATATATATATTTACTTATCTGAGAGGTAGAGTTACAGCCAGAGAGAGGGAGAGACAGAAAGAAAGGTCTTCCATCCGCTAGTTCACTCCCCAAATGCCTGCAGTGGCCAGAGATGGGCCAGGCTGAAGCCAGAAGCCAGAAGCCTCCTCTAGGTCTCTATGTAGGTGCAAGGGCCCAAGTATTTGAGCCATCATCTAGTGCTTTCCCAAGCCATAAGCAGAAAGCTGGATCAGAAGAGGAGTAGCTGGGACACGAATCGGCAATCATATGGGATGCCAGTGCCACAGGCAGCGGCTTTACCTGCTACACCACAACACCAGCCCCAGGGATATGAGTTTTTAAACCAGCCTTGCTTATGGAGTGCTGGTGACGCTGAGCTCATTTCATCCAGATTTTCCCTTCCCCTAATCTGACCGAAGTTTTCAAGCACCCATTCTTTGGTGGGTGCTGAAAACTGTGAGAAAGAAGGACTTATTCACACCCTGCAGTGGGGCAGATATTAGCTTACAGAAAAGCCTTGCACATGGATAGGGACGAACACTCCTGGACAGTCACCAGGTAAAGTCCTAGAGAAATCACCACTGGTTTCCAATGACACAGCAACAGCAGAGTCCCTGGGTGGCGAGGACACAGACCCCACTAGCAAAGCCCTTGGACCCCTGACAATGCCTTTTAAGTGGCAGTGAGGGTCCTTCTCTGAGACAGACTCCTTCCTGATTGGACTCGTGCTTTTTGGTCCAGCCATTTGCTTCTCAATCCGTAAGTTCTCTGTCCATTTCCTCCGTCTTTCTCCATCTGCAATACAGGCTTAGGGAGATAGTTTTCGTTTGGGGCACCATGAAAAAGAAGCTTTGCTCTCATTTGTGCTCCTCAAGGAATTGAAGGGTTTGCTTTTGTTTTTGTTTTTGTTTGCTCTAAAAACAGACGCTTTTGGTTTCTCTTTCCCACCTTGTCATGTCTGTGCCCTAAATCACTGAGCTTAGTTAGCTAACTGAACTGCTTGAACTGAGGGTGCGAGGCAATGTCAGAGGGAAATATTCTATCAGTGGGAAAACGTTATTATGACATAAAATATTAGACTGATTTTTAAATCTGGATAGTGTTGAATGGATGACTTTTGGACATAGTATACAAACAACATCATTTGTCTGACAAGATAAAATAACAATAGCCAAAAGTCTAAGGGACAAAGCAGAGCTTTGTCTTCCTTCTGAAGGAACACTCAAGATAAAGTATTAAATTCTTACCGATGCAGATTGTTCCAGGGCCAAATCTCCCCTCCATCCCAAGAGTGGATTCGTTACTTTCAGTTGGACACTGTCTCTTTGGGGACCATTGTGGTGCAGATTTGTGTGAAAGCTGAGTTTCCTTCTAATAAGGAGATATTGCAGAAGGACTCATGTCCTCATTACACAACACTGTCTCTGGACTCTGAAACCTACTTTAAGCAGAACTTTTTGGACAATGTTACTTTTTTTCCATCACATTCTTTTGTACTTCAAGAAAAATAAGAAATAATAATTTATATCACAGGGAAAATATTTTAAAATACAGAAAGTGGAGGCAAATGTAAGCTAATAGGATTTTCTTAATTATAGGAGCAACTGAATGTAACAATGTAATGGTCAGGAACATTAACTTTGGAGCCCAATTGCCTGGACTGAAGTCGTTAAATTGCCAGCTCCATGGCATTGGACATGTTTTCTATCCTCTCTATTCCTTGATTTCCTCATCTAAAAAATCAGTAACAATTCCTGCCTCACAGTATTGGAAAATCATTAAGATTTTTAGGACACTGCTTGGCACATGCTAGGCATTCAGTATCTATGGACTATTATTTTACATTCTCCAAAATCTTTCAGCCTATTATTGTTTTATCTTATTTTCTTCCATTCCAAGGATAATAATTGCTAAATAACAATGCAAATGATGATAATGAATTTATAATAGGCCTAGGGGCCAGCGCTGTAGCACAGTGGGTTAAAGCCCCAGTCTTCAATGCCAGCATCCCGTATAGCTGCCGGTTCAAGTCCCAGCTGCTCCACTTCCCATCCAGCTCCCTGCTAATGAGCCTGGGAAAGCAATGGAGGATGGCCCAAGTCTCTGGGCCCCTGTACCCACATGGGAGACCTGGAAAAAGCTCCTGGCTCTTGGCTTTGGATTGGCTCATCTCTGGCCCTTGCAGCCAACTGGGGAGTAAACCCAAAGATGGAAGACCTCTCTTTCTGTCTCTACCTCTCTCTGTAACTTATCTTTCAAATAAATAAAGTAAAATCTTTGAAATATATACTATATAAGTATACCATATAAGTAATTATATATATGTATATATGTATATGTATGTATGTGTGTGTGTATATATATATATATATATATATATTAGGCCTAAAAGGAGGATCCAGGTTTTTGCTTCAGAGTGGCATGGGTATCTTGGAAAGACATCATTGGAGAGATGAACTCCACTCTGACAAACTACAAAAGAAACAAAATTCAACATAAAATAAGACACAGTTCTCAATAACTAATTTGACTCACATTGTAATTAGTTCACACAACCTTATTCTAAAATTTACCCCAAAGTGTTCATTTTAGTGGCTACAGGGAGAAACAATTTACATAAGATCTACTATTTTAATGTATTTTCGTAGAAGATGGGAAAGCAATTAATCCATTTAATTCAGTAACAAAGTCATTCCAATAAAAGTAGGAATGATTATTAATCTAGCATCATCAGGAATATTTTTTAAAGATTTATTTATTTATTTGAGAGGCAAGTTACAGAGAGAGGGAGAGACAGAAAGAGGTCTTAAATCTGCTGGTTCACTCCCCAGATGACCACAACAGCTGGAGCTGGGCCAGTCCAAAGCCAGAATCCAGGAGCTTCATCCAGGTCTCCCATGCGGATACAGGGGACCAAGCATTTGGGCCAACTTCCACTGCTTTCCCAGGCCATCAGCAGGGAGCTGGATCAGAAAACGAGCAGCCAGAACTCAAACTGGCACCCATATGGGATGCCAGCCCCACAGGTAGAGGCTTAACCTACTGTGCCAAAGAGCCAGCCCCATCAGAAATATTTTAAACCTTATTTTGACAATGTCAGTGGGGAGAAAATAAAGAGTAAGCAACTGAGTCTAAGGTTAGAGATTATAGTCAGACTGCTACTGTAATGGAGTTTTCATTACAAATTAAAAGGGACAGAGGATTCTAACACAGAGGATTAGCCACTCTGACACTTAGGCCCAAAAGGCTAAGGAGAAATATCCTTAATATTAACCTAACACAGTGACCTCATTACTCTTTAGTCAGTGTAATCCTTAGCCATTAGCTGAGATATAGATTTTTGTACATGAGGGTATTGTTCTCCTTGTGAAATAAATGCCTTCAGAAATATTTCTAAAAACTTATTATAAAAGCTTTCTGATGAAGCTGTAGGGTAGTGGCAAGAATGTGGAGGTAGACAGAATGCTATTTTTAAGACTCTAAAATGACTTTCTGATGCAGAAAATAAAATAGTTTGACTCGGACTTTGGATTTATAGATGGCTTTCTTGTTGAAACAGGACAAACTTCTTTCTTGAGGAATTCTATATTTAAATGAAAAGATTAAAGTTTTTGTTGGGCAGACTCATAGAATGACAAATGCCCTAAACAGCACTCTGGCCTCAGTATCAACCCCAAGGCATTCGGATCTAGCTAAAAAGCCCATGAGAGTTTCTCAGCCATGGAAAGCCAAGACACTGTGGCAAAAAATGACCTAAATGAAAGATCTCTGTGAGTGAGATCCCAGTGGAAAGAACGGGTTATCAAAGAAGGAGGTACCTTTCTCTGAAGGGAGGAGAGAACTTCCACTTTGATTATGGCCTTGTCTAGTAACATCGGAGTTTGTGAACTCAAGAGGCTTCCATAGCGTTGGCAGCTTACGACAAGAACCTCGAGTGATTATTGACATCATAAATAAGAGTGCCAATTGTTAAATCAACAACAGGAGTCACTGTGCACTTGCTCCCCATGTAGGACCTCTGTTTTAATGTGTTGTACTATGAGAATTAATGGTAAAACTAATCTTCAAACAGTACTTTATACTTTGTGTGTCTGTGTGGGTGCAAACTATTATAATCTTTACTCAGTATAGAGTTGATCTTTTGTATATAAAGATAATTAAAATCAATCTTAATGAAGAATGGGATGGGAGAGGGAGTAGGAGATGGGATGGTTTGTGGGTGGGAGGGTGGTTATAGGGGGAAGAACTGCTATAATCCAAAAGTTGTACTTTCTAAATTTATATTTATTAAATAAAAGTTTTCTATTAAAAAAATAAAGCTGCTGTTGGGTAAGGTCAAGGTATTTTGATAAAAGGTGACCAGGTGTATGTGTATAGTACATATGTATTATAAAAGTGTATGTGGTGTGTGCTTTATTCATGTGGATGTATGCATGGCTGTATGTACATCTTTCTTTCATGACGCACACCCATGGTTTACCAGCTCAAGGGAGATGCGATGTGGATTGCTCTCAGCTCAGGTCTGTCCAGTAGATGTGCTCAGGGAAAGGCAAAAAACTTGATGAAGTTTATATTCTTGCTGAGATCAGCCCGTATCCAGTGACTAGTCAAGCTGTGGGTACAAAAGTCAAACCAATTTGCCTCAATTCACAGCAATGTTAAAGGCTCTCCCAGCTACAGAGCTCCCTGTGGCGGGAGCCACAGCAAGCTTTTGTTAACATGTGTGCGTTGCCCTCTCTGCTTCTCGTAGGGGTTTGCACTGGAGAGTCACCCCAATTAACTTCCTGAACACAAATCTCTATCTTAAAGCCTGTCTCCAAGGAACCCAAAGTAAGACATGATAGCTGTTACTATCATTTTAAGCTAAAGCTTGGTTTACTGACGTAAATGTTGATGGGCGATGAAGGTGTGATGAATTCCTGAATTTAGTCAAGCTACTCATTGATATATACCAATAAAAAACTAAGATATTTGCTTATTATTTCGCTAGCCCAATACCTTGTGTGTCTTTTCCCAGGGCAGAATCCCAGACAAGTGTCTAAATCATTATGCCCATCACTCTTCCAACCACCTAGCCAATTATCACCACCATCTTTGAAAGACAGAAGTCTTAGGATTTAATGATCCTTCAGAACAGAAGGATTCGTATCAGGACCAGGCCAATAATGTTGCAGGAAAGGATAGTTGATAGAACAGAACAGTGTATCTTTCTAAAATAGACAAAATACTGTACTTAAGAAAAGCAGTAGGTGACAGAGAAATCCAGCAAAGTGTCATCAGGACATGTCAACCATGGAATATAAATTGAGAATAGGTGTAACTGAGAAATCAAAGCACACAGGCAGTTTATAAGAGATTTAGAAGCAACAGAGGCATGAAACTGAGGTTCAGAGCTAGGTTCCAGCCCACACAAGTGAAGGCCCTAGGCTCAAGCTTGATGAAAGAGTAAGTATCTAAACAAGAGCCACCATTTGACTCTTTCTAGAGTGACATGAGGACACTAAAAGCTGGGACGTGGGCTCTCACCAGATACCAAATCTTCCAGTGCCTTGATCTTGAACTTGTAAGTCTCCAGATATGTGAGAAATGTTTGTTTGTTTGTTTGTTTGTTTTTAAATTACCCAGTCTCTAGTATTTTTTATAGCAAACCAAGCATCCTAAGACAAAGGGAGTAAGGCTGGCACTGTGCCATGATAGGCTAATCCTCCGGCACCCCATATGGATGCCCGTTCTAGTCCTGGCTGCTCCTCTTCCAATCCAGCTCTCTTCTCTGGCCTGGGAAAGCAGCGGAAGATGACCCAAGTGCTTGGCCCCTGCACCTGTGTGGGAGACCCAGATGAAGCTCCTGGCTCCTGGCTTCAGATCCAGCTTCAGCCATTGCAGCCATCTGGGGAATGAATCAGTAGATAGAAGACCTTTCTCTCTGAATCTCTCTCTCTTTCTGTAACTCCACTTCTTTAATTGAAAAAAAAAAAATACAAAGGGAGAGTGGATATTTTGGGAAAAGCAGAAAACCCATTCTTGCTAAGGAATTTTGAAAAACCTTCTGCAAAGAAACTGTAGGTGTATGAGGAAATGAGAATCCGTACACCCCACTTATTGCTGGTGAGAAATAACTTCCTCCACAAGAGTACAGAATTGGCAGATTCTCCCAAATGTAAACCCCTGGAGGCCTTCCAAAAGGACTGATAGTTTATTCTCGACATTTATGCACCAGCCTGAAGAGGTTTAAGCTCATTAGATTTTTCCCCTGCGGTTCTGATAAAATAAAAAAAAAATCTACTGAGCCTAATCTACATTGGTTTAAACACACATAAAGAGATTAACTCAGAAGATAATGATGATGGTATCTTATGTGTGTTTTACATTTGATAAAACTTGATCACCCATTATCTCCCTTGAAGAATGCTATGTATGTTACCTATATTTTATGAACGTGAAAATGGAAGCTGGAGGTGACACTCTAAGCGGCATGTTATCAGGAGGTGTCAGAGCGGGGACAGAAACAGAGGTGCCCCGATTCCTAGAATAATTGTCATCACACCGTTCTGTTGAACCTCCGAAAACCTATCACACCAAGACAGAGTAGATATCCTGTGAATATTCAGTAAATGTTAATTAAAGGAACTCTGTGATTAGCATGGCTCAACTGCAAATGACATTTTCTGCCACCTAGTGGATTACTAGACCCAAGCAGTGAGGACACCTTTGGGAGGTCAGATGTCAAACACAAAACTGTTTGGAATACAGATTTTCTAAGAGTCTTCACAGGTATACACTCCAACAGATTGCTTCTTCGGGAAGCAATGCAGATGCTTCAGCATCCAGTAGCCTTGTTTCTGTGTATGCATGTGTATGCTTGTGCAATGCGTGGTTGTGCACCCATGTATTTCAGCACAAAAGATTTTTCCATATTGATTATATCCACGGGGCTGCTCTTCAGATGCAGCTTCCTTATTTGGAGAAAGGTATGAGTTCTGGGAGGTTAATATGCTTATGTTGAGTCAACAGAAATTCTCTGTTATTCTTTACAGGGTATCTTGCCTAAAGACTTGCTTATATTTCTTATACTTTCAGGTATTTTTCCCTCCTATGAATTTCCTTATGTATACTTAGTGCATACCTAGTTAATTGAGGGTTTCAAGCCCCAGTTAATTGAGGTTTAACATATGTGACTGTTAGTAATCAGTCACCCACTTCTCCTGACGCAAGCTGTGAGACAGTTTAAGAAACATTGAAGTGTATCTAGATTTACAAGTCCAATTGTGTCATAAATATAATTACTTTTAATTATAATTATATATATGAAATATAACACACTTGGTTCATGTGGCTTTATGGTTTACAGCTTTCTTTTACATACCCCCACAGCAAATTTTGTGCAACATTTATGTGACCTTTGAATCATTCCCACTTATTTCTCTGCCTAGGCTACTGAGTGGCTCACAAATTCTTTCCTCTGGTATGTTACAAATACAGCCTACAAACTTCAGAAATCTGCTTACCATGCAAAAAGATCCAGCTTGAAGTTTTAAAAATCTAAAAATGGACACTAATAAGTGATCTGAGTTCTGTGAAGTCTCTAAAATTCCAGAGTGGGGCCGGCGCTGTGGCGTAGCAGGTAAAGCAGCCGCCTGCAGCACCGGCATCCCTGGGCGCCTGTTCGAATCCCAGCTGCTCCACCACTTCTTTTTTTTTTTTTTTTTTTTTTTTTTTTTTGACAGGCAGAGTGGACAGTGAGAGAGAGAGACAGAGAGAGAGAAAGGTCTTCCTTTGCCGTTGGTTCACCCTTCAGTGGCCGCTGCGGCTGGCAGCGCTGATCCGATGGCAGGAGCCAGGTACTTCTCCTGGTCTCCCATGGGGTGCAGGGCCCAAGCACTTGGGCCATCCTCCACTGCACTCCCTGGCCACCGCAGAGAGCTGGCCTGGAAGAGGGGCAACCGGGACAGAATCCAGCGCCCCGACCGTGCTCCACTTCCAATCCAGATCTCTACTGTGGCCTGGGAAAGCAGTAAAAGATGGTGCAAGTCCTTGGGCCCCTGTACCTGCATGTGAGACCCAGAAGAAACTCCTGGCTCCTGGCTTCAGATCGGATGAATAAGATTACAAAGTAATTCGGCTCTGTATGCGTATATCTTCATTAAAAGGTAAATGCACAATTGGATTCATTTGATGGAATTACCTTACCTGTAGAGAATCCTATTTGGCAATCACAAAATCTTAACTTAGGGAGTAATTTCAGAAATGTACTTAAAACAAGATGAGGAAAAGCCAGGTTGTTTCCACTTACTTGTTGCTATTTGTTTTCTTTGATGAGTGTTGTTAATTTCAATAAACCACTTAATACAGTGAACGATGAACACGCTTACTGTAAGATGCACTGGTATTACGTAGGACCCAGTCACTGCTCACCTTACCCAGGACTTAGAATTGACTTTCAGTCAACTAATTGTACTGCTAGGACTGACTTGTCAGTGTCATTTTACTTTCATAAGTTTTGCTGTTCTTGATGTATGTACATTTGCTTTAACTCAGTTGTATCTTCTAATCTGCTCTTTTCCTGCCATCATCTATCATTGTTTTACTTTGTTATTTTCACAGATTCTTAAACATTTTTATTTCTGATGTCTTGGATATTTTATGAATAAAGTTTTCACTGAGAATCACATATTAAACCATGCCCAAACTTTTTCTAAGTTGTATTTCTTTATTTGCTAAGAGCTTGTTCATGAATTACTGGAGTTACATTTTAATTTGTGCTAAGTTTTGTTGCATAATCTGATTTTTGTTTTCCTTCTACTTCTCTTTCTTTGCTTCTTCTGTTGACTTTTCCCCACAGTTTAACTAATTGATATGCAATGCCTTAAATTTAAAACAGAATAAAGCTAGATGAAGAAAGATCAAGATCACATATACTCTGCTATGAAAGTCAAATACTCATGTAGCCTTCTTTGGTAAACAAGCATAATATAAAGAAATACTTTGTGAACACAAAAGATAAAAATAATCCACTTATAAGTCCAAATGATAATCTTCCTAAAATTCATTTTATAAAGTCATAAAATATAAAAATAAATCTCTTAATATGTTTTCAAAACTAAAATTAGTATATAATTTAATAACTCATTTAGATAGGCATATGAACAAATCTAAAAGCTCAAGACGTAATGAGACAGAAATAGACAGCTTTTATAGTGTCACGAAGATAGAATCACTGCTTTACCTAGTCACTACTGAAATAATTTTCTCTATTATAAACTGGGCCAAGACACCATTATGGTATATATATATATGAATGAGTTGCCATCTTAAATTAATTCTCCTACAAAGAATGCCTCAGAATTTTGTAGGAAATCCTTGCAGAATGAAAACATGTTTAAAAATAAAAAAAAAAGAAACTGAGAAGAGATTTGATCCCTCAAGCAACACAGAAGTTACAGAAATTGACTGCAGGGTAACTGTTGTTTCTTTCCTGAAACATCTCAAGAAATTTTTTGATTTGAAAAATCACAGTAATAGAAGTTATTGTATTTATTTAAAAATAGATAGTAGATACAATTAAAATACTGTTTAGAAGAAAAGATCCTTTCTGTAGGTTCTGGAAAATGAACTGACAGCTGCTGCGGGGTAAACCCTCCTAAGAGTTTATATGAATCTAAAAGGCGAATGCTCCCTACAGTTCTAGAAACAGTTCTCAAAAAAAATCACCATAAATTCTGTATCTTGTCTATACCAAAGTCCAACAAAAAGGACAATACATGATTTGAGCCAAATTATGGGACACTTGGTTGCCCTTTCCTATGAGAAGTAAAAAGAAGTGACATCAGCAATACGGTAAAGGATGAGATCTCAGTCTTTGCTCCCCACCAAAAAAAAAAAAAAAAGAAGAAGAAGGGAAAAATCATTTACACAATGATCTCTGGTGGAAAATAGCTCTTGGAGGGCTCAAGAGGCTGTTTGAGAAGCTGCAGCAACACAGTGGAGCAAAAACTTTAAAAAAATGGCATAACATGGGTAGGAAAAGCAGCTTCATTTGCCTGTCCCTTCTGCCCCCACTGCCAGCACTACTCAGTGTCAGGGGGGAACTTCCCAGCCCATAATTTCTCTTCATGGGGATCAAGGGAGCGGGGTGAACAATCGGTTTCTCCAGCCTTACAGAGAACACCCCGGAGGACCCGCAGGAGTTTCATCCTTCCCAGATCCCTGGGGAGACTGGCATAGCTGAGACATCTGGAGAGAGCTAAGAACAAACAAGAAACCCAGAAGCCATTAGGATCAGCCAAAGTAGCATCAGTTGTCCTCAGGCCTCCAGAGAGGCCTGCAGAAGCCCTTGAAGCTGCCACAGATTGCCTGAAGCTTTTGCCACTGAGGACCCACAGCTTTGGCTGCCACAAACCTCAGAGGCCTGCTACACACATTAAAGATTCCACCAGCTTTCACTACCAAGGTCCTACAGTAATTCAACTTCACAGAGTCCAGCTGCCTAACTTCCACTCCAAACCCCTTGCCAGGGCTATCCCCACCACTGCATGCATGCATGCCTACAGATGACCCTGCAGTGCCACATATACATGGTATCAGGCCCAAAACCCTGCAGTTTCAAATGCACATGCTGCAGGCTCCCCACTGCCACACATGCGCTCACAATTGGCTCCAACCCCTCCCACTGGCTCTAACCCTTGCCAAACCACTCTTGCCTGTAGCTGCCCCTGCAGCCAAGTTCACACACAGTATTGTAACAAGTACCTTTGCTCCCTACTTTGATCTCTAACTGCTGGACCTGGAGATGCCACTGAGGGGCCAATAGCTATTGAAGATACTTTGGACCCCCAATACCTCTTGCACTGAGGACTACACAGTTGCCAATGCTATGGATGCCAACTGCCTGAGCTAATAAGACACCACGCCCCCTGACCCCAGAGCTATCACATTACCCCACACCTGGTACCCTGCTGCACTAGACCCAGTGCCAGAGCATACTTCAGTGTGCCTCCCCACTCCCACGGATGAAAGTCTTTCCTTACTAAGCCAGTCTGTTGGTCTTCTTGAAATGTGCAGTCACCCAGAAAGGGCGACAAGGATCATGAAGGATCAGAGCAATCTGATATCACTGATGGAGCTCAATAAATTTACAATAACTGCAAACAAAGAAATGGAAATCAATTTATTGCCTGACAAAGAATTCAAAATAATATGCTCAATGAGCTATGAGAGGAAACAGATAAACAATTTAGCAATATCAGGGAAGTGACACATAAATGAAAATGGAATTTCAACAAACATGGAAAACAAAAAGAACCAAAATTTTAAAAAAAAAGCAATGGAGAGCTTCAACAATAGACTCAATGAACCAGTAGGAAGCATCAGAGAATTCAAAGATGGATCATTTGAAATTACTCAGAGAAGAAAAAAAAATGAAAAGAATGAAGAAGCCAATGAGATTTATGTAATATCATCAAAAGAGATAACTATTCATTATGGTACTTGCAGAAAGAGAGGATAGAAAATGGAACAGAAAGCTTATTTAAAGAAATAATAGCTGAGATTTCCCCAAAGTAAAGGAGAAATACAGACATTCAGGTACACAAAGCCTAGGTTCCTAAATAGGTCTAACCAAAGAAAGCTTCACTGAGGCACATTATAATCAAACTACCGGAAACCAAAAATAAAAGGAATTTTGAAAGCAGCAAAAGAAAGGAAGCTCATTGTATACAAAGGAACCCCCATAAGGCAATCAGTGAATTTCTCAGCAGAAACGTTGGAGGCCAAAAGAATGGGATAACATAGTCACAATGCAGAATGACAAAAAAAAAACTCTGACGTTCAAGAATACTTTACCTACAAAGCTATCTCTCAGAAATAAAAAAAAAAAGATAAAGGCTTTTCTAGACAAACTAAACCTGAAGGAGTTCATTGATAATATATCTGCCTTATAAAAAATTTAAAGGGAGTTCTTCAAGCTGAAACAAAGGATTCTAATTAATAATATGGAAATGTATGAAGGTATAAAACTCCTTGTTAATGGTAAATATACTATAAAATTCAGAGTGCTCCAGTATTGGGAGTATGCAAATTGCATATAAGTTTAGTTTGAAGATTAAAAATCAAAAGTATTATAATAACTTTAGCTATAACAATCGTTGATGGATACACAATACAAAATTTTGTAAATTATGAAATCAAAAACATAAAATATGAGACAATTACAATGCAGAGCTTTTGTATTGAAGTGAAGTTGTTATCCACTGAAAATAGGATGCCATAAAAAGATGTTTTATGTAAGCTTCATGGAACCACAAAGCATAAAACTTGAGAACACAAAATATAAAATAATCCATGCTTACACCACAAAATATCATCAAGTCACAACAGAGATCACACAAGAGATGAAGAAAGGCGAGAAGGACCCACAAAACAGCCGGAAAAGAATCAACAAAGTGGCAGTAAGTCCTCACCTATCACTAATTAGTTTAAATCTAATCAGAGGTCAGACATAAAATACACAGGACTAAGCACCTCTTGCCAGATTATTTACCAGAAGTTAGCTCTTAATCATAAGGACCTTCCTTTAGGCCAAAAGATAGCTACAACCACTCAACACACAGCCTTTTCTAGGTCTTTATCTGTTGACGGAGTTTCTCAAAATCAAAGGCTCATCAGCTTCGCTTGCCAGCCAACAAACTCCTGGAGTCACTGACACACCAGACAACTGACGATAGCTTTCTATACACTAAGCAGAAGAACACTTCACCAGAAACTTCCCACAACCTGGGTTAAAGACAACATTTGGTGAACCTACATTGATTAGCAAAGTTTGGGTTGCTGCCACCCACATCTGCTTATCCTCATCATTCATTACAGAAGCAAAAACCACTTTGCTTGTGCTTATTTGTAAACTAAGTGCTTTCAGATGCTCATCAACAACCAAAACTCAATAAAATCAAAACTAGTTGCTCTCTAGATTTGTTTTTTTTTTTTTTTTGACGACAAAAATGAAAACATTGCAGCATTCTGTTTTTTATCAAGAGAAAAGATACAAATTGTTAGATTCCTATGTAGTCCATTACTCCTCTGGAAATTCTGTAAAGAATAGGGATAGTAGTGGAATCCACAAGAAGTTATATTCACTTGGTCTACCTGACCAGTAGTCCTTGTGTACTTGCTTCATCCTCCCTACTCAGAACAAACTCCTAACTCCTTCTAGCCAATTTTTAGTGACTTAGAAACTCTGAGCATAGTGAACATTGCAGACTACTGTTAGGAAAAGACCTTGGGAGTCATTTAGACTACACATACCCCCATTTTTAGCCATTTCTGGGTTCATTCACAACCCAGGAATGGAAAAACCAAAAATAGTCATCCAATCAATCCTATTGTGAAGCAGCTGTCTTTGGTGCATGAAGGCAGGCAGACAGTTGGAAGTCCAAGCACAGACAGTAAACAGAGAATTTTTTGAAACAGTAATCATGGTAATCATCATTTTGTTAGCAAATGTGCCACACTTTGTATTTTCAAAGCATTTTATCATCATTAATTAATTAATGAGTTCTAATTGCTATCTCAGCGGCATGTAAAATTATGCACAACTTAGCCGGTGCTGCAGCTCACTAGGCTAATCCTCCACCTTGCAGCACCGACACACCGGGTTCTAGTCCCGGTTGGGGCGCCGGATTCTGTCCCGGTTGCCCCTCTTCCAGGCCAGCTCTCTGCTGTGGCCAGGGAGTGCAGTGGAGGATGGCCCAAGTGCTTGGGCCCTGCACCCCATGGGAAACTAGGATAAGTACCTGGCTCCTGCCATCGGATCAGCGTGGTGCGCCGGCCACAGCATGTCAGCCACGGTGGCCATTGAAGGGTGAACCAACAGCAAAGAAAGACCTTTCTCTCTCTCTCTCTCTCTGTCCACTCTGCCTGTCAAAAAATTTTAAAAAAAATTATGCACAACTTTGAATAGAAAGTATTGTTTCATATAGGGTGCACTTAAAAAATGAGAGGTTTTTTTTTTTTTTTCTTTCTGTTCTTGTTGTCTTTTAGTTTGTTTTGCCGTGGAGTGGGCTATGCCACGTCCTCTTGTTCTGGTTGAGTTTACGTGGTTCCTTCCACCTAAGCACTCCCCCAAATCACTCCTGTTCATTCATTAGTACCAGAAACATCATTTTCTCCTGGAGACAGCTCTCCAGGCTTGAAAAGATATTTTTGATACTTCTGTAGGCAGTCCCCTTTCATAGAACTTTTCAGCGTGTGTTAAATTTCCTGTTTAATTGAATGGCACCCCTGCTACATACTGTAGGTCCTGTGAGGTCAAAGGCTACATCTGACTGGTTCACTGCTACATCCCCAGCACAATGCCTGGTACATAGTAGCTACCCAGTGATTCCAAAATAAAATCTATCAGAGAGATAGAAGCTGATTAAAGGCAGTTTTTGCCAACATGAAGTCTCACTCTAGAAGAGTTAATCTGCTCATTCTAGGTATTTCATCTCATCTACTGCACACTAGGTTCCTTTGAGGTGGGTACCAAACAGGCAATTAAAGTGACAAAAAATAAAATATTTTTTTTTCTTTTTCTTTTTTTTTTTTTTGACAGGCAGAGTGGACAGTGAGAGAGAGAGAGAGAGAGACAGAGAGAGAAAGGTCTTCCCTTGCCGTTGGTTCACCCTCCAATGGCCGCCGCTGCAGCCGGCGCACCGCGCTGATCCCATGGCAGGAGCCAGGATCCAGGTGCTTTTCCTGGTCTCCCATGGGGTGCAGGGCCCAAGCACCTGGGCCATCCTCCACTGCACTCCCTGGCCATAGCAGAGAGCTGGCCTGGAAGAGGGGCAACCGGGACAGAATCCGGCGCCCCAACCGGGACTAGAACCCGGTGTGCCGGCGCCGCAAGGTGGAGGATTAGCCTATTGAGCCACGGCGCCGGCCCTATTTTTCACTTTATGTTTCTGTGTGGGAGCAAACTGTTGAAATCCATACTTAATGTATACTAAGCTGATCTTCTGTATATTAAGATAATCGAAAATGAATCTTGATGTGAATGGAAGGGGAGAGGGAGTGGGAAAGGGGAGGGTTGTGGGTGGGAGGGACGGTATGGGGGGGAAGCCATTGTAATCCATAAGTCGTACTTTGGAAAATTATATACATTAAATAAAAGTTTAAAAAAAAAATCAAAAAGGGAGAGAACGATCCAACATGGGAAGCGGGATACACAGCAGACTCAGAATGGCAGATGTCCTAAACAGCACTCTGGCCTCAGAATCAGCCCTTAAGGCATTCGGATATGGCTGAAGAGCCCATGAGAGTATTTTAGGCATGGAAAGCCAACACACTCTGGAAAAAAAAAAAAAAGACCTAAATGAAAGATCTCTGCGAGTGAGATCCCAGTGAAAAGAATGGGGCCATCAAAGAAGGAGGTACCTTTCTCTGAAGGGAGGAGAGAACCTCCACTTTGACTATGACCTTGTCTAAATAAGATCAAAGTCAGTGAACTCAAAAGGCTTCCGTAGCCTTGGCAACTCATGACTAGAGCCTTGGGAGATTATTGACGCCATAAACAAGAGTGTCAAATTGTTAAGTCAACAACAGGAGTCACTGTGTACTTACTTCTCATGTGAGATCTCTGTCCATATTATGTTGTCCAATGTGAAAATGCTATAACTAGTATTGAAACAGTATTTTACAATTTGTGTTTCTGTGTGGGTGCAAACTGATGAAATCTTTACTTAATATATACTAAATCGATCTTCCGTATATAAAGATAATTGAAAATGAATCTCGATGTGAATGGAATGGGAGAGGGAGCAGGAGATGGGAGGGGTGCCAGTGGGAGGGAAATTAAGGGGGGAAGCCATTGTAATCCATAAACTGTACTTTGGAAATTTATATTTACTAAATATAAAAATAAAAAAAAATAAAATAAAATAAAATATTTGCCCACGATCATGCTGCTAGTTAATGTGAAACCGAGGTTGAATCATAGCTAGCTCCGATCCCAAACTTACACATCTCCAAATGTAGTAAAGAAGAAAATAGCAGGCCCTGAAATCCAGGAACATACATCTAGGTCCCAGTGTTATCACAAACTGAGCGACACCCATGCCTAGGCCATGTTGTTCCCAGTTGCACGCATGCAAACAATCTCACAGAATATTGACATCAAAGAAAGACATGCGGAGGCCACGATAAAGTGAGACAAAATAAAGCCACTTCATTATTTTGCAAAACAACTGATCAGAATCAGATGTGGTGGAAATACAAAACATCCACTCTGCGGACTAATATTCCTCCTCCTGTTTCTTCGCCAATTCCAGCTTTATGCTTACTCTCGTCTTCCCTCTCTATGGGTAATATTTATTGATATACCAAATCACATAACTGCCCTTACTTCCCAACAGCAATCTTGTAAAGCAAGGGTCTTCTCAAAATGACCCATTCAAATCCTAAATCCTTAATCAGTCTCTCATTGACACTCATGCTACAATTCCCATAATGTGTGTTTTCCTTTGTTACAATGGAAAATGAACTCAGTTTATTCAATTACAGGTGTCTTTGACAATGAATTATATGAGACTATTCATTGAATTGGAGACAGAAAAATGTGACAACTTGTATTTATTAGGTTTTGTCCAAAATACTAAGAAAAGTAGTTTTAACCAATATTTTACATAGTACACAAACACAGCTCCACTGCTTCATCCCTCTCTGTGAGAGGGCTAGGTGATAAATACGGTACACAGAATAGTTAAAATAAAGGGCTACAGGAGGACAACCACTGTGTGATTCCACTTATATATGAATCTAGAGCAGTAAAAATCATGAAATCAGAAAATTGAACAGTGGTTGGATCAGGGACTGAGGGCTGGGGGAAATAGGAAATTGTTAGATGGGTATAGAGTTTCCATTTTGCCGTATAAGAAAGTTCTAGAGAACTACTAAGCAACAAAAGCAAATATAGCTCATATCCCTGAAGTGCATACATTAAAATGGTTAAGAAGGTAAATGTTTAATTATGTGTCTTAATCACGATTTTAAAAAAATCTAAGAGAAGAACAGGTCATCTACAAAAGCAAAGGATTTGAGATGGCAGCCATAGTGTTTAGTTCACGTCCTAGATATTGCAACACACTGCAGTTGAACCAGGCCCAGCAACAAGATTTGTAATTTATGCGATTGTTCACTGAGAGCATATCATAGTAACTGAAATTTGAACCATATTTTGGGAATACTGGTGCTATTTAATCAAACTTGGTAACTGAAATTCACTGAGAAAACTTGTCTTTCTCATCCCTGTTTCTCTTGAACACCATGGTAGTGTGTACTATGTTAAAAAAAAAAAAAAAAAAAAAAAAAAAGTAGATGAAAAAGACCAAGTTCTTCATTTCAACAAGTTTGCAATTTGATGAGAGTGAATAAGATAACTACATAAATTCTGTCATCTGATTAACAGAAGGTTCAAAAATGATGGAAAAGTATAGGTGAGCGAAATTACATTTGCCCAAGAGATCAAAAAAGAGATAATGAAAGTAGTGGCATGGAAAACAAACATTTTCTAAGTTATTCTAAAGGTTGCTTGGCTTTCTACAGAAAAAATTTATTTAGTTTTCCCTGTTTCCCAAATGTTCATTGTTTTGCTGTTACGAATGTTGTTATGATGAAAATTTTGCAGTTGGAATGACTGTGAAGGGAAATAACTATACAAAATGGCATGGGGATTATTAAAGCAATTGGTACATACTGATCCCCTTAAAAGGTTTGTCTTCAATGCTATTAGCTTCGTGATCTCTGTTTTGATCCCTCAACCAAAGGAGATTTTACTCATCCATGAATTTTTATATCATCTTTGAACTTCATGTTCATCAGGTTATATTATCCTATGGAAAAAGGTGTGAAAAATATACCTACAGGGCATCGGGTACCTAATTTTCTGGGGAGCAAAAGTGGGGAAATATCATGTTTTGCTTACTGACTATAAGAATAAAAGTGGTCATGAAAAACAAAAGCCTCCAAAAAATTATTTGTTGGGCTTTTCTGGAATGATAATCCATGTGGGAAAACTAACCACTTTGTGAAACATTTACTAGCTCAGGAACATTGTGTATTTTTACAATTTGAAAAAAGTTCTTGGTACAACTTCAAAGAAAGAAAATAAAAAATAAACATAATTATTTGTGCTTATCATCTCCCTCCTACCACCAAACAGGGTAGATGCTAACAGTAAGTGTGGGAGAGGACCAGTAGGATGAGGATATATTTTGCTTACATTGGAGATTGTGTAAATACCTCTCATCTTGTATTCAGAACTGCTATGGTCGGAATGGGTCCCTGAAAATCCATGTGTTGGAAATGTAAGCCCAGGTGTGACAGTGTTGGGGATCAGAGTTTTTGGAAGGTATCTAGGTCATGAGGTCTCCTTGCCTTTAGAACAGAGCTTAAAGAAGGGAGCTTAGTCCCTTTCCACTCTTCCACTCTGTGTCATATAAGGACCCAGCATTTCTCCTGTCTACAGAATGAGGCTTCCAGGTACCTCTTAGAAGCAGTGAGCAGCCCTCACCAGGCAGCTAAACCTGCTGGTCCTTTAACGTCTCATCTTCCAGAACTTTGTGAATTTTGCCTCCAGGAATTCTAATACCAGGTACTCATAATGAATGTTGGCAAAAAATCCCCTTTCTTTCTGGAAAGGGGAAGAGAAAAAAAAAAAAAAAAGCACTTACTCTTCTTAACAAGTTCTGCCCTAGCTTTCTGGAGTTTTCTAAACAGCCTAATCCACCTAGAGATAGAAAATACGCAGTGTCAGCTCCCACCCCCAGCCAGCCTGTTCAACCCAGCAGGGGTGAGGTGGTGAATAAAACGGAGAAGCACGCATGAAGCTCACAGTCAGGGACTTGGCTTACCAAATACTGAGACCTAATCACAGGATCATAGGATGCTTCCCCTCCCCCACACCTACCCCTACACCACAAAGTCCTATGTATTTAGGGGATGTTTAATACACGGTACTGAGGATCCACTTTTAATCCATTTTTAATCCACTGTACCATAGGCATATTTCAACAAAATATCATAGGTCATACGAAAAGGCAAAAACACAGTTTAGGGGCCGGCGCTGTGGCCTAGCGGGTAAAGCCACTGCCTGTAGTGCCGGCATCCCATGTGGGCACCGGTTCGAGTCCCGGCTGTTCCACTTTCTATACAGCTCTCTGCTATAGCCTGGGAAGGCAGTGGAAGATGGCCCAAGTCCTTGGGCTCCTGCACCCGCATGGGAGACCCGGAGGAAGCTCCTGGCTCCTGGCTTCAGATTGGCGCAGCTCTGGTCGTTGCGGCCAACTGAGGAATGAACCAGCAGATGGAAGACCTCTCTCTCTCTCTCTCTCTCTCTCTGCCTCTCCCTCTCTCTCTCTGTGTAACTCTGACTTTTAAGCAAAATAAATAAATCATACATTTAAAAAAAAAACACAAAGAGATAGAGCATATACAGCAGCTATGTTAGAATGATCTGACCAGGAATTAAAATAACTATGACTAATATGCCAAGGGAAGCACACAACATACAATAACAGACAGGAAATGGCAAACAGAGATGGAAATCTCAAGAAAGAATCAAAGAGAAATAATAAAGATTAAAAACATTGACAGAAATGAAGATCACCGTTAGCGAGCACATCAGTATACCAGACACAACAGAGGAAAGAATCTCTAGGATTGAGGGTATGACAATAGAAACTTAGAGCACTTAAAAGAGAAAAAGACTAAAAAAAAAAAAAAAAATCCAAACAGAACGTCTAAGAACTGAAGGACAACTACAAATGATGAAACACCTTCATAATGAGAACCAGAGGAAAAAGAAAGAGAACAAAGAACAGAAGCAACATTTAAAGTAATCGTGACTGAGAACTGTCTTGAATGAATGGTAAGAAAGGGGAAAAGATAAGAATTGCATTTAACTTCCCCGCAGAAACCGTGTGCTATGGTTTAAAGCTGGTTGCTCCCCTCCAAAACTCTCATTGAAATTTAATTCCCATTATGAAATATTAAGAGGTGGACAAGGGGGAACCTTTAAATGCTGCTTAGAGTTCTGTCCTCATGAATGGATTAACCAAATCATGTGATTAATGGATTAATGAACTATTCGGTTATCTGGAGAGCAAGTCTACTATAAAAGCCAGTTCAGATGGGACGCATGTGTGCACTGTCTCCTGCATGTGATGCCCTGTACTGCCTTGGGATTCTGCCAGCAAGAAGGCCATCCTCACATGCAGCCCCTTGACTTACGTTCAGAATCATGAGCAAAAATAAACCTCTTTTCTTTATTATAACTTTCCCAGTTTGTGGTATTGTGTCTTTAGCAAATTAAGACATCATGTAAGCAAGAAAGGAGTAGAGTGAGATAGTTAAAGTGTTCAGAGAAAAGAAGCACCAATATAGAGTTCTATACCCTGCAAAATTATCTTTTTTTTTTTTTTTTATGTGACAGGTAGAGTTTCAGACAGTGAGAGAGAGAGACAAAGAGAAAGGTCATCCTTCCATTGGTTCACTCCCCAAATGGCCGTCACTGCACCAATCGGAAGCCAGGAGCCAGGTGCTCCCATGCGGGTGCAGGGACCCAAGCACTTGGGCCATCCTCCACTGCCCTCTCAGGCCACAGCAGAGAGCTGGACTGGAAGAGGAGCAACCAGGACTCGAACCCGGCACCCATATGGGATGCTGGTGCTGCAGGTGGAGGATTAACCAAGTGAGCCACAGAGCCGGCCTGCAAAATTATCTTTTAAAAGTGAAGGAAGGCCGGCACCGCAGCTCACTAGGCTAATCCTCTGCCTTGCAGCGCCGGCACACCGGGTTCTAGTCCCGGTCGGGGCACCGGATCCTGTCCCAGTTGCCCCTCTTCCAGGCCAGCTCTCTGCTGTGGCCAGGGAGTGCAGTGGAGGATGGCCCAAGTGCTTGGGCCCTGCACCCCATGGGAGACCAGGAGAAGCACCTGGCTCCTGCCATCGGATCAGCCCGGTGCGCTGGCCACAGCGCGCCAGCCGTGGCGGCCATTGGAGGGTGAACCAACGGCAAAGGAAGACCTTTCTCTCTGTCTCTCTCTCTCACTGTGCACTCTGCCTGTCAAAAAAAAAAAAAAAGTGAAGGAAAACAAAGACTTTCTCAGATAAAAATTGAAGGAATTTGTTTCTGGTAGGCTACGAAATGCCGATAGAAGTTCTCCAAAAAGAAGGAGATTGTATGTCAGAAACTCAGTTTGCTATAAAGAAAGGAAGAATATCAGAGAATGAATAATTGAAGGTATAATAAACAACCTTTACTTTCCTATTCTTAATTGTTCTCACAAGGAGCAGTTTGTTCAAAGTAAAATATCAAAAATACGTTTACTTGTGTATGCTTATGTTTAACTGAAATAAATGACACAGTGATACAAAGAATGGGATGAAGAATTATACATATGTTAATACCCATAGAAGGGACAACATCAAAAGTAATTTCTAGAAGTGATTTTTAGATACAGGAGATGTATGAGAAATCCACACTTTCCCTCCAATTTTGTATGAAGCATAAACTGTTCTAAAAATAATAAAATGTATTACTTAAAAAAAAAACACACACACATCGAGATACACTAAACATCTAGACAGTGGGCAAAATCAAAAAGTGGCAACTCCAAATGTTGACAAGGACATGGAGCAACAAGAAATCTCAAATATTGCTGATAGGCATATAAATGGCACAACTGTTTTGGAATCATGCTTGGCCGTTTGTTACAAAGGTAAACATACATCTGTCCTCACACAGGGATTATCCTGGAAGATAACTGACATGCCCATTGTAAAGTGATGAAAGTGATCGAGTGTTGGGAAAATGAAGTCAATCAGGCTCCCTCACCTTCAAGATGAGAGAATTCTGCAAGTCAGCGGGCCCAGGCTGATATATTTCTGCTAGTCAGCCCAGAAACTGGCACAATTCTGCCTTGTAACTATTGGGCTGCCTGCCACTATTGTCTGTAATTGTCTATAAGACGCTGGTGTCAGAGTCAAGTGTGGATCTTGAGAGGCGTGGACCCTCCTTTGTGTGTGCCCACCCACCACCTGGAGTGTGAAGGCAAATCTTCTGTGTGTACCCTCGTCTGCTGCTGCAAGAATAAAAGAGTTCTGGATCTCTGGTCAGCTCCACAGTTCTTTGGCCTGTCCAAATCCGAGGCTGATCTTTCAGGAGCTGAGCATTACAACAGAAAAACAAGGATGAATTTCATAGGCAAAATTCTGAGCAAAGCATGGAGGGAGCATTTGGCACAGCAGTGAAGATGCTGCTTGAGTTGCTCTCACCCCATGTAAGAGTCCCCAGGTTCAAGTCCCAGCTCTGCTCTCAATTCCACCCTCCTGCAAATGCGTACCCTGGGAAGTGTCAACAAGAGATGGTTCAAGGGCCGGCTCTGTGGCTCACTTGGTTAATTCTTGCATGCAGCGCCAGCATCCCATATGGGCGCCGGGTTCTAGTCCCGGCTGCTCCTCTTCCAGTCCAGCTCTCTGCTGTGGACCGGGAAAACAGAGGAGATGGCCCAAGTCCTTGGGCCCTGCACCCGCATGGGAGACCAGGAAGAAGCACCTGGATCCTGGCTTTGGATGGGCACAGCGCTGGCCATAGCAGCCATTTGGTAAATGAACCAATGGAAGGAAGGCCTTTCTCTCTGTCTCTCTCTCTCTCTCTCTCACTGTTTATAACTCTACCTGTCAAATAAAAAAGAGAGAGAGAGAGAAAGAGAGAGAGATGGGTCAAGTGGTTGGATCCCTGCCATCAACATGAGAGATCCAAATTGAGTTTCCAGCTCCTAGTTATGTCCTGGCCTGGCTCTGGCTGTTGCAGGCATCTGCCTTTCAAACAAATAAAGCCAAAATAAAAATAGGGGTGATATTTTGGTGTAGTATGTTAATCTACTGCCTGCAACACCAGCATCCCATATGGGCACTAGTTCATGTCCGAGCTGCTCCACTACCAACCCATCTCCCTGCCAACGGCCTGAGAAAAGCAGTGGAAGGTGGCTCGAGTGTCTGGGTCCCTGCCATTCACATGAGAGACCCCGGTGAAGCTCCTGGATCGTGGCTTCCACCTGGCCCAGTCCTGGCCATTGAAGCCACCTGAGGGGGCCAGCACCGCGGCTCACTAGACTAATCCTCCACCTTGCGGCACCGGCACACTGCGTTCTAGTCCTGGTTGGGGCGCCGGATTCTGTCCCGGTTGCCCCTCTTCCAGGCCAGCTCTCCGCTGTGGCCAGGGAGTGCAGTGGAGGATGGCCCAAGTACTTGGGCCCTGCACCCCATGGGAGACCAGGAGAAGCACCTGGCTCCTGCCATCAGATCAGCACAATGGCTGCGGCGGCCATTGGAGGGTGAACCAACGGTAAAGGGAAGACCTTTCTCTCTGTCTCTGTCTCTCACTGTCCACTCTGCCTGTCAAAAAAAAAAAGAAGCCACCTGAGGAGTGAAGCAGTGGATACAAGATCTTTCTCTCTCTTTCCCTCTGTGTACCTCTGCCTTTCAAATAAATGAATAAATCTTTTAATAAATAAAAATAAAATCCAACAAAAAATAGCAAATGCCGAGAATAAATAAATTTTTGTTATCCAGGCTGAGTATCCTTAATCCAAATACTCAAAATCCAAAATACTCAAAAAGCCAAAACTTTTTGGATACCAGCATGATGCTGCACACCATGAAACTTTAACACATAAAATTATTTAAAGTATTGTATTACCTTCAGGCTTTGTGTATAATGTTTATATGAAAAATACATACACATTTCATGTTTATACTTCTGTCCTGTCCCCAAGATACCCCACTGTGTATATATAAATATTTAAAAATCTGAAAAAATGCAAAATCTAAAACACATCTGGTCCCAAACAATACATATGAGGAATATTCAACCTGTATTAGAAAAGATATTAAATATCCTTTTTAATTAGTAAATCACAAGTTAAAACAACAAGACACCACTACACATCTATTAGAATGGCCAAATTCCAAACATTAACAGCACCAAATGCCGGTAGGATATGGAGCAACAGGAACTCTCATTCATTGCTGGTGGGAATACAATATGGTACACTCACTTTGGAAGAGAGTTTTACAGTTTGTTACAAAACAAATATGCTCCTGTAACTTAGAACATGGTATTTAGGCAAAAAGCATTCCCACCCCCCTCGGGGAACACAGGCAGAGTATGTATGTTTGTAACTACATACTCCTAAGCTGGTTTTTCAGACCATGTTCCAGGAAAGCTTAGCTTGAAACATTGTACTCAGAGGAGGCCAGACCACAACACACAAGGAAGAAGCCAGTTTGAGTCAGATTTTTTGGAACACACAATAGATGAGGATGTTTGGTACTTGAGCAGGAGGGCCTGTTGCCTTCCCCCTTTCCACACCCTCACAAACTGCTTCTTTTTAGAAATTCTATCTTCCCACTGTCAGGTTACAACTATGTAACATCTTGGAAAAGACAGTAGAAAGACCAGTGGTTGGCAGGAGTTAGAAGGAAAGGAGAGAGAGTTCTCAGGGCCATAAAACTACTGTGCTCAACGCAACAATGGTAGACACACCTTATTATGTATTTGTGGAAATCCAAACTCACCAGGATTCCTAATGGAAACATGGACTTTGAGTATGATGGGTGCCTGTATAGGTTAATCAATGGTAAACAAATGTCCCACTGAGCTGTGGGTTGTTGACAGTAGGGGAACAGGAAGTATGTGCATGTATAAGGATGGGAAACATATAGCTCAACTGTGCTGTACATCTAAAATTTCTATTTAAAAAAAAAAAACAAGCTTTCAACTATAATTTTTCTATTGGTCTTGTGATATACTTTGCTTTCAAAACCTATTATACTACCCAGCGCCACAGCTCACTTGGCTAATCCTCTGCCTGTGGCACTGGCACCCCAGGTTCTAGTCCCGGTTGGGGCACAGGATTCTGTCCCGATTGCTCCTCTTCCAGTCCAGCCCTCTGCTGTGGCCCGGGAAGGAAGGCAGTGAAGGATGGCCAAGTCCTTGGGCCCTGCACCCGCGTGGGAGACCAGGAGGAAGCACCTGGCTCCTGACTTTGGATCGGCACAGTGCGCCAGCCATAGCAGCCATTTGGGGGGTGAACCAATGGAAAAGGAAGACCTTTCTCTCTCTCTCTCTCTCTCTCTCTCTCTCTCTCTCTCACTATCTAACTCTGCCTGTCAAAAAAAAAAAAAAAAAAAAAAACCTGTAATATTTCTTCCCATATAAAGTGATCCACACGAATATGAAATTGTAACTTGAAATTATCCTGTAAAATTTTTTTCTTTTGTGCCTTTCACATGAAAAATAGTAACTTGATCAAATTGAATTGAATTCCTTCTTTGAAAGGAAGGAATGATGATAAAAGAACTGTATGATGAAGATGGAAAGAATGTTCAAACAGAAGTGACATTAGAGGACAGCTCTAAAGGCCTGGGATATAACAAGCAAAGCTCTTTACACCAACTCTCAAAATCCAGTAGAAACATCTGATTCAGTTATTTATTGATATATAGAAAACCAATGAAAATGCAATGGGTTCTTACAGGGTTCAGAACCTATATCCCACAAACCAATTAGGTCCAACACATGTTTTAGCACACCTGAGATCCAAGAATAGTGTTTATATTTTTAACTGGTTATTGTAAAAAAAGAATATTTTGTGACACATGAAAATACTATGTAACTCAAATTTCATTCCCATTTACATTAATAAAGTTTTATCAGTTAAAAAAAAAAAGCAGAAGGGCTGGACTCGTGGCTCACTGGGTTAAACCACCACTTGCAACCCACATCTGAGTGCCAGTTCCCATCCCCACAACTCCACTTCTCATCCAGTTTCCTGTTAATGTGTATGGGAAACCAGTAGAAGATGGCCCCAATGCTTGGAGCCCTGCCACCCACGTGGGAGACCAGGATGGAGTTCCTGGCTCCTGGCATGGGCCTGGTCCACTCCTGGCTGTTACAGGCATTTGGGGGAGTAAACCACCAAATGGAAAATCTCTACCCCCACACTCCAAGCACTCTGTTTTTCAAATAAATAAATAACAATTAAAGAGTAAAGTATTAAATATGATGGTTTCTCCTGCAAAAGTGGATATCAAAGGGTTGGTACTGTGGCACAACAGCTTAAGCTACACTACTGAATGCCAGCATCCCATATGAGCCCTGGTTGGAGTCCCAGCTTCTCCACTTCCTATCTAGCTCTCTGCTAATGCATCTGGAAAAGAAGATAAAGATGGCTCATGTACTTGGGCCCATGCCACTCATGTGGGATACCTGGATGGAGTTCTAGGCTGCTGGCTTTGGCTTGGCCCAACCCTGGTTGTTGCAGCCATTTGGGAAGTGAACAGGCAGTTAAAAGATATCTCTCTCTCTCTCTCTCTCTCCCCCTCTCACCCTCTCTCCCCCTCTCTCCCTCTCTCCCTCTCTTCCCCTCTCTCCCTCTCTCCCTATCTCCCTCTCTCCCTCTCTGCCTTTCCCTCTTCCTCTCCCTCTCCCGCTCTCTGTAACTCTGACTTTCAAATAAACAAGTCTTTTTTTAAAAAGTGGATATCAATCTAGTAGGCACCCATAGCATACATTAAAAAACAAATAGAAGGGGCTAGTGCTGTAGCACAGCGGGTAAAGTCCCCACCTACTGTGCCAGCATCCCATATGAGTGCCAGTTCGAGTCCTGGCTGCTCCACTTCCAATCCAGCTCTCTGCTATGGCCTGGGAAAGCAGTAGAAGATGGCCAAGTCCTTGGGCCCCTGCACTTGCATGGGAGACCTGGAAGAAACTCCTGGCTCCTGGCTTCTAATCAGCCCAGCTGGGGCTGTTGCAACCATTTGGGGAGTGAACCAGCAGATGAAAGACCTCTCTCTCTCTCTCTCTTTCTCTCTCTGCCTCTGCCTCTCTGTAATTCTGCCTTTCAAATAAATTTTAAAAAATTTTTAAAAGAATCTATATATTTTTAAAAAAGAAGAGTCCAGCAAATACCCATGATGCAAGAGAAGAGATTAGTAATTCACAAAAGAGAAGTAAGAGAACATCTCCCTTCGGTGTCTATAAAGTCAAAGATTGAGAACTTGAAGAACTAGCAAAGACTTATAAATGGAAGGTCAATGGCATTTGGTACACTTTAGACAGCAGGGGCAGAAAAGAAAGTTAAAATTGATAGAAATCATTCATAAAAGCATTTACAATTTTACTGAGGTATATTTTGACACTGCATTGCTGCCAAACCTGAAGAAGCACTCCATTTCCAAGAGAATTTTTAAAAATAAAATGTGCTTTACTACTCTATGAATCAGTTCCTCTCCATTGTTGGTGACAACTTTCAGAGAACGACAGCTCCCAGGCTCCCCTTGGGGCTTTGGGGCTCCTAATTTCTTTGGAAGAACTGTAGTCCAGACATTTTAAGCAATCACACAACAGTACAAATCAGCCAGGCTATATGCAGCTTAATGTGGCCTTGACCAACCAAAATGAATGATGAAATAACTCCTCAGCACTTTTAATGTTTATTTGATGCTTAAAAGGCAATAAAACTAAATAGTGCTACTAGTTGGACATTTTTAAATAACAGTTTTGATCATCTGTACTTTTCTCTTATGGTGTTTATTCCCATATATAACATTTTCTGCACCAAAATAAATGAATTTTTATTCCATTTTCCATGAACTTTTGATGTTCCCTCATACATAATACACACAGGAATGTGTACACATTCTTCTCTTAGAAATTGCTACTGAAAATGTCTAAAATTCACTTTCTTTGATTCCTGATGATCTTACCTCCTTTGGCAATATGTTCATCATTGACAAAAATGAGATGGTGTTTATGCAAGTGTTACATCCAGAGACTGAAAGTTTTGCCACTCTCTTAGGAAAAGTAATTGTGTATATTAACAGCCACTAACCCATTAAAGGTGCTAGATGAGGGGCTGCTGTTGTGGCAGGTTGGGCCTCTGCCTGGGACACTTGCATCTCATATGTGCACTGTTTCGAGTCTCAGCTGCTCCACTTCCAATCCAGCTCCCTGTCAATGCTCCTGGGAAAGCAGCAGAACATGGCCCAATCCCTTGGGTCCCTGGACCCACATAGGAGGCATGGATGAAGCTCCTGTCTCCTGGCTTCTGCCTAGCACAGCCCTGGCCATTGTGGCCATTTGGGAAATGAACCAGTGGACTGAAGATCTCTCTCTCTCTCCCCCTCTTTCTCTGTAACTCTGACTTTCAAATAAGTAAATAAATAAATATTTTTTTAAAAGAAAAAAAGAGGGTAGTTGGGCCGGTGCTGTGGCGTAGCAGGTAAGGCCATCGCCTGCAGTGCTGGCATCCTATGTGGGCAGTGGTTCGAGTCTCAGCTGCTCCACTTCCAATCCAGCTCTCTGCTATGGCCTGGGAAAGCAGTGGAAGATGGCCCAAGTCCTTGGGCCCCTGCACCCACATGGAAGACCCAGAGGAAGCTCCTGGCTCCTGGATTCAGATTAGCACAGCTCTGACCATTGTGGCCAACTGGGGAGTGAACCAGTGGATGGAGGCCCTCTCTCTCTCTCTCTTTCTGCCTCTCCTTCTCTGTCTAACTCTGACTTTCAAATAAATAAACAAATATTAAAAAAGAAAGATAGTAGTTTATTATCATAAAACACATCATTCTGCTTCTTGTTCTCTTTATAATTTCTACTTTATGCTAAGTTCTAAATGTAATAACAATACTTCTTTTTTCCTGTCTCCAATGCCACCAAATTATTTCCCCTAACATGTGAGTTCTTATCCTAAGGAGTCATTGATCAGCAGACAAGCCGCAAGTTTCCCTATAGGCATGTGATTCAAATCAACAAATAGAAAAGTCTCGCTGAAGGGACTTTCACATCAAAAAATGACACTATTGTCGATTTCAGTGAGCTCTGGCACAGCTGTTCCGCTTGTTGTTGCTGTTTTAGTCACTGAAATACTGCCACCTTCAGGAAGAAATGTGGGATTCTACCATTGCATTCTCAGTGGGGACCCTTAAGCCCAGACACTGCTCTTTTCTACCCTTTCTCTAAGCACAGCTGCGAAGTAGCCTAAGTTAATTTCCCAATATCTCTGACTGTTAGTAATCCATTTCTGTTGATATTTTTACATTAATGATTTTTGCTTCCTAACAGCTAGACATCACAGCGAAAAACTGTCCAGAAATCATAAATAGAACAGAATTTACTATTATGAACCAAATGAAAGATACTGAATAAAATCAGGTGTTAAATAATAAAACATGAAGAACACAAGCTCCAATGCATATTCTGCACTCACATAATAAGATAATCTAGAGACATGTGTTTAAGCAGTAATTTTAAAACCAATTTACACACTTTATAAGAAAAATATTTCCTTAAATGAACTAAATTGGGGCCTCTAAAATAGGAGTTTCTCCCTCTTTACACACTGGATCTTCCTAGTTTATCAGTTAACAGTAAATGCTTGAACAGCTCCCCATGTAGTAGTTCTTTTAAATGAATAAATAACTGAATGATATCCCATCATATTAAAAGTGGTTCTGTGCCAGTTTTCTGTGCCAGTTTAAGTCAAGCGTTTCAGTTTACATAAAAAGCATTCCCTACTTGCTCACCGTCTTCCGAGTTTATTGTTTTCTTGTACAAGGTCATCTCTGAGTACCATAATCTGTTCTTGGTCTAATTTTGCTACTTTTCCCTTTGCTTATTCTTTGTCCTATCTTCTTTCCCATCTTCCTCCTCTCTTTATTGGATTGTTTTTCCTTCGCTTAGAAAGTCCATTGTGCAGCGCCCCATCCTCTTCCGATCCAGCTCTCTGCTGTGGCCTGGGAGAGCAGTGGAGGATGGCCCAAGTGCTTGGGCCTCTGCACCCCTGTGGGAGGCCTGGAGGAAGCTCCTGGCTCCTGGCCCAGCCATTACAGCCATTTGGGCAGTGATCAGCAGACAGAAAACCTTTCTCTCTGTCTCTCCCTCTCTCTCTCTCTGTAACTCTGCCTCTCAAATAAATAAAGAAAATCTTTCTATAAAAAAAGTCCATTATAACTTCCTAATTTCTTTTATGCCCTATAAACAGGGTATAAAGTTTCTTCTTTCTGCTTTCTCTTTATTCAAAATCTGCTCCCTACTACCAGATAGTGCTAACACATATTTTTCAAAAAAACAGATTAAAAAAAATACAATGATCTTGAAATGTCACAAATATTTCACAAAAGGCTAATTATACAGTCTGACGGGAAAAGATACAGACACCAAATCTCCACTTATCTGAACCCTCTAAATTTGACAGTTACAAAGATGTTAGATGTCCTCAGATCAATTTTTTACATTGTATAAATTAAAACCTCACTGTGTTAATTTTGAAAGAACTATATTTACAAAATAATTTTGATGTTTACCTAAAAGAACTGACTAAAGAAAATAAGCACTACAAATCAAGATTTTGAAAAAAGATTATTTAAGGAGAATATATACTATCAGATATTAAAACAGATTATAAAATAAGGTTTATTTTTATTCATTTGAATATGTGTTAATATTTAATGTTTTAAATAAACATTAAAAATAAGGGATTTGGTGAAAAAAATGTAAAATCATTTATAATACCTATTTTCCATGAACCTTTTGAAGATGTTTCATACATAAGATGGAATAGTACTGAATCATTTACTAAGTTTAAAACACAAGGGCCGGCACCGCGGCTCACTAGGCTAATCCTCTGCCTTGCAGCGCCGGCACACCGGGTTCTAGTCCTGGTCGGGGCGCCAGATTCTGTCCCGGTTGCCCCTCTTCCAGGCCAGCTCTTTGCTATGCAGTGCAGTGGAGGATGGCCCAAGTGCTTGGGCCCTGCACCCCATGGGAGACCAGGATAATAAGTACCTGGCTCCTGCCATCGGATCAGCACGGTGCGCCGGCCACCACGGCCATTGGAGGTTGAACCAACGGCAAAGGAAGACCTTTCTCTCTGTCTCTTTCTCTCACTGTCCACTCTGCCTGTCAAAAAAAAAAAAAAAAAAAAAAAAAAAAAAAAAAAAAAAAAAAAACAGTTACAGGGCTGGTGCTGTGGCACAGTGGGTTAAAGCCCTGGCCTGATATGCCGGCATCCCACATGTGTGCTGGTTCTAATCCTGGCTGCTCCTCTTCTGATCCAGCTCTCTGCTGTGGCCTGGGAAAGCAGTAAAAGATGGCCCACGTGCTTGGGACCCTGCACCCATGGGGGAGACCCAGAAGAAGCTCCTGGCTCCTGGCTTCCTGGCTCCTGGCTTCAGATCAGCGCAGCTCTGGCCGTTGTGGCCAACTGGGGAGTGAACCAGCGGATAGAAGACCTCTCTCTCTGTCGCTACCTCTCTCTATAACTCTGTCTTTCAAATAAATAAAATAACTCTTAAAAAAAAAAAAACCACAGTTACACAGGGAACTGTTCAAGTATTTTATAAAGTGATTATAAATATAAAACTTTTACAGCATAATCGTAATTCTATACATAGAAAGGCCTTTGAAGTATTTGAACAGATGAGTAATACATTTTTGGATAAAATTTATTTTAAAATTTTTATTAATTTAAAAAAGCATGAAGACACACAGAGAGAAAGAGAGAGAGTGAGAGAGCACGCACACTTCTATCAACTGGTTCACTGCCCCAAATGCTGGCCACCCCCAGGGCTGGGCCTGGTGGAAGCCAGAAGCCGGAACGGGGTCTCCCACGAAGGTGTCAGAGACCCAAGTACTTAAGCTGTCACCTTTATCTTCCAGGGTGCTCATTAGCATGAAGCCAGATGTAGTATTTTTTGTATAATTGGATTTCCTAATACTGATATTTGTCATCTGCATAGAAAGTATATTGGTTTTTCACAAAAAGAAAGTGGGAATACTTTATTTGGAAATAAAGTTAGATGGCAAACTGATTTTTTAAATTCCTGTTTTGTCATTTTCTCTAATACAAGATGGCTATGTCACCCCCTCTCAGCCCCACGTATCCCAGCGCCCCGCTCCAGAGCTGGGTTAGGTACATAGGAATTTGGTTTCATGCCCGAGGCAATTAAACTGTAGAAGGTGGCATAGCCTTTCTCCTGGACTGCAGGTCCAGCTCTGCAGCGCTCTTCTCTGCTCACTTCAAGAGGAGCCCCAGCCTGAGAGGCGGCACCAGCTTCTCTCCTCTCCAGCCAACTGGATGTTTGCGGTGTGCCAGCTATGTCTTCCAACTACTAATAGAATCAAGGCAGTCTTCTAAACAAAAAACCAAAAAGCTTGAACCCAGCCACTCTGACATGGACGTATGCGACCCAAGCAGCGTCTTAACTGCTTTGCCAAACACCTGCCCCTACCAATAGCTTTTGGAAATTTAGAGTATGAAATTAGAGTATGATATTTTCTCATTTGCCTTCTTCTCCCCATGGGTGGAAAGAAAGGTGCTATGTAACAGCTCTATCCAATAGAAATGTAAGGAGGTACATATGTAATTTTAAACTATCTAGTAACTACAGTTTAAGAAAAAAGATGCAGGTAAAATCTATTGTAATAATGTTTTTAACTCAATACATCCCAATATTATCATTTCAACCTGAACTAAGTATTCAAAAAATTGAGGGCAGGTGTTCTGCACAGAGGTTAAGACTCCATTTGGGGTGTCTTTATCCCATGTTGTGGTCTGCAGGTTCAAGTCCCACTTGCTCCACTTCTGCTTCAGCTTCCTGCTAATGTACATCTTGGAGGCAGCAGGTGATGGCTCACATCCTTGGGTCCTTGCTGCCCACATGGGAGTCCCAGGTTGAGTTCTGAGCTGCTCGATGTGGCCTGGCGGAGCCCTGTTGTTGTAGCCATTTGGATAGTGAACTAGCAGATGGAACCCCTCTCTCCCTCTCTCTCTGTCTCTCTCTCTCTCTTTGATTCTCAAATAAGTAACTTTTAAAAAATTATTGATTGAGGCCGGTGCTGCGGCTCACTAGGCTAATCCTTGCAGCGCCGGCACACCGGGTTTCTAGTCCCAGTCGGGGCGCCGGATTCTGTCCCGGTTGCCCCTCTTCCAGGCCAGCTCTCTGCTGTGGCCAGGGAGTGCAGTGGAAGATGGCCCAAGTACTTGGGCCCTGCACCCCTTGGGAGACCAGGATAAGTACCTGGCTCCTGCCATCGATCAGCGCGGTGCGCCGGCCGCAGCGCGCTGGCTGCAGCGGCCATTGGAGGGTGAACCAATGGCAAAAAGGAAGACCTTTCTCTCTGTCTCTCTCTCTCACTGTCCACTCTGCCTGTCAAAAAAAAAAAATTATTGATTGATTTTATCCTTTTTATTATACTAAGTCATTGCATTCTGAAATGAATTTTGCATTTACAGCACATCTCAGTTTGGATGATAAATCTTCATTGGAAATACATGATCGCTATTTAGATTCATAAAATTTACTGCTGAAAAAATAGGTTTGCACGTTTTTCCACATATAATTAAGTTTTCCAAGAATTGACTTAAAATATGTTTTTAAATTTAAATAAGTAAAATTACAAATGAGTTAGCTAGGCCGGCGCCGTGGCTCACTAGGCTAATCCTCCGCCTCGTGGCGCCGGCACACCAGGTTCTAGTCCCGGTCGGGGCGCTGGATTCTGTCCCAGTTGCCCGTCTTCCAGGCCAGCTCTCCGCTGTGGCCAGGGAGTGCAGTGGAGGATGGCCCAAGTGCTTGGGCCCTGCACCTCATGGGAGAGCAGGAGAAGCACCTGGCTCCTGCCTTCAGATCAGTGCAGTGCGCCGGCCACGGCGGCCATTGGAGGGTGAACCAACGGAAAAGGAAGACCTTTGTCTCTCTCTCTCTCTCTCTCACTATCCACTCTGCCTGTCAAAAAACAAAACAAAAAAAAAATGAGTTAGCTAGATGTTAACTTATTGCACATGTCACCGCTTGCAAGGGGATTAATAGTAAAAAAATTTTTTTTAAGATTTAAGACAGAGTTACAGAGAGGCTGAGGCAGAGAGAGAGCGATAGACATCTTCCATCTGCTGGCTCACTCCCCAAATGGCTGCAAGAGCCAGAGCTGCACTGATCCGAAGCAAGGAGTCAAGAGCTTCTTCCAGGTCTCCCATGCAGGTTCAGGGGCCCTAGGACTTTGGCCATCTTCTACTGCTTTCCTGGGCCATAGCAGAGAGTTCGATTGGAAGTGGAGCAACTGGGTCTTGAACTGACATTCATATGAGATGCCGGCACTGCAGGTGGTGGCTTTACCCACTATGCCATAGCACTGGCCCAATAGTAAAATATGTATACTGTACACACTGCTTTATCAGGGAATACATCTGAATATACCTATTACTAGATAAGTTCAAATCTGAAATTTGATCACATCGAAAGAATGTGAATTGTATATCCTTACCTACTTTCTTGGTCTCTCTTAAATATCAATGAATCACATGTGTGTTGAGTTATTGTCAGCAAATTTGTCTATGAAAAGAGAAGCAATGTCAAATGCCCAAAATGAGGTATTACTCCCACCTGTCAGTTGGCAGCACAATTCCACTTCCCGTTACTGGATCAAGAGATGATTCAGACACTATATGATTTCTAACAGCAATGACCCAGAATATGAAAAGTGCAAAATACAAGCATATTGCTATTTAGAGTAAATGGATTTGTGACCTCACAGGCAACAGAACTTCCTCATATATTTGATAAGTCTAGCATGACCTAATGGAGTAGAATTAATGAACTATCCAGCGCTCAGCTGTGCTGTTCAGCTTGTCCATACAAATTGGACAAGCCCTTTATTATTAGAAGCCATTCCTCTGGTGGCACTAGTGATGGCAATATTTCAAGTCCATCACAAACTGGACTCAAATTTTTATACACTGGTAGGTGAAATTGTGTTCTGAGTACCAACAATCAAACAGCTAAAACAGAGCACACACACATGAATATGGCCACCAGCAATATTAACTGTTCGGAAAACATCATAGCATGGCAAATGCTTCTTGTCTTTCCCTGAATAAATGTATTCCCCCAGAGGATCATTGTCCTCACTAATAGTGTAAGTAAAAAATAAAACCAATGAGGATGCAATATGTATTACATGAGTGTACATGAACCACTAATTCAATGTGGCAATCAATCATCAACAAACTTTAATTGCTCTGAGTACCAGGTACTTCAACAGTTGTCAGGATACAACTCCGTGAACGATATAGTTTCTGATTAGGGAGATTAGATTTGGAGATAGCAAAAGATAATTAGCAACATAATTCAGCATGTAATTAAGTCATGGGTGAGTGATCCAAACAACTACTGTTCTAGGATTAGAGCAGTTTAGGATTAGAGATTTTCTCCAAGTGGTGTCCACAGAGACTAGGAGGTTCTGAAAAGTTAAAACTATCTTTCTTGGGGTACACATTGTGGCATAGCATGTTGAGGCCACCTACAATGCTGGCAGCCCATGTGAGCCCTGGTTAGTCTCAGCCACTCTGCTTCTGATCCAGCTCCCTGCTAATGAGCCTGGGAAAACAGCAGAAGATGACACAAGTGCTTGGAACTCTGCAACCGATGTGAGACTCAGATGGAATTCCAGGCTCGTGGCCCCAGCCTGGTCTAGCCCCTGCCATTGTGACCATTTGGGGAGTGTACCAGAGGATGGAAGACCTCTCTGTCTCTTCCTCTGTCTGTAAAACTCTGCCTTTTAAATAAATAAATAAATCTAAAAATGTACTTTTTTTTTTCATGAAAATACCTGTTGTCATTTGCCTTGTTCACTCTGTTAATGTTTTCAATGATGCTGGGTTAAACAAAGAAAGGCAGTGACATTAAACTGCAGTAGTACAGTAGTCAGCTCATTATCCAAGTGGGGTATGTTCCAAGGCCCCCAGCAGATGCCTGAAATCACAGATAGTACTGAATCCTACACACACACACACACACACACACACACACGGCTTTTCCCTCATACCTACACAACTATAGCAAAGTTCAATTTACAAATTAAGCACAACTAGAGATTAACAACAGGGACTAATAATAAAATAGAACAATTTTATAACCATATACTGTAATAAAAGTTATGTGACTATGGGCTTGCTTTATAAAAAACGAATCTTATTGCACTGTACACACCCTTTTTGGAAGATATGAGCTGCTACTTTGCTTACAGGATGAGATAAAATGAGGTGACTGATGTGGACATTGTGATGTAGTGTTAGGCTACTGGGACACATGCACTGCAATGCTGTGACATTTGATCTGATAGCCAAAATAATCTAGGGACTAAGTGACTAACAGGTAGGTAGCACATACAGCACTGATATGCTGGGCAAGGGGATGATTCACATCCCAGACAGCATGGAGCGTGTCAGTGTGAGATTTCATTACACTACTCAGAATTTCATGTACTTTAAAATATATCAATTGTTGATTTCCATAGTTTTCCACTTAATTTTTTAGGTTGTAATTGACCAAAAAATTGCAACCATAGATTACAAAACCCTGATAAAGGAGGACTATTATAGTCACTGTATTCTTCACCACTGTATACTTGCAGTAACAAATATAGAAATTAGTTTCATTTAAGAATGTACACAAGCAGGTGGGTATTTGGGGACATAGTTAAGACACCATTTAGGATATCTGCATCCCATATCAGAGGACCTGGGTAGGATTCCCAGTTCTGCTTCTGATCCCAGCTTCCTGTTCATACCCACCCTGGGAGGTAGCATATGATGGCTCAAGTCCTTGAGTCTCTGACATCCATGTGGGAAATTCTGATTGAATTCTGGACTCCTGGCCTCAGGCTGGACCAGTCTCGGCCGCTTTGGGCATCTGGGGATTGAACTAGCAGTGTTCTCTCTCTCTCCCTCTCTCTCTCTCTCCTTAAAAATAAAAAGAATGCAGTAAAATTTCTTACTGTTATTAAATCCTGATCCTCTTGGTTAGGTTTTTTTAATAGTCTGTAGGACAAAATGGGAGTTTATTTAATATAGTGGCTGTCTAGGAAAAGCATTAATGCATTGACTTTGCAGGTGAGCTAGTCATTTTTTTTTTTTTGATAGAATGACATTTTTACTTGAAAGAACAACTGAGTCATAAGACAAAATGATAGTTATTCAGACGTGAAAATTTAACAGATTTTTCTCAGAAATAAACAATGTGAGCCTGTCACCTTGAAAAACAACCAACAATACTTCTTGACAATGACACAACTTAAACTCACAAGCAAAATTTAGATCAGTGGAAAATTTGTGTCCTGAAATGTAAAATTTATTATAATGAAATATATTCTATGAAAATGATATATTTGATATTGTATGATGAAATACACAACATTGGAACATCTGCCTAGTTTGATAAACCACAGATTCCCAAATGACAAAAGCATACTCATACATGAGTAAAAGATACACGCAAAAGACCTATAGATTTTTTTTTTTTTTTTGACAGGCAGAGTGGACAGTGAGAGAGAGAGACAGAGAGAGAAAGGTCTTCCTTTGCCGTTGGTTCACCCTCCAATGGCCGCCGCTGCAGCCGGCGCACCGCGCTGATCCTGGCAGGAGCCAGGAGCCAGGTGCTTTTTCCTGGTCTCCCATGGGGTGCAGGGCCCAAGCACCTGGGCCATCCTCCACTGCACTCCCTGGCCATAGCAGAGAGCTGGCCTGGAAGAGGGGCAACCGGGACAGAATCCGGCGCCCCAACCGGGACTAGAACCCGGTGTGCCGGCGCCGCAAGGTGGAGGATTAGCCTATTGAGCCACGGCGCCGGCAAGACCTATAGATTTTAATGGAAAAAGTGCATGAAGAGTTTATTGATATATACTTAAATACCATATTGAAACTATTTTAAAATTACTACTTGAAGGATGTTGGAATAACATCAAAGATTACCCACAATTATCTGAAAAAACTACTAAAACATTCTTCCCTTTTCCAACTATACAAGGGCATTTAAAAATTTGTGGAAGATGGAAAGATGGAAGAAAAATTAAGAAAAGATTAAAATATAGGTTTATTTTCATACAAAAATAAAATTCATTCATAATTTTTCAAAATGCAGATTTTCCATGAACTTTTTCAAGACCTGTTGCTTATCTCTTTGAGGCCATATTTTCTTCCTACATTTCAAACTACACCACATATAGGTGGAATGCAGTCACAAATATGAGAATCCAGCTGTCTCGGGCAAGCCAGATATCAAAGAGACTTGCAAATAAAAAACAGTGTTTTTCTCAGTTTTTTTGTTTGGTAAAGCATGGTTATTTTCATAAAAAAATAGTTTGGTTCATATGTAATAGGGTTTGCCATTATTATTAAACAAGTAACAAATAAATTTCAAAATACTTCTCCAGTTAAGTAACAAATAAATTTCAAGACATTTCTCCAGTTTTAATTTCTAATACAGTAAGTGTCAATGATGATATCCACATAAACGCACAGAAACAATAGCTTTGTGAGGATCTAAGACGAAAATATTTGACACTGGACTAGAGAACAGAGAGCAAGGAGGAGGAGCTAGGAAAACTATTCTCTGGGGCACACTGCACAATCTCCAAACAAATCTCTCCTCCTCCAGCACTTTATGATTCCAAATGAATGGTGTTGATGACTTAAATATGACCAGCTCTACGGCCATACCACCCTGAACATGCCTGATCTCATCTAAATATGACCAACTTGGACTAATATACTTCACATAACAATATATTGCACCTGTGGAAATGCAATATAAAATTCCAAGTGGAACTCCTTTATAATCACAGATCTTTCAGTGAGTGGCAGAATAACACATAGCACACTTACATGTGACTTATGTATATTACAAGAGATTTTAGTGTATATTGGTGGTTGTTTTTCATATCCAAAGTCTCCCTTTCAATATTTATTGTTATCAGTTTTACATAGATCAGATATGATTAAAAATATATCACAAACTACATTTATTTAGTAATAGCTGATTCATTTTTTCCTATCTTAGGTTATCTGACTATACACCTCTTTATGTATGCAATGCCAGACCAACAAAAAAGCCAACGGAATTTTAGTTAATATATCTGCAATAATCATGAAATTTCTGATTAGACTTCTGAATTTTCAAATACATTGTGGACGCCTCCTTGCCCCATAATTACCTCCATAAATCATCTGGAATGACAGAAACTGAAGGTTGAGAGCCCCTGTGGTATGTAGGTGTGTTTGTGTTTCTGAAGTTACTTTTTGTCACTAAAATAAGTTTGCCTTTTTTTTTTGTTCAGTCATCAAACACCTGAGAGTTTAGGACTTTTATTCTGCCAAAGGCCATTGGATATTTATAACATCATCCACAGGCCATACAAAATTATCAACTTCAAAATTAACCTGTGGTAGATTTGTTGAATTTCGAGTCCTGACTGCAGTTGCCTTGGCAAGGTCTTCTACAGTGGGCAGGACACTGTCCACCTCTGGGACACGCTGCGGGTTTTGAGCCCACAACAAGAATGTTTAAAGCCCAGGGTCAAGAATCGAAAGTGACTTTCCTTTGACCACTTCAGTTGGTGCATACGAGATGACTTGCTTAAGCTCTTTTCACACCAGGTTCCTTATATGTAAAATAGAACCATTGTTATCTGCTTTGTCTAGCTATCTTGTGGCACAGGAAATGGTAGACATTATTTAAAAGAAACATTTGTGATTGGCTCTTGGTACAGTTTTTGCCCCTCCAAAACAGGGAGTAAAATATGTGCCTATGCTCCTTGTGCAATTGCTTCTATACACACTATTGGTCCTTGACAAACGTCACAATTGTTTGGTTTTCTCTTTACGCACAGAGAACAACCTGTGTTCCTAGGTCCAAGGGTGAACCCCTTCTGGTGGCTCCCAGTGTGTTGTTAGCCCTAGAAGTAGCTGGGATGCTGGTTTCTCTTAGGATTTTGACCCCAATTTGAAAATCTCATTCAGATTTGCTCCCCATTCTGGACCATAAATTAGTCCCTTCCTTCTCATCTTTCAATTCCTCTCCAATACAAATTTAAGATTTTCCTGCAAGTTTTAATCAGTATTCATCATCATTTTGAGAGTCTATATTCTGAAATAATGATATCCACTTCCTGTGTTAATGAAACTTCTGACAATTAAGTATGCTACTGAATCTCTTCCCTGTGTAGCAATTATGGCTGCATTTCTAGAATTTGCTATGGTGTTGTAAAAATTGCATTGAAAGTAAACATCATCAATATGTGCTGTGCATTATTGTAATAAAATTAAAACATCATAGTACCATGTTGTGATAAATTCTGTAATTAAAGATTAATCTGTGGACATTCCAAAGGTATTTCAGGGATTAATTAGCATTTTTAATTGCGCATGAGATGTATACAGTAAAGGCATAAACTTGCTGCTATTACATATTTTTTCATTAGACAATTTTTATCAGTTTAAAAAGCTAATTAAAGATCATTGTAATAGCCAATCTCAAAATTTTTACATTTTTTTACATTTTTATTTTCTTCAAGAAAAAAAGCACTTCATTAAAGTTTTTTTTTAATTTCATTCTTTAAAAAATTCTTAACATCCCTAAAAATTGTACATAGGTACGGGATACCAAGTGATGTTGCCACACATAATATAAACTGTGGAATGTCCAATCAGGGTAAGTGTATCTATCTGCTCAAGCATTTAACATTTCTTTACAAAACACCCCGCAAACCCCAATTTCTAGTTCTACATTTTGATAGAGAAATATACAGTACATGTTCCGTAGTCACTCTAACGCACAGCCGAACCCCAAAACGTCTTACTCCTCTCTAGCTACACTTCAGAGCCTGTTCATCCATCCCTTCCCCTCCCCAGCGCCAGGTAGCCGCCGGTATACTTTCAGCTGCCACGGGATCCACTTTTGGGTTCCTTTCTGAGGGCGCGTGGAACTGAAGAGACACGCTGCCTCCCTCATAGTTCTGATGACTGGAGCGCGGCGGCTCTCCGAGGTAGGTTTTCAGGAAAACGCAGCCAGCCCTTTACGAATCTTTCCAGCTCCGGGCCAATCCCAACCGACGCCTCCCGGTGCTGGCGCGCGCGCGCGCGCACACACACACACACACACACACACATCCGACTCCTCCTGGTGCTGTCGCGCGCGCACACACACACAGACACACACACAGACACACACACAGACACACACACAGACACACACACGCCCTGGCAGAAACCCGCCGAGTCCTCCCAGTTTCCCTTCCGCCAGTCTTTACAGTAATCAAACGATTCCATGGATCAGTAGTTCCCAACTTCTTCTGATGGGAGAAGCTCCTTGACAATTCAGACTAATTTAACAAGCACCCCACCACCACCATCATGCAAATGTAGCCGTACTTTTAAATTGTGTATCGATGGAGAAAACTTAATGATCAAAAACTCCAGTGGATTCTGTGAAGCACTTTCAAGTGGATGTGCGTGCTATCGATCATCGCATTTCCACACATCTTATTTATGTATACTGCACGCTCCGTGTACGGCTTGGAGCACAGATGGCATCGCCCAGGCCTTGCGCAAGGAGAGCCCGGGGACGCCCAGGGACAGAGGCCGCAGGCTGGCAGCTGCGTGGAGGACGCAGAGGCGCTAGGTGCTGCCTTCCACGCCGGATTCCCAGGAGACAGCAGGGCGCTCTGCCTGCACACTGCCGAGGCATCGTAGCGCATCTGCTGCCCCCTGTCGGCTGTGAGAACACGCACCCGACCCGGGTTTAGAATCCACTGCAGGAGGCCTGGAATAATAGAATCTTCCAGGACTCCGCAGCAGCCGGGGAGAACTCAGAGCCTGCCTTCCGCAGCGCCGGCCGCCTCCGGTGGGTGCAGCTGTTAGCAAGTGAAAGCGCGGCTGCCGGCGGCTGCAGGGAACGCTGAGAGAGAGGAGGTGGGCGTTGGTGGGGGGTGTCCGAGACACAGTCCCGCTTCGATTTAGGTTTTCGCCCTCCCAAGTCGGCAGGCGGAGGGAAATCGGTTGCCCCCCGCCGGCACGAGGCGTTCAGGGGCGCACAGCATGGTGTTTGCCCAAGCCCCTGAGGCTCCTGGCCGCTCCTAGGACACGAGTCCACGGAGCCCGGCCGAAGAGCTGAGGCCGCCCCCTACCCCGCACCGAGAAGCCAGCCTCAGCTTTGTCCAGGAACGCTGCGGTTCCGCCGGTCCTTTCGCTGGCCAGAGGCGCATGCTTCGGGAAAGTAAAACAAATACTGAGAGGGAAGCGCCAGGGTACGGCGCTTCCGCTGATGCCTGTCGGTGTGCAGTTCCCTCCGAGGACTCCGCCAAACTGCCAGGAACACCGAGCGCGCGGGTGCTGGTTCCGCACGCCGCTCTCTCTCCCGTATTGTCATTATTCTCCCCCACCGCATTTCCTCCTCCCGGCACACGCGCCGCACACACACTCGGCTGTACCCTAACTTGTTCCCTCACGTCCATATTTGCCTCGCGCTTGTGGGAAGAAGGTTAAGAGGTGGACGAAGGAGGGCGAGTGGAAGAGGGACGAGGAGACAGCGGTAGGACAGGCTTCCAGGCCACAGTGTTTGTAGCGCGGGCTCGGTGGCGGGGCGTCCTCGGGGGCGCAACTCAAAGCTCCCAGTTCGCGCTCTCGGCGCGAGGGTCGGCGCCCTTAAGCTGCCAGGGGCAGCCGGAGACCCGGATCCACTCGGTCCCCGACCTCCGCGCCGAGAGGCTGCCCTCCAGTGTCGCTGGAGTCTTCGCTGCCTCCGTTCCTCCTTCCAGCCCAGCCGTGGCGGCACTCGCCGGCCATGGCCCGGCCAAGTCCCCGCTCCGGGGCGGTCGCAGGTGCCCCAAGAGGCTCCCCGCAGCGGGAACGAAACGCGGGGCTGCCCAACCCCTCCTTAGCGTCCCGCTCGGAGTCTCCGTCACAGGGCGGAGGGCCCCTGGCTGAGGCGCTCCGCTTTCCCGCGGCCTCTGGGCGCGGCGCACAAGGGCGCGGGCGGGCGGGCGGACGGCGGCAGCCAGGAGGCGGAAGGCGCGGCGCGGCCACGGTCACGGCCGCCGCCGGGTCTCGGGCGGAAGCGCGGGCTCCGGGGGGAGGGGCTGCCGCGCCCCGCGGGGGCCCTGGACTGCCGGCGCAGGAGCCCACCCAAGGCAGGGCTGAGTCCTGCTCGGGTTCAGCGGCGACCCCACGTGCCGCGCAGCGAGGCGGAGCCCACAGATGCCCTCCCGGCTGTGCAGACGCTGAGCCGTCTCCCGGGCGCGCAGGGCCCAGCTACGAGGCCGGCTGTGCCGGCGTCTGCCACCTCCAGGACCCGGAGCCGCCAGCCCCAGCCTAACGGCAAGCTGCGACTTCCCGGATGGGGCCATGCTTTTCTTCCAGGACAATCAGGGCTCCTCCCCTCGCGGCAATCTTTCTAGGAGGACACCTCCGCGGATTCCCAGGCGGTCCCCCCCCCCCCCCCCCCGGGACTACACTGGTAACTCCTCTCACGGAAAAGAGCCACACGCTCTTCGGCGAGGGACCACACCCCTCCCCCAAAGAAAACAAACACTTAAGTGTGCATGGATTGTCTTGAGCCGGTTAAGGGGAAATCCAAGTTCGCGGTGTTTTTTTTTTTGTTTTTTTTTTTTTTTTTTGCCCCGATTTTCCTGCTTGTTAAAAGTTAAGGTCCTGTTTTCTGCTTGGACAACAGCACGGAAAATGGAAGAGTGGCCTCTTTGTTTGTGATTCGAAATCGACTGTAATGATAGTGACTTAGATAATCCCACGGCATCTTGGAAGATAAAATGGAGATGCGCACCTAGGTGATAGCCATATGTATCACGCTGCCGCTACGACAAGCCCGCCAACAGAGCCCCTCACATTCCTTGCATGCCTCTCTTGAGCCCCCTACTCCAAGGGAATTTTATCACTTAATTATGGTTTAAGTGTCATGAGGCTGACAGTCCAAAAGTAGGCATAATGTAAAATTGAACACAGTATTTAAAAAGTTCTCTCAAACTAGCTTTGTCTTCCTTAGGGAGGTAATTCCTGAGCTAATAACTTTCCCATCTGTGAACAAAAGAAAAAGTTGCTGAAAACAAACAAACAAAAAAACTTCAGTTTTTTTATTCAATAGGTATTTATAGAGCTTCTACCTTCTAACACATGCAGTCACACATGCACCCATCGTGGGTTTCACAAGTGATAAAGGAAAGCATCTGTTGAATGCATGGTGTATGACAGGTAATACGCTTGCTATTTTAAAAGCATTCTATCATTGTACCCTTGCAGGAACAATATGAAGTAGTTAGTGTTATTGTTACTCCTGCTTTGCATATGAGAAAAATGAGATACTGGGGACTTAACCACACTTGTGATAGATCGCCCAGTTAGAAAGTGGCAGAACAGGGCTTATAGGAAGTCCTGGAGTTCAACCACTACACTGTGTCCCTAAATCTGTATATTTTGAAACCACCTCAAGTGAACTGGTTGCAAAGTGGAACTAGGAAAGCGTTGCTATAATCCCACTCCCTCAATATCCTGATCAGAAGAGAAACCCAAAGAAGTGGTGTGTCCTAAAGCCACACAATGAATTACAGAATGAAATCTAGCAAGCCTCCTCCTTGGCTGTCATCCTTTCTACCATCCAAGCACACTGGATCAGTCTAGGAGGAGTCAAAGAATGCAAATAATTCAACAACTACAATAAACATACAGTCATATCTTGATTATCCTTAGCTTCCTCTTCTAATTGCTTGCCTTCTGGATACTGGACTGTTATCTAGTTTCTCTCCCAGAGGGAGAGGGAAACCGGGTGAAACTCAATTATTTTATTTCTGCCAATGTTAACTGGTATGAACTCTAATATTAAAAAGGAAAAAAAAAGCCAGCGAGGATTCATGGCAGTGAAAGCCAGCACAAGTTCCTGAAAGGCCTTCAGGTGATCCCTGGATTTGGGTTTTACATGCTACCAATAACTCCAGTTGCTACAGCAAAAACTTGAAGGCTGGGTGGGGAAAGGGGAAGAGGCAAAATAGATGCTCCCCAGGCAATGCTACAGTTTTCTGCTAGTTGAAAAAAATACTGAGCATATTATTTGAAAATATAATTAAGATACTGTTAAAATATAACTAGATCCTGTTTTCTAACTTTTGGACGGATTATAGTCCCGCACCTGTTTCCCAATACCTGACACCTAAGTGTCTAAACTCAGCTGAGCAACCAGTTTAATATCCATCATCCAGGGGCTTCCAGTGCTAGCTCATCACTGTTCACCTGTCTCTTTTTGATGGCTTCAGTCACTTTATCAACCACACATCTATATTTTCTTTTGGCTAAGTTACGATTATTTACGTGCTTTTGACATTTCTTAGGGAAAGAGGACCCAGAACTCTTCCCCACTGATGGCCTAAGAAGTTACTGAGGGGCAGAGAAAATTGAGCAGCTTAAGTCCTCAAAATCAGTTTGTGGATTATTCATTCATTTATTCAACAGATGCTTTTCCAACGTTCATTACATGTCAGAGTCTGTTCCAGGCAATCACCTCTTAGACCTGTGGAGAAACCTCAATAAACCTAAATGACCCTAATAAATTACATCACCAGTTGTGTTGGGTGCAGAATTTCCTACTGTGGGCAAGTGTTTTCTATACCATCCTGGACCTCAGGGACCAAAACCAGTCACTCAAAGTGAAAATTTTCCATGAACAAAATTTCCATGTCAGGTTGATTCTTTAGTGAATAAGGAGCTGTGTGTATATTTATACAAAATTCAAAAAGTAATTGCTAAATATTTAACAGCACTTCTGCAACACAAATATGTATACCCATAGATCACTTACCTGAAAAATGGGCTCACATTAACAAGCTGACTCATCTAAGAGATGATCAAATCTAGAAAGGTTCACTTAGCATTCACTATAATAATACTGTGACTATCTTATATGTTTCTTTAGATATATTAGTAATGTTCCTATGCTTATAACAGGTAATTAATTAGGAAGAAGGCCTAGGAGGTAGTAGTTATTAATATAATGTCTTAGCATCATTAAAGCATACTTTGCACATCACCAGGGAGGGGAATCTGGAACATGAGATTCTTCGGTGTTGAGTAAAGTAATGTGAAATACAGCAAGCAATGACAAACTAACAATGTCTATACTCCAGAGGAGAGATTGTCTTCTCTAATAAAGACATTTTGGTAGCTCTTGGAGCAAAAAACATTTCTTAGATAATAAATTTGAGGAAAGGGGATATAAAAAAAATCCCCTTTGCTAGTACCTTGTGAATAATTTTACCTGGTCCTTCATAAGTAATACGGGTATGTAGTTTTGTTGTAGGTTTTTTGTTTGTTTGTTTATTTAACTTTCATATCAGGGAAATGCTGGCACCATAAGAAGAATTAGGAAATCTTCCTTTTTCAATATTATGGATGAGTTTGAAAGGAATTGATTTAATCCTTCCTTTAATTTTAATGGAATTCACTGATGAAACCATATGATTTTGAACTTTTCTTTTTGGGGGCATTTTTTGCTTACTGATTGTTACTGATAGCACTGTCCAAAATTCTTGCAACCCTAACACCCAATGTGACTGTATTTTGATATGAGCTTAAAAGAAGGCAATTAAATTTAAAGGAGCTCATAAGAATATGACCTTAATCAATAAGACCTGTTTCCCTATAAGAAGAAATAGAAGCAAAATAGGTTCCTCTCTCCATGCACACACAGAGGAGCAGCCAAGTGAGAACATAACCATGAGATGGCCATCTGCAATTGAGAAAAGAGCCCTCACCAAGAACAATTCTCCTGTCACTCTCACTTTGGACTCTTAGCCTGGAGAACTGTGAAAAAGTAGATGTCTGAGAGATTTGTGTGGATTATGCCATAAAAGTTATGTTCTATAACTATAAAAGATGTATATATTCTATAACATTATATTTATATATATTTATATATAAATATATATTTATATATAACATTATATTTATATATTTATATGTTCTGTAACATTAAAAGATTTTAACCAAAAAAAAAATAAGAACTGCACTTTTGGTTTTTTTTTTCCTTTGGTGCCACTTGGGTCATTTTTGAAAATATTTATTTATTTACTTATTTATTTATTTTAAGATTTATTTATTGTTTAGAGAGAGAGATAGAATCTTCCATATGTTGGTTCACCCACCAAAGGAGCTTCATCTGGGTCTCCAATGTGGGTGGCAGAGGCCCAAGCACTTGGGCCATCTTTCACTGCTTTTCCTAGGCACATTAGCAAGGAGCTGGATCAGAAGTGGAGCAACCAGGACAGGAATCGGCACCCATATGGGACGCCAGAATTGCAGGGGACAGCTTTACCCACTTCACTGCAACAAAAGCAACCAAAAATATCTGGTCAAGTGTCTGAGTAGTTTAGGCCCCTTTGAATGCCCTCAGTAGTTATCACCATCAGCATCCAAGTGGCTTAGGTGCAGGAGTTTGGCACAAGAGTTAGGATGTAGCTTGCGAAGCCTGCATCCCATACTGGAGTGCCTGGGTTTGAGTCCTGGCTCCTCGAAGTCCAGCTTCCTATGAATGCACACCCTGGGAGGCAGCAGGTGATGCTTCAAGTACTTTTGCGTCTCTGGTACCCACAGGGGAGACCTGGATTCAGTCCCAGGCTTGTAGTTTTGGCCTGGTCCAATCCTGGCTTTTGTGGGCATTTGGGGAGTGAACCAGAAGATAGAAAATCTCTCTCTCCCTCCTCCTCCTTCAAATAAATTGAAAATAAATAAATAGGCCGGCGCCATGGCTCACTAGGCTAATCCTCCGCCTAGCGGCGCCGGCACACCGGGTTCTAGTCCCGGTCGGGGCGCCGGATTCTGTCCCGGTTGCCCCTCTTCCAGGCCAGCTCTTTGCTGTGGCCAGGGAGTGCAGTGGAGGATGGCCCAGGTGCTTGGGCCCTGCACCCCATGGGAGACCAGGAAAAGCACCTGGCTCCTGGCTCCTGCCATCGGATCAGCGCGGTGCGCCGGCCGCAGCGCGCCGGCCGCGGCGGCCATTGGAGGGTGAACCAACGGCAAAAGGAAGACCTTTCTCTCTGTCTCTCTCTCACTGTCCACTCTGCCAGTCAAAAAATAAAAAAAATAAATAAATAAATAAATAAATAAATAATCAAAGTAGGTTAAACTAGGAGAGTAACACAACAGATGAAAATCCATATTCAAGTCTTGACTTCGCCATTTGTCAGCTTTGAGACCTGCTTTGCGTCTTTCCTCTTTTGGGTCACTTGCTTGCAGAACAGGTGTATCTCTGCTGTCCTGCCTACTGTTAGGCAGGTACTGTGAGAATCAAGTGTCCTGGACATGACACTGCGTTGTGACCTGCACAAAGCTTCAAATATGTGTTTCTGATGCAGGTCACAAAATAATTAAGATATATATTCCTTGAAATGTAACAATAGAAATATTCAAATAGATTCTTCGATTTGCTCACAGAATAGAAGTCTTTGATTCAGATACCAAAAAACCACTTTCTCAAATATTTGTCCGTTTTATTTTGCTCTGCATTCGAGCAATTGTAAAGTGAGTTGTGATGCTGCCATAGCTACCAAACAATGCCTACTCTGATGCCTAAATTTGTGTAGAATGCACCTATGTAGGAACAATTGAGTTCTCTTGTCATTTTATATAATTTATTTTACCATGAGTTTACTTAATTTTGTTTGCTAATTTATTTTATTGGATTCATTATTGGCCTTAAACAAAATATCTATGGGGAGAATTGGGAGACAAAAGTCAAAAGGTACAAAGTTTGAATTATATTGGATTCATATCTAGAGAAGCAATGCACAAATAGGACTATTGTTAATAATATTATATTGTATGCTGAAATTTTCTGAGAGTAGCTTTTAAGTACTTTTACTATAAAAATGAAACTGTGAAATGATGCATATGTTAATTTGTTTGACTGTGATGCCATTTCATTAGGCATATGTATATCAAAACATTCTTTCCTACTTTAAATATATACAATAAGAAAATGTATAAATCTTGTAGCCGCTCATGCAAATGTTTTGAGTTTACATATGAGGCAGATGTGAAAATTGAGGAACAAAGTTTTCTGTTGCTAGATTTTCACTATTGTGAAACATTTTTTCCTAAACAAAAGCATGCTACACATTTATAATGCTAAACTAGTACTGTTGAAGTGAGACAAAAATGTATAAATTTTTAAAAGCTGTGTAAGAATGAGGCAACAAGGGGCATCATAACTCAAAATAATGCTCATTTATTTTTAAATTTTTATTTCTTTTTGATTTATTTGAAAGGCAGAGAGACAGAAACAGAGAAAGATCTTCTATCTGCTGTTTCACTCCCCAGACGGCCGCAACAGCCAAAGTTGTGCCAGGCCAAAGCCAGGAGCTGGGTCTTCCATACGGGTACAGGGGCCTAAACACTTAGGTCATTTTCTGTTGCTTTTCCCAGGCCATTAGCAGGAAGCTGCATTAGAAGGGGAGCAGCTGAGACTCAAAACGGAGCCATATGGGACTCCAACATTGCAGGCTGGGGCTTTGCCTGCTACGCCACAGCGCCAGTCCCCAGTATGGGCCATCTTACTGCTATACCAAATGCTTGTCCCAGCAATGCCCATTTCTTAACATCCAGCTAAGTTTTCTTAAATAAGACATGTCAGCTTCATTTTGCATCTCTACATGTCCTTATGTTTCTTGTTTCATGATTAAAATGTGTATCCTTGTCATAAGAGCATTAACATGCCTCTCCTTCTCACCACCTCCTAACTACTGCAATAGAGGAAATTGTTGCATAATGGAAATATTTTTAAAAACAAAGATAATTATTTTGAGTAAAGAAAGAAAATCTTTGAGCAACACTACCCTAAATAAGTTACATAAGAATCGGATGCAAAATTAAATTCCGTACTTCTTTTAAAATCTTTGTGAAGTTAGAATGGCCCCGAGTGAGCTGCAGAATTGAACTCCTGTCTAACAGTAAAGAAACCAAGCTGGAGATGGCTCTGGATCTCTCTGAGGTGGGGAGGGCAAGTGACTGGCAATTCTCATCTCCTTGCAGCTAGGAAGTGATGGTCTCTGGAGGATTTCCTGGGAAGGTGGAAAAGCGAGTAATGTTGAGCTCCGGGGCTGCAGAGGTACCAGAAGGGGGAGGCGGGGTGTAATAATAGCGACTGTCTGGGAGGGCATGAGAAAGACATTCCTCAGAGGCTCTTGTTCAAGAACACTGGGAAACACCCCCTAGAATTATAATACCTCTTCAGGTTTATGACTGTATTTTCCTGAATAACTTGGTGCATTAAACGGTTCTTAAGGGGACAGAATAGAAGATTGGTACACATCTACACAAGAGTATTCTGGATGATGAAAGAAGGGGTTGAAGGAGGCACTGTGCCAATTAGGGAATTTCATGAAGAGAAGTGGCTTAAGGGTCACAGAAAAGAAGGATGATGAGCAGGCAAACCCTCCCAGCCTCTCCACGGCTCCAGGTCATTTGTAATTTTCTTCTGTCTCCCATCTTACTTGAAGAATAGCGGGCTGATGTCTTGCTTTCCTTGGTTCAGGCCTCCAAGCTATTTGAGAGGGATGGGTTTGCACACAAGAGCTGTGTAGCCACAGTATTCTCCAGAATTCAACAGTGTGACCAGAGTGGGGTGGATAGGCTAGATCATGGGGCAGGCTTGGAACACCCCACATTCCTAACCTCAGTGCTTCACCTTCAGAATTCCCTCCCAGCCCCGGATGTGTAAATCTGCAAAATGTATCTTATAGTACATAGACTCACAAACAAAACATAAAATTTAGGTTTTACCAACCCGTCATAAAAATTTCAGAACATGGTGATACATAACCAGCAGCTCAGTTTTTGGAGACTTTGCCTATGGCATATTAATTGATGATTAGTAAAATGTAAATAATAAAACTTCTTTGAGCAATGAAAAACTAGTAAAGGATGTGAGGGTTTTTTTGCTAAGGATGAACTCATGTCACAGCTAATTTCTGGAACACCCTCTCCATACCAGGCTCTGTTCTGGGGCCCTAAGCAGGAAGGTGGAGAATCTTCTTTTTGCCAGGGGCCATTTGGATATTTATCATTCATAGGCCACGCAAAATGATCAACTTAAAAATTAGCCTGCTATAGATTTATTGAATTCGGAGTCCCACCTGCAGTTGCCTTGGCAGGGCCAGACCAAATGATTTTGTGGGCCTCATGAGGCCTGTGGGCTGGATGTTTCTCACTCCTGCAAGTGAGAGCAATGAACCAAACTGACAAATATTATGAAAATAAAATCTACAATGAGCCAGGTGGTTCTAAGTGCTGTGGACAAAAATAAAGCAGGGAAGGGCAATGGGGTGGGCCTGTAATTGTTAAGAAGCCTGCACACAGAGGGTGACCTTTATTAATGACCTGAAGGAGTGCAGCACGGAGCAAAAACAGGGCAGGCAGGGAGATGTAGCAGGTGCCAAGGCTCTGAAACACGAGTGTATCTGACATGCACAGAAGAGCAGGGAGACCAGCATAGCTGGAAGGCAGAGGGGTTGGGGAGAGGTAGGAGACGAGGTCAGAAGTGATGGCTGGACACCATGGACAGGACACGTAGCACCTTGAGATCACTGCAGGGACTTGGCCTTTATTCTGAATGATTGGGGAAGATTCTAAGCAGAGCTAAGACATACAGCTGCTTGTGCTTTATCAGGATCACTCTATCTGCTGTGTGAGGATAACTAAAAAGAGATAGGGTGGAGGCAGGGAGACAGGAGACACTGCAGGGCCAAGGGTGAGGGGGTGGCAGACAATGGCAGCAGTGGAGGTAGGCAGCAGTGCTTTATGTATTTTAAAGGTAGAGCTGACAATATTTCCTGATAGCTTGGAAGGTCAGAGTGTAAGAATGAGAGGAGTTTTAGAAACAAATAATAATAATAAAAAAAAAACGCTTAACTTATGGCCTGAGAGACTGACAGAGTTACCATTATAAAATTGGAGAACACTGTATAAAGAGCAGGTTTGGAGAGGAACATCAGAACATTTCAAATTAAAAAATAAGTATCCCGATGTAATCAAATGGAGAGAGAGGGGATAGGCAACTGGATACACAAGTATGAGGCTCAGGGGGGAAGTCTGAGCTGGAGAAGACATTGAGGAGTCCACTTACAGCCCTGTGAGTGCAAGGGTGAGATGCAAAGCATGTCAGGACCAGTAGAGTCATGGTATGAACCTGCAGGGGTGCTGCAGCACAGTTCTACAGGGTCACATTTTAGGCTTTTAGGAGCTAGACCATGAGGAGGTCTGCGGGTCCCAGAGTGGTGGGGTGGAAGAGAGCACTAGAGTGTGTGGACAGCTGCTCTTCACGAACCTGCTTGAAGTGGCTGACGTATCAGCAAGCAGAATTGCGTACGGATGTGCAGCAGTGGGGAATCAGCGTGGAAGGAATACAGGGAGGGAGAAGAGCAGAGCAAGAGTTGGAATGCTGGTTCAAAATAACTGCATAGGAACAGTAAATGTTTGAGACAGAAATGCTAACTACTGTGATTTTCTCATTACACATTGTATAATCTACCTAATTATCACAGTGTACCCCATACGTACAAATATTAGAGGCATCAGTGAAGGAAAAATAATAATGTTGGAGGACATTTTACTAAAGGGAGGGAAAGAAGTAGAACAAGAAGAAGTCCCAGGACTGAGCCCCAGTCTGGTATGAAAAAGGGGGAAGAAGAAGACAATAAAAAAGGCTGGTGAGACAGGGGGCACCAGCTATGAACTAGTGACCACTAGAAGAACTGTGACCCTATGACCCAGTTTGCCTGAGATGGTCCAAGTTGGTGCCTGCATCTCCACGTAGTTAGTGGTGGTGCCATCACTCACTCTCAAAAATGTCTTTAATCTGCTGCTATGTTGCATGGCCTCCCAGCACAGTAGGCAAGTGAAGAATGTGGTTTCAGTGGAAGGGATAATGAAGGATTTTAAATGCTGCTGTTCAGTGAAGAAACGGGAGGACTGAGAATTCGTTACCAATTGTTACAAAGGTCACTGGGACCTTGTCAGGAAAGCAGTCACAGTGCCACAGTGGGCATGAAAACCTGAGGGCCAAGGAAAAACGCAAGGAGAGAAAGTGATGTCAATAAATGTAGACAAATCTCTCGAGAAGTTTTGCTGTTAAAAAAAAAAAGGCAGCAAATTGACAGGCAGTGGGCAGTCGGAAGGGAGGGTCAGGTAAGATGGGGACAGTTGTCGTGTGCTTGCTGATTGCAGATGACCTCCAGGGAAGGGGATAAGGATGCTGCCAAGGAAAGGGACAGCAAGGTCACGAGGGCTGCATTGGACAGACAGGAGCCTTAGATGCTTTCCCATCATGGACACCTTCCCTATTAAGATATTTTAAATATAATCTATGACTGTGCAAAAGTGAATACGTTAGCATGATATATTAAAACATTTCTTTGACCTAAGCGATTGCATTTTTCTTCTGACTTTAAAGGGGCCCCTGGAAGTTATTATGGGCCCTACACACTATACATACTGTGCCTGGTTCCCTCTGCCCGGTGTGCTGAGCCAGTGAGAAAAGGGAATTAGGTAAGTGCATGAATCTAGGATCAGCCTGGGAAGGACACATGGTTGTTCACCCCCAGGAACAGGAGAGGGCACAGTATAGGGCACAGGTGGGTGCCCAGAGACCTCAGGCCAGGGTTTAGGTGGGTTCTTTTCCTGATGTCTTCTACAATATTTGTCAATGAAATAGTAAGCAAAGTCATTACCTGACAGTGAGGATGGTGGAGGAGGAACAGAGTCTTGAGGAGGGAGAAAAAGAAGAAAAGAGCCACCTAGGAATGTGGGAGGGTGAATGCACAGGTAGCAGGATCCCAGTGAAGGACTCAAAGCGCTGTCCCCGGCCCTCCACTCCCCTCTCCCCGCGGAGGTTAGAGGAGTTTAAAACGAGCATGAGTTCTGGGGTTTTCCTCTAGCCACAGCCAGATCAGCAGCAAGGGCACAGTAAGAAGACAGTTGCATTCAAGCAGGAATGGAGTGTGCCACGGATGACAAAGGCAGAGGCAACAGGGCAGCTAAGGTCTAGGCAAAGGGGTAAGGAGAATCGTCCATGGGATTCAGCTGGGGAAGGATGGAGGTGAGGCTGTGAAGAGAGGAGGGACACCGAGGTGATGTCAGGTTTGACTGTAGTTCCTGGTAGGCCCATTTGCTGCAGTTAAGCTGCAGACATGCTGAATTGGAAAGATGACTGTTATTTAAACAAGATTTGGTCCTCAAACTCAGACAGAAGTTTATAGTCCAAAGTCATAAGTTAAAGGTACAAAGATGGTCAAAACTTAATCCGATTCTGTTTAGGAGGTGGGCCTAATGGTAGGTCCTTGGGTCACTGGCGGTGTGCTCTCAGTTCTTGGAGAAGGGTTGCGACACAAGTCTGAGCTGGGCTTAGCCTCTCTCTGCTTCCCGGCTCTCCATGTGATCCTTCCTCAATAGAAACTCCACCACGGCCATCCACAGCCTCCCCAGATGCCAAACCAAAGGGGCAGCCTGGCCTTGACCTTAAACCTTCAAAACTATGAGCTAAATAAAACCTTTCTCTTTATAAAGATAGTTTTCTCAGGTATTTTATTTTAGTGCTGGGAAGCTAATACAACAGCTGGCGATGGTAGGAGAGTAGGACTGTTAAAATTGAGTCAATGGAGAGAGGCACAGTTACTGTGAATAATAAGATCTACAAGCAGCACATGGATATTTGTTGTGCAAAGTTCAAATAATGCTCCATGACTTCAGTGGGTTATTACTCTAAATGTAATCACTGAAGAATTTGATATGTATTAAATGTATTTGTGTATATACACACACACACACACACTCAGGTCTGCATTGCTTAATGATGAGAATACATTCTAGGAAATGCATCTTTAGGCAAATTGGTCATTGTGTAGACATGTACTTACACAAAGAGTGTGCTTCCACAAGCTAAGACAGCTCCTACATAAGTGAGGGAGAAAGTCTCATGCGACCACCATCATATACATGGTCCATCATTGACCTAAATATGTCATTACATGGTGCATGACATCTCCACCACACACACAGATTACTTCAGTGTTGATTTATTTGTGTTTTTTAACAGAAAAAAGATCACATTATATTTATTATTATTCCAGGCTTTATTATTATAATTAGAAAGGCAGAAGAGAGACATAGAGAAACTTCCCTCCCGTTGATTCATTCCCCAAATACCTGCAATAGCAAGGGCTGGGCCTGGTTGAAGCTACAGCCAGAAACACCATCCAGATCTCCATTGTGGGGACAGGGACCCAGTCACTTGAGCCATCACCTGCTGCCTCCAAGGGTGTGCATTAGCAGGAAGCTGGAAACACAGGCAGTGCTGGCACACAAACCCAGGCACTCCAATATGAGTTCTCGGTATCTTAAACCCTCCACCAAACATCCCCCCCTGGTTTTTTCCTTTAACAGTATGTTCTAGAATTTTTATGATTGTATATGAATAACTAACCATATTTTTTAATGTCTTCACTTTTTAAAAAAAGTTAAATGAACTTCCAATTGAACTTTCTATAGGAGAGTCCAAATATGTTTAGGATGGTGGATGGAAAACGAAACTAATGAAACTTTGGCTCTGGGTCCCTCACTTTTGCAGATTCTTTCTGGGGACCCTGGGTGGGCATTAGTAACATCTCCACATATTCATAGGTTTTTGTTTATTTGTTTGTTTTTAAGATTTACTTATTTATTTGAAAGGCAGAGTTACAGAGAAGCAGAGGTAGAGGGAGAGAGAGCTTCTATCCTCTGGTTCACTCCCCAAATGGCCGCAACAGCCAAGCTTCGCCGATCCAAAGCCAGGAGACAGGAGCTTCTTCCTGATCTCCCACGTGGGTGCAAGGGCCCAAGGACGTGGGCCATCTTCTACTGCTTTTCCAGGCCATAGCAGAGAGCTGGATCGGAAGAGGAGCAGCTGGGTCTCGAACTGGCCCCCATATGGGATGCCGGCACTGCAGGCGGCGGCTTTACTCACTAAGCCACAATGCCAGCCCCTGACCACAAGTTTTTGTGAAAATTGCAAGAATATTTCAAATACAATTGGCTAATACCACCGTCTCTTTCTGAATCTCCACCATATCACTTTCCCTGTGTTGATGCAGTTGAAGAGGCTGTGAGTATTCAAAAATAAACATTCACTTAGACTGAATAAAGATGGACTTTCATACAGAATTTTGTGTACTTTTTTTATTTAAGTTGTACAAATTTCATATATTTCACGTATACAAATTTAGAAACAAAGGGGGGCTTCCCCTCCCTTCCGCCCACATTCCAACCCTTCCCCCACCCCAGATTGTGTATTTTTTCTTAAAAAGGACCTTTACCATTGAATAAGTCTTAAGCCCTACAAAACTTGGACCTTCCCCTACAGGTTTAGCAATTCTTTAATGGCCTATTTTTTTTTCAACAATGTCTAGGTTCCTGGCTACTTCCTCTTGCCTCAAACATCTGTTGCTGAAGCATACAGCAAAGGCTCCTCCCCGCCCCCTTCTCTCCTTCACCCTCCCTTTCCAAAAACCAATACTGAAGCGGCCAGGGGACTTTTACTTTCCTGGATGTCACGCTCTGTAAACTTGAATCAAATTTATGTGGCAGCAGTACTGTACACTAATTAGTACAAAGTTATCGACTCTCAAACTGATTGTAGATAGTTATGAACACACGTAAATAACTCTGTCTCAAATGGTCTAATTTGGGGTATTTATTTCTTTCATTGCTGCTTTAATCTCTATATCAAAGCAGATAATTATTAACTTACAATTTTAGATGCACAATTTAGAGATCACTTGATCCTATACTCTCATTTTATAGCTTTAAGAGGTGAGGCACAAAATAGAAGGACCTAAGACTGTTTATAATTCTACTGGGAAAGCTAATCATTTCTTAGGGAAGGCTCGGTCCTGTGTTAAGTGTAAGGTGAGAAGATCAAGTGAGGCAGGTCCCAGCTCAGAGACAGAAAGCTGCTAACCACATACCCTTGTAAAATCCAAACACATTCTCTCGCTAACAGACACTAATGACTATAATAAATTTAGGAGTGCTTAGTTAGGCAATAAACAATTATAGTTGACACAGGGTGTAAAATTGATGCCCCAATTAATGTATTGGCCAATAGATCTTTCTAGGCTAAGAACCCTGGTCCTTATTCAGCCGTAATAGATTTTTTTTCCAAGTGTATTAGTTCTTAATTCTGTCTAGTATTCAAATAACAGTTGCACAGAGCAACGTATTAGACAAACACAGAGAGACTCAGAACGAACCCAAGTTTTGTCACACTTTCGACTAAGAGTGATGATACTTTGACTTACCTCATAGTATTATGAAGATTAACAAGATTATGCCTTTAAGTATTCTAAGCTCTCTGGATTTAAAAACTGCAGTTGGCTGGCAGTAGCATTTTCTTTATGTCTGGCCTGTGTGGTTCATTTTGTAATGAGATATGACTATAAAGGAAGAAGCTAATCTTGGACAAGCATATCCCATCAAACCTCGTGTATCCAAACCTGCTCTGTCCTGCCATGTAGTCACCACGGGAGACTCTATTTATTCTGATGAGGTTGCCATTGCTTAAAACATTTTCTACATTGCTCTTTAGGAACTGCCTTGGAACCAGCTGATGATACACAAGAGAAAAACAGCCTCCTTATGGTTTAGGGAAATTGTGGAGGTACATAAAGGTCTTTAAAATCAACAACAATAACTACTCATTTACCTGGTAACTCAGCATCCTGCAGAGACAAAATTCTATGCATCTAGAAAAGAAGCAATCTCATACAGAGACAAATGCCAGGTTAAAAATTTCTATGGAGTTGTTATAAGGCTCATCAAAAACATCTTTAAGCACATCTATGCATGTGACATTCTGGAAGATGGGAAGAGGAGCTTATTTTATGAAAAGTCAGGCATCCAGTGTTCAATGATTTGACAATGATTTTTTGGCTAATGATTTTAGGAACTATGACCATCTGTGTAGGACATTGTAACTGTTAGAGCATTTTTATGTATATTTATTCATTTTATCTTCACAACAACCTTGAGGTATTATAAAGATTGGTAGTATAACTACCCTTGTTTTACATTTGCAAAAAAATCAAGCCCAAAAATTAAGAGATAAGCCCAAATTAATGCACCTAGTGAATGAGTCTGACCTCAGATTTACCCCTTCTAATTTCTCACCCTGAGCTCTTCCAATATTACCATTAAGGTTTTCTAAGGTGTGTTATGAAGAATTCTGGAGTGCCATCATAGTCTTATTGGGGCTTTTAAAATATGTCCACAAATTCTTTGGCATGACACTCTTCAAAAGTTGGAGCCTGAAAAGGATGGTAGAGGGAGGCAGGTAGGAGTGGAACCTAATTCTCCTCTTGTTGGATGTGGGGTGGATTTAATGACTGATTGGTAGAGATGATGGTGTAGGACTTCTGAGATTTTGTCACAAAAGGCATTACAGCTTTCTCCCTGCACTCTCTTAGATTGCTCATTTTGGGGGGGGAGGCAGCTGCCAAATGATAGAGATAGATCAAGCAGCATGGTGGGAGGAACAGAGATGTCCCGCCAACAGCCGTGTGAGGGTGCCATCTTGAAAGCAGATCTTTAGACCCCAGTCAAGCCTCCAGCTGACTGCAGCCCCAGATGACATTTGGTCACAGTCCAAGGGGACACTGTATCCCAGAACTACATAGCTGAGCCACTCCCAGACTCCTGACTCTCAAACTATGTAAAATGATCAAGGTTTGTTGTTTGCAGCCTATGCATTTTGGGTAATTTTGATTTGTGAATCAGTAACTGATACAGTCTTCAACCAAAGTGTTCTGTGATCAACTAAGTCTGGAAAACCTTATGATTTTGAAACTACATTTCTGTATTTGTAGCTTCTATACCTGTGGATTCAACAAAATGCAGATTGAAATTTTTTTTTACAGAGAATTGTGTCTTTAAACATGTATAGACTTTTTCTTGTTATTCCCTAAACAATATAGTATAACCACCATTTACATCACATTTACATATTAGATATTATAAGTAATCTAGAGATGATTTAATGTATATAAAAGGATTGCATGCACTATATGAAAATACTACTCCATTCTATATAAGGGAATTGATCATCTGTAGGGATACTTGAACCAATATCTCATGGATACCAAGGGACAACTTTATAGTCTCTCAAAACTCATGAAGTCTATTAGTACATAAAAGGCTCTCAAGAAGTCCCGCAGCAAGAAACTTGTTTTTACTTTTTTTCTTTTAATGCAATTTCAAATCCCCTTTAAGAAAATATCATTCATACCTCCTTGGGACTGGTTTGATATACTTTGAACTACAGCAATTTAGGTTGCAAGTGATTTTAGTTACTTGCACATTTGCAAATAGGAAAGCATTTAGACAAAAAACAAAAACTATATATCCAGTATATGTTTGGGTCTCTATCAGACATTCTACAAAGCAATGACTTGAACTGTTAAAATTGTCATTGTTACACAGAACAAAAATGTTTGGGGTACTGTTGTAGATTAAAAAAGACTAAAAAGCTATGTCAACCAAATACAATCCTTGATTCTTGACTGGATTCTGCATTAGAAAAAAATAAAATATCTATAAAGGACACTGTTGAGACAATTTGGGGAGTTTAACTTGTGAACTGTAAATTAGATAACAGTATTGTTTTCATGTTTAATTATTTGAGTATAATCATTGCACCATAGTTATGTAGAAAAGTAGCTTTTTTTAAAAAAAAAACTATTTATTTTTTTGAATGTCAGAGTTACACAGAGAGGAACAGGCAGACAGAGACAGCTTCCATCTACCAGTTGGCTCCCCAGATGGTCGTAATGGCCAGCACCTGGCCAGGCCGAAGCCAGGAGCCAGGAACTTCTTCCAGATCTCTCACCAGGGTATCAGGGGTCCAAGAACTTGGACCATCTCCTGTTGCTTTTCCCGGACCATTAGCAGGAAGCTGGATCAGAAGTGGAGCAGTCAGAACACAAACAGGCGCCCATATGGGATGCCAGCATTGTAGGTGGCAGCTTTACCTGCTATGCCACAATGCTGGCCCCAGAAAATTGTCCTTTTTCTTAAGCAATATGGTCTACAATTTGTAGGGTTAGCATGTCAAAATATCTAATTCTCATGTGATTCAGAAAAAAAGTGGTGTGGGGGATAGATACAGGGGCAAGAGTAGACAAAGCAAGGATGAAAATACCAGCCTGTAAGTAGGAGGCCAGCTAAATGGTTAAGGCACGGGATGGACTACAAAGGCCCTGGTCCTAATTGCTGAGCTTGGGGATCTCTGCCTAGTGGCAGCCTTGACAAACCAACAGAGGAAGTGAAACCTTGTCTTGACTGTTGCCATGGATGGGTCCTTCTCATTCTTCAAGTTACTTTTTGTATAAATGTTTCCTCCTGACCACCCTATCTGAGTAGGTTCCTCTCAGTTATTCTCGACATGAACCACTGTGTAAATCTCATAGCACATTCTCAGGCTTTAATTTCAAGTACATTTATTCTATACCTCCATATTGCTTATCTTTTCCTTCTAGGCTGTATATTTCCTGGGAATATCAGTAATATCTTTTCATTTACCACTCTTTTTCTAGTCCTTCATCCAAAACCCAGTCTGTAATATGCATTCAAAACATCTTTGAGAGTAGATTAAAGGCCTTTGACTCTTTCTTTCCTACTGTGTAGTGTTCCCAGGTTATCTTGCACATTCAGTTAGTGTCAAGTGTCTTTGTGCTACCAGTGGAGACAGACAGCCACAAAGACGCACACTCACATTGACACTGCCCCATATCGTATGATGATCCTATGTCAGATTTTCCCTTAAGGCTGAGTGTTGAGCCCCATAACAGATTGTGTTCCAGGTTGAATAGAGTCCCCCTAAAATTCATGTCCCCATACAAAACCTCAGAATGCAATCTTATTCGGAAACAGAGTACTTGTAGATATAATTAGTTAAGTTGAAATGAGGTCATACCTGACTTAGGGCACGCCCTAATCCAATGATAATTATCTTCATAAGAAGAGAAAACAGAGACACAGATACACAGACACAGACAAAAGGAACACCAAAAGCTTCTGGCAAACACCAGAAGCTAGGAAGAGGCAGTGACGGATCCTTCCCAGGGGCCTTCCATGAGAGCCTGGCCCTGCTGACACCTTGAATTTGGACCAGAATTGTGAAACAACAAATTTCTGTTATTCTAAACCACCTAATTTGTGGTAATCTGTTATGGCAGCTAGCAGATAAATACAGAAGGCTTGTATAGATATTTGTGAAACTGAATTAATGCATTAGATATACCCTTTCTAGGCAAGCCTCCACTCTAGGCCTATAAACCCAACATAATAACCGGCCCTCTGAATCAATTGCACACAGACAATGGAAAGCATTTTGATAACAAACTCCCAGCCTAGTAAATTGTTAAACTGAGGTTGACAATTTATTTGCCATCCCTTCCAGAATATTTGCATTTTAATAAGATGCTTAGTCATTCAATATTCACAGATCCATTTGCTCACAAGGGTTTACTAAGTACCTGCTATCCCAAGCATTGTGCAGGTCAGCCAGAGGGCTGTTTCCGGGGGCAAAAACAGCTTTCCCAGAATGCGTCAGATCACATCCTGAAGGTCTCCACTGAGTTCCATGAGCCCAGTGAAGTTACTGGATAGTCTAGCTGAGGAATACAATAGCACGTATCTATACTATGGAGAAAGAGGATGCTGTATCTGGAAAAGTTCTCTGTGTGAGCACAGTTTGGAGAGATAGACAGAAACAAGAATGAAGAAGGAAAAGTAACCAGTTAAGTAGGCAAACACACTTAGGCTAATCAATGCTGGAATCCTCAACACACACTTTTCCTGGCTTTGCCCCCATCTCTCTGGCCACTAGCTCTTTGCCTCCTTTAAATGTCCATCTGTCCAAACTGCAAATTTTTATGTTTTTCACCACTTTACCCATCTGTCTTCTTTTGTCATTCCCTGGGTTTTTGCATGCAGTTCCATTGGTCTCAATTACCATTCAATACATGCTGATGCCTCCCAATCCTTTCCTCTAAATCAGAAATTTTACCGTAAGCCAAACACCGTTGACTCCAACTCCCCTTGGATGTTTCACAAATAATTCATATCCGGCATCTCAGAAACCTAACCCATTGCCTAAACTACAAAATCTACACTTTCGTTACCATGCACCATGTAACTTAAGTGAAAAACCATAGTGTAGTGAGCTCAACAATGTTAGCATTGCATTTTCTTTATATTTGTCCTAAATTTGGTTCTTTTGAATTTTAGAGGAAATCCAAATACTATCCCTGCCTGATTGTGTGAATACATTTTTGTTTATCCTCTCACTGGTCTTTTCAGACTATCATCTTAGTTTCAAAAGTCCACCACTATATTTTTGAGGGCTTTAATAATTACCTTGATCTCCTCCAACTCTTTTCCAAAGACTGGGAGCAACATGAATTTCTAAAAACAAAATTGTAGTTACCTAAATTATGACACATCAGTGCTCATATAATGAAATATTAAAAATCATGTTCAAGATGAATATTTAATAAACTAAGAAGTGGTTGTGATTTAATGTTAAAAATACAATCTTTTTTTAACTTTTATTTAATGAATATAAATTTCCAAAGTACAGAATATGGATTACAATGGCTTTTTTCCCCCCATAACCTCCCTCCCACCCGCAACCCTCCCCTCACCTGCTCCTTCTCCCCTTCCATTCACATCAAGATTCATTTTCAATTATCTTTATATACAAAAGATTGATTTAGTATATATAAAGTAAAGATTTCATCAGTTTGCATCCCCACAGAAACATAAAGTGTAAAATACTGTTTGAGTACTAGTTATAGCATTAAGTCACAATGTACAGCACATTAAGGACAGAGATTCTACATGAGGAGTAAGTGCACAGTGACTCCTATTGTTGACTTAACAAATTGACACTCTTGTTTATGGCATCAGTAATCTCCCTAGGCTCTTGTCATGAGTTGCCAAGGCTATGGAGGCCTTTTGAGTTCACCGACCCCGATATTATTTAGACAAGGTCATAGTCAAAGTGGAAGTTCTCTCCTCCCTTCAGAGAAAGGTACCTCCTTCTTTAATGACCTGTTCTTTCCACTGCGATCACACTCGCAGAGATCTTTCATTTAGGTCTTTTTTTTGTTGCCAGAGTGTCTTGGCTTTCCATGCCTAAAATACTCTCATGGGCTTTTTAGCCAGATCTGAATGCCTTAAGGGCTGATTTTGAGGCCAGAGTGCTGTTTAGGACATCTGCCATTCTATGAGTCTGCTGTGTATCCCACTTCCCATGATAACTTTTATTCTAATGACAAAAGAATTATGATCACAAGAGTCAGGTAAATATTACAGACAAGAAGCCAGCACTGCAGCACAGAGTTGATGCTGGCATCTCATATGGGTATTGGTTTGAGTCCTGGCTGCTCCAGTTCTGATCCAGCTCCCTGCTAATGGGGATAGGAGAGCAAAGGAAGATGGCCCAGGTGCTTGGGCCCCTGCCACCCAGATGAAGCTCCTGGCTTCAGCCTGGCACAGCTCAGGCCATTACAGTCACTTGGGGAATGAATCAGCAGATGAAAGATCAATCTCTCTCTCTCTCTCTTTCTCTCTCTCTCTAACTCTGCCTTTAAAAAAAATTAGAGGTAAAACAACATTTACACTTATTCATTCTTGAAACCTGCTATGGTTTGGATATAGTTTGGCTGTCCCCCAAAGACTCTTGTGTTAAAGGCTTGCTGTCTGAAGTCATATGTCAATGGTAGTAAGAGGCTGGGAAATTAATCCAATGATAGTGTTTAGAGGTAGAGCTATTGGGATGATTAGATTAGGTGGTTGGGGTGGGCTGCTTGATCAAATTGCAATGGCTTTTTAAAGCGACATAGACGGATACTTGTGCTTTTTCTTGCCATGTCAGCCTCCTGGCTCCTCAGGAACAAAGCTGTTCCCAGATGCTGACTCCAGTGGGATCACCTAATCTTGGACTGTGAACCTCCAAAACCATGAGCCAAAATAAACCTCCTGCCTTATAAGTACCTTGTCTTGAGTATTTCACTATAGTAACCAACAATGACTAATACAAAATCCCACTAAAATGGTGATTTCATGATAAGAAAGTAATTAGAAGTGGCGATCTTAGAAATAAAATCAAGGAACCCCTCAATAAGGCAACAATATGAGACCTGTTGTTTGAAAGCTGAGGATCATTTGCCAAGTTAAGAACTGGGAAGAGGGGCTGGCACTGTGTTGTAGCAGGTAAAGCCACTGCCTGCAGTGCTGGCATCCCATATGGGCACTGGTTCGAGTTCTGGCTGCTCCACTTCTGATCCGGCTCTCTGCTTTGGCCTGGGAAAGCAGTAGAGGATGGCCCAAGTTCTTGGGGCCCTGCAATGGTGGGAGAGATGCAGAAGAAGCTCCTGGCTCCCAGCTTCAGATCAGCACAGCTCTGGTTGTTGTGGCCAACTGGGGAATGAGCCAGCAGATGGACGACCTCAATCTCTCTCTCTCTGACTCTCTTTCTCTCTCTGTGTAACTCTGACTTTCAAGTAAATAAATAAATCTTTAAAAATTATATTATTCACCCTTATGTTTACACATATAGACTATTTGCCAAAAAAATCTAGTTCAGAGAATTATTTGAAAGGAAATTCCTGGTTATATAAATAAGTATACGAGACTTTGAAGTTAAGATGTGATAATAACTTTTTAAAGCATTTTAACATAATCTGCCTCATTACTTCATAAAAATAACTTTTCCTGAGAAGGATATGGATCCGTTTGCAAAAGGAGTCCAAGCCTTCTGCCGCAAAGGAATCCATTCATTGACCTTTGCTCCTTGAGACTCAAAATTACCTCTCAAGTCTGTGCAAGGCTTAGGAGCTGAGACTTTCAAGAAGCTCCTGAAATAACGTTAAAGAAATGACAAGTCTAGGGTGGTATCTGGGCTACACTTGTGGAGTGATCTCAACAGTGCGACTAAGGCAATCCATGATGATGCAGTGAATAACAGCAGCATAGCTGGGTGCAACTAAGAGCTGCAAGTTCAAAGCTCATGTTCAGAGACCCATTGTTGGGCTGATAGGCATCCAATTCAGCAAGGGCATCATGAAGAATAGACAAGAACCTGTTAGATTTTGAGTATGGTCTTCCCCAGTGACACTACATACTGTCAGCTAGAGGTAACGATTGTGTAATTGGTCTGATGGGTGGGGAAAGCTCAAGAGGTATTTTTTTTTAAGATTTATTATTTACTTATCTGAAAGGCAGAGTTACAGAGAGGCAGAGGCCTTCCATCCGCTGGTTCAATCCCCAAGTGACTGCAACTGCCAGAGCTGTGCTGATCCAAATCCAGGAGCCAGGAGCTTCCTCTGGGTCTCCCATGCAGGTGCAGTGGCCCAAGGACTTGGGTCATTTTTTACTGCTTTCCCAGGCCATAGGAGAGCTGGATCAGAGGTGGAACAGCCAGAACTCAAACCAGTGCCCATATGGGATGCTGGCACTGCAAGCAGCGCCTTTACCCACTATGCCACAGCACCGGCCCCTAGAGGGATATTTAAAACTTCCTGTTTGTAGGACACTTAGTGCCTTGAGCTCATTTCATAAATAAGAAATAAAAGTTGTATTCAATTTTTTAAAATTTTTACTTATTTTACTTGTGTGAAAGACGGAGAGACAGATAGACAGAGATCTCCTATCTGCTGGTTTACTCCTCAAATGTCAATAGCCAGGTTTGCGCCAGGCAAAGTCAGGAGCTGGGAACTCAATCTGAGTCTGCTCTGTGGATGGCAGGTACCTAAGTACTTGAGCAATCATCTGTTGCCTCCTGGGTGCACATAAGCAGAAAGCTAGAATAAGAAGCAGAAGAGCCAGGATTTAAACCCAGACACTCCAGTATGGGACATGAGTATCCCAATTAACCACTACATCAAATGGCCACCCCATGTGCCCATATTTGTATTCAAATTTGTAGGACAAATCATTTCAGTTATACAGACATGACTAATTATATATATACATAGGGAGAGAGAGAGAGCCAGCATTTGGGCATAGCAGGTAAAGCAGCTGCCTACAGTGCTGGCAACTCACGTGGATGCCAGTTCAAGTCCTGGATGCTCCACTTCCAATCCAGCTCTCTGCTATGGCCTGGGAAGGCAGTAGAAGATGGCCCAAGTGCTTGGGCCCCAGCATCCGCATGAGAGACCCAGAGGAAGCTCCTGGCTCCTGGCTTCAGATCAGTGCAGCTCCATCCATTGTGGCCATCTGGGGAGTGAACCAGAGGATGGAAGACCTCCCTCTCTCTCTCTGCCTCTGCCTCTCTGTAACTCTACCTTTCAAATGAATAAATAAATCTTTAAATGTATACATATACATATGTGACTACTTTCCCAACTATTAAAAGTTATTACCACTGAGTGATATAAAATATATGTTGTTACCTTCTCTAATAGTAGTGAACTATAGAAATGATCCCTGAAAGTATAATCTTTACCTTCTCTATAGTAAAAACTGTTATCTGAAAGTAATGTGACATATAATTGACTTACATGATTAAATCTTCCAATTTTTCCAAAAGTAAAAATGATATATCAGGAAAAGCATAGTATTTTTTTTCCCTAAGAAGTGGAGGGACATATTGAGTTTAATATTGTTAGTTGAATTTTTTTTTTCATTGAATATCAAATGCCAGTGTGGTTCCCACAGAACCCATCAGGAATCAATTTATTTATTTATTTTATTTGACAGATAGAGTTAGACAGTGAGAGAGAGAGAGACAGAGAGAAAGGTCTTCCTTCCATTGGTTCACCCCCCAAATGGCTGCTCCAGCCAGAGCTACACCGATCTGAAGCCAGGAGCCAGGTGCTTCTCCTGGTCTCCCATGTGGGTGCAGGGCCCAAGCACTTGGGCCATCCTCCATTGCCTTCCCAGGCCACAGCAGAGAGCTGGACTGGAAGAGGAGCAACCGGGATTAGAAACCGGCGCCCATATGGGATGCCAGCGCCGCAGGTGGAGGATTAACCAAGTCAGCCATGGTGCTAGCTCCTAGGAATCAATTAAAAAAAAAAAAAAAAGATTTATTTGTTTGAAAGACAGAAGTATGAGGGGGGTGAGGGGTGGGGAGAAAAATCTTCCATCCTTTGGTTCATTCCCCAAATGGCTGCAACAGCTGTGATTGGGCAGGCTGAAGCCAGGAGCCTGGAACTCCATCCAGGTCTCCCATGTGAGTGGCCAGGGCCCAAGAACTCAAGTGATCTGCTGCTGCTTTCCCAGGAGCATTAGCAGAGAGCTGAACTGGAACTAGCCCTCATATGGACTTAACCTGCTGTGCCACAACGCCAGCCCCAGGTATAAATTTTGAAGGGTCTTTCAGTCCTGATTCCCTTCTGTTGGCAATCCAAAGACTCCACAGATCTAGCTCGGGGGAGGCAGACACCAATAAATATAGCAGAAGTTGGACCTCTGAACATCTAAAGCAGTAGTTTATAATCACTTCTTGTGAGAACTGGGAAATGCAAGAATAAAGTAAACTCAGTCATCCCACATTACTCAAGCATTTGCATCTGAGTCGTTTAACATGGTATTAAATTCATAGTATACTCACTGACTTATTTCAGGAACAATGCTGACCTTTTAGATAACTGTCCACGACAATAGCCCCCTGCTGCAGTTGAATGTATCTCCTCCAAAACTCAAGTGTTGCCACTGTGATAGTATCAAGGGGCAGGGGTTTTACGTGATGGTTGGGTCATGAGAGCCCTCACAAATGGGATTAGGGCTCCTTTACAAGAGGTTTCATGTAGTTCGCTGATTTGCCTTTCTGCCTTCCACCATGTGAGGATACAGCATTCCTCCTGTCTTGAGGATGCAGCAATAAGGCATCACGCAGGAAGCAGAGAGCAGCTTTCATCAGACACACTGCTGCCTTGATCTCGGACATCCTAGCCTCTGGATCTCTAAGACACAAACATCTATTGTTTATAAAGTACCCAGTCTGTGGTATTTTGTTACAGCAGCACAAAAGGAGTAAGACAGCTCCATAAATGTACACTTGTCAAGCTGATTCCAAAGCTACCCAGATCATGGACCAGCACCTCTTCAACTGGGCGCAGGCACTTTCACACCAGCATTTCTCAGTCAAATCCTTAGAACTTCAGTGCTCACATTCCACCAAATGTAAGTCTTGGGTTTCTAGCATCCTAGTTGTGTCTTAACGACAAGCTTTTATTTCACTTAAAATGAAAGAAAAAATAAAAATTTACTTAAAATGTTAATAACCATTTATATTAATAGCAAATCTTTTTTCTTAAAAGTTTCCATATGCCTACCCATTTTCATAAGAAAAATAGGCTTTTTTTTTTTTTTTTCATGAGAGAGGGGAAATTTGCTTTGCCGTAATACATGGCATGAGTCATGAAAAGGGCTTGAATAATTTGTAGACACGTTGCTACTGAGTCATCAGGAATGATACAAGACCACTTCAACACTGACGAAGTTAGATTCTTTAAATCACAAGAAATAAAAATACTACTTTTTATTATGTTACAAAGCTCAATTTCACTTTTACCCTAGAAAGGACACTGGAGTTGGACAGTAACAATTCTTATTCCTGAAGAAGCCAAGTGGGATCTTCAGCAAAGAGAAACAATCAGAGATATAACAGATATATGAAATTTAATATAAGTGTTGGCTTTCTTCATCCAATAGATTTTTTAATAATAATAGGTAAAACATTATATTAAAGAATAAACTAGCCTACTTGTAACTAACAAACCCTCAGACCCTGTGATTCTCATGGTTTTAACTACTATGACTGACAGCATTTGATGAGTACATTGGAATGCCTCTGATTTATTATATAATTTAAGTGCCCATCTGTGCAGCTAGGCAAACACATAGCTGATGAAAATATCAGCTGTCCAGCTGTTTTCTCTGCTCCACGGAGGTCATGAGGATTGCTTATCTGGCTGCCATCACCACTCTTAACAAGCCCACCTTCTGTCACAAGGATCCTTCATTCCCATACTCTCCCAAAAAAGCATGGGCAGCGATACTGGTCCTTAATCCTAAGGAAGAGCTCAGCCATTTTCTAGCCTCGTTGAGATTCAATGAGCCTTGACAATGATTAAAGAAGTCATTCTACAGTCTAAACCTTTGTGTCATGGAACCTCATCTCCCAGCTCACTAGCCTGGGATGTAAAGGAACTGTGGTATGGCCTAGTCTCCTGGGTTGAATTTTTGACTCCTTACTATTGCCTTTCAACCCTTTTAAGAAGAAATGTATTATGCAACATCAAAACCAGGCAACACAACATTACCTTCTGTATTAGGGTTCTCTAGAGAGACAGAACCAATGGGGTATATAAATAGATATATGAGAGGGGTCTTATTAGGGGGATTGGCTCGCTCAATTATGACAACTAAGAAATTCCAAAACAGGACATTTGCAAGCTGGAGACCCTAGGATACCAGTAGCATAGCTGAGTGCAAATCCAAAGGCCTCAGAAATAGGGAAGCTGATGGTTCTATTCTCAGTTTGAGATTGCAGGCCTGAGACCCCAGGAGGCCACTGGTATAACTCCTGGAGCCCAAAGGCTGTAGACATGGAGTTGTGGTGTCCAAAAACAGGAGAAGAGTATATTCCAGCTGCAGTAGATTAACACATTCACTTTTTTTAAGATTTATTTATTTATTTGAAAGGCAGATTACAGAAAGGCAGAGGCAGAGAGAGAAAAAAGTCTTCTATCGACTGGTTCACTCCCCAGATGGTCACAACAGCCAGAGCTGTGCCGACCTGAAGCCAGGAGCCAGGACCTTCTTCCAGATCTCCCACATGAGTGCAAAGGCCCAAGGACCCCAAGTCCTTGGGGCCTCTTCCACTGCTTTCCCAGGGCATATCAGAGAGCTGAATTGGAAGCAGAGCAGCCGGGACTTGGCTGCTGCAGGGATGCCGGCACTGCAGGCAGCAGCTTTACCCACTACGCCACAGCACCATCCCCAACACATTCACTTTTTCTGTTTTTATTCTTTCCAGATCCTTGGCCAATTGGATAATACCCACTCACCCACATTAAGGGTGAATGTTCCTCACCTAGTTCACTCAGATCCACTCACATCTCTGCTCTGGAAACACCTTCACATGCTTACCTCAAAACAAGGCTTTAGGTATTCTGTAGTCTAGTCAAGCTGACACCTGAAATTAACCATCACACTTCCCCTCCTTCCAGGATCTGCTTAGCTACATGGTCTGTATCCTGGTGATTATTTCCAAGGAGTCCTGCTTTGTTTTAAGATGATTTGATTGAGCCATAGGGGTCTTAGGAACCCTACTAACTATCCTTTCCACTGTGCACTAAGTACTGGGTGTTGTGGTAGTTACTCAGTACACAGGCATGAACAAGATAGTGAGTGTTGGCTGGCGCCGCGGCTCACTAGGCTAATCCTCCGCCTTGCGGAGCCCTGCACCCCATGGGAGACCAGGAGAAGCACCTGGCTCCTGCCATCAGATCAGCGCGGTGCACCGGCCGCAGCGCGCCAGCCGTGGTGGCCATTGGAGGGTGAACCAACGGCAATGGAAGACCTTTCTCTCTCTGTCTCTCTCTCTCACTGTCCACTCTGCTTGTCAAAAAAAAAAATAAAAAAAATAATAGTGAGTGTTGACTGATACAGGGCTTGCCAATATCTAAGGTGTTAACTTTATATACCATATATCCAGGGAATCTTCTAACTTCTTATTACATTTATTGGTTACAACAGTAATTTGGACACACATTAGACAATGGAGGAGGTGTGATCTAAGCTGACATTAATTCCACAGCAACTGACCCTTTTAAATGTCTTTCAGAGCCTACTTAGAGATTTTGACCCAAGTGCCAAACAGCACAATATTACCCTCTTATCAGCAGTGTGAGGAAGAAAAGATATGGGTGAGGAGGCATCCTGAAAGCACTTCCTGATCTTGACCTTTGGCCTCAACTCTATCATCTCAGTTGCCTGCCAAGGGGACAGCTGGCCCAAGACCCAAGGCTAATTTGCCACGTTGACTAAAAAGTCAGGGGGAGGTCGAGCAGAGAGTGGCTTAAAAATGTGCAGTCTTTAAAAGTTCAAAGATTTAGGGATCCTTTCAATATCACTATCTTATGAAAAGAACTTATTTCATTCTAGCTTTGGATAGTGACTTTTTACCTTTAAATGAGGACTGCCTTGAGAAGAGCCCTTAAGTGCTATTAATATTAGAAGTATTTAATTAAAAAAAAAAAAGACAGGTCCTATATAGTATGCAAACAATCAACACTTCATCAACACTGAGTTCATTCCTAGTAATCATATGAATTATTAATAAGAGTGCTTTGGCAAAATTCATTCAGAACAAACACATGCTCTTTGGAGATCTTAGTAAAGGCAAGCTATAGGAGCTAGCTGAATTTAATTTGGAGCATTCTACTCAGTTTCTCTAAATCTCTGTTATTTTGAGGGGGAATGATACAGTTCTGGAGACTTCTCTTCAAATTTTTTTGTGGCCCATCACAGTAATATTTGAATCATGCCTTCTAATGTGCAAAGGCCTTTAACATTCATTTGTTTATTCCCCTTCAGTGATAAAGCAGCGAAGGTCCCCTTTTACAGATGATGGGACAAAGGTGTAGAAAAGAATTGATTTAGACAAGGTCACACCCTACAAAGCTTTATGTCCTTCCATTTTAAGACATGTCTATTGTTTAAGCAGTAAACTCTTTTATGAGCAATTATAAGTCAAAAACTTTAAAAGTGAGGCCAGTGTTGTACATAGTGGGCTAAAACCCAGCCCACAGAGCCGGTATACCATATGGATGCTGGTTTGAGTCCCAGCTGCTCCACTTCCAATGCAGCTCCCTGCTGACAGCCTGGGAAGAAGAAGATGGCCCAAGTGCTTGGGCTCCTGCTCCCATGTGGGAGACCTGGAAGAAGCTCCTGGCTCCTGGCTGCAGCCAGGCCCAGGTCCAGTCATTATGGCCATTTGGGGAGTGAACCAGCGGATGGAAGACCTCTCTGTCTCTACCTCTCTCTGTAACTGCCTTTTAAATAAATTGAATAAATCTTTAAAAAAAAGCTTTAGTAGTAATCAAAATATTAATTAAAATTAAATGTTAATAAATGCTTATCATTCCCTACCCACTAAGAATATGCATAAAGTTATCATTCAAGTTATAATTCAAAAGTATAATATGACAATAAAACACACATATAGGCTCACTAGGCATTTATTTGTTTTAAGCATGTTAAACCTTGTATACAGTCCTGACATATAAAGCGAGTTACTAATATAATAAGACAGCTGTTACAGGCTGAATTATATTCCCCCAAAATAATATGGTTAAGTTCTAACTCCTATTGTCTCATAATATGACTGTTTTTAGAGATGGGGTCTTAAAAAGGTAATTAAGTTAAATGAGAGGCCAGTGCTGTGGCACAGAGGATTAAGCTGCTGCCTGCAGTACCTATATCCCACGTGGGCACCAGTTCGAATCCTAGCTGCTCCACTTCTGATTCAGCTCCCTGTGAATGGCCTGGGAAAGTAGTATAAGATGGCCCAACTACTTGTGTCCCCTTGCACCCACATGGGAGACCCTGAGGGAGTTCTTGACTTTGGTCTGGCCCAGCACTGGCCATTGCAGCCATTTGGGGAATGATCCAGTGGGAGGAAAAGCTCTCTCGCTTGCTCGCTCTCTCTCTCTTACTCTGCCTTTAAATAAATTAAAAAATCTTTTAAAAACAAAGTTAAAGTGAGGTCACTGAGGGGTGAGCCCTTATCCTACACTGCTGGTATAAGAGGAACTGTGGAGACAGACATGCACAGAATGAAAGCCGTGTGAACACAGCCATCCACAAGCCAATGAGAGTCCTCTGAAGACAGAAACTCTCCTGACACCTTCATCTTGGGCTTCTGGCCTCCAGAACTATGAGCAAAACCATTTTTGTTATTTAAGACACCCAGTATGGTACTCTATAGGACAGCCCAAGTCAACTAATAAAATAGCTAAGACTTAGTAGCTTGTACAGGTTAGTAGCATAGCTAAATTTTACTGTAATATCTAGATATTAAAATGCCATTTCCTCAATTTAAAAATATGAATATAGATGGTAACCACGGGTATGTGTGCACTGTGTTTGAACAATGGCATAACTCATCTGCAACCCTAATGATTCACGTGCAAGTTAAAGTGACTTAGAGCAGCCGGCGCCGCGGCTCACTAGGCTAATTCTCCGCCTTGCGGCACCGCACACCGGGTTCTAGTCCTGGTCGGGGTGCCGGATTCTGTCCCTGTCGCCCCTCTCCCAGGCCAGCTCTCTGCTGTGGCCAGGGAGTGCAGTGGAGGATGGCCCAAGTACTTAGGCCCTGCACCCTATGGGAGACCAGGAGAAGCACCTGGCTCCTGCCATCGGATCAGCGCAGTGCGCCGGCCGCAGTGTGCCAATCGCGACGGCCATTGGAGGGTGAACCAATGGCAAAAGGAAGACCTTTCTGTCTGTCTCTCTCTCTCACTGTTCACTCTGCCTGTCAAAAAAATAAAAATAATAATAAAAAAAGAATAAAAAAAAGTGACTTACAGCATGTTACCATTAGACACTGGATTGGCATTCAGGTTTTCAGGAGATCGATTGTATATGAGATATAAGAGCAGTTACTAAGGTGGCGGGATTTACGTTGAGCATTAGAAATGGATCAGGTTTTGATGTTAGCCACTAAGATCAACACAAGGAAGAGAATGTGAGAAATCCTGGAGGACCCTAGCCAGGCCAGTTTGGTTGAAGTGGAAGTGAAAAAATTAAGTCAATTTGGCTTCTGGAAGAAAGACAGGGAGGAATAATTTCACAGTGAGAGTAGGCATAAGGACAAGCTAGGCACAGCCACTAACTCAGAAGCCAGTCTGTCACCTACCTGTAAGTACAACCTGCTGGTGACCTAATGTTTCATCCTGTGCCTGCCTTAGGCATTAATTCAATCCTTTTCCAGAAATGCCCAGGGGGACAAATGCTTCTTCCTATGGTAGCATGGCTCTCAGAATCACACAGGGAGCTCTACTCATTGTTCTCACCCTAGACACAGTGAAAGAGAATCTCTAGGGTAATGTTCTCAACCTTGGCTGCACATTATAATCACCCAGGGAGCTTTAAGATGAATTCTGATGCCCAGGTTTCGGTCAAAACCAATTAAATCAAACTGACTTATGGAGGGAGGCAGGCATCAGTATCTTTCTAAAACTCCCCCTGTGAGTCTCATGTTTAGCCTAATTTGAGAGCCACTGCTAAAGGCAGTATGGCCTGGGTACCTGCACTTTTACTAAGCTTCCCAAGTGATTCTTCTCAGGCAACTTATGAAAAGCATTTTATCGTCAGCACTGAGGCATCTCTCTTCTCTTCCTTGATTAGCTTTCTCTTAATCCCCTAAGAAGAAACAAACATGTTTTCCTCTTATTTCTCCTCTATGTCCTACCGAGAATTTCATCCTCATTTAGCGACTTAGCTCCCAATTTGGCAAGATTCTAAGGAGTATTATACACAGAACATGCAACACAGGGGTAGGCCTTTACCAACTATCCTGTACAGCAGTGAGTTTAGGAAAGAGAGCTTTAAAAAATAAGACAGTTATGGACCAGATTGTACAAGGACCCATTTTTCAGCTACAGATCCAGCAGCATTGAAAAACACTGTTCAGTAAGAGACTGGCAAGAGCAATATACATTTTAAGGAAATTATAAATAAGAGAGCAGTGAAATAGAAAAATATTAAAGATAGTGTACAGGAAAAACAACTGAACTTGATTGGTAAATCACGTAAGTAAGAAAGTTGGGAACTGAACAAGTCATTCTGAGGTTGTAAGCCTTGGTAATGCGAAGAAATTACAGGAATGGGAAATGAGGATAAGGGGCAGGCTTTTCTTATAGACACGAGAAGAAAACTGGTCTTATTTGAGACTTGTTTGAGGTATAATAGCATTTAGAAAGACCAGTCTAGAGACTGAGATTTGGAATCTTCTTCTAATAATCTTAGTTGCAGTCGAAAGACAATAAGGAGAAAGAGGAGTAGAAAATCAAAGACAGAAACTTGCAAAATGAAGGAATGAAGCCAGTAAGTCCAAAAGAGAAGCAACGACTAGAGAAGCAGGAGGAGAACCTGGATGGAGTCACAGAAGAAGAAGAGAAAGAGGATGGTTATAAATGATCAGAGAGAAACAGGCTTGTGCTAACAGCACAACTGCTCATTTCACAGCAGTGCCTGAGCGCCATCCTTGGCCTTCCATTGCCTGCAGAATAGCATAAACCTGAGAAGAAAATTCCTTTAGAAATTGGCTCTAATACACCTTCGTGATGCCTCATGTCCATGCCACGCTGAACTACATGCTATTTTCCATGCTAATGTGTTCTTTCAGGCTTCTTTATACAAGCTGCTTCCACTGCCTGACAAAATCAAACTCATTCTTCAACACCCATCTCATAATGCCAGTTCCTCTGTGACCCCTGGTACACTCTTAGTCCCTAGCCAAGTACTGTATACTCCATGTTTTCTCAATGCTACCACTTCAGTTTGTACATATTTCAATGATAGCATAGCATCTTTTCTTTTTCAAAAGAGCAGAATTTATTTATTGATTATTTTTAAAAGATTTATTTACTCATTTGAAAGTCAGAGTTATGGATAGGAAGGCAGAGAGAGAGAGAGAGAGAGAGAGAGAATCTTCCATCCACTGTTGCACTTCCCAAATAGCCACCATAGCCAGGGCTGGGCTGGGCCGAAGCCAGGAGCCTGGAGCTTCTTCCAGGTCTCCCATGTGGGTGCAGGGGCCCAAGCACTTGGGCCATCTTTTGCTGATTTCTCAGGCCCATTGGCAGGGAGCTGAATCAGAAGTGGAGCAACTGAGACTCCAGCCAGTGCCCATATAGGATGCTACACCACAATGCTGGCCCCAATGGCATAGCATCTTAATTATCTTTTTACCCATCTATCCATTCAGTTATCTATCGCTATGTAATTAACTACTCTAAGACATTGTCATTGAAACAATAATTTGTTATTCCTAAATTCTGAGGTTCGTTGAATGGGATCAGCTGTATGGTTCTTCAGCGTGATGTGATGTCAGCTGATACTACAGTCAGCTGCAGGATTCAACTACACTGGAAGTTCCAAGACAATTCACTCCTATGTCTGGGACCTTGGCTGAGAGCTGGACAACCACACAGAACATGGGATGGTGGCAAAGCTGGGCTTCGTTCTCCCCACAGTCTTCCCATATGGTCCCTCCACCAAGGTCACCTAATTTTAACACAGCAATTCGGGGCTCCCAAATAAAAGAATTCCAGAAAGAAGGAATCAAAAACTGCCAGTCTTCTTAAAGGGTAGGCCCTGAACAGACGCCGTGTCACATCCAGTGCTTTAACACAACTGCTGGGCCAGGGACTCAAAAGCACGATTCCCAGAAATCACGTTTCCATGGGAACCAGCTTTGGAACTGTCTCTTTTATTAATCTGCTATTTACTTGGAAGGCAATCATTATGTGTTTTTCATCTTTGTGGCCCCAATACCTTCCATGGAATTTAACACGTCATAGGATTCACTAAATGGAGATTGAGTGAGAGAATAAATGCAGAATCAGAACTGAGTAACAGTCCAAATCAAGAATAGTCAGGACAATGAAAAGTTGGAGGGGGGAGTAGAAGTAACTCATAGTTAAACTTCCAATGTTTTGTCAAAATGAGGCCTTGCACACTGTCATCAATTTTGTATCTGAATTAAAAATATTAATCTGTTAAGGGTAAACAAAAATATATCACAATTTGTGTAAGCCTGTTTAGCCTTTCTGTATTCTTAAATCCGGAAGTGGCCTCAGTCTCTCAGAACAATTGAGAGAGTCCCTGGGAATAACCATTGTTAAGTGTATGTGTTAGGTAATAACTTTTAAATTGTGTTGCTAAGAGATTCCCTGAGGATTCAGCGGAACTCCCTTAGGGACCACATTAGAGGGGACGGAAGAGACCGGTTTGCCACAACCTCATCCATATCCAACCAGGAAAGCTTTTATAGGTTTTATTTATTTATTTTTGATACAAGAAAGGTTCTATTTTGGAAAATAAAAGCAGGGTTTTGTTTTGGTTTTTTTTTTTCCCCTACTAAGTAAATTGTGAAACTTACATGTTAAGAAAAAAAAAAGAGGAGCTGAATAACAAGATTAACCATGAAGACTTAGCTGAAACTGGACAGCCTAAATTGGCAGTAGGCCAGATCAGCACAGACCTATTGGCAAGGCAAGCATAAGAAGAGATTAAAGCAACCAAGAGCCTGAGGAAGCGGAGGCAGCGACAGGGGCAGCCTTTGAGTGTGGAGCCTGGGTTTTAGTTCAACCTTGTCACTCACTGGCCCTACTGTTTTCAGTTGGACATTTAACCTCTGTGGACTTCAGTGGCCTCATTTGTAAAATAAGGTCATTGGTCTGAAGGACTTCCGAAGTTTGGGGTTCCTGCTCTAGTGACTGACAGCGATGTCTAGGCTACAGCATTATTTGGGATGATCAGAAGAAGCTCCATATTTTCAGGGTATGAGGACCAGAAGAAGAGATGAAAGGTAAAGAAGTTTGGTAATGGAATATACCTTACCTCACTCAGGTAATGTCTAATATTGACAATGCATTAAGGACTGATGTACTAGACATTCTACCCATAATACAGTGTTTCATTCTTATAACTAATAGAGCAGGATTCAAATCTGGGCATTTAAGTACATTTTGTTACTTTTCCCTATTCATCTAAAGTCTGCCCATATTAGTCTTAGAGAAGAAGGCTCTTTTCAGCTTAACTTACTTTGTATAACCGTAGTACATGGCTTTAGGCATACAAGCACCTACTGGGTACCTTTTTATAATGATGTTAGCAGTATTGACAATGTTAGAGAATTTATCTTTGAAATGCTAATTAACAAGCCAAATCTAGAAATTCAATATTGGTTCTACCTCATTGTTCTTGTGTAATTCTACAAGAAGCTCTACTGCTAAAAAGAAACTGAAAGAATGGAAGCATTTTCAGCAATGCTCAAAAATTTTGAATTCTGCTCTATGAATTAAGTAGATGTGTAAGCAGCAGAAGTGTTACACTGTGGAAACTTATAAAACAGACAAGTATAAAAACGTAATAACACTTTATAAACCATTTGAAAAATGACAGAAATCCTTCACAGATGCTGTCTCAGCTAATTCTCACAACTCCGTGAACATTATCTTTCCCATTTGAGAGATCTAAAAACTGGGGCTAAAAAAATTAATAAATTAAAACTAGGGCTAATCCAGGTTAAATTTTTGCCCAGCATGATATAGTCAGTAAGTGGAATCCAATTTTAATCTTCATCTTCCAAGACCAGTGCCCTTTCACTATATTGTATTAATTTCATTATAAAGTACTTTATGAAAACATACAATTTGGCATCACAGTAAAACACAGCAGATACTGCCCACTAGAATAGAATTGGCTAGTTTTGCCCCCTAGAGGGAGAAATTATATCCTTTTCCAAAGATTTGGTTGGCAGAGATAATGACCTACAGTTACAACATTAATATTGTGATGGATATTGATTAAAGTATTTGGTTAACATTTTAAAAGAGGCAAGTAAAAATAAAACCAAATAAAAGTTTTGAAAAATTAGGGGGGGGGGGGCAGGAGGCCGGCACCATGGCTCACTTGGTTAATCCTCCGCCTGTGGCACCAGCATCCCATATGGGTGCCAGTTCTAGTCTTGGCTGCTCCTCTTCCGATCCAGCTCTCTGCTGTGGCCTGGGAAAGCACTGGCGGATGGCCCAGGTCCTTGGGCCCCTGCACCCGCTTGGGAGACCCAGAAGAAGCTCCTGACTCTTGGCTTTGGATTGGCACAGCTCCAGTCATTGCGGCCAGTTGGGGAGTGAACCATCGGATGGAAGACCTCTCTCTATCTCTCTGCCTCTCCTCTCTCTGTGTAACTCTTTCAAATAAATAATAAATAAATCTTTACCAAAAAAAAAAAAAAAGAAAAATTAGGACTGTGAGCACAGTTAGTTGTACTACTGGTCTGTTGAGGATTCGGTCATCAATTGCTATTTAAATGTTTTTAGGATTGTAAATTTACCCACTATACATCAGACCAAAAACATCAATAATTTTAAAGAATTTAATTTTCTTGATCTCAGGGAGAAAGCCAACATACAACATGTTTTTTAAACCCATACAGATCTGGGAATTCCTCTAGCTCTATTGCTAACTACCTAGGTGACCTTGAGGAAATGTATTAATTCTTAGTTTCCTCAACTTCAAATGGTGTAATCACTCCTATACCATTGGATTGGTTTGCAAGTTAAATATGACATTGTCAACAAAGTCTACAGCAAAGGATCTGGCACTTGAGACTTCTAAGTACTGGTATGTTGATCCGCAGGCATCTTCTTAAAAACCAAAACACAGCAAAAGCAAAACACAAAAACCCCTTCATCTCTGCTAATATCTGACATTAAAGAGTGGGCTGTTTAGCACTTGTGTATCTTGTTCACGGTCAGCAATTTGGTAGACACCCAATAGATATTAGTTAAATTAAACTGAAATAAAATTGCTCCATCCTCCCAGGGTCTCAAGTGTTTAATTAGAAGCCCACCATAGCCAGTATCTCATCAGCCTTTATTCGGCCAATATATAAAAGGATGTTGTCCTTGCAACATTCCTCCTTGGTCTCTAGGCCCTGCCTTTTTGTCATGGTTCATTCCAGCTGAACTAAAATTTCCCCAAACATGACTGAAGCGATGGGCCGAATCTAACAAGATTAAGTTTAATAGGGATAAATGTAAAGACTTATACTTCAGTCCAAAAAGAATCCTGTACAAGTGCTAGATGGGGAATATAGGGATTAGCAGCAACATGTGTGAAAAAGACTTAAGGGTTTTAGTTGATATTAAGCTCAATTAGTCAACAGTGTGCTTTCACTAACAAGCAAGTTGATGTGAACTGAGCCTGCATTAACTGAGCCCCAACCTGGTAATTACCCTACTGCACTAGTTCTTAAACTTCATCTTCACCAGAACACCCCGAAACCTGGGCCACTCACCAGGCACGGACCTCCACCTCCAGAGTGTCTGTTTCACTAGGCCTGGGTTGGGGCCTGAGAGCTTGCAATGCGAACAAGTTTCCAGGTCCATGTAAATGTTGCTGGTCCTGGGAACAAACTCAGGAAAGCCTCTGTCCTCCTCTGTCTTGCCTGGCTGGATCACACTGGGACTGCCAGTGACAAGGATAGTGAAGAGGCTGAAAACATGAGCGGGACAAGGAAAGGAAAGGAAGGTCCTGTCGTAACAGCAGCCAAGTTGGTAATAGGTTGAGGGTGTGCTGTGAGCCAGACGTTCTACCCACCATGTCCTGCGGATTAATGATGGTAGTAATAATAACCACCACTATCTAGCATTTACTGTGTGTCAAGTTCTGTTCTGTGTGCCTTACATATCGAATCTTTACAACAGTCCCAAGAGGCGCACACAACTAGGCTCACTTTTCAGAAAAGGAAACTGCAGCCCTAAGAAGAAACCCACAAAAGGCACATTCACGCAGCTGCGAGAGATCATGGCTGGGATTTGGATCTAGATGTGCTGACCACAAAACTCCTGTGATGTCATGAGGCCTTCCTGGAGGCACAACTGAAGACAGCATTTAGCTTAAAGAGAAGAAGAAAGCTATTCACAACATTTGATAGTGAAAGGACAGGCAGAACATGATGTTTCACACAATGCAATACTACTCAGTGATAAAAAGAAACTGATTTATTGAAAACAAGATGAAACAACAGAAGGAATCTCAAAGAGATTATGGTGAATGAAAGAAAGCAGATTTTAAAAATCAGAAAATGTTAAGAAACCAATAGTGACAGAAAGTAGTTCAATGGTTATCTTGGGGTTGTAGGAAGGGGGCCTTGAGAAAAAATAGGAAGGGAAGGATTGCAAACAGGTACAAGGTAACTTTGGGAGGTAACAGATATGTTTACTACCCTGAAGATGCTGATTTGTTCAAAGATGTCAAATTCACCAAAGTTTATCAACTTGTACACTGTAAATACTCTGGGAAGCAGACCAGTTTTATTATTTTACTAAAAACTGATTGAAAAATTGTGTTTAGGTATAGTTCATACCTATAAAACAGATATTTTGATAAATGATCTCAATATCTCTTACCAATTTCCAAGTAGAAATGTCATTTAAATCACTTCCATTCTCTAAAAACCTAATTCAGTGGAAAAATGTATTAATTAAATTCTATCTTATTAAAAAATTGGACTCAAGAGGTGATGGATTCTAAAAACTAAAATAATACTTACACCTGGCTCCTGGCTCCTGCCATCGGATCAGCGCGGTGCGCCGGCCGTAGCGCGCCGGCCGCGGTGGCCATTGGAGGGTGAACCAACGGCAAAAGGAAGACCTTTCTCTCTGTCTCTCTCTCTCACTGTCCACTCTGCCTGTCAAAAAAAAAAAAAATAAAAAAATAAAAAAAAAAAATAAAATAATACTTAAATGTGTTTACAATAGGGATTAGTCTTGTGACACATGGGCTGCTGCTTGTGATGCCGGCATTCCATATCAGAACAGAGCACTGGTTTGAGTTCTGGCTCCTCTGCTTCTGATTCAGCACCCTGCTGATGCATATGGTTAACAAATGGAAGATGGCCCCCGTCCTCGGGGTAGACCTGGATGGAGTTCCTGGTTCCTGGCTTCAACCTGGCCCAGCCCCAGCCACGACAGCCATTCGGGGACTGAAATAGTGGATGAACCATCTCTTTCTCGTTCTCATTCTCTTTCTCTTGTTCTCTGTCAATATATCTTTTAATTAAATAAAATAAATGTTAAAAAATTTACAATAATAAAAGCAATCGTCATAGTAGAAATAATACCACTGGCTTAAATTCTTCATTTAAAACATTCAAAAAAAAAAAAAGCAAAAAAAAAAAAAAAACCAAAACAACAAAACCTTGATGTTTTCATTCTGAAATAAGTAAGAGGATAGTTAGGATGATTTCCATTTACTAGACATTAAAACATAAATTGCCTAAAGAATGTTTTGCATAACTGCTTTTGATAAGAATCATAATATGTCTGAAAATTTCCTTTGCTCAACATTGTAACTTGGTTTAAAACTCAACCAAAACTCTTAGTTTGTCATAGGAGCTCACCAAGAAGCATTGCAGCCAATACCTTTTGAATACATTAATTTTAAAAAATGACAATGAGAAGAATTCACATAGCACATGGGTCTTTAGGACTTAGAAGAAACACGGTGTCAGTGAGGAAAGAATTCTAATCAAATCTGAAAACACTTTGAAGGTTTCAGTTTCAGATTTACTAATGTATACTATTCTCAAATTATTTGGGGATTAGTAGACACGTAAATCTCACTTGTCTCAATAATGCAAAACTAAATCAACAGCAGAGGTGGGCATGCAAACCACTTCTTTATTCCAATTTCAAGAGAAAACCTAAGTTGTTCTATTCTAAGTTAAAATAAAGAATACAAGTCAAGGATAAACTCAAGGATACAGCTGGGCCTCCCAGATAAGAAGAGGAGAGGCTTTGGGGGCAGTAGGAGTGAAGACCAAGCTAACTCATGAAGATCTAGTCTTATCTCTCTATTGCTCAGGGGGTGATATGGGAAGCAGGAAAAGACCTGGAGGGGAGTGTGCAGAATTGCCTGGAGATGGCCCTGAAAAAAAGGAGTACACAGACTCAGTGGAACACGGAGGAGAGCTCAGGGAGGTATCTGTGGGAAAGGCCATTGTGAAGCATGATCGTAGGTGCACTTGCTACTTCTCTCTCCTTCACAAACACTGTTAGGGTAGGTGAGTGCATAAACGCTCAGAATTCCAAGATTGGCTTTTAAAAATCGACAATTAGGTAAGAAGGAAAGCAAGAATATCCTTCTAGGACTAAGTAAGTATTTTTTTATTTGGAAAAAAAAAAGAGAGATAGAGAGACACAGAGAAAGGGCTCTGATCTGCAGGTTTATTCCCCAAATGCCTGCAATGACAGGGTTGCACTAGAGCCAGGACCAAGTCTGGGAACTAGAAACTCAAACACTATGGGTGGCAAGAATCCACCTACTTGAGCCATTGCTTTCCAGAGTCTGCATGGCAGGAAGCTGGAGGCAAGAACCCGAGGCAGGTATTGAACACAGGCAATCCAACATAGGACACAGATGCCCAGTGTCTTAACCACTAGGCCAAATCCCCTGCCATCCTCCTAGGATTATTGAATTTGTATTAAGAACTAGTCCTACTCCCCAAAATCTGTGATGTTTCCACCATGATGTAGATAGGTATTCTACTGTATTAAGAAATTACAGGACCAGGCTGTGGTATAACAGGTAAAGCAGCCATCTGCAGTGCCGGCACCCAATATGGGCACTGGTTCGAGTCCCAGTTGCTCCACTTCTGATCCAGCTCTCTGCTGTGGCCTGGGAAAGCAGTGGAGGATGGCCCAAGAGGTTGGGCCCTTATACCTGTGTGGGAGTCCCAGAGGAAGCTCCAGGTTCCTGGCTTCAGATCAGCCCAGCTCCAGCCATTGAGGCCACCTGGGGAGTGAGCCAGTGGATAGAAGACCTCTCTCTCTACCTCCACCTCTGTATAACTCTGCTTTTCATATTAATAAATAAATCTTTTTTAAAAAGAAAATTCCAGAATTGTATCTATATAGCTCCTCTGTAGGCCTGTCTTAATTCAAAGAATCTGAGAAATTTCTTAAGGAAAGAAGTTTCTTTTGCTTACCATACTAGAGGTTGAGAAATGCGCAATCTGGTGGTCACACCTGGCGGGGTCCTCCTGCTGCTGCAACTCCTGGCAGAAAGAGCAGGGAGAAGCGGGGGCACGTGGAAGAGTAAAGCATGAGGCATAGCCTCGCCTTTTTATCTTTTTATTTTTTAAGATTTATTTTTATTTGGAAGGCAGAGTTAGAAAGAGGGAGAGACACATAGAGAAAGATCTTCCATCCACTGGTTGAACCCTCAAATGGCTGCAATGGCCATCTTCTATGGATTTCCCAGGCACAATATCAGGGAGCTGGATCAGAAGTGGAAAAGTCAGGACTCGAACTGGACCATATATGGGATGCAGGTGCTGCAGGTGGCAGCTTTACCCACTATGCCACAGCGCCAGCCCCACCCTTGTCTTCACAGTCAATCCAGTCTTGTGAGAGCAAGAACTCAGGGCAGAAAGGCATCAACCCTCTCATGGAGGCTCCACCCTGTAACCCAGACACCTCCCACTGGGCCCCACCTTGCAGCAGTGAGTAGGTTTCCATGGACTTCAGGGTGACACACTCGAATCATAGCAAGGCTCAATTTTGACTTAGATTTTTAATGTGTGTCTAGGAACACTGCATTTAATCAAGAACCACAGAGAATCAAACCTTACAGAGAAGGATCCTGAAAGTGGAGGGTGGCCAGGTCCAGCCTCAAGGGTACAAGACCCATGCAATTGCCCAGGCCATATTTCATACTGCACTGGGCTTAATGCTCTACTCTGTTTTTTTTTTCTAACTTGTCAGTAAACTTTGAGCCAGGCAGATAATTATATATCAGGTCCTGAGAGCAACAATGTAAGATCTGGATTACAAATCTCTCCTTGTTGGCAAATCTCTTCGGCCTGCACACACTATTCCTAGCTATAATATGTGTCAGATAGCGCTCAAAACAGAATGTAATTCAAAGCAATGGCTACTCCCTCACCAATTGGGTTCTATTGTTCTTTAATAACAATTTGAAAATCTGGCAGGGTCCAAAGTTATTGGATCTGAAATTCATTTTTATATAAATATATATTTATATATATTTAAAAAGAATGCCAAAACTATAGTCCTAGGAGTAGAGTTTCATGCAGAATATTTTTCTTTACATACATCTGCATTGTATCTGCATTCCTTTTGGCAGAATAACTGCTTCTGAACCACAGCTACAGGCACAGCCTCCTGCTTGTATCTAGGTGCACAATCTATTCGAAAGTGTTCAGTTGACTTTATCGCTGCATGGAAGATCATGCAGATATTAGGATCATCAAGGGAAGGAAACTATGAGTTTGGAGTACAAATCAACCCCAAATTTATCGTTTTCTGGCCACCAGTGACACTGGTGGAAGAATCTCTAACAACGTTTCCTAAGAGACAAGGCCTCAAAATTCCAATCCACCAGGACTTGCTGATGACTCAAGCCAAGCCCTAATACCAAACACAGAAAAAGTTGCTTTGTGAGAATGATATACCTGGGTCCAGGCCATGCAACACTGACTTTTCCCCCCTCCTATTGTTTTCTGTTATTTTGTTTTCTTTAACTAAGCTAACTTACCTAGGATGCTGTCTACAGCAGCCAAGGGAACCTACATAGCTGTGTCTGATGCAGTGAATTAGCTTTTCTGACTCCAAGATAAGTTGTAAGATCTGCAGACTGCCTCTTTAGGATGAAGAGAGAGCTAAATGTGAATCAGCACTACAGTAGAGGTGATAACAAAGAAAGGGAAGGATGAGGACTATGCAATCAGGATATTCACAGTGTTAACTGGCATCACACACTCTACAGGATCCTGATTTCAATAACTGATCGAGTAATTTCATGAGTACAGTAAAACCTCATTAATGGGGATGCTCTCAACTTAAAATCTGTATAATATGATAGAATTCTGCTGGTTTACTTGTCTATGATAGGAATAAAAATGACTAAAGATGATCACTGAAAAATGTTTTCAAACTATGTTTTAAGAAGTAAACCATTTAGGCCAGTGCTGCAGCTCAGTAGGCTAATCCTCCACCTTACAGCGCCGGCACACCGGGTTCTAGTCCCGGTCAGGGCGCCGGATTCTGTCCCGGTTGCCCCTCTTCCAGGCCAGCTCTCTGCTGTGGCCAGGGAGTGCAGTAGAGGATGGCCCAAGTGCTTGGGCCCTGCACCCCATGGGAGACCAGGATAAGTACCTGGCTCCTGCCATCGGATCAGCGCGGTGCGCCGGCCACAGCAGCCATTGGAGGGTGAACCAACGGTAAAGGAAGACCTTTCTCTCTGTCTCTCTCTTTCTCACTGTCCACTCTGCCTGTCAAAAATAAAAAAAAAAAAAAGTAAACCATTTAAAACACTCTCAGGTGCTTTATAACTCTCGGGTTCATTAAGTATGTTTTTGGAGTTGAGCCTATACTATGTGTGAGGGGCTGGTATTGGAAAGAAACATAAATCACAGGCCTGCCTTCAGTGAGTGTAAGGGACAGGGGCTGAAACAGGAGAGATAGATGGAGACGTGACTCTCAGGACCAAGTAACCAGAAAAGTATGGAGTGAAGGTTACAGATAATGTACGGTGTTCACTGTGGTAGAGTTCTAAATTGCGGTGTGATCACTCTTCTGCCATAGAATTACTATAAATGCTAGAAAAATTTAACTTTTTCTCTAAGTATTGAAATGCAGTTCTTCTTCTTTATTGAAACACTGGCAGGTAAGGTCCCACTTGGGATGCCCTCGTGCCGAATCAGAGTGCCTGGGTTCCTGCCAGATGCCAACTTCCCACTAATGTGCACCCTGGGAGGCAGCAGATGAGGGCTCAAACAACTGGGTCCCTGCTGCCCATGTTAGAGACCTGGATCAAGTTCCTGGCTCCTGGCTTCGGCCTCGTCCAGCCCTGGACATTGTGGGCATTTGGGGAGTGACTAGTGGATGGGAACTCTCTTGTTTTTCACTCTGCTTTTCAAACAAATAAAATAAATTATAAAGAAAAGAAAAGCGGCACCTGCTTCAAGTAAGAGACTGTGTTAGGTGTTGAACACACAGAGGAAGAGGCCATTTCTGACCTCAAGATTTTTCCCAAATGAGTATTTCCCAAGCTGGGAAATGAAGTTATACCAGAAGTCAGTCTAAGCAGCTTGAGACAAGAGCATAGACACAGTGTATTACATTGCGTTCCAGCAGGAGCTGACCCTGAGACAAAAATGTGCAAGCAAATGGTTATTTGGGAGGGGTGCTCCCAGAAAGCACCAGCAGGGGAGGAGAAAAGTTAGTCAAGGAGACAAAGTAACTGATAATAAAAGGTACATTATGAGCAGATTCCGCCTGGGAGCAGGAGAGCCCAGTCCTGCTGGCTATCTCTGGGAAGCAGTGCACAAGAAGCCTCAGCCTAGCTGCGTGGGCTTTTACACTCACTTGCTGCACTCATTGGCCATTGGTTGAGGGCTTCTTCTGAATGAAATCCCCTGGCACTTGCGGCTTGTCCTGGTTCCAGGTGCAAAGGGAGAGTCCTCAGGCAGCAGCTCCCCACCAGAACAGTTTAGGGTTCACAAAGAAGGAGGGACAGAGGGAAACAGGGCTGAGACAAGCAGTACTCAGAATGAGGTCTCTTTAAATTCTACGCTGTAGATATCCAGGAGACTGAATGTGCTTGATTAAATGATTAAATCCGTATTTTAGCACAATTGGTCGGGAAATCTTTCCATAATGTTCAGGATGGCCTTCAGCAGGTGGAGGGGAGGCTATCATTAGAGCTGTGGTGAGACATGACCAGTGATGGGACAAGGACAGGGACAGACAGTGAGGCCAGAGAAGAGCAGAAGTTGCCTTGAGGGAGGGCCCGAGAGCTGTACCCCAGAGAAGAAGAGGGGCCCAGAAATGAAGCCTGGTGACTCACTGGTTAGATGCTGTCTCTAAAGGAGGTAATGAATTGTAAAAGGACAAAGGGAGTTTGTGGTTGGAATTTGAATCTGTTGAATTCAAGGCAGGCTGTTCATCTGGAGAAATCTCGAGGGCAGGTGGAGAAACTTGCATCCAGAGCCTCAAGAGAGTTGGAACCATCATTTCAGGCTATTCACAAGTAGGCTATAAAATTTCTCTTTTCAGTTTTGTTGTAAATTTGAGAGCACAGCGCACATGGAGCTACAAAATACAAGGTATTTGGGGCTGGAGCTGTGGCACAGTAGGTTAAGCCACTACCTGCAGCATTGGCATCCCATACGAGTGCTGGTTGAATCCCAGCTGCTCCATTTCCAGTGCAGCTCCCTGCCAACATACCTGGGAAAGCAGCAGAGGATGGACCAAGTGCTTGGGGCCTGCACCCACGCAGGAGACCTGGATGAAGCTCTTGACTCCTAGCTTCAGCCTAGGTCCAGCCCTGGTCATTGTGGTCATTTGGAGAGTGAAACAGCAGATGGTGGACCTCTTTCTCCCTCTGTTTCTCTTTTTTTCTGTAACTGCCTTTGAAGTAAATTTTTTAAAAAAGTTTTCTTCTCTTGTTGGATATTATATATGTCTATAAATCAGAATATAGGAATGACAAGTGTAAATTAAGGATAAACCACAAATGCACTGTTCAGATCTTTGGTTGAAAGTACCTGATCCAACGTATCCTGACAGCAATGACTGACTGATTCCAGAAATACTCCAATTGTGTTCCAGGAAGGCAGCTACTAATTTTAAAGTATAGAATAAAGCAGCCACCCAATCCCCATTTACCAAGCTCTTCTACTTGACTTCCTTTTTCTAAAGGTTGTGTACCTGCTGATCTGCACCTCCAGAGGCTCTGCAGAATGTTTCTTGAGCAACTTTAAACCACCTCTCAGCTATTCCCCTTACTAAATCTCAGCCGACAATTAGTGGTGAAGACATGGGTTGAAGTTTATGGAGACCCAATAAGAACACCACTGTTGGGACTGGAGCTGTGGCGCAGCAGGTAAAGCCACCACCTGCAGTGCCGGCATCCCATATGGGTGCCGGTTAGAGTCCCGGCTGCTCCATTTCTGATCCAGCTCTTTGCTATGACCTGGGAAAGCAGTGGAAGATGACCCAAGTCCTTGGGCCCCTGCACCCACATGGGAGACTGGGAAGAAGCTCCTGGCTCCTGATTTTGGATTGATCCAGCTCTGGCCATTGCAGTCATTTGGGGAGTGAACCAGCAGATGGAAGACCTCTCTCTTTCTCTCTCTCTGAGCCTCTGCTTTTCTGTAACTCTGCCTTTCAAATAAATAAAAGAATTTTTTAAGATTTATTTATTTACTTAAAAGTCAGAGTTAGAGAGAGGAGAGGCAGAGAGAGAGAGAGAGATTCCCCATCCGATGCTTACTTCCCAATTGGCTGCAACGGCTGGAGCTGCGCCAATCCAAAGCCAGGAGCCAGGAGCTTCCTCTGGGTCTCCCACGTGGGTGTAGGGGCCCAAGGACTTGGGCCATCCTCTACTGCTTTCCCAGGCCATAGCAGAGAGCTGGACTGGAAGAGGAACAACTGGGACTAGAACTGGTGCCCATACGGGATGCCAGTGCTTCAGGCCAGGGCGTTAACCCGCTGTGCCATAGCGCTGGCCCCTAAATGAATTAAAAAAAAAAAAAAAACCACTGTTTTCTCCCTTAAGTTTTGAATCAAAGGACATCAGGCCAATGGAGAAAAACATCTCGCCTTTGTCACCACCATCATTATCACTGTCATCACCATCATCATTAATAAAATCAGGACAGAGGATATGGTTTGGATAAGTAACAATGGGTACTCCAATACTAAACATCTGAAGTAGACCATTTACCCCCCACCCCGTTATACCCAAAAGTGGACAACCACAGACAACCATAGACCTCCTCATTTACTTTGCAAAACAATCCTCAGGCATGGAAAAGTCAACCAAAATTTATGCTTTATTTATTATTAATTTATGCTATATTCATTCTCAAGAGTAAAAGGGAAGAAAAGAGATAGGGCCATGCAGGCTCAGTTCCACATCCCATACTCACCAACAAATTATGTTTTAAGTCCTTATATACTTGGTCATCCCATGTCCTGAAAACACGAGTCCTTCTGAAGAGTTTTCCTCCTTGTTTGTCACTTTCTTCCATTCTCCACCACCTGCAAATTCATGACCCAAGGATGTAAGAAAAGTCGGAAATAGAATCTAGAGTTAGAAATTTACTCAAAGATTTATTGGGCTGACTTGCCAGTACATACAGGTGAAGTGAGTTGTCCAAAGTCACATGGTTGATTAGGGAAAGATCTTAGGTTTAGACCCCTTAAGCTCAAAGAGGAGACCTGGGAAAAAACAGTTATCTGATTTCATAATTTTATACACCACTTAAAGGTGCCTTTGAGCAGAAACATCAGCCAGATGGTGTTAACTTTTTCAAAGAATCTATAACCCAGAGAGGAAACTTAATGAAGCATCAGACTTTCACATGACCCTTATTTATCCTGATATGAGCAATGTCTTCTGAGGCCACTGGCTTTATTCCTCCTCCCATTCTGGAAAACCCAGGTCTTTCTACCCAGAAAATTGCAAAGGATTTATTCTGTCCGTGCTTCCGTAGTATCACCTCTCAACAAACCCAGTTCCTGGCTCATAGCAAGCACTCAAGAAATGGTGAATGGTGAATTAATAAAGGAATGAATGAATAAGTAAGATTTGCTTCTGCTTCACAAAGGAGCATGAGATGAAAAAAACCCAATGCTGTTCCAATTAAGGCAATAAGAAAGCACAATAGAGAAATGCATCATGATCTAAACTTTGCCAAAAATACTTTCTAAACATTCTGGGCTGAAGTGAATTATTAAATATTATCACTCAGTTTGACTTAAGTGGAGAGAATGAAAAGAAAAAGCAAGAGAAAGGAGCAGCAGGACAGAAATCTCTACCTTTTTTTAAAAGGTTTGTTTTTTTGTTTAAAAGTAGAGTTACAGAGAGGCAGAGGCAGAGAGGGAGAGAGTATGAGAGGGAGAGAGGTCTTCCATCTGTTGGTTTACTCCCCAGATGACCCCAATGGCTGGAGCTGCACTGATCCAAAGCCAAGAGCCAGGAGCTTCTTCCGGGTCTCCCTTGCCAGTGCAGGGGCCGAAGGACTTGAGTTATCTTAAACTGCTTTCCCAGGCCATAGCAGAGAGCTGGATCAGAAGTAGAGCAGCTGGGACTTGAACTGGCACCCATATGGGATGCCAGCACTGCAGGCAGCAGCTTTACCTGTTATGCCACAGTGCTGGCCCCAAATACCTAACTTTTAAAAATTTAGGAGAGCCTCAGTATTTATGAGGGACATCCCTAACAACCCCCAAATTTCCAAGACTGACAGGAAAACAGTGAGCACTAAATCAAGTTCACTCCTTAGCAAAGTGTACCGCTTCTTTATACCAGCCTTAGAGAATATAAGTTCTATATGTATGCCAGGAACTTGATATGAGTTTCTATTCTATTTTAACCTTACAACCACTCCAGGAAGTAGGCATTATGAACTCCATAATATGAGGACTATTATGCTAAGTGAGATAGACTAGACACAGGAAAAATACTTCATGATCCCACTTACACATTGCTATGGTTTGTCCCCTCCAAACCTCATACTGAAATTCAATCCCATTATAATTGTATTAATAGGTGGAGCCTTCAGGAGGTGATAAGGTCATGAGGGCTTTGCCTTCATGAATGGATTAATGCTATTATTGCTGCAGTGCGTCAGTTAGAAGTGGGTCTACTAGAAGTTTGGCCCCTCTTGTGCTTGCTCGCTCTCTCTCTCTCTCTCACTGATGTGTTTTTTGCTAAGTGATGCTTTCTACCACGTTATCTCTCTGCAAGAAGGCCCTCACCAGGTGTCATGTCACTCAGATGTCCATGCCATGCCCTGGATTTCCTGCCCTCCAGAACCATGAGCCAAATCAACTTCTGCTGTTTACAAAGTTTCCAGAGTCAGGTATTCTGTTATAGCAGCAGAAAATGGATTAAGACGATACAGAGTCTAAAAATCTAATGGTAAAACATTATGTAGAGAGAGAGAATAAAACAGAAGTTACTAAGGACAGGAATCAGGAGGAATGGGGAGATGTAGGTCATAGGATCCAGTGTGGCATACATGTAGGGTGAGCAACTCTAGATCTAACATACAACCTGAGGACTAGAGTTAATAAAATTGTACTGTGTTTGGGATTTCTGCTAAATGACTAGGTTTTAGTTGCTCTTGCCACTCACACAAATGGGTAATTATATGAGATGATGGATATGTTGATTTGCTTAACTGGAGATGGTAACTATTTTATCATCTATGTATATCCCATAACATCATGTTGTATACTTTAATTATACAAAAAGTATTACAAATAAATTATATCATAAACTGCACGTCATGGACCTTCACAAATATTAAAGTGTTAAATTCTTTTTTTTTTTTTTTTTTTGACAGGCAGAGTGGACAGTAAGAGAGAGAGACAGAGAGAAAGGTCTTCCTTTGCCGTTGGTTCACCCTCCAATGGCCGCCGCGGCTGGCGCGCTGCGGCTGGCGCACCGCGCTGATCTGATGGCAGGAGCCAGGTACTTATCCTGGTCTCCCATGGGGTGCAGGGCCCAAGCACTTGGGCCATCCTCCACTGCACTCCCTGGCCACAGCAGAGAGCTGGCCTGGAAGAGAGGCAACCGGGACAGAACCCGGCGCCCCAACCGGGACAAGAACCCGGTGTGCCGACGCCGCAAGGCGGAGGATTAGCCTAGAGAGCCGCGGCGCCTGCCTAAAGTGTTAAATTCTAAGATGATGCTATATAAGTCGATCTTTAACTTACCTCTTCCTTTTTCCTTTGGCTAGTAATTTTCCACTTGCTCATTCACATGTAAGTCCATTCATTTAAAAAGGTATGCATTAAGAAATAACATGCAATAATAAATTAATGTATCTATAAGCAATGAACAACTCAGTAAGAAATTAAGAATACAACAAGGCTGGCACCGTGGCTCAATAGGCTAATCCTCTGCCTTGCGGCGCTGGCACACCAGGTTCTAGTCCCGGTCGGGGCACCGGATTCTGTCCCGGTTGCCCCTCTTCCAGGCCAGCTCTCTGCTGTGGCCCGGGAGGGCAGTGGAGGATGGCCCAAGTGCTTGGGCCCTGCACCCGCATGGGAGACTAGGAGAAGCACCTAGCTCCGGGCTTCGGATCAGCATGGTGCGCCAGCCGCGGTGGCCATTGGAGGGTGAACCAACGGAAAAGAAAGACCTTTCTCTCTGTCTCTCTCTCTCACTGTCCGCTCTGCCTGTCCAAATAAATAAATAAAGAGAAAACAACACTTTTCAAAATAGCATCTCAAGGAACAGAACACTAAGAATAAATTGACAAAAGAAATGCAAGACTTGTACACTTTTTGAAAATTACAAAAGTTTGAGGAAATGAAAGATCTAAATAAATGAAGAGACATTCCCTGTTCAGAAAATAGAAGACTCAGTATCATAAATATGACCATTCTCTCCAAATTAATTATAGATTGCATGCAAATTTCATCATGCTTTTTTTTGAAGACATCGACAAGCTGATCTATTTATATGGAAATACAAAGCACCCAGAACAGCTAAAAGAATTTTTAAAAATAACAAAATTGAAGGACTTTTACTTCTTGATTTTAAAACTTTCTATAAAAGCCATAGTTATCAGGACAGTGTAGGATTGGCATGAAAACAGAAATATAGCCAAATAAAAGAGAATTGACAGTCCAGAAATAAATCTTTATACTTGTAATCATTTGACTTTTGGCAAAGGTGTCAAGACAATTAATTTAGTGTTAGGATCAGATATCCATATACAAAAGAAATGAACTTAGGCCCTCTTCTCACTCTATATGTAAAAATTAACTCCATATGCATTTTAATTTAAATATGAATTAAAAATAAGTATTATAGAATAAAACTTGGGAGACTTTAAGACTTTGGGAGAAATACATATTTTTTAGATATGATCCCAAAACCACAATCCATACAAGAAGATCAATAATGAATAAGACCTCATAAAAATTCAAAATTCTTGTACTTCAAAATACAGTAATAAGAACATTTAAAAAAAAAAACAACAAGCAACACGTGGGAGGGAGAAAAGCAAAACTTTTATCAAAACAAAGGGCTTATGTTCTGGATTTATAAAGAATTTATACAATTCAGGAGCTGGTGCTGTGGCATAGCAGGTTAAGCTGCCGCCTGCAATGCCAGCATCCCATATGGACACTGGTTGGAGTCTGCCCTGCTTCACTCCCAGTCAAGCTCCCTGTGCCCGGAAAGGCATCAGAGGATGGCCCAAGTGCTTGGGCTCCTGCACCCATGTGGGAGACTTGGAAGAAGCTCCCAGCTTTGATCTGGTCCAGTCCTGGCCATTGTGGACATTTGGGGAGTGAACCAATGGATGGAAGATCTCTCTGTTTCTCCCTCTCTTTCTCTCTCTCTGACTTTCAAATAAATATAAATCTTTAAAAAAATTTACACAATTCAATAAGAATATAAATGAAACCAAAACATAGGTAAAACATAAACATTTCATGAAAGAAAAGCATATATGGCTAATAAGTCATCAAAAGTTGTGCCACACCATAATTCGCTAAGTTAATGCAAATGAAAACCACAATGAGATATGATTTCACATGCACAAGTCGGTAACTGTGTGGAGGACAGAGGAACCCTCATCCATTGCTGGTGACAATGGAAATTATACATCCACAATGAGAAAAAAATGGGAAGTTTCTCAAAAAGTTAAACATTAAACCACCACACAACTCAGCAGTTTTACTCCGAGGTATCTACCCAAGAGAAATGAAAACATATGTCCACATGAAGACTTATACCAGATTGCTCATGCCAGCAAATTCTGGAACCAATTCAAATGTCCATTATTTGGTAAATGAGTAGACAAACTGTGGTCTATCAATACAATGGAATACTATCCAGCAAGGAAAGAAGTGGATATAAGCACATGCTTCATGGTGGATAAATTTAAAAAATGTGTGAAGTGAAATAAGTCAGACACAGAGATTCTATATTGTGATTTCATCATATAAAGTAGAAAAGAGAGGTGGTGGGGGAGAGAAAGTTATAGAGTAGACCAGTAGCTACCTGGGGGTGGGAATGTAAGCTGGAACTAACTATAAATGAGCATAAGGGGATGTAATTTGAAGAACAAAAATATTCTAACACTGATTTATAGTGATGATTGCACCACTCAGTGAAGTTACTAAAAATTATTGAATTACATGCTTGAAATATGTGAATAAAGTGAAAATATACTTCAAAAAGGTTGTGGAAAAAATAAACCAAATATTAAAATAAATCAGTAGCTAATGTATCTTTTGATTCTAGATGTAATACACCTATTTGCCTAAGCTCAAACATTAAAGTCATTAGTGAAACATTCCTCTTCTAATGGGCCTACAGACCACATACCAAGACTTTTTGTTGTGAACTTTATTGTTTGAACAATTTCTTTTTCCTTTCTAAAACCATCTCACTAATCCAGGTTTCCTTCACTTTACTTATGCAATTTTATTATAGTTATAGGTCATTTCCCTCATTCTACTTACTTCCTATTGGCTAGATAACATCAATTACTACATTAATTTGCCAGTGACATTGGTTTTACCAGGTTGAACTCTCTAACTGCTCTCATTACAGGCAGTAATACTGCGTGTGGCAGCTGATTTTATGTGTCAACTTGACTGGGTTAAGGTTTAGCCATTTGAATCAGTAGACTGAGTAAAGGTCCAATCTCACCGATGTGAGGGGCATTATCCAATCTATTGAGGGCGCGGACACAACAAAAAAGGCAGAAGGGTGAATTTGCTCTCTTTTCTGGAGACAGGATATTCATCTTCTGCCCTCAGACACTGGAGATCTCTGGGTTCTGGAGCCTTTGACCTTGGACTGAGTCACACCCCTGCTGCCCCAAATTCTCCAGTTTGCTAACAGGACCTATGAGCCTACATTCTCATGTAAACCAATGCCCATCATATAGCCCCACATAGATTTCTCTTTATATCTCCTATTGGTTCTGTTTCTCTGGAGAACCCTGATTAAAACACCACGCACACAATAGCTTTCCTGTTTGGACCCACCCTATAGTTCCAATTTTATGTTTCACTCCTACTACAATCCCTTTGCTCTATCAGATTGGTTTCCTCATTGTTCCCAGTGTTAGTTTCCTAGTGCTGCCGTAACAAATTACCACAAACTTGGTGGCTTAAAACGATTTGTTTGCTTACAGTTCTGGAGCCAGCAGTCCGAAATCACAGTGTCATCAGGGCTGTGTTCCTAGAGTCCACAGGGGAACACATCACTGCTTCTTCCAACTTCTGGTGGCTGCTGGCCACTCATGGAGCTCCTTGGGTGTAGACACATCCATCTTATCTCTGTTTCTGTCTTCACATAGCCCTCGTCCCCTTTCAATTCTCTCAGGACACTTGTCATTGGATTTAGGGACCGCCCTAATTCTCATCTTGAGATCCTAAACTTAGTTACATTTACAAAGCCCCCTTTTCCCACTCGGGTCACCTTTACGGGTTCTAGATGGACATATCTCTTAAGTGCCACCACTCAGTCCACTACATCCCCTAAACACTCTGAATTCTTTCTATACCCTTAATCATGTTATTTCCACATTTGAAATTTCTCTCTTATGCTCTTTTCCAAATTCTGCTCAGATTCTGTGTCCAGCTCACAAAGCTCCTCCTCCTCAGAACACCCTGTATTAGAGGCTCCTTTTTCTGAGCTCACATAGCACTCACTGTTCCCTTCATTTCTGCATTGTTCATGTTCATGTCAGTAGGTTCTGCTTGCCAAACAGATTTTAATCTTAGGTAAGAGAATCTCAAACCCTAAAGCAGTGTGCCTTCGCTTTGGCTGCATAGTGGAATCGAGGAATCTTTAAAAAGACTACCCTTAGAGGTTCCAATTTAACTGTTCTGGAGGGATGGTCTAGGCATGAGCATTTTTTCTTTTCTTTTTGTTAAGATTTATTTATTTACCTGAAAGTCAGAGTTACACAGAGAGAGGTCTTCCATCTGCTGGTTCACTCCCCAACTGGCCGCAACGGCCAGCGTTGCGCCAGTCCAAAGCCAGGAGCCAGGAGTTTCTTCCGGGTCTCCCACGTGGGTGCAGGGGCCCAAGAACTTGGGCCACCTTCTACTGTTTCCCAGGCCATAGCAGAGAGCTGGATGGGAAGTGGAGCAGCCAGGACTCGAACTGGTTCCTATATGGGATGCAGGCAGCAGGCGGCAGTTTTACCCCTATGCCACAGCGCAGGTCCCTGAGCATTTTTTCAAAGCATCATCTCATTCTAATGTGCAGTCAAGTGTGAGAACCTGCTACATTTAAATACCCGCTGTGAACAGGGAGGGCGAAAATTGGTTCTTGGTGGGAAAGGTTTGCAAAAATCTTAAATACTACAATTGTTTGCCATCTTTCAAATGGCCAAAGTACATAAACAGATATATAGAGAGCTATATATCTATGATACTAAAAGTTCATGGAGGAGGAAAGAGCAATTAGGGAAATATGTCTAAAATGGAATGAAACACTGCTCAAAATCACTTGTAGAAACTTGATAAAACACACATGGCCAAGCCCCAAGAAATTCTGAGTCAGGACTCTTAAATATTCTAATTCTGAATATTTAATAACATCAAACATTTATCATGTACTTGCTATATACCAAGCACTGTCCTGAGTCCACTGCTGCATTGTCTTCCCATTTCAGATGAAAAATCACAGACAGAGAGGGCAATTTCCTCAAAGTCACTTAGTAAGTGTCAGAAAAAAAAAAAAAGATTTGAACCCAAGCGTTTGTGCTCATGCACTTCACCCTTAATCAAGCAGCCCAACACAAGAACCACTGTCCTGTCAACATACCTTAAACTCTTTTATGCCTCTCCACAAGGAGCAGAATGCTTCTTATATAGTAGATGCCTAAGTACACTTCTTGAATTAACGATCATGATACAAATAAAGAACCAAAGAATTGACCACTAGACCAGAGGAGAGCTATGGGACACACAGTACCACAGTCATCAGTGAGAGCCATGGGGGTTAGAGCCTGTGGGCTACAGGGTTGCTTACCATGACCCTGCTTACAAAGGCTAGGATGAAGAAGGCTTTATCCTCCATCTGACAGGTGTAGCCAGTGCTTGGGAAACCTCCAGTGTACCACTGAGGGCAGTGAACACATAATCAAGCAAAGGGAAATCAAAAAATGTTCATTGCTCTTTGTTCCAAGAGCCACGTGCTGGCCTGGAAGTCCTTTAGAACAGAAGTTCTTATGTTTCCTTAAGTTTTTTTTTTTTTAAAGATTTATTTATTTATTTGAAAGGCAGAGTTATAAAGAGGAAGAGAGAGAGAGAGAGAGAGAGAGAGAGGTCTTCCATTTGCTGGTTCACTTCCAAGATGGCCATAATGGTTGGAGCTGCCGATCCAAAGCCAGGAGCCAGGAGCTTCTTCCGGGTCTCCCACGTGGGTGCAGGGGCCCAAGCACTTGGGCCATCTTCTACTGCTTTCCCAGGCCACAGCAGAGAACTGGATGGGAAGTGGAGCAGCCAGGACTCAAACCGGCACCCATGTGGGATGCCAGAACTGCAGGTGGCAGCTTTACCCACTATGCCACAGCACCAGTCTCAACATTTTCTTAAGTGTCATAGACTTCTTTTCCAAGTGAAGTCACAATGTATAATCTATAATTAAAAATTATACTGTCAGAGGTGAAGCATACAAACCACTTCTCAGAGTGTTTCTTGATGTTTATCACAAAACTATAAGATTACAAAGACAACTGATTATACTAAATTACAGTTATCAAAATATAAGTGTGTGAGAGGGCAATATCTGTGTTTCCTCATTAACATTTTAAAAACAATCTAGTGACAAGTCTAAAAACAACTGTAATTTGAAGTTGTGATGAATGTAAATGGTATTTCATGCTATTCGTAACAACGAAAATGTGACAACAGAAATATCCGTGATTTCTGTGGGTGACAGAGTCAGAGGTAGTGTTAACACTAAAGGTTTGTTACCAATTCATAGTAGAAAGCAACGCTAATTTTCAGTTAGAAGTTAGTGAAAATAAACATGTTAATTTTTCCCATCCATGAACCCTTTGTGGTAACCAGTGGAAGCCAGGTTAAAAACTCCATTTATAGGAGGCCGGCATTTTGGCACAGTGAGTTAAGTGACTGCCTATGATACTGGCATCCCATATGAGAGCAGGTTCGATTTCCCACTGCTCCACTTTGGATCCAACTCTCTGTTACAACTCCTGGGAAAGTGCAGAAGATGGCTCAAGTGCTTGGACCCCTGCCACCTACCCATGTGGGAGATCCCGATGGAGCCCTGGGCTCCTGGCTTTGGCCTGGCTCAGCTCCAGTTGCTGCAGCCGTGTGGGGAGTGAACCGCTGGATGAGTTTCTCTCTCTCTCTCTCTTTCTCTCTCTCTCGCCTTGTGTGCGTCCCTCTCTTTCTGTAACTCGGTCAAAAAATAAAATAATTTTTTTAATAAAATAATTAAAAAAAATCATTTACAGCCTCTAGCTTAGCCCTGTCTTCTTAGTTCTAACCATTATGGTTTAAGAACTCACTCCACCACTGTTAGTATCTTTTAGCTAAGAACATTTCTCCAGAAGTTCAGGACACAATCTCAACACAGCAGCACTTTGGACACAATGGCCCTTATACTGGCAAGAATTAAGTGGTGCCCTGGGAATGCATTGATTAGTTAGAAAAGCATTCGGAAAAGGGAAGCAGCCTTTAACTTTACTTTGCTTAACAATCAACTGGGGAATCTACAGAAAATATGCAGATTCTTGGATTCCACTGTATGTGAGACACACACACACACACACACACACACACCCCGGTCAGAGCTTCTAATTTAGTAGATTTGGTAGAGTCTAGGACTCCACATTTAAGATTTTCAGGCCAGATGATGAAGCTGCTTCCAATCAGGTGCATTGGGCTAGGGCCTCACTTACCAGAGACCTCTTTTGAGAGCAATTTGTGTTTCCAGGTGGAAAAGAAAGAATCAGGCAGCAAAGCCTTTCAGAGCCTTTCCCAACAGTTGCCAGGTCAGGGCCTCAGGTGGAGGGTTTAGGGCTGACCACAGCCTAGCTCTAAGGATTCATCATCAGGACAGACGAATAAAAATACAAATAAAACCTTTTAACTTAATTTGTTTCTTTCACAAAAAGAGAAATGTTTTCCCTCCTTTTCTCCTCCTCCTCCCCCGACTCCTTCTTCCATGTTCCAGAGACAAAAAGGAATTCCTTGACTCCAGGGACCTGGACTCTCACAGCAGTGCCGGACAAACAGACTGAAGTTCCAGAGCCCCACAGCTTGGAGCATACAGGGCCAGGATTTCCTGGACTCAGGCTCGCTGTTCCAAGGGACAGGGCTAACTCCTTCCCAAACTCCATATCTGCAATCTGGAAGATAACTTCAGACTGTGTTAAGAGAATAATGATACAAGACTCTGCTCTCTCAGCCATTTGACCCTTGATTTTTTTCTGGGAAAAACACAGAAGAGGGACCTGTGTCTTCCTGATTCTTTTATATCTACAGTATCACCAGTCAATATTTTATAAGAAACCTAACTAAAGCTACCTAGACTCTAGAATAGGTGGCCAGAGCCTTTGTTCAGGACGGAATGAATCTAAACTGCCAGTTGGAATTGTAGGTTTTTTATGTTAACAAAGAAGCGAATAACATACTTTCCTAACATTAAGTACATCTTTCATATATTAGACCATGCTAAATTACATTTCTTAGCAATTACACCATGATTTATCCCCCCCCCCCTTCTTGTTGTAGGGCTATTTATAGTGCGTGGCAGTTAATTTAATTTATCAGTGCTTTACATTTTTCTAAAGCTTCCTATTTAGTAGATGATTGGTCATTGAAAGGTATAGAGATTATGAACTTCTCTCCAACGTTCCATCCACCTCTCACATCACAACAGCACTCATTACTATTTTTGTTTGTTTTTTCTTTCCCTGATATCTCACCAGTGCTTAGAATAAAGTCTGACAAAGGCAATGTTTGTTGAATAAATGCTGTGCTGGGCACTCTATTTACTATTTTATTATAGCTAATCTCATTTGATCTGATTAATTAAATACTCCTTATCAATTCTATGTGGATAAGCAGAATTATTATCACATCCTCATTTTATAACATGACAACATGGGTCTGAAGAAGACCGAATATATTTCCAAAGTCCCAGGAACCACTGGAGAAACTAACACTAAAATTTGGAGTTGGTTAGGCCCCAAGATTTACAACTGCTAAGTTCAGGGGTCAGCAAGCTAGAGCCAAGGGTCAACCTTATCCCACTGTCTGTTCCACTGGAACTCAACTCACTCACTTGTGTTCTGCCTCCAGACGCCTTCCACACCCAATGGCACAGCTGAGATGCTGCAAGAGACCAACACCCAGAAAGCCTAAAATTCTTACATCTGGCCCTTGGGAGAAAAGTGTCAGTCCCTAGAAAACGCCGCCCTGAAAGAGGGTCTAAAGTAAGGAGTAGCACAAATTCAAAATCCTCATTTTCTATACTTCACTAGATAATAAACACTCGGAAAATATTTGGTAACCTTGGTGTAGTGACAGTATTTTATAGGAAAAGCTACATATTTCTCATACCAGACAGATATTAAAACATTAAACTATATGAGCATTTATTAATTCAGGGTTTTTTTTAAAGATTTATTTTATTTATTTGAAAGAGTTACAGAGAGGGGGCCAGAGTAAAGTGGCCACCTACAGTACCGTCATCCCATATGAATGCCAGTTCAAATCCCGGGTGCTTTTCTTCTGATCCAGCTTTCTGCTATGGCCTGAAAAAGCTGTAGAAGGTGGCCCAAGTCCTTGGGACCCTGCACCCGCGTGGGAGACCCAGAAGAAGCTCCTGGCTCCTGGCTTCAGATTGGCACAACTCCGGCAGTTGCGGCCAACGGGGGAGTAAACCAGCAGATGGAAGACCCTCTTTCTTTCTCTCTCTCTGCCTCTCCTCTCTCTGTGTAACTCTGACTTTCAAGTAAATAAATAAATCTTCTTAAAAAGAGAGAGAGAGACAGAGACAGAGAGAGAGAGAAAGAGAGAGAAAGACTTCCATCTGCTGGTTCATCCCAAAATGGCCACAATGGGCAGAGCTGAGCTGAGCTGATCTGAAGCCAGGAGCCAGCACCTTCCTTCAGGTCTCCTACATGGGTGCAGGGCCCACTGCTGCTTTCCCAGGTGCATTAGCAGGGAGCTGGATCAAAAGCGGAGCAGCCAGGTCAGGAACCAGTGCTCATATGGGATGTGGGTGCTGCAGGCTAGGGCTTTAACCCACTGCGTCACAGTGCCGGCCCCTCAGGTTTTTTTTTAATGTTCTCTTCTGATGTTCAAAGACCACTTGATTCTAAGAAACAGAAATACACTCGAGAAAGCTTAAGTGAAGATTAAATCCAAGGAAACTGCAGAATTCACACCTGGAATAGGCTGAGAATTAGAAAGCTGTTAAGAGCCTCTAGTCAGTTATTTTTCTATCTCTTCCTCTTCCCCAAACCAGGTGATCCCTCGTCTCAACGTTCTATGACTGCTTATCAAACACACAAAGTTTACAGTTAATGCCCCTCAGCGGTGGCCTCATACTGTATGATGTTTAGCTTTTGTGGCCATTACCGCAGTCTCTGGGTCGAATACCTGGTGCAAGTATCTAAGGCATTATTCCTTGAGTAAAGGTCTATCTCTCCATCATTGTGAAGGGTCCGAGTCTTCAAGAAAGCTGCATGGAGAAGATCTAAGTGTCACTGCTAACATGCCCCATCACAGTGATTCTCAATGTGACATGAGTGGTGTCTGTCTACCTTTCAGACTGCACAAGCTATAGTGTAATGAACCATGTTACTCATATTACATATTACTCTTTGTATCATGTCCTTCCCTTTTGCTTGTGTGGATAAAATGTGGAAAAACATGATCTTGTGTGATTTGTATCAATTCATCATGCCAAGAAGAAAAAAAAAACCTTTTGTTACTTGCAAGAATATTATATTTGGAACTAATACAAATATGATAAATGCTATTCCTTTAGATATTTAACTTAGTGTGAATCCTTAAACCCAAACTGATAATTAAATAGAATAATTGAGATGATAATTTGCAGTACTTTGATGTTCCTTAAATGTCAATTTTCCTTTGGCTCCTTAATCTGACCTACATATTTGCTTGCCTTCTGTGTATTTCTTGTAATAGTCATCCTTAACAAAACAGGTATACCAATAAGCACCACAATTTTATTAGGCCTATCAAACAGCAGAATGTCTAGTCTGTTGGTAGATTTTAATGATGTTATCATGTCTCTGTCCCAGTACACCTTGTAGCAATTTTCCAACACATTCTTAGGATTTTATTTATAGTGCAGATTAATCCATTTGCAAACTCACATCTGAGGTCATAATGTTAACCTGCAAAATTAACAGTATACTTGCACTGTTGAGCTAGCGGCTAAGTATAACCTCCAATTATTTTATAATTGTTTTTGACGAGCACAGTTTCTTTTGGACATGAAAATGATAATCCTTTCCCAGCTGAATTTACACTTGGATTGTTCCCTTTGTGGACAAAAAAGACTCATATTTGTAAATCCAGATTGGTGCTATTTTCCTAGACCAAAGAACAGTGTCTTCCTTTATAAAATTCTAATTTGTCTTATGAGTGAAACTGAGATTTTGGACAATGGATTATCAGTAAACGTTAACTTAGTAAGAACCATATTGAAAACATTGAGCTAGAAGTTGGGACAAAAAAAGAATATGACAGTCCTTTTCCTCAAAGAGCTTCTGTTTATTAAGGATCAATTGGTAAGACATCTAAACTTGGGGCCAACGATGTGGCACACCTGCTAAAGCCACTGCCCGCAATGCTGGCATCCCATAAGGGTGCCAGTTAGTGTCCCTGCTGCTCTACTTACGATCCAGCTCCCTGCAAGTGGCCAAGGATGCAGCAGAAGATGGCCCAAGTGTTTGGGCCCCTGCTACCCATGTAGGAGACCTGGATGACACTCCTGGCTCCTGGTTTCAGTCTGGTCCAGTGATAGCCATCGGGGTCATCTGGGGAGTGAACCAGCAGATGGAAGATCTCTTTTGCTGTCTCTCTTCCCCTCTCTCTGTAACTCTTTCAAATAAATAAATACATTTTTTAAAAAATCTAAACCTGGTTAAATTAAATGTGATAGTAGATTAGAGGGAAATGTAAACGCCACGAGAGAACAGAAAAAGAAGCTCACAAAAGAAGACTACATGAGGAAGTATGGGGAAATGAGGCAAAATAATTAAATTAATAAAAGGATTGTGTCTATGATTGCTGCATTACATTAAGGAAAGAAATAAGACCAGACAAAGAAGATGGGATCATGGTATAAAAAGCCTTACATGTCACCACAGGACATCCAAATGCATGATAAATAAAATAGAAACCATTGCAAGTTTGTAATTTGGGGATTTATGAAAGCATATTTGTGTTTTAGAAACACAATACACGTGGCAATATAGAGGACTGATTCAATAGCAATGATTTCCATGAATATTCATCATCTAGTATCCATCCAGTTTCCCTCATTCTACAATTAAAATATTTATTTATCCATCTATTCATTTAACAACTGTCACCTGCCAAGAATTCTAATTTGAGTTATTACAACCAAGTTTATATTAGTTCTCTACTATTAACCCTTTGGTGTTGCTCCTACTCCATTGTCTCTTATCTCTTATGGGAATTCCAATTTGGTATATGTGAAATCTTCTCACTCAGTGTATATTTTCTGTCTCTTTATCTTTCCACTCTATGTTCTGTGTAATATTCATTTCTATCTTCCAGTTCACTATTTTTGACTTCAACAATGTCTAATCTGTATTAAATCAACCTAATAATTTTTTTCAAGTATTATATGTTTCATTTTTGGAGGGTCTATATGATTGATTTTCAAATCATCTTGGTTTGGCCTTTTATTTTTTAAAGATAACTTAAATGTACCAATTATGTTGATAATCCAAATAGTTGAAGCCTTTGTGGGTTTATTACTTCTGCTGGTTCTTGCTCATTGTAGCCAGTTTCCCTGTGTATTTTATTGTTTTTGAGGTGATTTGCTAATTCTTGGCATTTATTTGGAGAATTTCTTGAAACCTTGACTGGAGTCGTCTTTCTTCTGAGAAGGTCTGCTTGCTTTCCCATACCTTTCAGGATCACCATCAACCTGGCACCCCTTTCAATTTAATTTTTACCTTGAAGGTTTCAAACCATGTGGGTATTGTAAATTCAGGCTAAAATGTTCTAGGGTTTGGCTTGTGGTATTTCCTTCCTTCAATTAATGCCAAAGTATAACCATTGCGATTTTCTTTGAGATTCCTTTAGAAAATGGGGAGAAGGGAGGATTCACTGTCACCCTGCCTAAGTGTACAAATTCACCCTCAGTGTCTAGTGTACTTTCATACCAAATATTCTACATCATAATGAAATGTAAGAAGGTCTCAAAATCAGGCTCCCAAATTTGAGAGGACCTTGGGATTACTCTTTTGTCACCTGTACTCCAACAGACCCTGCAAAGTGAAGTTCCAGTTTAGAATATTTGGCAGTTGCAACCAAAACAAAAGACATCTGCAGTGTTCAAGTTCACGATTTCACTTACTTTTGACATCTAAGTATTCTCACTTTCTTCCTTCTCACTGATGCACTTGAACACAAGTTCCCTAATTTTCTTTAATCTGGGATATTTTATTTTTTGGTTAGCATGTTTGATAGTGGGAGTGTCATTTTGGCTGTCTAGTCCATCATGTTGCCAGGTATAGAAGTCCTTCCCACACGTCTTCACTCATATTATTACTGCTGGCGGGAAGACTCTCATTGTTTCAGATCCAAATTCACTCTTCATTGCCTGCTGTGTGAAAATGCAGCTGGCCTTTCAGACAATTTGTATTTTCCAGGCAACACAATGCTGAACCATGTCAATAGAGGGCAGTGGAAAGACGTTGCAGGAAGAAGGGATTTTCCTTCCAGTTCCTGCTGGTATGCTCCAGCAGCAGCCTGCTGCAAGGTGTGGCTTCTCCAACGCACAAGGCTTTCCAAGCACCAAGCCGCTGGTGTGCAGCACACCGGATGGCAGGGTCATCAACAGCAAGGGGCAGTCAGCACTGGCTTGGGCTGTTTGTTCTTAGAGGGTGTGCTTCCAGCACTTCCAGCACAAGAAGTTCTCTGCCATTCAGCGTCATGGCTGGACCCTCTTCAACAGGGGCTGCCTGTCAGAACAGGGAGGATGGGATATGGAGTTCTTCTATGCATGTCTAGCTCAGTGCTGATTCTTAGATCTGCTATTTCTATATTCCATAGAGTCTCTTTCTTTTTCACTAGACAATCCTACATTAATGAAAGCCCCGACCATAGTTAATAATTTCTTATATTAAATGTCTCTGGGGGCCGGCGCTGTGGCGCAGTCGGTTAATGCCTGAAGCACCGGCATACCATATGGGTGTTGGTTTGAGACCCTGCTGCTCCACTTCCTATCCAGCTCTCTGTTATGGCCTGGGAAGGCAGTAGAAGATGGCCCAAGTCCTTGGGCCCCTGCACCCGCATGAGAGACCCGGAAGAAGCTCCTGGCTCCTGGCTTCAGATCAGCACAGCTCCGGACATTGGGGCCAACTGGGGAGTGAACCATCGGATGGAAGACTTCTCTCTCTCTCTCTGCCTCTCCTTTCTCTGTGTAACTCCTTCAAATAAATAAATAAATCTTTATAAAAAAACAAAGTCTCTGGCCAGTTTACTGGGTTTTTTGTTTTTTTAATCTCTCGACTAGACCCTGATTGATGAACAGAATTGCACCTAGTAATTTCCTCATTTCTCAGCAATTTTCAATTTATCCATTTTCACCATTTTGGTTTAGTTATATTAGAATATATAAAAAAGCCATTTTTGCAGTTCAAGTATAGTTGAAGATTAGCAATTTTAAGTGGATCAAACTAATATTTTCCCTGTAGTTTCCACTGTATACCTCTGCCAGCACTTGTTCACTAAGAGAAAATATCAATTTTCAGAATAATGTCACCTACTATAAGATTGCAAACATTTGGGAACAATTTTTAATCTTTTATTCCTAATGCTTAAATGTCTAACCCAATTCACAGTAATTACTATATGCTCAAAAAATAAAATATGCTTGTTGAAATAACTGAATACTGGCAAATTACTTAGTCTCTCTAATCTTCAATTTCTTCCTCTTCTAACTGGGATCATTAACACCTGTTCTATCTAATTCTAAAGTTCTTAAAATGGACTAAATGAATATTTTTTCCTACTTCCTTAGTACAGATGAAAGAAGATCACACTACTAAATGTGTTACTTCATGTGGCAAAAAAAATTGAAGAATCACTCTTTTAATAACAAGATTTGATTTTTCAAATATTATAATTAATTTTAGAATTATTCAAGGAACACAAAAAGTAATAAAGATTACTCAAATTCTTATTAACCAAAGAAAAAACTGACTGGCTATTTCCATGTAATAATTTCCTGTGAACACTGTTAAAACTTAAATCAGAAAAAAACTATATGCATAGTTTTATCCTGCTTTTCCTATGCAATGTAATGCTGTGGTCATTTTTCTAGATCTTTAAATACTCTGAAAAGTATGATTTTATTGGCTGAATAATATTCTAGTCGATAGGTAAGCCATTAATAATTTATCAACTTGTTTGGATATTTATTATGATTTACATTTTTGCATTTAAAACAGCATTAAGATAAATATTCTTCTAAATATTTATGCTCATCTCATTGTTTCCTGAAAAGAAATTTACAAGAGTATGAACTAGATCAAAACAAATATTTCTGTTTTTTGGAAACTCCTGCCAAATTTTCTTCCAGAAATCATGCACTAATTTGCACTCCAACATGAGAATAGCATTTCAATGCATACTTAACAACAAAACGGTTTAGGGAAAAAATAGCCAATTTAGTTGTTGAAAATACTACTTAGTTTCATTTGTATTTTATTTTTAGTATCTAGTGTGCATATTTTCATATTTGTCAGTTTCATCATTCCTTTTGATGTTAAGTATTGATATGCAGCCTGCTTTTAAAAAATTGGGACAAATATTTTTACTTAAAATTTTAAAAGTTCTTTACATTAAGCAATTTCTCATATTTTCTAAAAATGTTTTTTGTTATCTTCCTTTTAGTTTTAGGATAGATTTGTTTAGGATAGATTTGTGAAGTTTTATATCTTATATAGTCAAGTATCTTGACCATGTGTTAATATGTAATCAATTCTTTTCTTCTTCTTATATTGTCATTCCCCATCCTGGCATCACACATGCCTCTCTCCTATGTTTTACTACCCAGACCTAGTTGCTTTACGATTTCAATTTTGGTGTATCACATGGTATAGTTAAGACTTAACATTTTTCTTAAATAATATGCTAATTATTAGTTAATTATTAATTACTCACTGGTTATAGTTAATAAACACTAACCATTTCAAAACCCAAACATTGATCTTAATATATTTGTAAACTCTCTGAAAATACCAGACCTGGGGGCTGGCACTGAGGCACAGTGGGTTAAACCTTGGACTGTGGTGCCCGCATCCCATATGGACTACAGTTTGTGTCCTGGATGCGCCTCTTCCCATCTAGCTCTCTGCTATGGCCTGGGAAAGAAGATGGCCCAAGCACTTGGGAGACCCAGAAGAAGCTCCTGACTTCTGGTATCCGATCTGCCTAGCTCAGTGTCATTAAGGCCATTTGGGGAGTGAACCAGCAGATGGAAGACCTCGCTCTCTGTCTCTCCCTCTGGCTGTCTGTAACTCTACCTCTCAAGTTAATAGATATATCTTTAAAAAAAAATACCAGGTCTGTTTTAGAAGCCTGGGGATTTAGAGGAATTGAGTCATATGCGTAAAAGAAATTAATTTAAATATAGTTTTACTTTGTCTTAAGATTACTGATAAAGTGTATGGTGTCCATAATGGCTTAGCCTTTGTAGGTCTTTTATGACTTACAATTTTCACTAAAGAGGTCATTCTTTTTAATATGTGAATGAATCTACTCTGCTAACAAGACTTTTATTTTTAGTTTATAGATGGTAGATATGTTAATAGTCAATTATCTTTTGAATTGGAAATATTGCCTTTGCTGAGGGAGTAGGAATATCTGTTTGTGTGTGTGTGTGTGTGTGTGAATTATCTGAAAGCAATTCCAGTGGCTCAGTAGGAAATGGTAACCTTACAAGGTGTTCCTCCCTAGCCCATTCTTTTGGCTTTCAACACATTTTCCATACTTACCAAAAAAGATGGCTCTCTGTACTTCTTGCCTCTTGGCCAGCATCCCACACCCCCAGAATCCTGCACTGTGCTGTGTGAGGACCAAGGAGACTCCTGGTGAGTTGTGCTTGGCATGACGCACCCCTTCATGAGACGTATTAGAATTCCCCAGGAGACTGCATCTCCCTCATTCTCTTCAAGCTGGCTATACATTTCCCACTAGCGACCCCAATAGTTAGCCTCAGGACTGAACATTTGGAATAGAAAAAAGTTCTTACTGGTAACAATAAACTGCCACTCTGGGTGAGTTACTCAGAAAAGGAACTTAATTTTTTAGTTTCAAAACTGATTTATGAAGTGACTATCAGTGCAGCTACCATCATTGCATGCCAGGATGGACTCTGAGTGCTCCCTGCTTCTGCACAGCCTGATGTGGACTCGCAGTCTAGAGTGGGAGAATCTGATCGGTGGACTGAATGACTTAGCTGCAAAGGAAGAAGTTGCAGGCATTTTCAGTACTTAAGTAGAGGGTTACCCTTTTACAAGTGAAGAGTTCAGATGCTGGGTAAAGAAGGTCAAATGTCCATTCCATAGACTGATAGAGATGAACACACAGAGCTTTTACAAGAATCTGGGTATTAGGTGACCAGAATTCTCAGAAGGCTTGACAGTATCTCCATGTACCATCTTGAGCTTGTTACTTAACAAATATTTACTAACAGAAATCTACCATGTGTGAGGCGGTACTCAGGGTACTATTGGAGATGATACAGTCTATAAGAAATTCTTGCCGTCCTCAGGAGACTAAAGTCTAGTTGTGGAAGCAAGACATACACCAGGAAGACTTTGAAAGACTGACTTAACTAAAACACAAAAGCATGCAAAGTAGTATGTAATTGTTGTCTTAGTTTGGGTTTATCCCAAAGCAAAACCAGAGATAAGGACTTGGGTCAGGCCGTTTATTTTGGAGGTGATCCCAGGAGTAAGGGAGTAGAAAGAATGTTAAAAAAAGAAAAAGAAGAGCCGGCGCCGTGGCTCAATAGGCTAATCCTCCACCTTGCGGCGCCGGCACACCGGGTTCTAGTCCCGGTTGGGGCGCCGGATTCTGTCCCGGTTGCCCCTCTTCCAGGCCAGCTCTCTGCTATGGCCAGGGAGTGCAGTGGAGGATGGCCCAGGTGCTTGGGCCCTGCACCCCATGGGAGACCAGGAAAAGCACCTGGCTCCTGGCTCCTGCCAGGATCAGCGCGGTGCGCCGGCTGCAGCGGCGGCCATTGGAGGGTGAACCAACGGCAAAGGAAGACCTTTCTCTCTCTGTCTCTCTCTCTCACTGTCCACTCTGCCTGTCAAAAAAAAAAAAAAAAAAAAAAAAGAAAAAGAAAAAGAAAAAAGATGAAAAGTCAAATACATTAGGGCCTGTGAGAGGTCACTACTATAGGGATAGGGGTTCCTTTCAAGGCAGCACCTGGAATAGAAGTGCCCACCTGGAAAGCGGGAAGTGCAAGTATTTATCCACTGGTTCTCACACACCATCGACGAAGGGTTCTTCCCAGGAACAACAGCTCCCCTCAACTTCCAGGCTGGGCTTGTCCAGGGGCCAGTGAATTCCGTGGTATTGGGGTGAGATGGGGCGCTCACCACTGCCAAGGCTGTGTCTGAGTCTGCAGGGGCCCTCCCACCAGAGCTGCAGCTGCAATCAGCGGTAGATCAAGGGGATGGGACAAGGTCGGAGGTGCCTGTTGCAACTGTCAACAGAGCACTGCGGGCTAGGGTATCTGGGGAGACTTCCATAAGGAATCTGGACTCCAGCTGAGCCTCGAGAGAAATGATAGAATCTCTCATGCCAGAAATTTTGTTACATATCAGGATCTGGAGCCAGACTGTGCCGAAGGCAGCAGTTATATATTCCAGTGCTCTGGGCCTCTGTGATCTACTCTGTACTCTTATTTCTTCTTTGCGGTAACATCACACAGAGCTTACGACATTCAAGCATCTTTCAAATGCTTGTCCAGGCTTTGACACTAAAAAATACTGCCTCACCAAGTGGTTTCAGAGTACTAGGAATTCAGATAAACTTCAAAGTAGTTATTTTAAAATTCTTTATGTACAAAAAAGACAACCCATAATTTTTTAGAAAAAAAGTTTATTTATTTATTTGAAAGGCAGTTACACAAAGAGAAAGGGAGAGACAGAGAGATATTTCATCCATTGGTTCTTTCCCCAAATGGCTACAATGGCTAAGGTTGACCCAGACAGAAGCTTCTTCCAGGTCTCCCACTTGGGTGCAGGGGACCAAGCACTTGAGCCATTTTCCATTGCTTTCCCATGCACATTAGCAGGGAGTTGGATTGGAAGTGGAGCAGCTGGGACTCAAACTGGAGCCCACATGGGATGCCAGTGTCTCAGGCAGTGGCTTAACCTGCTATGCCACAATACTGGCCCCATCCGATGATAATTTAACTTAATGATTCTGATAAAATAAGCTATTACTGCTAAGTAAAATAGCTGATATATATTTTTCATTCTTTGTTAATGTTCATTTATTTATTTTCATGTACCTGAAAGGAATAGAGAGAGAAAGGGAGAGAGATTCTCCAACTGCTGGTTCAGCCCCCAAGTGCTAGCAACTGTGAGGGCTGGGCCAGGCTGAAACCAGAGCCCGGAGAACTATCTAAGTCTACCACATGAGTGGCAGGATCCCCAGCACTTGGGCTATCATCCATTGCCTCCTAGGATGCATGCAGGAAGCCAGATTGTAAGCCGAGCAGCTGGGATTTGAACTGGCACTCTGATGTGGACTAGAGCTCTCCCAAGCTGTGGTTCAAACCCACTATGTCACAATGTCAATCCCAGTGATATTTTTTCCCTCTGAATTTTCATAGCTTTGTTTAAAAATAATTTGTAAAATAAAAATAAATTTATTTATATTAAATAACAGCTATGTCAAAGTATGTTATTAAAGAGTTTATGATTGGGGCTGGCGCTGTGGTTTAATGGGTGGAGCCGCTGCCTGCAGTGCCAGCATTCCATATGGGTGCCAGTTCTAGTCCCAGCTGCTCCTCTTCTGATCCAGCTCTCTGCTATGGCCTGGGAAAGCAGTAGAAGATGGTCCAAGTCCTTGGGCCCCTGCACCCATGTGGGAGCCCTGGAAGAAGCTCCTGGCTCCTGGCTTCGCATCGGCACAGCTCCAGCAGTTGTGGCCAACTGGGGAGTGAACCAGCAGATGGAAGACCTCTCTCTCTCTCTGCCTCTGCTTTTCAAATAAATAAATAAATCATTTTTAAAAAGTACACATACTAATCAAGGAATATAATAGTCTATAAAGGTAGGAAATAAAATAGTTACCTGAAACCTTAACATCCAAACCTATCCATTTTATTCTTCCTCTTTATTTAAATTTTCTTACAGGTGTGGTCATATTCTATCTATAATTTTGTAGTCTGTCCTTTTTAATGAACAGTATAGTATAAAACCTTTTTATGTTATTATGTGCCCTGTAACTTCCCATAATATGAAATATTTTATTGAAATTTTACCCAACAGCAGTGCCAGCACCATTAACCTCTTAAGCCTTTTTAAGGTACTCAGAAGTCTCCTTTAAAATATCTATAAATTTCACCAGCTATACCCTCCAATTAAACTTGCCTTTATTCAAATTACGATTAAAAATAAATCCAACCATAGTAAACAGGTTAATTGTGTGGCATAGAAATTATATCTCAATAAAAGCTTTTATTCTTAAAAATTACAAAAAAAACAGATAAAAATGTATCTCCCCTTAAACATGATTATATTTTAATTACTTGATAGTGCAGCAGAATGATTTGTTAAAATATTGCTTGTGTTTTTGCCTGTGCATTTTCAAGAATTTGCATTTCTACCCTTCAGAGGGATTTATAAAGCCAAAGAGAAGCTACACAAGGTAAATTCTCTTTCTATTGTATAAAATCTAAACTTAGCAAAGAGTTGACACAAGTTATTCTAGAGAGGGACAGGAGAAAAGAAAGAACCTAGCAGGTTGCAAGAGGGTTGTTCTCTAGCCTGGCACGGGTCAGAGCTAGAAGGAGAACAGAATGCTGGGGTAAATGGTGCTGGACTGGGGTACTTAGCAGGGCTGAGTCCCAAGCACAGACACAATCAGCCTTTCCCACACTTGCATTGCCCCAGTGGTGCCACCAAATCATCAGAATCCCTGAGATTAAAGGTCTGCAGGGACTGCCACAACTTTCGGTAGAGACTAGGATTGGCTTTAGGATGCCTAGAATGGCTTTCCAAGAATTTTGTAATTCCAATAGAGTCTGGAAATTTTGCATGAACACTTTTACGGATGGGGAGTAGGGAGTCCCAGTAATCACAGATTGAATTTGTCTCTAGCCTGGAGGCATATCAGTGTAGGCTCAGGTTTAAACTGGTGACAGGACAGAAAGAAATGCAATCAGTTTTACTGAGAACACTATCTGCTACACAAGTATGACAACCGTATGGATTGCAATTATCTTATAAATATCACTTCATGTGATATTATTAATCAATTTTCAAAAGGAAGGTTTTTCTCTCCATAATGGAGTAGGACTGCTAGATTTTAAATCTGGAGGGGGTCCTGTAGATTTAGTCCAATTTCTTAATTTTACAAATTAAAAACTTAAACCGTTCAGGATGGGAATTGGGCACAGCGGTTAAGACACCTCTTAGAACACCTGCATCCCATATTAGAGTGCCTGGTTCAAGTCTCAGTTGCACTGCCAATGCCAGTTTCCTGCTAATGTGCACCCTTGGAGACAGCAGGTATGGTTCAAGTATCTGTCACTCATATGGCATTGAATTCTGTGCTCCTGGCTTGGGCCTGTCCCAGTCCCGACTACTGTTGGCATTGGGAAGTGAACCAGTGATGGAAGATATTTCTCTCTCTTTCTCTCTCTTCTCCCCTCCCCCCACCATCTTTCAAATAAATTAAAATTTTTAATCTTCTAATAAAAAAGACAAAACTTGATTTCAGAAGGTGAGGTGAATTTCCCAGAGTCCTGGAGTTGAACCTGGGGTACAATCAGGTATCTTCACTCCTAGGCATTTTTCCTCTACTTTCTCAGAGTAGGATTTATAGTTTTCACATGAAAGCACTAGAATATTGATAAGTTGACAGGCACAGCTAGGCAAGCTTGTAGCTGTCCACTCTATAGATATAGACATTGAATTAGATAATCATCATACATTTACTATGAAGAAGTTTGGCTTATTTGTGATTCACTTAAAAATGGTGGGCGATCAGGTTTTTATTGTTTGCCAGAGGACAACATTGCCTCCCAAATCACACATCTACTGTGGCACTTCTCCCAAGAACAATAGTGTGGTTACTGTCATCATCAACATACACAATATCAGAAAACCATTTTATTTATTCATGCGTTTTATCCAGTATTCCTACAGCGATTTCATAAAGACACACTTTGACCTACGTCTTTATACCTTCCTTAACATGACAATGATGTAATTCAGAAGTGAAGAACCAGCAAAAATGACAACATAAAATGCAAAGGTGTCGCTCCCCGTCTTCATGGGGGAACGACACAGAACCCTGCCTAGGCTTCATATCCGAGTCACGGCACCACTATGTCGCTCCCCCTCTTCGTGGAGGAACGACACTAAACCCTGCCTAGGCTTCACATCCGAGTCACGGCACCATTATGTCGCTCCCCCTCTTCGTGGAGGAACGACACAGGACCCTGCGCTGTTCTTTCTGTCTGCTCGGCCCTCCCCGGGTTTGCTGCTGGTTCTTCCCGGGTTGGCTACTATCCCTTCCACCTCCGTGGAAGGGCAGTTCCCCCTGGCCACATTCCCCACTTCCGCAGGGGAGCGGCACACCGCCGGCCGGCTTTCTCGGGGGCTGCACGGGTGTTCCTTCAGCTAGATGTTCCCCTTAGATGTTCCTGGTGCATGCCGTCTCTCTCCTCCTTTATAGTCCTCCTCCGCCAATCCCAACTCGGCTGCCCACACGCCGAGTACGCTGCTCTCCTCCAATCAGGAGCAAGTCCTACAGTTTATTGGTTGAACTGGAGGCAGCTGTGCGGAAGCTGTTTACTTCTCTCCCAGCGCCATATTGTGGGAGAGCAGATGCATAGAATAAGTCTTAATTCCAGTAACTCAGTCTAGTCCGGTTTGCTCCCCACAAAAGGGTCAGAAATATTGTGAAAAAAATGGAATGATCCATTCTGCAAGGGTTAGTTTTAGTTAAGATATGTAATACATGAAAATGCAAATGAAGTAGATGCTTTTGACTGTGGTACATTGGTTAGAAACATCAGTGTGAAATGACAGAAGTGTGCATGGTTTACTGTGACAAATGCAGAATTTTTCTTTTCCTGGTCATCTTTCGCATGATAGTTAAACATTTGTAGTGCATTTTATCACCATTTAAGTGCTTTTCCTACTTGCTAACTTAGAAGCTATTGAAGCAATCTTAAATTCCCACTGTGGGAAAATAAAATTGCCATTAGAAGAAAACATATTTACTTTGATTTATTCCTATCAATACATTTTAAGTCAAATACATATTTTTCAGATTGTATCTTGGCTCAGTAATTGTGACTACACAGTACGGTTTTTGTTAAAGAACTGAAATATAAGTTTTATCTGATAACCTTACTAAATTTTGTATCTAAGGTGTGGGCTTTATTTCTGAGAATGGCTTTTTTTTCTTATTACAAAATAACAATATTTAACAATTTTTCCTGGTAAGTAGATTATTTTTTGAAATTATTGGGCTATCAATGAGGAAGTAAAAGATCAAAATTAGGGATGTCAGGAACAGGCGTTTACTCTACAGTTAAGGTAGCACTCAAGATGTCCATATCCCACATCAGAACACCTGCATTCAACACCCAGCTCATGCTCCTGACTCCAGCTTCCTGCCAGTGCAGACCCTGGGAGGCAGCAGTGATAGCTCAAATAATTGGGGTCCTGTCATTCTCCCATTTTGAAGACTTGGATTGAGTTCAAGCTCCTGGTTTTGGTTTTGGTCTAGCCTCAGCTTTCACTGGCATTTGGAGAGTGCATCAGTAATGGGATATCTCTCTTTCCACCTCTGTCTCTCACTCACTCACTCACTCACTCCAGGGATGTCAGAGGAAGATGATCAATCAACTGCCCTGGCAAGACCTCAGAGGATCAAATAACCTTTAAGGAGTTTCTCCAGGTCTAGGGTCCTGAGTATTCTGAAACCAGTAAGTTGATTTTAAATATACTCATGATATCATTAATTTAAAGAAGCAACCCATTTTTATTAAATTCTCAAGGAACTGATCTATAAAACCAGATGTAGATTTACTCCTTTTTAATGGTAGGAAGAAGCTGCCATATGAGGCAAGCATAAATGGGTTATGATCCAGGCTCACCAAGGCTTACTATTAGGGTGTTACTGAATTTCTCTGAGATTCTGCATTTGCATCTGTAAAATGCAATTGAGATGAAGATTGAAAGAACTACATAAAATACTTAACATAAAACCTAGTTCTTAACAAATGAATGGTGGCAGTAATGATGAGCATGACAATGGTGATGGCAACAAAGGGGGAGGAGAAGGAGGGAAAAGAAGAGGAGGAAAGAAAGAAGGAGGTTGCTGGAATCATAGGGAATTAGAAGACTTATGCTAGGATCAGTGTTTTTTCTTTCTGAGATCAAAGACAGTCCAGAAAGAATTAGAAGGCACTTGGTTAGTAGAGAGTCAGAGCAAAATGAATCAAATGGAGTACTATAAAGGTTTGGATTTACAAGCCATGAGTACCTGTTAGAAATATACTGCATTCTAGGGATACACCTGGCTAGCAGAAGGGTAACTAGTTTCTATTCCAGTATCAAGAACAGTGCATGGAAAATGGCAATCACTTAGTAAATGATTAGTTCATGAATAAGCAGAGTACCCCCAGCCAGCCAGTGCTGGAGTAGTGATAATTCCTCCATCTCTAGACTCAATAACTGTATTACTCTTTCTCATTCCTCCTCAAACTCCACACTATATGAACACAGAATTTCTTTAGTAATGCAATTAAGTGGTTCACATTTCTCTGTTCCATCAATCACATTTAGACATTGCCTAATTAAACTCAGATCACTTTATCACTCTCTGCAATCGTCTTTCCAAATTCTGCGAGTTCTATCTTATAACCTAATATATACTTATAGCAGAGAGAGCTCCTGAAACTCACGCTTTCTTTTTTTCTGCGGCACACAGTTAGATTATATTTCTCATGACCAACTCAGTTAGATGTGCCAAGAGACTGAGTCCTAACCAATGGAAAGTGTACACAAGTGATGCACACATCTTTTAAGCTTGGGCTCATAAGATCTTTGCAAGTCAGTTCTCTAATTTCAGTCCTGATGAATGTAGGCAACCCAGTGGCCCTAAGGGATGGTGGAGCAAGTAAATGAAAAAGCTTGAGCCCCAGATTTAATGGCACAGAGCAGGACTTGTCTCCCTCTCATCATCAAATGCACACACCTAAGTGCTCCATTGGACTGTAATGGCAATGAGAAATGTATATTTATTGTAATAAGTCACTGAGATGTGGGTTTTGTTAATATAGCAGTTAGTTCTTCCTAATTTGAACTTCACTCATTTCACTTTACTGACTTGTATTTAATTACACACACACACACACACACACACACACACACACATTGCTCAAGATCTTGGAATGGATCATTTTTTATCTGTACTTCCTATTTACTTGGTTACCAAGCACAGCTGCTTTCCTTTTTCCTCGTATTCACCTATGTCACACCAAATATATCAATAAGCCATCAATTCTTTTTCTGTACCAGTTTCTTTGCATCTGTACTACCTGTGTACTTTATTAGACCCCTGATTTTCCCATGTGGATTAGTGTTATAGCCTCCTTCATTTTATCCTTGCCTGCACTCTTTCATTTTCAATTCATCCACCAGCCATTGCCACAGTGGACCTTCTGACATGAAAATCAGATTTTGTTCTTACCTTGTGCAGAATTCTGTAATTACCCATCATCTTATAGTTGTTAATATCTAAAGAAATTAGCCTTCTTCGAGAGCTCTTTTGCTTGCCTCTCCCTCAACACATATAATAAACTGTTAAAGTTCAATGGTATCCAATTGTGAGTCTAAAATACTGGCATTAGGCACTACTGAAAAGTTTATAAGTCTATGGATTATTTGTTAACTGAACAAATGATGAGACTGACTGTATATACGTTACTCCCAAATGAGTTTACATATTGTGATACATGAAGTATACATGAGCTATTGTCAGCACAATTATTTTTCAGAAGCATATATTTGCTATTGTGATTAATAAAATTATGTTTTAATATAAGTACTTAAAATATATTCCTCAATTATAGGATGCTAAAATAAAACTGTTGTCCTAGGCATCAGGGTCTCAACATATTTTTTTAAAGATTTATTATTTAGGGGCGGCACCGTGGCTCACTTGGTTAATCCTCTGCCTGCAGCACCAGCATCCCATATGGGCACCCAGTTCTAGTCCTGGTTGCTCCTCTTCCAGTCCATCTCTCTGCTGTGGTCTGGAAAGGCAGTGGAGGATGGCCCAGGTGCTTGGACCCCTGCACCCGCATGGGAGACCCATAGGAAGCACCTGGCTGCTGGCTTCGATCAGTGCAGCGCTGGCTGCAGTGACCATTTTGGGGGTGAACCAATGGGAGGAAGACCTTTCTCTCTGTTTCTCTCATTGTCTAACTCTGTCAAATAAATTTAAAAAAAAAGATTTATTATTTAATTTGAGAGGCATAATGATAGAGACAAGAGAGGGAGAGACAAAGAGAAAATCTTCCATCTTCTGGTTTGTACCCCAAATGGCCCCCCCAGCCAGGGCTGGCCCAGGCCAAAGTCAGGAACCAGGGATTCCACATCCAGGTCTCCCATGTGGATGTCAGGGACCATCTTCTACTGCTTTCCCAGGCACATTAGCAGGGAGCTGAATGGGAAGTGGAGCAGCCAGCCACTAGAACTAGCACTCAAATATAGAATGCTGGTGCAGCAGGGTAGAGACTTAACCCCCTGTGCCACAAGGCTAGCCCCTTGGGCTCAACATTTTCATATTAAAAAGGGAATCACTTTTGAATATTTAGGGTCTACTGCTCTAGATAGTCCAACCAACTGTCATTCCTTGACCTGATGGTAACATTGATTTAGTATATGTGACACATTCTGCAGCATGGCCTGTTTAACTCCACTTTACTTCTAGGGTGTCTCCCTGTGTTGCAAAGACTACAAAACTAAAGGCTATTTGTTGCAGCAACAGCTCTGAATCCACAAAATAGGTGCAGATTTAGAAACCTACAATGGGGCTGAGAGCATCTTCCTGCATTTCTGGCTGTTTTTTTACTGGCAGACCATTTCATAGAGACCTTTTTCAACAGAAGAGTACCTGGGTCCACTTCTGGCTCAATAAGCATTGAGAGGCAGTCACAAAGGCAACAGCATCAGAGTTGCCTTCCCATTTCCTCATCAGCGGATGGCAAGATATTGAATTGAATCATTCTAGTGGTAACCTTGGTGGGGCAGTGCTATAGTCTTCTGGCAATCATTCCTTATTGGTCAGTCTATCGTTCACTGTTCTGGCCTATCCATGATTTTATCCTAATCACTTATGGATTACTTTGGTTTCAGATTTTTTTAAAAAGATATATTTATTTATTTATTTATTTGAAAGAGTTACAGAGAGGAAGAGACAGACAGACAAAAAGACACACACACACACACACACACACACACACACACACATTCTATCTGCTGCTTTACTCCCCAAATGGCCACAATGCTCAGGACTGGGTCAGGCCAAAGCCAGGAGTCAGGGGCTCCTTCTGGATCTCCCACATGGGTACAGGGGCCCAAGCACTTGGGCCATCTTCTGCTGCTTTCCCAGGCACATTAGCTGGGAGCTGGATCAGAAGTGGAGCAGCCAGGACTTGAACTGGTGACTATATGGGATGCCAGTGCTGCAGGTGGCAGCTTTGGTTGCCATATGGGTGCTGGTTCAAGTCCTGGCTGCTCCACTTCTGATCCAGCTCCCAGCTAATGTGCCTGGGAAAGCAGTGGAGGATGGCTCAAGTGTTTGGGCCCCTGTACATATGAGGGAGATGAGGAAGAAACTCCTGATTCCTGGTTTAGCCTGGCTCAGCTCTGGCCATTGTGGCCATTTGGGGAGTGAACCAGCTGATGGATCATCTCTCGCTATCTCTCTCTAACTCTGCCTCTCAAATAAGTAAAATAATAATAAAAACATAAAACCATATAAATTGGTAGGAGGAAGGAAGAAGGGAGGAAGGGAAAGCAGATTTGCCAATTCCTAGTTTAGAAGATTGAGGAAAGGTCTGGACTAGAAATGATGGAATAACTGAATTTTTGAGTGGGCCTTATGTGTATTTCAATTTCTTCCCATATAAAGTAAAGCTTATAATAGAAGCTTGTTATAAAATATTACTTACATAATTAACTCTGATATAAAAATAATAATGGTTACAGGAAGGTTTTATGGTTCAGCAGGTTAAGCCAGCTTGACATACCCCACCCCATATCAGAGCACCTGGTTCCCATCCAGCATCCCGCCAATGAGCACTCTGAGGTAGCAGAAGAAGCCTCAAGTACTTGGGTCCCTGCCACCTATGAGGGAGACCGAGATGGAGTTCTTGGGTTCTGGCTTTGGTCTGGTCTAGCTCTGGCTGTTGTGGACATTTGGGAAGTGAACCAGCAGATAGAAGATCTCTTTTTCTCTCTATTAATCTACCTTTCAAATAAATGAAAATAAATTAATAAATAAGCATTAAAAATAATAATGGTTTAAAGGTTTTGAGAGCTTGAACACAGGCCTAGGTCACTAGAAAGTCTCTTTATATAAATGCTGAAATATTTCAAGCATTTGATAGCTAACATCTGATAGTAAGGCCTTGAAGTTTTTACATGTATGATAAAACTGCTGGTAAGCAATGTGATTAACATGTTTTCTCAGGGGCCAGTGTCATGGTACAGTGCGTGAAGCCACCACCTGTCATGCCAGCATTCCATATTGGCTGGTTCCACTTATGATCTAGCTTTCGTTTCATAACCTGGGAAGGCAATGGAAGATGGCCCAAGCCTTTGGACCCCTGACACCCATGTTGGAGATCCAGACGGAGTTCCAGGCTCCTGGTTTCAGCCTGGCCCAGACCTGGCTGTTGCGGCCATCAGGAGAATGAATTGGCATATGGAAGATATCTCTCTCTGTAACTCTCCCTTTCAAATAAATAAATCTCTTTTTAAAAAAAGAATATTCTCTCCGTTTACAACATGACTGGTAAAGAGGCACCAATAACAGGTAGAAGATTACCACTCTACTCTTGTTTCTATCCAAAAAAAGGACAAATTGCCTTAATAACAATTTCTAATAAAACAGAAAACCAAGAGATTATAGTCCTACACATCATACTTGCTTTAGAATAAAACATTTCTTGAAGCTTTTCAAAGGTGCATGGAATTGGAGAGGCAGAAGGGTCACATCTCTTCATCCTCAATTCATAGTTGAGAAAATCTTGGCCACAGAACTATTGGATGACAGCGGCAGGGCCGTGGCAGATCCTGGCTTCTGAATCCCACTGCAGTACTCTCCTCACTTTATTAGGCTTTAATTTTTTTTTTTTTTTTGCTGCTATACTTTAATAAAAATTCCCAAAGATTAAATCTAATCACAGATTCATAGCTATATATTTCTCCCTGAGTTACTACGCGCTTTAGCTTCATGTTATATAAAACATACACTTTTACATTATAGAAACTCTAGGTTATATCAAACAGAGATATAGCATGTATCAAAGTTCTAATTTTTCATCTTTTTCTGATAAATTTATCCATCACTCAAGGTCCTGAGGTGTGAAACCAAGAGGGGAAAGGATGAAGATTCTATGACCTTAAAGGATAGGGGGGAGCGAGGTTAGAGGGAGAAACAGAGGTGATTCTTACCACATCATGGGCAAACACCACAAGCTTCCTTTTGGTGCCTTTCTGCTGCACTGGAGAAATTCAAAATGATTTCTCACTTATTGTAGGCATTCCACCCTCTCATTTTTGCCTAAAATTGCCCAACTACACTGAGTCTACACAACTTCATAAAATGGCATTTCCCATTCCTTCTATGTTTAAACAACTCAGTGAGACCTCTTCTGACCATTTCATTAAAAACTGGAAACACTTCTTCCCCTACACTCAGTTCCCATAGCCTTACTCTATTTTTTTCCATAGTACTAATTACACTTAGCATACTATGTAATTACCATATTCATATTAGTTTGCGGCTAATGCACTCGCTGGGGGGCAGCAGGTGATGGCTCAAGTACCTGGGTCCCTCTCACCCATATGACAGACCCAGATGGAGTTCTTGGCTCCTAGCTTCAGCCTGATACAGTGCTGGCTGTTTTGAATATTTCAGAAGTGAGCCAGCAGGGGATGATCTTATTTTCTTTACCTTTCAAACAAACAAACAAACAAACAAACAAAACACAAACATTAAGAAAAATATGTCATGTTGCCTAGGCAGTAGAAAAAAGCTTAGCAAGCTAAATACTTGCAGATTCAACATATTGTAGGCAGCACACATCAGATATGCCTCCATATGCCTCTTAATCTCCAACTACCTAAGGATCAAGCAATATAAGGGAGAGATCTCTCTATCTTTTCCCTGAATTCAGACATCTTTCCTCCTCATCCCTTAGCTCATATAAACATTTCTACACAAATATTTCAAACCAGAATATGGAAATACACATTTTACTGCATTCATGAGTAACACATTTGTAGAAGTAGAGTCAGATCCTAATCATAGATCAAGACAGAAAGCATCAAAGAGATAGAAAGATGAACAAACTATGGTAATCCATACAATGGAAAAGTATTCATCAAAAAAGTAAACAAGCTACCAATTCATGAAAATAATTCAAGTATATTGTTGAACGAAAAAAGTCCATCTAAAGAGGCTACACTGTGTGATTCTAATAATATGAAATCTTGGAAAAGGCAGAAATAATTGCCAGGAGTTCAGGAGAGTGGGAGGGTTCAATAGGTGAGAACAAGAGATTTTTAGCATGGACAATCTATGCTATATGGTACTATAATAATGGATACAGGATACTAAGCATTTGTCAAAACTTGCTGAATTTTACAGCCAAATAATGAAACTTAACATATATAGATTTAAAAAAATCATGTAAGAGACTGAAGGAATCCCAAGATGGAGTGCAAAATGTGACCAAAATGAGCTAACTGTAATTACAAGTGTAGGAAACAACCCCACCAAAGGGGGTGTGGTAGGAAGGTGCTGATCTAAGTAACTTTGGAAATGAGTGGAGTCTGTAAGACTAAAGGAAATGAAACTCAACATGAGCAGTGCACAACAGCTGAAAAAAGTTGTTCTGATACTAGTAGTGATGGAATTAACCATGTTTTAAGTAAATGGATGGTACACAGTGGGAGCCAGGCTTCTCATCATTGGAGGAGGAACTTACAGACAAGCAAGGAGAGGAATCTAGAAACTTCTTCTATGTGTGGAAAGAGCTCACAAAGACTGCTTTAATCAAGTGATTAAGATTAATTAACAGGGATCAGCCATAAGTTTATAAGATAAGTGGATGCTTCAAAAAACTCATGGAAAAGTGGAATTAAAAAGGTTATTTTGATGCAAAAATTTTAAAACAAAATCCATGCATAGGTTTTTCATGCTACACATTTTCCATGAACTTTCTGAAAGTCCCGATGTACATTCCTCCTATGATCCAATGAAAATGGAATTTTACCTCTTTCATAAGGTTAACATGACAAGGAAGGGGCTGTGTAAGACTTTATAAGGGCTGGGAAGAGAAAGGTTTGCCTACAGAAGAGAGGCTACAATAATCTGGGATGCTGTATGGATCCCAATCATGTGGCTTTTCACTTTTGTTCCATCCGATAGTCACTTCAGTGACTAGCATAAGGTGAAAACTTAGCTATTAAACACAACATGTGGAGAAAGAAAATTATTTTTGAAGATTAGGAAAGAAAGTAAATCACTATTAAACAAGTAATTTGGAAATTGCTGTTAATGCACAACAAAAAGTTTTTGTTTTTTTTTTTTTTGTTTGTTTGTTTTTTTGACAGGCAGAGTGGACAGTGAGAGAGAGAGACAGAGAGAAAGGTCTTCCTCTTGCCATTGGTTCACCCTCCAATGGCCACCGCGGCTGGTGCGCTACAGCCAGCACACCGCGCTGATCCGATGGCAGGAGCCAGGTACTTATCCTGGTCTCCCATGGGGTGCAGGGCCCAAGCACTTGGGCCATCCTCCACTGCACTCCCTGGCCACAGCAGAGAGCTGGACTGGAAGAGGGGCAACTGGGACGGAATCCGGTGCCCCGACTGGGACTAGAACCTGGGGTGCTGGTGCTGCAGGCGGAGGATTAGCCTAGTGAGCCACGGCGCAGACCAAAAAGTTTTATAGTCTGTGAAGGTGTCAGGGTGTATCACATAAATATTTTATACAAGTTACTATTTAAATAGTAAGCACAACCTGTTAGTGCTTTGGGAGTATAGCTTATTTGTTGAAAACCATCATTTGTGTGGTCTAGTCTTTCTTAAGCTTAGATGTTCATAAAAGAACAGCTGGGTTGGGTATTTATTTAAAATTCAGAGACTTTTTCACATACGAAGGCCAAGAATCTGAATTTTTAATAAGTTACCTGGGTGATTCTGATGAGCCACACTTTAAAAAATGCTATCATAAGACTAAGGAGCGCTAAGGATGCATTGGGGACTTGGGGCTCAAAATGAGTTCTTGATCTACTGCAGACACACATTAAGAATGCTGAATGAATCAAGTCAGAAGTACACAAATACGCTGGAATTCGCCAATGTTGCCTAAATAATTGGGAACAACATTCTCTTTTGTAATGAAACAGAAGGGAATATTTATTTCATCCTATGCATTGTAATTCCCATGCCCACAAATTAGATTTTAGCAATCTTCAAAGAATGGTCCTCCTAAATCTCTCTAACATTTGATTATCATACTCAGAAGATAAAATTTCTGTTTGTCTTCCAAAGGTCCATTTCACTGCACACTTAACATCATTCTACATGACAAGTAACACTTACTGTCAGGAACTGTTTTTATTTCCATCATCTTGTTTAATTTTTGCAATTACCCTTAGAGATAGGAATCATTATAATTCCCATTTCACAGTTCAGGAAACTGAGGTCTGAGCCTTGGAAGGGCTAAAACCTTTGTCCAGTGTCATGGAATTAGCAAACAGCAGAGCCAGTGTTTGAATCTAGATCTTTGTCAATCTAGAAGTACCAGCTCTTAAGCTCTAAGCCATTCTGCCTCCACTGGGAGCCTTAGTTCATACCCACCCTATAAACATGCACAGATGAAGCAAATATCAATACAAATTGCATAGTTTACTGAGGATACACAATTCCAGTAGAATAAGAGGTCTATTCTATAAGAAATGACACAAAATCAAAATGTAATTATGTCTCCCAAAAATATAAACAAAAACTAAAATCTATATCAATATCCAGTGTTTGTCACTCTTACCAGACATCTTTATGGAAATAGTCACTCTTGTTGCCAGCATATTTTTGCTCCGTGTAGCTGCCACCGAAACCTCCAATGTGCAATATTCACTGAGATATCCTTCTATTACCATTAATACTTAGGGTTTTTTCTTTTTTCTGCAACTCCTAATACATTTTAGGCTCTTACTGAAATTTCTGTATCAAGTAAAATCATCTTTCCCAATCACTCACTGCCACACACAAACCCAAGGGTTTAAAAAGAATAATAGTGACCACACAAACCAGAAAAAGGACATGTCCCAAAGTGGCATTTTCTTTTATTTAGCATATAAAACCAACCTAAGGTTCTAAAGATCCCATAATCCCATCTTTTTCCTTAGCCAACTAAGGAAAACTTTTCTACTTTTAAAACAACTAACCCCTTAGCACCCTCAGATTCTAAGGTTTGTTCTTCTTTTATAATTCTTCCAGTGTGACAAGTGACTAGCTCTGCCTCTTCCCCAGTTCTGAGGAACAGATTCCAGCTGTTTCTGCCACTGGACCACGGGCAACACTGACACAGGTGCCACGTCTGGTGTCTCTTGCAATAACCATCATACTGAGTATTGAGAAGACACTTCAAATATGTTACTGAATGAATGAATTAAATGACTAACCCATGAATCTTGGTAACTCTTGGAGTTCAGTTCATTCTTCTATCCTCTATACGGTGGTGGGGATAAAAAGTGAGGTGTTTTCTGCTGCTTGTTTTTCTCCTCTGAGTAGAAAAAAAAAAAGGTGACTGGAGAAGAGAAGGAATGGGATACTCAGTAATTAAGATTTAGAAAGCAGGACACACAGGATAGCCAGAGGGTAGGCTTGACCTTGTTGTGGGCACTGACCTGGTTTTCTCCAGAGTTGATGGGGACTTGGAAAGCAGAAAGACCCTTATCTCTGCATCTGGGGTTGAGACCCAGCTGTTGCTGAAGAGACTTCGGGAAGCTTCTCTGCCCTCTGAACTCCCAGTTGCCTACCTAGAAGCAGGTTTTGGGTATATTATTCCTCCCCTCTCCTCTGGCCACATCACTCTTTTCTTCTTTCTTCTGCCCCTTCCTCCTATGTTGTAAGAGCAAATTATTCAAGTTATTTTCCCTTCAGTAGTACTGGCAGAGGTCAGCACTTTAGCCAATTCCTAACAGTTAATCTGATATTAGGAAAGAGAACTTTATCAACCCAACAGATTTAGAAGTTTTGAAGGCAGAAGATGGTATTTTAAGGAAAAGTGTTAGATGATGGAAAAAGAAAACATTTCTTTTCAAAGTGGTAGATACAATTCATCCTCAGTATCTGCGGGTTGCATGAGTGGATTCAACCAAGCACAGATCAAAAATATTTGAAAAACAAAATTTTGCCTGTACTGAACATGTACAGACCTTTTTTCCCCTTGTCATTATTCCCTAAACAATACAGTAGATTGCTTAACAGCAGAGATATGTGCTGAGAAATGTGTCCTTAGGTAATTCCATTGTTGTGCAACCATCATGGAGTGCACTTTCACAAGTCTAGATGGTTTAGTCGACTACATACGTAGACCAAATGGTATAGCCTATCACTATCACTCCTGGGCCGAATAGAACTTTACAGCATATTACCGTACTGAATATGGTGGGCAACTGTACCACGGTGCTAAGTATTTGGGTATCTAAATATACCACAGTACTTTAAAAAACTCAAGGAATGTGGAATTAACAGAGAAATTCATCTTGGTACAGAAAATGTTGACATCCACGCATAGTTTTTTTGTAATATGCATTTTCCATGAACTTGGTGGAGAACTGGTGTACATAAATATAGAAAAGATGGAAGAGGTAGAGTAAAATATATGGTTTAAAAGAGAAAAAATGGCCTCTGTGTAAAAGGCATTTACCATGAATGGAGTGTACAGGACTGGAAGTTGCTGCGAGTGCTGGGGGAATGTGCAGGCCTAGGACATTACCGTATGCCACCACAGACTTTATAAACAAGGCACACTTGGCTTCAGTGAATTTATAAGAATATTTTTCTTCAGTAAGAAATAAACCTTGGGGCCGGCTCTGTGGCATAGTAGATCAAGCCTCCACCTGTGGTGCTGGCATCCCATATGGGTGCCTATTTGTGTCCTGGCTACTCCACTTCTGATCCAGCTCTCTGCTAAAGGCCTGGAAAAGCAGTGGAAGATGGCCTAAGTGCTTGGGCCCCTGAACCCAAGTGGGAGACCTGGAGGAAACTCCTGGCTCTTGGCTTTGGATAGGCACAACTCCAGCTGTTGCAGCCATTTAGAAAGTGGACCAGCAGATAGAAGGCCTCTTTCTGTCTATCCCCCTCTCTATAACTCTGCCTCTCAAATAAATAAATAAATCTTAAAAAAAAGACTCAACTTACTGCAATTGTTTTTATTAACAATTACAAAAATTGTAATTTTTTAAAACTTTTTGATTATTTGTAATAACTTTTAGCCTAAAACACAAACACACTGCAGAGCTGTACAGAAATACATTCTTTCCTTATAGTTTTATTCTACATCACTTTTTCTATTTTTAAAAATTATTTATTTTACTTTCCAAATTTTCTGTTAAAGACTAAGACAATCACATACATTAGTGTAGGCCTACACAGCATAGGACTGTCAATATCACTGACTTCCAGATCTCTATCTTGTCTGGTTCTGGGGCAACAACAACCATAGAGCTGACATATTCCACACTCACATTGTCTTCTGGACACCTCCTGAAGGGCCTGCCTGTGACTGCTTTACAGTTAACTTTAAAAAATACACATATAAAGAAGAAATTCACTCGAAAACTATGATGAAACATAGAACTAGAGGCAGGCATTGTGGCACTGTAGGATAAGCCCTGGCTTGGGACATCCACATTCCACATTGGAGTGCCAGTTAGAGTCCTGGCACCTTCTCTTCCAATCCAGCTTCCTGCAATTGTATACCCCGGAGGTGGGCAAATAATGGCTCAAATGCTTGGGCCTGTGCCACCCACATGGGAGACCTGGATGGAGTTCCTGACTCTTGGCTTCAGCCTGGTTCAGCACTGGCTCTTGTAGGCATTTGGCAAGTGAACCAGTGGGTGGAAGATATCTCTGTCTCTCTGTCTCTGCCTTTCCATCCATTTCCATGTGGGTACAAGTCCCAAGGACTTGGACCATGTTCTGCTGCTTCCCCAGGTGCATCAGCAGGAAGCTGGATTGGAAGTGGAGAAGCTGGACTAGAACATGTGCCCATATGTGCCTCCTATGGCAGCTTAAGCTGCTATACCACAACACTGGCACTCATGGTAATCTTTTTTATCTTACCCTTCTGTTAGGTCAGCTTCAATATATTTGCTTTTTGTTAGTAACTCATATATGGTGGGGGTGAGCCTAGCTATAAATTCATACAAAAGCCAGCATTTAACAAAAACTCCCCTCTCCTTTATTTTATGCTCATTCACCTCAAAACATCCTTGTTTTAGTTAACTTCTCAGTTGCATGCCTCTCATGTCTGTCCCTTCCTATTGCAGAGAAAAGCAGCTTTTCTAGCCAACTTTACTTCCTGGATAGCAACTGCACCTCTGCACAAGCTCCTGGGCTCCAACCTATCTCCCATCTCCGAGCCCTGTTAATCCTGCTTCATTTGGGGCTTTCGGTTATAGCTTTCTGTAGGTTGTTCTTTGCTGTAACCTTACCTGTGTAGGGATTCTAAGAAATCCTCCTTTTCTTTAGCTAGTTTGAGTAGATTGCTGAAGAATGTAATAGGAAGTAAAAAATAAGCTTTCAAAAATTGGAGACCACCTAGACACTCTAAATTAGTTGAGATTCCTAGATTCTAGAGTACCTGAGAGCACTGAGAAATCATGCAATTAAGACTGAACTGCTGAACAGTAATATAAGTCCTTTCCTAAGTCAAGGAGTATAGTGAACAAATATGTAAAAATTAATGTATTTCTTCTTCCAGGCCAGCCCTCTGCTGTGGCCAGGGAGTGCAGTGGAGGATGGCCCAGGTGCTTGGGCCCTGCACCCCATGGGAGACCAGGAAAAGCACCTGGCTCCTGGCTCCTGCCATCGGATCGGCGTGGTGTGCCGGCCGCGGCGCGCCGGCCGCGGCGGCCATTGGAGGGTGAACCAACGGCAAAAGGAAGACCTTTCTCTCTCTCTCTCTCTCTCTCACTGTCCACTCTGCCTGTCAAAAAAAAAAAAAAAAAAAAAAAAAAAATTAATGTATTTCTGAACAGTTGTAAGGATAGCTCATAAACATTCTGAATAATTTTAGTTGAATTTCCTAATGTTGGTGGAAGAAAGGATTTGGCAAATTTTAGGTAGCAAATGAGAGTCTAGAACATGCTGTGCAGAATACCTGCTATTTCCCTCCATCTGCATACTCACTTTAGAGGACCTTCTACCTACAAACACCAAAAATGCAGCCCTCCTAAAGCTGAGTCCTCATCCTTTGCCTGGTGGCACTGACACCTGATGACCCTGAAGCAGTACACTTTTGTTTCCACACTTGGTTATTTTTAATACCCTTGAATTCTGGGAGAGAACTCAAGAGTCGTACAATCACTTTCCCTTTTTTCTGAATAGGTTTTATGGCCAATGAAACAAAATGAAACCTACCTAAGACAGGTAAGTGAAGGTAAAACCTGTGTGTAGGATGAATCAACCACTAGAATCCAGCAAGGGAACACTGAAGCTAGTCTAAACACATTGTGCTTTTTAAAAAAGATTTATTTATTTATTTGAAAGGTAGAGCTACAGAGAGATGGAGAGAGAGAGAGAGACAGACAGACAGACAGACATCTTCCACCTGATGGTTCACTCCACAAATGGCTGCAACAGCCGGGACTGGGCTAGGATGAAGCCAGAAGCCAGGAGCTTCTTCCAGGTGTCCCACATGGGTGCAGAAGCCCAAGGACTTGGGCCATCCTCTGCTGCTTTCCTAGGTGGATTAGCAGAGAGCTGGGTTGAAGTGGAGCAGCCAGGACTCAAACTGCTGCCTCTATGGGATGCGAGCCTTGCAGATATTGGCTCAACCCTCTATGATATGACAGTGGCCCCTAAACCTAGGCTTCTTGTAATACAGTTAATAAATGGATAGCTCAGGTACACCCTGGTTATTGGAGATTTTATAGATCTCCTGCTTTTAACCTGTCTAGTATCTATTTGCGTTCTCTTAGTATAGTTACTTTTACACTGAGAATCAAGAAGCCTTCTCTGCATTCAACCTTCTTTTCTATTATTTTCTTAAAGTTTACATTTATTTTTAAAAATGTTTGACACATACCAAAGAATAATGTAACACTTATGTGCATTATAAAATGGACACCTGTGAATCTTTATAAAGAACTAGAAAGTTACCAAAACATTGCATCCATCTAAATATTTCCTAACTCAACCTCCTGCCTCCCCACGCCACTGCTCCACCTCCCCACAGTATGTAACCATGTGATCTTGGTGGGAGGGCCAAGAAAAGTGTCTTCTTTCACTCTTGTCAAAGGGTAAGCACAACACATTGGACAACTGAACTCTTCCTTTTCACTCTACTCAGTGACATGAGGAATAACTAGCAGAGAGTTTGTAGTACAGACAGTAAAGTTGCCACCTGGGACACCCACATTGCACCCCTGGAATCAAAGCCACTTCCTCTTCAGATCCAGCTTCCTGCTAATGTGTTTGGGAAAACAGCAGACATTGGCTCAGGTATGTGGGTTCCTGCCACCCATGTGGGTGACCCGGTTGGAGTTCCTGGCTCCTGGCTTTGGCCTGGCCCAGCCCTGGTTGGTGCGGGTGTGTGGATGGAAGCCTTCTCTCTGTATGCTGCTCTAGCTTTCAAATAGACATTTTCTTTTCTTAAAAAAAGACTAAACAAATTCACCACAGTGAAGATATCCTAAGCTAAAATGATCTCAGCTTCAGGAGGTGACACTGATCCTGGGCTTTCTGAGATCTTGTTCTCCAGATTTCCCTTTATTTCTAAGAACTATCCCTTATCTTTCCATAATTTCCTCTTTTCATCCTAATTAGCCAGAGTTGTTATACCCCACTTACAAAGGAACTCCTCTCTGATAACTTTAGTGAATGGCAAAATTCATAAAGCCTTTTGATAGAGCCATATCAAATAACTTCATGTGTAGACTACAAAATATATGGATAATACAAGAATAAAATTATAAAATAAGGGCCATTGCTGGGAGAATAGAGGAGAGGGACTGGAGCAGGCAAGGGGATTCAACTGAGGCTGCAATGTTCTATTCCTTATAAAGAAATCTAGGATGATATACTAATCTGTCAAGTTCAAATAAAGCTCTGATGATTCCTGCATAATGATATTCTCAAAACACGCCTCTAGGTTTACATAACAAAAACTTAGGTGAAAACGGATGGCTTTATGACAGGCTCAACAACTGTGGCCATGAGAATCTTGATTAATGGATCAGTGTTAACCAATTGGGAGGCACATGCTTTGGAATTGGTTTTGGACGATACTTTTGAAAACGATTTGGAAAACTGTTAAAGAACACAAGAAATTTGTGAATCAAGCAAACATGGTGAGATCAATAAGAAAATGTGTTGAATGAAATAATCAGCATATAAAAAGATATTGGCAAATGGAATGCAGGGCTGAATCTCATCAGCTAAAAAAAGAAAAGAAAATTCTATCATTATTTTTTGGGTACTTACTACATGACAAGCGCTGTTTTAAGTGTTTTACATATATTCTTTTATTTAATCCTTACAATAACCTTAAGAAGTATATTATTATCATCCTTTTTAAACATGAAGAACTAAAACAAAAAGAAGTACATAATTTGTCCAAATTCACAAAGTTAGTAGAGTTGGAGCCAAGATATTAAACTATGATAGTATAAATTGAAGGTCTTGGCTCTTAACCAGTAGAGAATACCAAGGTTATAGTGACTTGTGCCTTGATTTTTTTCAACATAAATTATACAACACAGAATAGAGAAGGCATGGTTTAACCACATACATTTCAAAAAACTTTCGACTGACGATATCATTCAGTAGAGTGCTTTTGGTAAAATAACTACCAAAAAAAAAAAGCGAATTCTATCTGAGGCCCCACTAACATTGTATGAAGGAACTGTGCTCATACTGTATTGCAAATTGCCTCAGCCCTCACCTGCTCCGTTTATTACAGTGGAAGGGCTGCATCAAAAAAAACAGTAGGTATGGTTTGAAAGGAGACCAAGAACAGAGAATGGTTGGTAGAAAACACGTTTTAAGGAACTGGGAAAATGAGTCTGGAAAAGGCATAGCTCAAGGCAGGAGGAAGTCTTGAGAGCACCTTCATGTATTTCAAGTGCAACGTGGAAAAGGGAGTATGTTGTTCTGTGTGACTCCAACAGTGTAGACAAAGGAACAACTGATAAAAGGAGCGAGATTCTGTTAAGTATCAGAAGAAATTACAGTGGTTGAAACTGTCAGAAGGTGAAATAGACTGACTAGAGAAGGAGGGCGTCCCCAGGAGCTGGACATATCATAGCAGAGGCTCACTGTTGGGATATTGTTGAAGTCTCTAATGGGATGACTGCTAGAAGCACCTTCCTGATAATGCTGAAGCTTACTGATTTCATGATCAAACCCATTAGTGTGAAATCACTGTCCACTTACAGGGCTACTTTAATGATATGAATTTTAAGTGACTCCCCTCTCTCCTCTACCAAATAAAGGCAGAAAGCTTGCAGAATTTGTAAGAGTCTAGAACCTTTGTACTAATCCAACTCTACTACCAGCTGTATGATATTGAAGGAATAATTTAAACTTTCCCTGCTTCCATTTTTTTTTAGGAGGTCCTTCAGTTTCACTTACCTCACATGGATTTTAGTGAGCATGTGAGGTTATCTTAGATATAAAAGTTAATCGGAAAATTAATATATGTAAGGACTGTGTTACCTCCATTTACTATTTATCTGGAACATCCAACACTTCTCTGACACCCCCCTACTCCCTGACTTCTGGCTGAGCTTTCTTAGAATGTATGATTTTCATTTGCTTGCTTTTGCTCCTTTTGGTCACTTCAAAATAAGTGACCAAATCTCTGTTGAGTTACTATTACAAGTTAGGCAATGTACTAGTTACTGTTCTATCCACTGTTGGAAAACAAAACGTTGAGGGAAACATCAGTTTCTTCAAGCTGTCTGTCGTCACATGAAGATCTCTATCAATACATAAATAATGTGTTACAAGGCAAGGTATTTGAAGTCTTAAGAGTAATATAGATAAAATGCTACAGAAGACAGGAGAGGGAATTCCAAAATGCTTTCCCGAATGCCACCCTAGAAAAATAGGGTATTCTCTTCTTTTTTATCCCTAACTCTGTTGGGACCCAGTAGAAGCTGATTCTCTTCCAGATTCTGCATCTCTGCTTTGGTGCTAAGAAGCGATTCAACTGTCTGAGTTCCAATTTTTAGTCCCTTAGGAAAGAGGTACAATTTTCCATATTTTTCTCTTATAGAGAAAAAAATGTAAAGCTCAGCAAGGTCAAGTACAAGTCATAAATAGTTATATAACACAGACCCTCATCACTGCAACTAGAGTTTCCATGCACCAAACAAGGCTTATTTCAAGAAATGATTTATGATAAGTTTGCTTTTTAAGGTGTTTAACAATGCCCACCTAATAAGCTGATTGTTTTATCCTGTGATCAACCAGACAGTCTTTTTATGTGCAGAGATGCTGAGGTTGGAAAAGTTTAGGCTAAAGACAATTGCAAACACTGGGCAAATAAGTTGCAACAGGTTCCATAAACTTCACTGATATGATATTTAAGATCTAGAAAACCTTCTGTGGAGCAGAAATTAAAAATAATAATAATTGAATGTTTAGTATGCTTCAGGCTTATACATTTAACATGTATTATTTATGATTACTCTTATTTTCCTCATTTGACAAATAAAGAAACTGAGTTTTGAAGTGAAAAATGAGTATTTCCAAGGATACACAGCTAGGAGGTGGAAAAATCAGGATTTGAACTAAATTTGTACAAAAAATTATTATATAAGGAAATAAAATTATTTATAGGTATATATTTAAATAATATAGATACTTGTATATATGCATTTACATATATATTTAAATTTACTTTTCCAAAATTATTTATATGGTTACAACAAAGGACTCACATAAAATGATAATAAAAATCAAGTCTATGAGAAGGAAGAATATGCTAACTATATAAGGTCAGCTTGTGATTGATCATCAAATGTGAAAAGAAGAAAGAAGAGAACTGACCTCTTTTAATGCCATTATACTCAGGTAACCAACAATTATGTCTATTTTCATAGTCCAACATTATAAAATTAATAAACTATAAAAGCTATGATTTTTCTTGATATCTAAAAATTTTGAGCACCACTAGTTTTTAAAATTTCTTGACATTTATTCTCAAATGAGATAATAAAAATTTAAACGGATTTCCTAAATGGTAAAACACTACATTAAAGTTAGTTCTGAGCCACTTTCCTTACTTAGATGTAAGACAATTATAACAAGTAGGAAATTAGACAATTTCTAACAAGTAGGAAACTAGAGTTCCATTCTATTGCTTCTCTTAGGAACAGGCAATTTTTCTTTTCTATGACCTGGCTTCCATAAGTGCCTAAAACCCTTCAGTCAATGCTCAGCAAAAGAATGCTGAATTATGGCCTATACTACAACATGATGCCTAACAGAAGCACATAACTAATAGATAATGTGTTAAAAAAAAAAAAGGTGTCATTCTCCCAGTTCTAAAGGCTCTGTCTATCCACCAATTTTCCAGTAGCAGTGATGATTAGCAAGGAGTCACCTCAAAACATTTCTTCATGTTCTCCCACATTGGTCTTGCTCAGTTCACACCTCCCCCCGTTAGAGGCCTCCAAAGTGGAATGTAATGTGCTAAGACCGTATCATAGGAGTCCACACTTCTATGGACTAAGAAAGAAATTAAAACTGATATTCAATTTTCATATGTTTTTTCCTTTTGTTTTTGTTTTTGTGAGTATATGCTGTATTACAATAAGTAACATAGCCATATTGTGGTGTATTTTAAAATGCGTACATAAATCTACATGTACAGCATTTACCTGCTCACACATTTTACCCATAGCAAAACATGGTCTAAAAGTTTGAAGATGGTGGCTCCAAATAATTCTGCCAAGATAAGCATAATTCAAACAAAAATCTCTTTGCCACCGTAAAATAATAAAAATTGTTTTCCTATGGTCAGGCTGGGGGAAGGGGCGGGGAGTAGGCTGGTCTTTTATATTTTTCAATGCTAGCAAATAATTCACAACATTTCATCTAGCAATTAAATTTATCAACTCCTGTTGATTTCTTGCTCTTCTTCAAAAAAAGCACAATAAAATCCCAAGAATTTGTTTTCCCTCCACTTGCTTTATATTCCCAAAGTTTGTCACTTGGAAGGAAAGGCTTTCAAGTTACTCAAAATTTGTGCTGGGTATTAAAATTCTGGGTTTTAGTTCCTTCTCTACTGGCGTTCCGTTTTACATTGAGCAGGCTATATAATTGTCTCTGCCTCATTTGTTTTATGGGATAGAGATGATAATACTTAACAGTGACCCGACAGCTATGTAGTGTGGATAAAAAACACTTTGTTCATTTTGTTAACTTAGTGCAGAACACTATTACTGTAACTGTTAATATTATCAGTTTAAAACACTGTAATTTTATATTTTTCCCTTTAAAATGATTTTCCCTAAAAAGAAAAACATGTTTGTAAATACGACATTTCTCCTCAAACTTCACAAACTTAATTTTTCTTTGTATCTGCTGCTTTTTTGCACCCTTACACACACACACACACACACACACAAACACACACACACACTTGATTACTTTATCATTGGAAGACAAAAATCTCAAGACGGCAGCCAGGAAATAAAAGAGGATTTGAAATAAGTTCTCTTATGCTAGTTTCCTTTAAGTTTTAAGGCTATGCATCTAGGTCATAAAATCATGGTGTGTATTTAATTTTCAAAATGCTTTTGTTGAAGAGTAATTCACAGAAGGAACCAAGAAAATGTCTATGGGCACACAGTAGATGCTGCAAAAACATTTAATGAAGGGAATCTGGGAATACGTTCTTATATTAATCCTAAAGCAAAAACAAAAAAGCAAATCTGAGCATTAAGGAAACTGAATAATTTGCTCAAGATTGCTCAAGTAGTTAAATAGTTGAGTCTAGAGATTTTCCCTCCTAATTCCCATTTTTGGCTCTTCCCCAGCAACCTGTTGACTGACTTATATCAGAGTGTCAAATATAATCTGCCAAAGATGCACTGCAGGGAAAAAAAGAACGAGAAAAGTCCAGCCCTCTATAAAGGTTCGCTATCTCCAAAAGTTACCCGACATGATGGTCACATATGATGTGAAATACGTAAAGTAAGAATCCTATATTTATACAGCAGCTATGAAGTATGCAAAATACAAACATATTGAATCAAAAGTTCTATTTTTAAGGCAAAAGGTCACAGCTGGTCTTCCATGACTTACTCTGCCTTACAGCACCATATGCATGGCCACACAGGTGACTGCAGCCCTCTCACCTGCTAAAAGTAGACTGGCTGTTTCAGCGCAATGTGTATCTTTGTTTCCCGTGTGTTGTCGTATGGATTTTTCTGGAGTCACCCATGAATCAGGCATGAACAACTCCAAGGCATCATAGTCCTAATAAACTTATCTTGGACTATTTTGGCCTAGGTGATAGCTAACCCATTGATCAAAGAAATCCAAGCTGATAAAAGCCTTTCTTGGAAATTGTGAGCCAGGCCAGGCTGTAAATCATAACACGATGCACGCTTCTTCCATGGGGCACCCCACAGCAGCGATTCAAAAAAAAAAAAAAAAAAAAAAACCCTCACTTCCACATCCAGTGGAGTTGTAGTTTATTACCATAACCCTCCCAAGTCAAAAGGACACCACTTTCAAGCCTTGCAACTTGGTGCAGACAGGGCTTTTGCCCTTCAGCCCTCTCCGCTGGGCCTCTCTACCTGTCCTCTCCCACTGTCTACAGGTCCCGAACATTAGAAAATAGAAAATGTGATGATCTTTGTGTGTCTCTGTAAAATGTGTGTATGTGTGCGTGTGTTTGGGTGTAACGGGCCTTCTGTTTGGCTGCGCGGCCCGTCCGTCTTGGCGCGGGCCAATGGCAGGCTGCCTTATATAAAATGAGTGTTTTCAGTCTCTCCGGGTTGCATGTACTGTATGTGGAACAGTGTACAGTGAAGCGGAGGCAGAGCGGCTCCGCGAGCTCCTCTCCACTTTCCCATAGAGGAACCCTGACTGGCCGCGGAGGGCGAGCCACACACACGCCCTCACGCCCGGCGAGCCCGCTAGGTAAGCGCCCCCCATCCCCAGCCCTGCCGGGGCGCTCTCCCCGCACTTTCTGTTTTCCTACTCACTTGCGAGCCGCCGGGCTGCAGCCCCAAGGACTCCGCGGCAGGAGCAGCGGCGGCAGCCGGTAGGGTGGACTTGAGGAAGACGGAGGGAACCCCGCGCGTCCGGAGCCGCCGCCAGCCGGCCCGCGGGCCGGGCACTTTTCCCCCTCCGCCAAAACTTTGGGTCGGGAGAGGTCGGGGGCGAGGGTCGCGGCGGCCGCGCCGGCGGGGCCCGGGGGGCGGGGGGCGCGGAGGCAGTGCCCTGCGAGCGGGAGGCTGGGGGCCGGGCTGGGGAGTAGTAGGCCAGCCGGTGCCAGGCTGCGTTTGCAACCAGCACCTCTCGGCGCACAGGCAGCGCCGCCCGAGAGGGGCACGGGAGCCGGGGCGCGGGCTGGAGCAGCCGGAGGAAAACAACAACAGAGCCCTCACGCCCGGCGGGCGGCTCGTGGCCGCCCGGGGAGCCCCAAACTTCATCGCGGCGAAAGTACGTGGAGCCCAGCCTGGGCTCGGCTGCCGGGGAGGTGGGGCCTGGGGAGCAGCGGCAGGGGAGGAAGGTACGGGGAGGCAGCCCTCGGTGGATTTATCGAACGTTTCGTGTGCGTTGGTGACCGGGAGCAGCAGCCCCAGTTGCTCGTTCATCGGGAGAGTTGGGATTTGGGTGTTCCGGCCCCGCGGCTCGGTGCCCTCTCACCCCCCACCCCTAACCAAATGCGCGGCGAGTAGAGAAAGTGCTGTTTTAGTGCCAGAGTAGCCTGGAGGAAGAATAGGGGGAGAGGGGGAAGAGGGCGAGGGAGAAGGGGAGAGGGAAAGGGGGGGAGAGGGAGGGGAGAGGGAGAGAGGGAGAGGGAGAGGGAACGGGAGGGAAGAGAGGAGGGGGAAGAGGAGGAGGGAGGCCGTGTCAGGATTTTGCTTGAATGTGGGATTATGTTGTGTCAATAAGTTTAAGGTGGAGAGAGCGAGGCTGGGGGGTGGTGGTGGTGGAGGGGAGGAGGAAGGCCTTGGCTGTTTAAAGTCTCGTTTCTGAAGGTAAGTTATGGCATTGCATGGTCGCGATGACAGAAAACTTGCAGATCCTTTATCCGGGGATGGGGTCGATGCCTCTGGAAAGAGCTCCCCAGCCCTCCTAAGCCACACTCGTGTTACGCTGTTATTTGCTGCGATCCGGGTCGCTTGTAAATTACAGAAATCAGACTCGAGGTTTCTTTTCCTCCTCCACCTCGTCTCGCTCACTCACCCTCAGAAATTTTATTATTTTTAAATTTTTTTCTTGGGGGTATTGTATGAAACTTAACGTAACTGAGACCGAACCCGAGTCGTGTAATTTACAAGGACCCTGGATCCAAGAATCTGGAACACGTTTATATGTGAATTATCCTCGATCATTTCTGCTAAATGAGGAAGGTAAAACGAAACGATGCAAAAAGCTAAGACACAACATGTACGACAGAGGGGGGGGGGGAGAGGGAGAGACAGAGAGAGAAGCTATTTTTTGCTTTCCTTTCTGTAGAAAGGAAAATAAAGCGTGCATTTCCCTTCCTTCCCGGTGTGTAGGGTCTAGTCAGTATTTTAACTGTCTGTGGACAGATTCGTCCAGGTGGATCTTGTTGAAAAGTTTCGCGAGGTGGGGTGGAGGTGGGGGGGGGGGGACGAAGGGGAAGGTGGGTGGAGGTTGTGGGGGATGGGGACGGAGCGAGCTCTGCCTCTGCTAATGGTCATTGGCCTGGGGCTTTGAAACCATTGCCTGTCCTGCTAATGACACGTCCAGTTCTCGTCTCCCTGCCGCGGACGCCGGGCTTGTCGTTCCCGGGGCTGACTGACGGGGACTGGGGTACTTTCCCCGCGCGGGGAGGGGCGTTCTTCGCCATCCCCTGGGGCTGCCCACTCGCGGCGTGGGCCCCCCCACGCGCGCGCCCCCTCCCCTGCGCGCCGCCGCCACCTCTGCTCGCGCGACTTTTGTAGCCTGCTGGCGGCCAGGGGGCGCGGGGGGTCCTCGGTGCGGACGTCCCTGCGCGGCCACCCCGCGCCCGGCCCCACGCGCGCCGCGCCGCGCGGTCCAAGCCCGGAATGGCAGCGCCGGGCCGGGCGGCGGCAGTGCCTCCCTGGGGGGCAGCGGAGGCTGAGGCAGTGGCGGCAGGATCTTCGCCGGGGCCCGCGGGAGGAGGAGGAGGAGGAGGAACGGGAGAAGGAGGAGGGGAAGGAGGAGGAAGAGGAGGAGGGCAGGGAGGCGTTTTCTGCCCGGATCGCCGCCAGTTCGAGCGGGCACGGGCACGGGGACACCCCACTCGTTGCTCCTCCGCTGTGGAAAGGTGTTTAGCAGACTTTTACGCCCGGAGTGTGGGATTTGCACTTCATTTTTTTTCTTCCCCCCTCTCCCCCAAAGCAAGATGGACTCTATTGCCTTTCTCTTTCTCGGTCTGCCTCTGCCTCTGTCTTGTCAGCCTTTAAGATCGACATTTTGTACTAAGATGCAAACTTGATGGTGACCAGCAACAAAGCCGGGGTGGGATCCCTCGTTCCCTTCCTCCCTCCTCGTTTCCCAGCTGCCCCCACCCCGACATCGCAGACCTAGTGGCCCTGCGCTTGCCACCGTGGGCTCTGGCGAATGTGTTTTTCTCCGATCGGTTCCGATCTCCAATCTCTGGATTGCTGACCCTGGCAGCGCATGTGGGGAGACCGCTGTGGCTGCCCAGGTCTTCGGGGCTGAGGGCTTGGATACCTGGACCCGCTGCCGCCGCGGTGGCACCTCCCGCTGACTCCTGGGCACCGCCAAGCTCGGGCTGCTTATTGATCGCTATGATTTGGTTACCGGTGGATTTGTCCTGGGGATGGTGATCACTTGTGCAAGTTGATGAATGATCGCGATGTGGGTTTTGCATGTACAGAATGGATCAACTTTCTGCTTTGTACATACGGGGAGTGGGAAGCAAGGGTGCTGGAGACACCCTGGAATGCCAGATGGGCTGCCCCCCAGCCTCTGCCCTTTGAATATGGGGAGCTTCTCTCCTTTTCCTGCCCTCACTGTTCTGCCTTGGAGGGGGTGGAGTCAGGGGAGGGACTGTCGGAGAGCTGGACTCCTGGTTTCAGTGTCCTTCCTTCCTAGCTGTTAACGGAGCTTGGGATACTACTGTCTTCAAGCCTTCCCATACTGATGATGTACCTTTATTGGATACTTTATAGGTCACTATCATATGACAAAGGCTTTGCCGCAGTTCGTCTTCCTCACTGTGTACTTTCAATTTGCCTTCCTGAGTAAGTATGCAAACTCTTCTTACAGGGGGCACTACAGCAATTATTGATGACATAAAGGGTCCCTATTGTTCACATAAGAAGACGCTTTCTTGAGGTTTCAGACCAGAAAGCTTGCCTCACTGAGCTGCTCCCAACAGAAGTCAATTTATACTTCTCAGAGTTCAGCTGTAGGCTATTATTATGATGTTAAGGTAGTTTAAATGTTCTTTTCAGTTTTATCTACAAGTGTGTATCACTTGAAAACTTATTTTCAAATAGGCATTTTAATTGATCATAAAATTTTATACAGAGTTGAAGGCCTAGTAAATTTGATGCTGAACAACACTGTAGGAAGATTGTCCTGTATGAGGGGAAAGAATTATTAAAAACCCAAGAAAGCATTGCATAGAAGGGCCTCTCTCTTATTATAGGGGCTGATATTTGCTGCCACTGTCCCAGACTCTCTTTCTTGAATAACTGTGACATTTGTAACAGTTACTTCTAGACTGGGGAAGGGAGGAAGGGCAATATGGTAAATTGTAGTATTTGGTGTCCAAGATTGATGCAGAACTGGTCGGAATAACCTTCAAAATATATATATTTGGAGAAATTAGGAACTCTTGAGTAGTCTGAATAGACAATAAACAGCAACTTTGACCTCTGTTGTTAAGTGTCTGTTTCAGATTTATGCCTCCCAAAGGGAGAAATCTGCAAAGTATGTGTAGGATAGAAAGTGTCTGCAAAGTTTGTTTATGAGAACTAATAGCGTAGCTGAGGGTTTATAGAGCATCTGATGGCAACACGGTGAGCTGAACCTGCAGAAAATCAACTTGAAAGTTTGCCGCTCTATTGTAAAGGAACATGTGAGGCATTCGGAGGCACTGATATTTTAAGAAAACCAGTTGTTTTAAGTTGTATGGATTGATTGTGGTGCTTTGTAATATTGCCATACTGGATTTGGAGATTATGTTTTGTGAATGAAAATGGACCTCAACTCACTTTTCCATGAAAGATAATTCAGGGACCTCGCCGTTTTGTGGTTTGCTGGGTTATCATGTTTATTAACAAAATCTTGTCTTACATTAAGAGGTGTTGAGTTTGAAGACGAGGCCTTTGTGGTAGTCGCATCAGGTAACAAAATATACTTTGATAATACTAAGGATTTAAAGGATCTGTATAATGTAAGTTCTGTGTCCCAACATTTTTTGTGGAATGTAATTATTGGCATTACTGTGATTATTAAGTGATTGGAGATATCAAAATATGTCACTTATGAGAGGCTAGTTAGAATAGTCAGAATGAAATGGTTTAATAAGGTGAATTTAGTGAATACCAAAATATGTAGATTTCAGTGTCTTTGATTTTCTTACAGCTTGTTTGCAAGAGAAGTTTTTAATTTTTGAACATATGGCAAGAGTATTCAAAATGCATTCCTGATTACTAAAGAATACTAAAGAATTACTGAAGAATGTGAGGCACCTTATTTTGGTCATTGCAGCAACCTTACTTGTTTCTCCATGGAAATATATTTAACCAATTCAGAAATTAATATGGGATCAGTAATTTCCAGAATAAAAGTGATCTTGTGAGCCATTACATTTCTTTGAGATATCAAATGATTGCCTCATTAAAGCAATATTTTTAAGAGTAGTCTTGAAGAGTAGTTTTGATAGTGTAAAACTTACAATCATGATCTTAAAAAGTCACCTTGACAATGAATTACCAGTTATGCACACCTAAACTGTTTTAGATTTGAGGCTTACCAAACAAAATAAGAATTTACAGAAATTTTTGTTTTTCTGTCATCAAGAGTTTCCAAACTTCCCATTTCATTATTCTGCATACCTCTATTAAGTTCTGAAACTGAAGCCTTAATTTGTGTTTCAAATTTAGTGTTAGCTACTGGAAAGGTGGCTCATCTGCTGTTTCCAAGTGTTATGTCTTTGAAGGCACTTGCCATGGTTTTAGAGAGAGAATCTCCATTAGAGACTTACATATTTTTAAAACTTTTCAGTTTTGAGACTTAAATAATCCATCTTGATCTTTGTATCCAAAATTTTTTAAGGGGCGGGTTTGACTGTTTCTTTGAGATAGCTCTGCCTTTAATGTACTTTGAAAAGTGTATAGATAGGGCCTTTGACCTTATATACCTAATCTTTGTGCTTAATCCTTTGGAACAGGGGGAATTTGTTTGAACACAGCTTTGAGTGAAAGCTAGGATGCATATATCAGTACAGTTGGTCTATGCTATAAGTAACTATATAATTGGTAAAGTTTTTTATATGTAGTAAAGAAAGAAGGAACAAAAGATCTGAAAATAATGTGATGTAGCTCGTGAAAATGTAATTCAGCAGCTAAAACAATAAAGCAATAATTTTCATAAAATTAAAAATAATTTCTAATTATTAGTCGTTAACCAGCATATTTAAAGTATATTTATTCCTATGTTTCACAAAGAGCATGAGTGGATGCAAACACTGTATTTTAAAGAGGATGTTGCATAAAAAAGAATCACTTTGAAATTAAAAACAATTATTTGAAAGACAGAGAAAGCAAGAGAGAGAGAGAGGAAAGAGAGAAAGAGATCTTTCAGCCACTGGTTCACTTTCAAAGAGCTTGCAACAGCTGGGGCTAGAACAGGCCAAAGCCAGGAGCTAGCTGGGAACCTGGTCTGAGTCTCCTACGTGTGTGCCAGGGACCCAGCTGCCAGCTGCAACCCAGGGTGCTCACTAGCAGGAACCTGGAATTGGGAGTAGAGCCTGAACTCAAAACCAGGCACCCTGATAAGGGATGCAGATGTCCCAAGCGACATCTTGACCATTATCCCAGACATCTTTAATAAGGTTTCACAGCTCAACCTTATTTAAAAAACAGAAAACTTTTTGAAAATAGCCGCATTACATATTTGCCCGTTTCTGCTGTAGTAAAGGAAATCCCTGAAATTATTATTAGTGTCTTACAAATATACAGAATATATTTACAATCATATTTAAATGCGCTGAAGTACTGTATTTTCGCATTTAATTTTGACATATCATGTCTGTCGTTTTGCCATCCCTGTGTTTTAAGATTTAATCTAAGAAGATGCTTTTCGTCCATCTTCTTTAGCATTTCACCACCGAGGGCACCTTTTAAAATAGGTGTGAGTGGTATCTCTCCTATGTTGTTAGTCAGATTCCCTCCTCTCTTAATGAAATGAAAACAAAGGCGGCTTCAGGAGAAACACTGCCATTTCAGCGCTGCAGTGTCAGCATGGGCCCCTGGCAAGTCAGATGCAGGCGTTGCTCAGGCGAACCTCTGAGACCACTGCTCCGAAGGTAGGAAGGACTAAGGCTAAGGCTGAATGGAGATTCCCCTGGTTTGGAGAGTCTGATTCACTCAGTGGGTTTGTACCACCTCCGGGACGGTTCTTGTATACTGTGCCAAATAGTAGATATTTCTATATTTTAGGTCATTCCTGAGAAAAGTTTTGAGTATAACTTCTTTCAGCATTCATACGTGATCATGTTATCTTTTAGAGGGGAATTTGTTGAAATGCTGGCATACTGTTGGTGATTTTAAAACATCCAGAAAAATCCTCATGTATTAAGGAAGATTTCTTTTAATATTTTTTCTTTCTAAGATAAAGATGGGGTGAAAATTGAAGTGCCAATTACATGAGGCAATACAAAAGAAGACAAACCTGTGAAGAATTCTATCTAGAAGTATAAATATTGAGAGAAGATGAAAAAATGAGGGAATGAAGGACTTAAAGGGTTAAATGTATACCATGAAGTATTGACATCCCTACCAAAATATAAATTTAATAAGTTAAAATATGTGAGTCAGTTCAAGGATCTGAGTACTAAAATGACTTCAGATGATGAGAAGGTTATATAGCATACAAAGTAAAAGTGAGAATGAATCGGATTCTATGAATTATCAGAAAAATTAAAAATATTCTAAAGTATTGAGTAAATAATTAAACCAACGATAGTATATGGTCCTCAGGTAAAAATATCTTGGAGGCCGGACCACCGCTCACTACGCTAATCCTCTGCCTGCAGCGCCGGCACCCTGGGTTCTAGTCCCAGTTGGGGTGCCGGATTCTGTCCCGGTTGCTCCTCTTCCAGTCCAGCGCTCTGCTATGGCCCAGGAGTGCAGTGGAGGATGGCCCAGGTCCTTGGGCCCTGCACCCCATGGGAGACCAGGAGGAAGTACCTGGCTCCTGGCTTCGGATTGGCGCAGCACACCGGCCGTAGCGGCCATTTGGGGGGTGAACCAACGGCAAAGGACGACCTTTCTCTCTGTCTCTCTCTCTCACTGTCTAACTCTGCCTGTCCAAAAAAAAAAAAAAAATCATGAAATAATGCAGAAGTTCTTTTAAATAGCCTGGAATAGGAGAGGAAGATGGCTCTTTCCATGTTTCCGTGTGGTTAGTTGACAGTCTGGCACATTTACTCTGGTGACTTTCTGGAATGTCCTAGAGCATCAGCTCCCAAACTCTTCCATCAAAACAAGATTCCATGTTTACACATAGGACATTTTGATTTTCCTGATTATAGACCTAGATAAATTATGCTGTGTGTGTTGTAGGTAGTTCACAGTGTGGTAAAGCTACTCCGTTTCCTATCAATAAAGCATCAGAATACAAGTGAGAATGAGATCAAAATGAAAATCTTGAGTCTACTCATAGACAATGGTAAAATTGTAAAGTGTAGTAGTTTAACTGTTCTCACTTAACTATTTGGGGCACTTGTGACTGATTTATACTTACCCTTGTGTCAAGACATGAAAGTTGAGAAGTGTTACATGTGTAATGCTTAACAAATTTCATTGCACAAAATTGGCACTTAAATAAAAAAGAGGAGCAAGCTAAGGAGAAGATGAATGGGAAATATCAATACACCAAACAAATCCCTGAAATTTCAAACAACGTGAAAACCGTAAGTTAGTGAATGCCACTTTGGGTCAAACGCAAAGAAAGTACAGAAGACTAAAGGTATCAGAGTTTACAGATAGTAATGTTTTACTTAAATGCACATTGTCTGTAACATTAAAAAAATATTTAAGTAGACACCAATCATATAATTTATTTGAATAAATGAAAATTAAGAAACTTTTGCATTTCCTGATTTTTAAGACTATAGTTGCCAGGTACATCTACCCACCTAGCTAAATTTTAATCTGCCATACTTTTTGATCTGCAGTGAATTAATAAGCCCTATTTTTTGAAGATGCCTTTGTACTTTAATGTGTAGAGGTACTAGAAATAGATTTCACAATCCTTCATCTAAATAACTGAAAAATTAAAAGCTTTTTTCCTCAAAAAGTTTAGCATCAAAACTCGTTTGGTAGTGAGACCTAACCCAAACTGTCATGGAACCATTTAAAATAGTTTTCAAGCCCACTTTGAAAGAATATTCACATATTTTGTTGTAGAAATAATAGTACTTATTTATTGGTTGATTATGAGGTATTATTTTACATCTACCTAGAAATATTACATAATATATGCTGTCTGCATGGTTTTACCTTCGTATAAAGGCATAACAATCTAAATTCTGAAGCCTGTCTTGACCTAAGGGTTTTTAATAAGGAATTCTGATCTTTCATATTCACTTCCTTAGTCCACAGTGAAATGATCTAATATTCCTACCCATTTACTTTAATGAAAATCCTTTTGCTGATTTTGATGATGGTTCATCTGAACATTTTGACTTTACCGCAAGCCGGCAAATCATAGAAAATGTCTTAATATTATATGGTAACTCAGTCAAAATGTTGAAACTCCGTGTCTCCAAATATAAGGATGGAAGGCACAGGAGTGTAAAGTCAGGTAAGCAAAATATGGTAGTCATTAATGTTTGCACTCCCTCAGTTGAGCACACACACACAGAAGCTGGTGTTCCCCTCATGTATGCCATTTTGACATTGTGATTCCCTTATTGTGGAGGTATTTATTTTATTAAACAAATACACAATAAAATTGGCATCACATGTGAAACATATACCATGATGAATATTTGAGTGATATTCAGACTACTTTCATTATGGCTTACTGTTATTAAAAATGTCATGAAGCTGTTTTATATCCTTTATTACAGCATCATTTGCACATGTGTCTTTCCATCTATCAGAAAAGTAAAAGTGGAAAATGTTTTCTGACAATTGAGATTATTCTCAGGTGAGAATGTTTAAGATTGAATTGTTTCACAGAAGTTTTAGATACTTTTATTTTCAATAATTAATTATAGAATATTAAGGTAATGACCTTTACTTTTAATTTCCTGTAAGACCATTATAGAAAAACAGGAAGTATACCATGGGATAGAATCTGTATGACACTCTAGGAATAAATAGTAGCTCTCTCTGCTTATTGTTATGGTAAGAGATTTAAATCAGTCTTCATTTGGTATAGACTGAAACTTAAGTTAATGCTGAAGATTTTATTGATACCACTTTCGTTACTCTTTGAGATGACTGTATTCATTGGTATGGGAAAGCCACAGATTAAGTAATTCAGGGGGAGTCTTATTAGCAATGCTGATTATTTTAATATTAAAAAATGCTGAGTAGTTTTGTAGATTTTGGTACACCTCTCAGAACTCATCCAAGTGTAGAGTTCTCATTGACTGCAAAGGGAATGTGGTGGAGCATAGAAGAAAATGAGAAAATAATTTTCTCTATCCAGCTGTCAAGCTTTGATTGTCTTTTGAGTCACTGAAATTACCATTTTCTTTCTTCTCTGTTTTCCCTTCCTCTCTTCCTTCTTCCTCCTCTCCTCCACTTTCCCCTCCTATCCCATCCTGTCATATTCCCCTTTCTCTGATCTGTTCCCTTCTCCTATTGTGTCCAGTAATGTGAATATTTTAGAATGGGGATGTGGAGTTGAACTTTCTTTTTACCTTTATTTGATTTTAAAGATTTGCAGTTGAGTCATTTGGTATTTGTTACTACCCATGTAATATAATTATTGATAAATGAATTTGAGGCTTTAATATTTCCCTACTTATGGGGATACTTAATAAAGTTAGTTGAAAATGGAATTAAAAGATAACTGTATTTTGGTGCAAAAAATCTTTGAAATCCATGTATAGTTCATTTTATAAAATGTGTTTTCTGTGAACTTTTTGAGGACCCCTCATATAAGTGTCAATTAAAAAGGGATTATGAAAAACTTTTATCAGGGCTATGTGAAATAATGACACCTGTTGTTTTTGTGAGATAATTGAAGTAAACTTATCCAGACACTTTTGCTTCTTAGGGTGAAAGAATGACTGCACAGTTCTCATTTATATGTAAGGCAAAGTTGAGTTTATGTGTGTGTGTTTTTAATTTGTTTATTTGAGAGGGAGAGAGAGAGAGAAAAAGAGAAGGAGGGGGGAGAGAGAGAGAGAGATCAAACATGAACGAGCAAGCTCTCATTTGCTGGCTCACTCCCCATATGACTGCAATTGCAAAGACTTTATTTGAGAGAGAGAGAGACTGAGAAAGAGAGAGCTATTATCCATGGGTTCACTCTCCAAATGTCTTCCAGGACTGGGCTGAGCTGAACCAGTGAGGTTGGAACTCAATCAGAGTCTCCCATGTGGGTGGCAGGGACTCAATTATTTGAGCCATCACTACTGCCTTGCAGAGTCTGAATTGGCAGGAAGCTGCAGTGAGGAGCCAGAGCCAGGAATCAGACCCAGGCTCTCACATAATATTGAAGCCAGGCAGAAATCTTAACTGCTATGCCCAACATCCACTCCCTGAATGTTTTTAGGATAATTTCTCAAGTGGTAGTTTATACTGGGAGAAAAGAGGAAAGATAATTTGGACTGAGAGCCTCCTTCTGTGGCATGAGTTTTATTTTTACTACTTTATTTTTCATAACTTTCAGATGAGAAGTATCCCATTGTAATGGTGAGGAAACTGAGTGTCAGGCTAAGTAACTTGCCTGTGGTTGTGCAGCCAATGATCATGCTGGCCTTGGACTGTTTGCAATGCCATACTCTCCTGGGGCTATTTCTGTATTTACCTGCCATTAAGGCCATATTCCAAGAAGTTAGAAATGAGAGTTTGGGGCAACTTTCAGTGAAGAAGTCTCCCCAATTTTTCTTTCTCCCAATTCAAAACTCAATTCAAGAGGCAGAGAAAAACAGAGAAAGGGAGAGAGGGAGAAAGTGCCAGTGCTCCTGTTTGCTGGTTTACTCCCCAAATGTCTGCAATAGCCTGGGTTCAGGCTGGATCGGGTTCTGGAGCCAGGAGTGGGAAACTGGGAATGCAATCCTGGTCTCCCACATGGGAGGCAGGAACCCAGTTACCTAAACCGTCACCATTGCCTCCCAGGATCTGCTTTGGTGTGAGGCTGAGGTCCAGAGACAGCTGGGAATAAAAGAGGGGACCTCAGTTATGGGACATAGGTGTCTTTTTTTTTAAAGATTTATTTATTTACTTGAAAGAGTTACACAGAGAGAGTAGAGGCAGAGAGAGAGAGAGAGAGAGAAAGAGAAGTCTTCCATCAGATGGTTCACTCCCCAGTTGGCTGCAATGGCTGGAGCTGCACCGATCCCGAAGCCAGGAGCCAGGAGCTTCTTCCAGGTCTCCCACGAGGGTGCAGGGGCCCAAGGACTTGGGCCATCTTCTACTGCTTTCCCAGGCCATAGCAGAGAGCGGGATCAGAAGTGGAGCAGCCAGGTCTTGAACCGGCAGCTATATGGGATGCCAGCACTGCAGTCAGGGCATTAACCTGCTGTGCCACAGCACGGGCCCCAAGGGACATAGGTGTCTTTAGCACCCAGTGAAACACCTGCTCGGTAGAACTCTGTAATTACTCTCAAGGGATTTAGGTGAGAAAGTCTCTTATTTGGGACCTGTTGTAAATTTTTATCTCTGAGGTCACTTTCAAAGGCATTTAATTTACAAACTGACATTTAGTCAACTTTCTAGTTGGTATAGCTAGTATAGGCCTCTATAACAACTTTAATTCTAATATCTATTTATTACTTTAGTATAGCAGAAGAAATCATCTGTCCTTTCTTGAAGAGTTGTTTCTCCAGCTGAATATTTGTTTGTGCTCTGCTACTTTTTAGTCGTTAATCACTGAATAGATTTTATTGGAACTATTTAACAGTATAACATGGGTAGTGTTATAGAAGTTTTCTAATATTTTCTTTGAATGGAAACTCAACATTAGTGGAAAAATTAGTAAACAACAGATTTGTGGCCTTCTCCTTGGAGTATCTGATGATCAGACATGAGTTAGATACAGAGTCAGTCAAAAGTTCAAATTCATCAGTTTTGGAAACAGTTTAGAAGGTATGTACTTTTGGTTTATTTTGCCTGAGAAACATTTCTGCTGTGAAAAGAAGATTTTTATAAGTTATACTTTTGTATACAAGTAGAAAACCATTTAGAAAATACAAAGTTAACATGTTGCATGTTGGTACTAAGAGCCCTCCCTATTCATCTGAAATTATTTTCTTTTATCTTTGCAAATTCAGCAAAGTCAGAACTTGATTTAATAGTGAAGATTAGAACTTCGGCTTTTTTTAAGGGGCTCATCTTTTCCCGTGATACATGTAGCCAGGGTATTTATTTGAGCGAAGCTGCAGCTTGGATGATGATCTTTTGAATAGTGTGTTATTCTTTTTTTTTTGACAGGCAGAGCGGACAGTGAGAGAGAGAGACAGAGAGAAAGGTCTTCCTTTTCCATCGGTTCACCCTCCAATGGCCGCTGCAGCCAGCACGCTGCGGCCGGCGCACCACGCTGATCCGATGGCAGGAGCCAGGTGCTTCTCCTGGTCTCCCATGCGGGTGCAGGGCCCAAGCACTTGGGCCATCCTCCACTGCACTCCTGGGCCATAGCAGAGAGCTGGCCTGGAAGGGGGGCAACCGGAACAGAATCCGGTGCCCCGACCGGGACTAGAACCTGGTGTGCCGGCGCCGCTAGGTGGAGGATTAGCCTATTGAGCCGCAGCGCCGGCCTCTTGCATTCTTTTAGCCACTGACACTTTACTCTCGGTGCTGAGCTTCCACTTACAGGATTTCATCCCCCCACCATAAACCACTTGCTTTCTGTTCTCAATCAAGTAGGATGGTAAAATGAATTAGTGTAAGTTTAATGGCATTTGACACTTTTCTTTCTGCTTGTTTTCATGGGTCATGTTCAAAGCACTACATTTTCTAAGTTAAATAATTTGGTCAAGTGTTGGTGAGACTCAGGCAGCAAAACCTGCTATTGGTATAATTCAGTGTTCATGAATTGAGATCCTACGGTATGTTGGTGCTGGACCTAGGCTTTAGGGATATAAAGATGAATGCCGGACAACCTTATTCTCAAAGCAAACATGTTCTACTGGCTGGAAAAGGCCAGCACATGTAAATATCTGTCATATAAGTTAATCTGTGCTAATTATTCTAATAAATACAGTGTAAAATAGTACTGAGTAAATAACAATTCCAGAATAGGAACTGGACCTTGAAACATGAAGAGAGTTTATTGCTGTAGCAACATGATTGCCCTAATTGCTATTAAGATGTAAAGCTAATCTGGCCCAGGCTCTAGAGTGAATTTTAAAAATCAGGTTCTAACCCTAATTTTGCTTTTTGTTTAAATACTAGTGTTACTAGTACATCCTTTTGGCTTCTGGTGTATTTAAAAAGTCTTTGATTTCTTTTTGATAAGGCTTTCACTTAAATGTTCAGTTAAATGTTTTAGACTTCCTTTTTATTTATTGCTATTAATGTCACAATCTGTAATGACAACATGATTGAAATAAAGGGAAGTGTTTGACTATCTAACATCTCAAAGAGGGTTCATACATGCCAAATAATGTTAAAAGCATACTTAATATGAATTAGAGACACAAGGATTGAAACATATGTCAGTAAAAATATTATGAACTACTGTAACTAATGCTTAGTTTTACTTAGATTATACTAATTAGGAGTACATTGATAAGATTTCTAGTCCAAGTATTACTAAAACATAGGATTCTAAACAGGGAAAAGTAGGAGAGATTATAGGTGGTGATTATTGTCAGTGGTTCTATCAAGCAGTTTTTAGGTTTTTCTGGGATTTTTTTCAACCTGTTCTTACAGTTGCTGTCCCTCTTGTGGATTAGTAACTTGTGGCCTGTAGGACACCCATGAGTTTACCACTTTTCTTTTATGCGTAGTGAACTGGAACTGGTCTTTTAATCATGGTTTTTGTGTTTGTTACGACTCACAATTTATGCATTTTCACCCAGTTTGTATTTGTGGCCCTCCTTCTGCTGGTCACTTCTGGATACCAGCCCAGTTTAAATTAAAACTTTGTTTCTAAAATATTGCACTCGGTGTTCCAGATGGGAACCTTGGGTACTTTAATAACAACCAAATATATTCATAAGTGAAATCATAAGGAAGAAGCTGATGTGGGAAAATATTTCTTCATATGCTTTCAACATCAGTAATGACCCTGATGTTTATGTTAAAGCAGCAAAGAGGAACAGAGACAGACAGAATTATAACTCTGAGTCTTTCTCCTGTGGTCTGTGTTGGGGCTTTTTGGCATTGTGGGAATACAGCCATTCAGATCTCATTATTTACCAAGCATCGTGGTAATAATGAACTTGCTAGTTTTATCTGTGGACATGTGTCCTCATCTCATTTGGCACCATACAGGCTTAGGCCCAGAGAATTTGTTTAGAGTTGTGGTAAGACAAGGGTTTTTTTTTTATGTTAATAGTTTTCCACATTCAGTCTGTATGAATAATGCCAATCTGAACACACATTCTGTGAGCAGAGTCACATATGTGTAGATCTGGTCTTGCACACACAGCGATGAGTTTATCATGTAAGAAACTGACAGTGAATCAGCTGTTGCTTCTGTTTCTTTACATTTTTTTTTAACGTGACCTTATGTGTCAGTTCTGATACATATTCAAATACAGCTAGATGGCTTTTAAGTCTAAAATATACATGTTAACAATTAGAATGACCTGTACTTCTCTTCATTTATAAGATGTGCTCCTAAAAGTTTTGACTTGGTTTCTCAAAAAGTAACTATTTTTATTGACATTATCAATTAAGAATATTTCATATTTATTTCTAATTTGCCTTCAATTACCAGTGGCTGCTGTTTTGAGAGATTGAAGTTTTACCATCACCAGGTCCCTGTATTAAGTCATCAATGGTCTGTTAAGTATACATGAGGGAGTTGAGTAAAGGAATACAGTATCAGTCATTTTGTGAAGGGAACAGACTTTGGTAAATCAAATAATTGTTCTTTGTCATATCCATTTGGTAATTCTGTGTTCCATATATTGAATTGTCTCTCTTTATGCAACATGTACTTATTGAGTACCCATAATGTATAAAATTGGATTAGGAATTCAGGGGCTTGCAGAATAAATAGACAATGAGTCTGATTTCAGGTTGTTTCTAGTATAATAATGACATACACAAAATGTGAAATAGGAAGTAAAGATTCCATAATATTCATGAGATAATGTGGATGATGAGTATAGGGCAGTAGGAGTTAAACAGGAATGGGAAATTGGGATCCACTAGGATTTTGAACTTTGGTTATATAACTAGAAAATGTCTAAGCATCCTTGTAGAATGCTTGTTTAATTTATTGGATAGAAATTGAATGTTTTGGGGAGCCATGCTAACCCTCACTGTGCCAATCAAATGTGTTACCATCTAAGCCGAATAGGATCTAGACTTTTAAAATACTGTTCTTTCTGGTAAAGCGAATCAAGGATGTATCCTTATTTATAAATTCTATGTGCTTCGCTATAAATGTGTATATAACAAAATATTAACAGATTAGAAAATATGAAAGATGACATAATTTGAAAATACACAAAAATTGTGTTATTTACCTCATTATTCCAAGTAGATTGTCTCTCATGTTTTAGAATTTGACAACTCTACTTTGTAGAGTACTGGTCAAAATTGGGCAGTGTTATACTGAGTTTAGGGAAACTCCATGAGATCAGGGACTTTGTTTAGTTCACTGTCTTACTCCCAATACCTAGAACGTAGTAGGAGCTCAATAGATACCATTAAATGAATATGCACAGTTAGGATGGTTGGAAAGGGTAAGGACAGAGCCTAGCTCAGCATGAGAGTTGTGGTAAGAATTCAACTATTGAGTGCCTAACAAGTATCTAGCACATAGAAGGGATGGAGTAAATTTTAGTTGTTTGTGAAGGGTTATGGAAAGTGTGTAGCTAGCATGAGGTATTGGCAGGAACCACAGATCGAGGCATGAAAAGCTAAGTTCTAAGAGGTCCCCCAAAGCTGTACAGTATATGACTAGACTAGCTATAGGGTGGAAGAAAGATACAGCTGGTGAAGGTCAGAGTGTTAATAAAAGCATCTCTGAGAAATGTCTTTGGTGACCTTAGATCTTAAAGCAAAAACTGTGAGCATCTTAAGCAGTGAGATCTGGATTTTACTCATCTTTGTACTTGCAGTATAGGAGGTGCCTGATATAATTTTTGTTGAATCAAATTGATCTGTTTTTCCTACGTACTGAATATAGGAGGCCTTGAGCCCACAGGAGTGGATCAGTGTTGAGATTAGAGGCCTGTAAATGAATCCTGCCTGGAATGAAGCAAAGCCAGTGGTTCTGGGATTACATCATTCAGATAGGTTTTTAAATCCTGGCAATATTGCTGGTATACAGGTGCTCCGGTGATCCAAACTGCCAGATCACATTTTTTATTTATTTAAAGGTCATGATTAACACATTTGTACTGACATATTATTAATCAAGAATATGGAGTATATGAGTAAATTATTCTATGAATGCTGTTTGTTATCTTTTTCCTTCTCCCATCACTAAAGCCAGGATATGTTGTGAATCATTGTAACCTATACCTTTGGAATTAGGACTGAACTTATTTATAAATAAAGAAGGTAGTTTACATATTCTCTTTTTTGAGTTTTTTGTTCAGACTTCCTTTTTAATGATGGTAAAATTCTAAGTTTGTGGTCATAGCATAACCCTATCACACATTTTCTTGAGTGTCCTCTGAACTGGGGACAAGAAATATTTCCTCCCTGGGAAGAGGCTCTGACACCAGTTCACTTTCAGAGCTGACCCTGTGAAGGCATCCTTCTTTTGCTCTGCCACACTGGCACCCTTTTCCCCCTCTAGAGTTCAGTTTCATTTAGGACATGTTTACTTAAAGCACTTTCACATCTGCACAAGTAGTAAATTACTACACTCTAATTTGCATTTCCACGTTTTGTGGTAAATGTAGTCCTTTGTGCTTGCAAAGATAGTCTAACTGCTCAAGTTTCCCAATGTTGTATAAAAATTTAATTTTTTAAAGCACCCTCCTGCAGCTTTGGCAGGATCTCCAAATAAAGGCTTGAAGAATTAAGACTTCTTAGTTCTCATCCTGTTAGTCATTAAGTCGTGAAACCTTTATTGCAAGGCTGTCATTCTTAAAGGGACAGTAGTAATAGTATCTTACTCTTGTTATTGCAACTTAAAGCGTTTACATTGTGATTTCACTAATGCTATCTCATTTGTGCTTTATAATCATGTCGTGTGCTAGACTGTAGTGTGTCATTATTCCCATTTTACAATTGAAGAAACAGGCTCAAAGTTGTTAAGTTGCTTGACCCAGGTCACTGAGTTTGTAGTGGCTCCCCCGAGACCAGAACTTAGCTATTCTGGCTGCTCCTGTGGAGTGCTGTCCACTTACAGTACAGAATTTATCTTTTTTGAGTGAAGATTTTTTTTCTTCTTTTTACTTATTTTCAACCTGATAAATTATTATAAATACACCAAAAGCCGTGACATAGAAAATATGATTAATTGCTTGTGTGCTATGGGCTACAGAATACCAGTGAAACAGGCCTTAAATTTCTGGTTTACTTACCTTTTGCTGTATTTAAATAAATGTTCTAAGATCATATAGAAAGACTGTTCAATTGACTTAGCATTATTTTAAAAAGATCTATTTTTTATTTATTTGAAAGACAGAATGACAGAGAAGAAGGAAAGAGATTTCCATCCACAGGTTCATTTTGCAAGTGGCCACAATGGCTGGGGCTGGGATAGGTTGAGGCCAGGAGCCTGGAACTCCCTCTGGGTGCAGAACTCCAAGGACCTGGGCCATCCTCCTATGCCTTCTCAGACACATTAGTAGGGATCTGGATTGGAAGAGGAACATTTGAGAATCCAAGGGTAGCTTTGATTTGGGATGGTGGCATAGGTTAACCTGCTGTACCACCAAGCTGACCCAGACTTTAACTTTTTTTTTTTTTTTAACAGCTTGTGATGGAAAACTCAATGCATAGAGATTACACACTGACAAAGAATGAGATTTAGAGTATATATTGGGATTCTTAAATGAGATTTGGTTTACATTATTAAGGCTGGTTTTTCTCTCCCATGTGAGATATTTCTGAAATTACAGTGAAATTTTTTTTGGAAACTAGGATTTGATATCTAGTATCTGAGCTAGTCACATTTCTGAAACACATTAACATTATAATTTGTCGTCAAGTAGTGTTTTCAAAGAAATGAAGGTAAGTGCTAAAGCTTTTCTCTTTAAATTTAAAATGCATTTTAATTTGGCATGGTGTAGAAAGGGAGGTTATACAGGCCAGTGGGAGAAGCCAATACAGCACCTCTGCCAACCGTAAAAGAGAAGATGTTTCTATGTAAAAGTTATTTTAGTATCCATTATTCAATTAATATTTTTCATAGTGAAGAAATTTTATTTGTATAGTTCTTATCTCAAAGTTCCTCAAGAGTAAATGTATCTAGTAATTATTTTCCTGTAAGAGAAGGCCAAAAGATTGATTAGAACTCCAGAACCTTTTTTATTGAAAATATTTAACCCTTGACACAGCAGCAATTTTTTAAGATGTTTATTTCCTTAGTTTCCTCTTATACAAACTTAATTTTTCTAATCTTATTTGAGTATTTATTCCAGCTTCTGCACATGCTGTGGATTGAGTATCTAGAAAAGAGAGTTGATAATAAGCTGCAGTTTGAAAAAAACCAGAGCGTGTGTTTATTGAAGAGGACTTGTGAAGATGAAAGTGGTCAGAAACTATGAACTCTCTCTTTTTTAGTTTGGCTTGTTATTTAAAGTGGAGTATGAAAATAAAAGTCGTGAGGATAATTAGGTTGAGTTCCTCCCTAACCCTCAGTGATGCAGATGAGGAGTCCAAGTGGTCTCAATTTTCTTTCCACCTCACAATAACCCTGCGAGTAGGAATTACTGTCTCCATTTTAGATGAGGGAACTGAGTCTCAGGCTTGGCCACCTGCCCAAGGTCGTTCTTCTGGTGAACAGTGGTGCTGGCATTCCATTCCAGCTCACTCTGTCTGCGGAGGGCATGCTCTTAACCACCCACTCCCTGGTCCTGCCTCCTGTGCTTCTCCATGAGGCATTCCTATGCTCCGTGGTGCATAGACTGGTGCATAGACTGGACTCCTGCTGAATTGTAACATCTAGGGCTTAAAGCATGGTTTTCCAGCCCAGGGAAAGTGGCCTTTTCTCTGTTTATATTCTTATATTGGTAAGCAGATTACCACTTACAAATACAACTGCTCCTCAGTAACTTATTTCCAGAACCATGGTAAACTTCTATAGTTAAAAAAGTTAGTATTATATAGACATGAAATGTTTGTGATTTTTATAAAAAAATTACGCTGCAGTAGAAAAAAGAAAATAGCTTTGGACTCAGATAACTTAAATCCAAAGAGAGTAACAGAACTGTAGGTCTAATAGGAATCTTGCAGATGATATTAAAATGCATCATTCTAAATATGAAGAAAGTAAGGCTTGAATTAAGGAGCTGGAACACTGGCCATTTGAGTGGCAGAGGTGGAACCAAGGTGTAAGAGTTGTAGTTTGGTGTTTTGCTATAGAAGTTTTCTTTTCTTTGAAATGATGTAGAAAACATTTTTTTTAGCCAATTGATGGCACCATCTTCAGGAATAAAAAAATTAAAGAACTAAAATGTAATTTGTTTTTAGAATGAAACTATTATTATGCATATTAACTTTGAAATTATTATCTTATTAGTTGATTTCTAATTTTTTAATGGTATAACATGATTTTGATGGTTTATAGATAAATGCCCCCAGACTTGTGTCCTGTGAAAACAGGGCAAGAATTTGTAAAACAATAACACATTGTTAAATGGCATGCCAGTTTATCAAATGCCCCAAGTTTATTACAGTTTGATCCCAGAAAAATCCATTCCAGCTTTGCAGTAGTTCATCCTGATCATAAGCAAAAGTTTCTTTAAAAATTATTCCAGGGCTGTTAGATTGTGTTCTATCTATGAAAGTATAAACTGCTCATAGATGTTGATCAGGAAAAAAGAAGTTTTTAAAACTGTAACAGATTTAGTTGTGAGTGATTTAATTGATTTGTGTACTAGAATATCTCATGGTATCCTTATTCAAAAAACTACCATAGTAAAATAGAGTGACCACCTTACTTTGTCATTCTGGCTGAATCCACTCAAATGTACATAGACCAAGCATTAGTGAATGAAGACCCCAGATGGTATTTTTTTTAAGGTTGATATTTTATATTTCATTTGGGAGAAAATAACTTCTGGTATGTAGTTCAGGGAGGAAGCCTGTTACATCTTGTAAGACTTCCGTTCCTGGGACTTCAGCTGGAGAATGGCCATCAACAAGCTCCAAGCTGCCAGAGAATAAGAGGTAGGTAGTCTAGGTAGCTGCTCCCCAACTCTGTGTAAATTAGAAAAAGGATAGATCTTTCTTGAAATCCTTTATTTCTGAATGTTGGACAGTTATCATTATAGATTGGTTTTGTTAGAACAAGGCACTTTATTGCCTTCTGGCAGGGAATTGTCATCATAAATACACAGATCTGTGTTCTCTGATGTGAATAGCGCCCCCTAAGGTTGTGCATGGTGCAACTTGCACAGATATATGCAGAGACCCTCCAGGCAGGTATATCCTAGGATATCATGTCTTTTGACAGCCATCACATCTAGTAATTTATAAATGTAGTTCTTGAATATAAAATGCTAGTTATTTATGAAGCCCTTATTTTTAAATTTTTAAAGTAAATTTAAAATTTGTAAAGTTAAAGAGTAGATAATGGAGGCATGTCTTTATCTCTGTAATATACTGACAAAAACCTCTACATCTTATTACATATTTCTTGGCCCAACCAATTTAATATATTTTCAAAGTTAGTCTGTCTTTTGGAGTCTGATTAAAGGAGAAAAGTTTCCGACCTTTGTAAAGGAACTTTTCTTTGTTAGATGGGTGCAGTAATAGAATGCAAAATGACTTTAAGCATCTGCCTCTTTTATCCATCATTAAAAGTTAATTGTCACATCATATAAGTGTAACTTGATGGGATTTTCAACACACCAAAAATTGGCAGCCTGTGATGAGAAAGGTATGTGCTATGAGGACTTAAGAGAATGAAAGGAATCATGAACTTTTTCTAAATCTTAAGTGGCAGCTAAGTGGAAATAAAAGCTTTTAATTTTTGTGGGAGAATGGTGATAGTAAGTCAGCACCTTATGTTTAGTTGGATGCAGAAGGTTTCAGAATGCAGCTTGTTGGACTCTAGGGTGGGTGGTTAGGCAATATGTACAGGTTTAGTTCTCTACATATTTGCAAAGATAGTTAATGCCACCTTTATCTTTGTGTTGGTCCATGGAGTTATTTTCTTAAGAGCAATGATTACCTTTCTGACTCTTTTTTAAGGAGTGGCAATTGGTGGGGTATTCCACAAGAAATCCATTGTCCTTTTTGTGGCTTGGGGAGTCCCATGTGCTCCTGCCCTTGACTTTGGGCCTTGCCTGGTAGATAATGATGACACATTAAGTAGTTGGAAGCACAGTTACTGTGCCTGGCTTTCATTCAGTTCAGTGACATGTTTGAAAACACAGGGCTCCAAAGATTTTGAAATGGTGCTTTTTTTTTTTTTAACCAGTCTTTCTTACCCTTTGGTTATAAGGGCAGCAAAATGGTGGTTTATAAAAAAGGCCAGTGCTTGTTGACAGTGGTGCAAAGTTGCAAATTTTTTCTAGTAGGAATATTATACATGAAACCTCAAGGTAATCTTACTTTTATTTAGGTCCCCTGGCTAATGAGCAGTTTTCTGACATTGTAATACCTAACCTGTCCCAAGCTTTCCTGCTGGCTTCCCTGCTCACAGTGGACTGACGAGATAATGGTAGTTTGTTTGAGTCAGCATTTTTCTTTGCTTTCTGAAGATCAGCTCTAAGACCTGGGAGCCACTGACTGTCCATATTTTGATTCCTTAACTTATCAGACTTTGCTTCTTTAGTTAGTCATTCCTGCCCATAAATTATTAGTTGTTTTGAATATTTTTATTAATGCCACAACTTTAGGAAATGTTAGTGTGGGTAATGTAAAAAGTACAGTTTTTAAAAGGTCATTATCAGCCCATTGGTCATTTGCGGCCTTTTGACTATGCAAAACCCAAATTGTTTCAATTGCATTGTACACAGGAACACATGATTAAACAAGTCATTATCAAGCGGCTTTATCAAGTGGCAGATCTTTTTAAGGACACATCTTACCTTACAAGACACAGAAATGGTTCTGTAAGAAACTTGTCTTGGAAACATTTATCCTCTGTTGAATTGTTACTACTTTTTTTTTTTTTTTTTTAGTTAATGGAAAGTGTTGTGACTTTTGAGTCAAATGATAATTTTAAAATTACTTTTATCAAAACCCACAGTAATTTTGATTAATGTGGTTAATCCATAGGTTAACCAAAGGAAGTTTTTGTTAAATGCTTTAATATATGAGTTAGTTGATCTTGATGTTTGGGACCTAAAAAAACTATTTTATTTTGTTAGAAATTTGGTAGTTATTTTACCTGAGAATAGTATGGTTCCTTTATCCCCCCACTACTGCTATATATTCAGAAGAAAAAGTAATTACATTGTGTGGGGAGCAGCTCGGACTAGACTGTTACTGGAATTAAGACTTATTCTATGCATCTGCTCTCCCACAATATGGCGCTGGGAGAGAAGTAAACAGCTTCCGCGCAGCTGCCTCCAGTTCAACCAATTAACTGTAGGACTTGCTCCTGATTGGAGGAGAGCAGCGTACTCGGCGTGTGGGCAGCCGAGTTGGGATTGGCGGAGGAGGACTATAAAGGAGGAGAGAGACGGCATGCACCAGGAACATCTAAGGGGAACATCTAGCTGAAGGAACACCTGTGCAGCCCCCGAGAAGAGCCGGCCGGCGGTGTGCCGCTCCCCTGCAGAAGTGGGGAATGCGGCCAGGGGGAACTGCCCTTCCACGGAGGTGGAAGGGATAGTAGCCAACCCGGGAAGAACCAGCAGCAAACCCGGGGAGGGCCGAGCAGACGAAAGAACAGCGCAGGGTCCTGTGTCGTTCCTCCACGAAGAGGGGGAGCGACACATTGATTTGCTGAGTAACTTCTTTCCCAAGCAGTTTCTGTTATAGTCTATTAACATAACTGCTCTACTAGTTTATTTATTTTGACCTATGAGTAATGAGTATTTTAGGTAAACTTTATAATGCTCAAGTCAGTTTGAAAGACTAATCAATGCTTATTTCTTTGCTTTAAAAGTGTATGAGGTATTCAAATAACAATTATCCAAACAAATTGTTTTATTAGATAGTACTAGAAAAGTATTTATCAAGACAACATGAAATAAAATTCAAACATTCTCAGATGTTTTTGTTTGTGAGATTTAGCCTTGAATCATAGCTATAATCGGAAGGAAGGCATAGATTATAGTTATATTATAGAACTTTAATAAAAAATGGAAAGGATTTGTGATGCTTCTACTTTCTTTAGTAAAGTAATGGTAGCGTGACCATTTATTAAACTCCTGTTCAGTAAATGAAATTGTTGTACCTTATCTTATTTGTATAGATGATGATTGTGCCTTGTTTGATTTGGTAATACCTAGTTCAAACCTAGTTCAGTGAGTATTCATGGATGAATGAAATATAAATTTGAATTTAGAGTTTGGTGGATTCTTTTGACATATAATTTTAAGATATAATCAAACATCTCTCAGATTCCAATGAAACCCCATTTGGTTTTCTTTTTGTTTTATGTTCGTCCTATCCTGCAAGAAATGAATGAAATATGACTTTAAGTATTTATTTATCATCTGTTGTATACCAGGCACTCTTCTGTACTTTGAAATATCTCACTTTAGTTACAAGATATTTAAAAATTGTATGTATTTATTTGAGAGAGAGGTATCTTCTGTGTTCATTTGGTATTCCAGATGCCTGTAACAATTGTGGAAGGGAACTTGGTCCAGATCTCCTAAGTAGCTGAGACCCCAGTCACTTGAACTATTACCTGCTGCCTCCCAGGATGCACATTAGCAGGAAGCTAGAATTGGAGCAGAGTTGGGATTCCAACCTAGGCACTCTGATAACAGGACATGGGTGTCCCAACTGGTGTCTTAATTGCTACGATAGATGTTCACCTCTAGTTAAAGCTCAACAAATATTGGTGGTAGACATAATTTATCCAGATCCTCTTCCCTTTCCCCTCTCCTCTCCTCTTTTTATTGTTTTCTATTACAAATCTTGAAACTGATGCTCCAGGAAAATGAATAAAGTTCTTAGAATCACACAGGAGGAGCTAGCATTTAAACTGAAAGCCACTTCCCCTTCTCCTGTCCTCCCTTGTCTAGATACTCTTACCTGGACTCTCTAATTTCTGATTCCTGGGACAGGTGTGTGTTTTCCACATCTGCTTGGTTTCTTTCTCATGATTTAAAGTAGAGTTCTGGGCCCAGCTAGTTAAGTTGGTCTTCTAAGTATCTACCTGGAAGGCGATGTGGTGTAGAAGTGTAATCATGTCAGACAAGTCACCCGTGTGAATGTCATTAATATCAAGTGTTAACGGTGTGAATTTGGGCAAAGCACTTAACCTCTTTGTATTCTAGTTTCCTCATCTATAAACAGGAGAATGATAGTTAACTTTTGGAGTCATTTTGAAAATACCTTCACATAGGCACTTAGCAGATATAAACATTTTTTTTTACCATGTTCTAAAAAGGCGCTTATGCCTCTGTTGTTGAATGTGTTCAGTGTATCTGTGTTTATATTTATATTAAGTATTTGTGTTTATATTTATATTAGTTTATTTAAAAGTATAATATGTGATCTTATATTTTCAGTAATTTATGAAAGAAGAAAAAACAGGTACAGAAAGTTAGTTGTTTTTTTTTTTGCTGGGGAGTGATTGCGATAATGGGCAGTAGTAAACCTATAAAGATAACAAATAAAATAATAAGAATATTATGTAAATAATGAATAAATATAATATTTATTAATAAACATTTATTGGTCTACTATTGAGTTGGGTTCCCTTCTAGTCTCTGGGACTTCAGTAAATTGTAAGATGATTCAAAACACTGCCTAAATGGAGGGTACTTTCCAGTGGGAAGAAACAGGCAATATAAACTGGCTGAATGGTATGTCAGGTGGGTTATATATTATGGGAAAAATAAAGCAGAGAAGGGAGACAGGTGAGGGTTATACTCTCCAGGGTGGTTTGTGGTTAGAGAAGAGTCCAGCTCTTAGGAATTGCACAGGCCTGGGGTAGAGGAACATGCACAAAGAGGGTGAGCATGGTGCTGACCTAAGTGATGCCCAATCCTCTTCCAAGACCCATGTGTCTGTTCCTGCACTTTTTTTTTTTAAAGATTTATTCATTCATTTGAGAGGCAAATTACAGACAGAGGGAGAGACAGAGAAGAGAGAGAGATCTTCCATCCACTGGTTCACTCCCCAAATGGCTGCAATGGCCGGAGCTGGGGATATTCAAAGCCAGGAGCCAAGAGCTTCGTCCAGGTCTCCCACGTAGGTGCAAGGGCCCAAACACTTGGGCCATCCTCCACTGCTTTCCCAGGTCCTAAGCAGAGAGCTGGATCAGAAGAGGAGCAGCCAGGATGCAAACCGAGGCCCATATAGGATGGCAGTGTCACAGGTGGAGGCCTAACCTACTACACCACAGTGCTGGCCCCTCCTGCACTTTGCTTAGAGTCCCTTTGGCATTTTGGAGACATTTCTGTTCAGCATGAAAGGTGGCACAGCAGCTTGTACCTGGTGGCAGGTTTTTGAGAATCCACTGTTACGTTAGGTAGAGGATGCCTGGTATTCTAGGTGGCTGCTTTCTCCATACTGGGCAGCATTAAGGGCAAACTGTGTACATTCCTTGCAGCTAAAGTACTGCTCACTCATAATTTTTCTTTGAAATTCCTGATAGCATTTAAGTGAGCTAGTAAGTAGGCCTTTTGAACTGAGAAAAGCATCTCTAGCAAGTACATTGTTCACAATAATAGCCTCTTGTCTTTTAAAGATTGTTTATTTGAAAGGCAGAGTGATGGAGGGATGACACACACACACACACATATGCATACACACACAGATGTACCATCTGCTGGTTCACTCCACAAATGGCTGCAACAGCCAGGTCTGTGCCAGGCTGAATCCAAGAGTCAGAATCTCCGTTGTGGTCTCCCACGTGGTGGCAGGGACCCAAGCACTTGGGCCATCGTCTACTATCTTGTCAGGCACATTAACATGGAGCTGGATTGGAAGTGAAGTAGTGAGTCTCAAGTCAGCTCTCTGGCCTCCGTGTCAGCATCACAAGCAGTAGCTTAACCTGCTGTGCCAGGATGTCTTCCCCAGCCCCCTTTTTAAAAAACAACAACAAAAAATCTGAATGGGAGGAAAGATATGTTTAAACTTTAAAGTAATTTATAAAAAGTCAAGAAGAGAGAAAAAATAGTGTTTAGCTCATATTTTCTTTTCAAAAATTCTTAGAGGAATTAATGAATGCTCCCTTCTGCGCCTCATACATTTATTTGTAGATTAAACTACGAATGCAGTATACACACATTTAACATCTATTTCTGTGTTCTGTGCACTGTGAATGTTACAATGTAGTTGAAGGTGAATAAAGTTCATATATTCCTGCTCCAAGCCTTGTATACAGCTGAGAGGAAGAGAAATACAGAAATAATCTTCTTAAAAGTCCTCAGTGAAATGACTTCAGGGGAAGAACCTAGCACATGTGTAGGTATAGTAGATGTTCAACACCTGTGCTGTCTCTTGGATAAAGTGATTAGTCACTCAGGAGAGGAGCAGACCCTGAGATGAAAGAGTTCAGATGAAGGAGTAGTAGGTTTGACTTCATTAACAGGAACATCCACATGGAAACGTGATATGGGCCTTGAAGATTGAATGGGATGTGGGCACATCCCCTCTGAGTGTGGGGCGATTGCCGTTCCTGAGTTTGTGTCTTTAGCAAGTGGTACATAATAGGTTGTCACTAAATATTTGTTGGATGAATAAACAGGGGGAAAGGACAGTCCTGGTGAGGGGAAAACTGCAAGCAAGGGTGTGTGGGAAGCTTCGGGGAGCAGAGGGCAGTGTAGCGGATCCAGCAGTGATTCAGTTCAGTAGAAGAAAGAGTGAGTTCCAGGGAAATGCGGCTTCTAAGTAAGATTCAGTGTTATGTCCTGGAGGTCACAATTGCCAAGCCAAGCAGTAGAGGATCATTAAAGCAGGCTCAGCAGGCTTCTCTGGTGGCACTGGAGCAGGGGCTGGTGGCAGGAGCCTCAGGTGAAGAGACTGTTACAGCATGGGAGCTGGAAGTAATTAGGAACTCATCTAGGGGAGACACAGGGACCAGAGAGGCAAGTGCTATTTTAGAGGCTGAATTGACAGTGCACTAAAGCACATCAACTGTGGCTCAGTGAAATGATTTTGAATGTCTTTTACTATAGGCACTCTTTTTGAGAGAATGAAAGCATCAAATCAAATTTATTGGAACAGCTTTTCCAAGAGTTTAGCACTAAGTCATTCTCCCAACAGTCCTTATAAACATTATGGAAACAAAAAAAAAAAAAAAAGAAGAAGAAAATTAAGTAATTATAGTTATATCAGTGTTTAGGTAATTTACAACAGAACTCAATTTTTATATACTGTAAATATATTTTTAAAGTTCTTTTGGGTCTCTGTTTTCTGTGTTGTGAGTATACACACACACACACACATACACACACACATACATAGAAAGTAGGGAAGAAATACAAATAATCAAGTGTCAGTAACTTACCTGATGCTACATCTTGGGTTAGTAATATAGCCCATTGATAATACTTTGTTGATTTTTTTATGTGAAAATATTTTATGATCTTCAATTTTATACAGGTTTCCCAGAAGGCATTTCAGTGAGGGTTTTTTTAAAAGAAACATTCAGAATAGTAATGGTGTTTAAATTTTATTTAGTATAATACATTTTTGTTAGGAAAAGAATTTCTCAGAAAAATCCTATCAGCTTTTGCCTTCACATCTATCATAAGTGTATAAGACTATAAGAGGAGACAATATAAAAGTGTAGTATGCATGATCTTTTCCTTTCAACATGACAGCCCGCATTAATATACTTGTGTGTAAGGGTATGTAGTCCTGAAAATTAATAAGCCCAGATTTCAGTCTTGGCTATTGGATTAATGAAGTATGTAACCTGTACAGAACACCTGATGTCAACAGGCCTCAATTTTCTCATCTGTGAAATAGGCTGGCCTGGAATGGCCAGGAACTTCCCTGTGATTCTGTGTCTTGTTAGAGCTGCAAGGGAAGTAGTCTCCCATCATCATTGACAAATTGTAATATCTGAAAGTTCAAATTATTTGGTATTCTAACCAAGTTCCTGACTTGCCTCTTTTTTCGTGTAGGAGTCTGAAAGGCCCCATGTTTAATTTAGCTGGGAACATTGAGCTTTTCTGAACAGCGTGTATGGCGCATGGAAGATACCCCCAATAAATAATTGCTGTGTTTGTTTTAGCTGTGAGAGACATTAGTGTGTGAGGGGATGACTGTTGGACTTGGTCTGATCCTCTACTCGTGTTAGAGAAGCGGTTGAAACAACTCTTGCTGTATTCAGAAGTAAATTCTTGAATGGATGTTCACAAAACTCAATATATTCACTGAAGGAACATTTATTGAGGTCCTGCCATTTGCCTGGTAGGGATGGTATTAAGCCATGGCAATATAAAGTAAATAAAAATAGTAGCCCCTATCAGCCTCCATTATAGTTGGGAAAACAGGCACTCGGGACTTGGTACAAGTAAGTTTTACTTCAGTATCACAGATGGAAACATATAAAATGAAATGAGCATGCTCTCTATCATTGTTAAGAGTAAAACTGCTTTTAATGATGTCCAAGTCAATAAAATACTTGGAAAATATAGGACAGTGGGACTCATCCCAGCTTCCCAAGTAGTGGTTACTTCTGAAGTGAGATGGCATATTTTCCTCTGGTTTCTCCCAATTTCCCTTTTGTCCAGGTCTGAAGAATGGGGACATTTCAGGGATTCTCAACAACCCTTATGAGATCAGGGAGACCTACAACCTCTAAGGACATTGAAGCTCCAATTATATAAGGATTTATAGATCAAAGCCAATTTTAGTCACTTTTGCTGTGGCTGCAGGGGCTTTGTTTATCCTTTTCAGTACTGTTCTTTGTTTGACTTCATAAGGAAAAAAACTTGATTTCCAAAATTTTATTTTGGAGTAACAGAGTGACCTCAGAGTAGGAAGGATCTGCTAAGTTTGCTGAGCATAAGTGGACTGAGGAGTGTTGAAAATTTAGCTGATTTGGTATTTAGACATTGCATTAAAATGACAGTTCTTTTTTAAAAGAGTTTATTTATTTATTTATTTAGAAGTAGAGTTACAGTCAGTGAGAGGGAGAGGCAAAGAGAGAGGTCTTCTATCTGCTGGTTCACTCTCCGAATGGCCACAATGGCTAGAGTTGTACTGATCCGAAGCCAGGAGCCAGGAGTTTTTTCTGGGTCTCCCACACAGGTGCAGGGGCCCAAATACTTGGGCCATGTTCTACTGCTTTCCCAGGCCATACCAGAGAGCTGGATTGGAAGAGGAGCAGCCAGGACTAGAACTGGCACCCAAATGGGACACCGGTGCCACAGGTGGACGATTAACCTACTGCACCATGGTGCCAACCCTAACAATTCTTTTTTAAAAAAATTTTATTTACGTAAGGGAAACAGATTTCATGTATTTCATATATACACTTTTAAGAGCATAATGTTACTTTCCACCCTACCCTCCCTTCTCCCTTACTCCTTCACTCTCTCCTTCTTCCTTTGTAATTTTTCTTTCAATTTTTACAATGACATACTTATTTTCTTTATAATCACAAGCTTAACCCTAAATTAAATAAATAATTCAACAAATAGTAAATAGAAAAACCACCACTCTTCCCCAAGAGTATAGACGAGGGCTGTAAGCAATAATCGAATTATTGCTGTAAACAATAATCGACATAGTGAGTAAAGCTGCAGCCTGCAGTGCTGACATCCCATATAGGTACTGGTTTGAGTACCAGCTGCTCCACTTCTGATCCAGCTCCCTGCTAATGTTCCTGGGAAAGCTGTGGAAGATGGCCCAAATGCTTGGGTCCCAGCATCCTTGTGGGAGACCTGGAAGAAGCTCCTGGCTCCTGGCTTTGGATCAGCCCAGCTCTGGCTATTGTAGTCATTTGGGGAGTGAACCAATGGATGGAAGACCTTGTTTGCTTGCTCTCTCTGCCTCTGCCTCTGCCTCTCTGTAATTCTTCCTTTGAAATAAATAATAATCATAATAATAAAAATAGTATTTTAAAAACTCAAAATGTCAATTTTGCTCATATACACTAGTTTTTGTTGGTACTCTGTATATTAGATGCCACAAATCAGGGAAAGTATGGTAGTTGTCTTTTGGGGACTGGCTTATTTCACAAAGCATAATGGTCTCCCGTTGCATCCATTTTGTTGTGAAATACAGGATTTCATTCTTTTTTATAGCTAAGTATCATTCATTCATGTATGTATATCACAGTTTCTTTATCCAGTAATCATTTGATGGACCTCTGGGTTGATTCCATAGCTTAGCTATTGTGAATTGAATTGTTTTAAACATAAGGACACTGATAACTTTTTCATATCTGGATTTCATTTCCTCTGGGTATATTCCCAGGAGTGGGATGGCTGTGTCATATGATAGATCTATTTTTAGATTTCTGAAGAATCTCCATACTGTCTTCCATAATGGTTGTACCAGTTACATTCCCACCAACTGTTTATTAGGGTACCTTTTTCTCCATGTTCTTGCCAGCATTTGTAATTTTTTGATTTTTGGGTGATAGCCCTTCTGACTGGGATGAGATAAAACCTCATTGTGGTTTTTGTTTGCATTTCCCTGATGGCGAGTGATCCTGAGCATCTTTTCATGTGTGTGTTGGCCATTTATATTTCATCCTTTGCAAAATACCTATTCATATCCTTAGCCCATTTCTTAACTTGATTGTTTGCTTTGTTGTTGTGGAGTTTCTTGAGCTCCTTATATATTCTGGATATTAATCCTTTATGAGGTGTATAGTTTGTAAATAATTTCTCCCATTCTGTTGGTTGCCTCTTTGTTGAGTATTTCTTTTGCTGTGCAGAAGCTTCTTAGCTTGATGTAATCCCATTTGTCAAATGATTAAAATTCTTATTGCATTATACTAATGGATTTAACTTTTTTATAAATCATTTTGTTTTATAATAATAAATGCTACTGGTCATTGAGTGTTGTTTGCCAGACAGTGTGATAAGTGTTTTAAATTCTCATACTTAAACTTTATAAGAAGACTGTAAAATAGGTATATTATTCCCCATTTTATCTATGAAGAACCAAGACTTCAGGTGGTCAGATGTCTTATCCATGTAGCTGTTTCTATGCTTAAGTATTTGAATTTTTGGTCATTCTGACACTGGAGTCTAAGCCAGTAACCAGCCACTTTCTACCTGATTCTGAGTACTTACAGTTAAAATCTAGTCCCTTGCCTTTTTTTAAAATTTTATTTTTTTTTAAGATTTATTATTCATTTGAAAGAGTTACAGAAAGGAAGAGACAGAGAGGGAGAGGGAGAGAGAGAGAGAGAGAGGTCTTCTGTCCACTGGTTCACTCTCCAATTGGCTGCAACAGCCAGAGCTGCACCTAGCTGAAACCAGGAGCTTTTTCTGGGTCTCCCACATGGGTGCAGGATCCAAGGACTTGGGTCACCTTCCACTGCTTTCCCAGGCCACAGCTGAGAGCTGAATGGGAAGTGGAGCAGCCAGAACTGGAACTGGCATCCATACGGGATGCCATCACTGCAGGTGGCAGCTTTAGCTGCTATACCACAGCACTGTGATCATTTTTATAGTCTGTCCCTTGTCTTTTAATGCATGAGGAAGAAAGGACAGATTGAGCCTGCAGGGGTTGTATGTGAGGGGGTTTGTGGGAGGCGAGACTTTGAGACCTAAGTAGGAGAGATGCATTTTAGAAGTTTGGGATGGGGACATGAAAAACTAGCCAGCAGGAGAATCCAAGTACATGAGGAAAGGTGGGGCTTTGTCCCAGGACAGGAAGGGATGAGGAAAGAGGTAACTGAAGCTTTGAGATTTAGCTGATAACCAACATGTTCTGTTCCTGAACAGATCAGAATTTTTAGAGTGGGATCATTTTTCCTAAGTCCTGCTGCTGGAACTGATGTGCAGCGAATGCTGGTAGGAAACCAAAGAGGCATTATAGAGAGGGTAAAGTGGATGAAACCAGATTTGGGATCCACACCTGGGAGTGCTGGGTGTGTGGAGAACTAGTTGTCTTCTGAAGAACAGAAGCTGTAAGTAAGTCCAGGAGCGAAACAGACAATGGTGAGGGACTGTTGGTCACATGTTTGGGGTACTGGTTATTCTTCATTTTTAAACCCTTTCTTGACTATTATTGTGGAAAACACACTGGTCTTTTTTTTTACTCATTTCCTATGTGAAATGATTTGATCTTAAATGAACTGGTCTTAACTCTTAAATGAACTGGTAGTGCAAGAGACTTTGTTGTAGATGGACTGATACGATTTTACTAATTTTCTGAGTCCAGTATTAATTTTAAGCAAAAAGTTTTATGATTTACCTAGTTTGTGTATTTTCTGTTAATTCATTCTTTTAGTTATTTATCCTTTCTAGTTTCATTAGATCTTTAATTCCTGAGTACTTATTTTCTAGATTACTAACAATGGTAGACTGTGTTATTTCAGGAATGTGGTAGTATTTTAGGTTTGTTTGTGATTTTTTTTTTGATGCCCTAGATTTGTAGTTATCATCCATGTTGCTAGAAGTATGGTTATATCATCTGGTTTGTAAACACTTTAAACTTCCTAATTGTAATTTTTTTCTCTGACACCTTGAGTAATCAGAAGAAAAGTGGGAAGATAATCCACTAGTAATATTGAGTCTGTTGATAGGGCTATCCTGAGGCCTTTTTATCCTCAGCAATTATTTTCTTGTTATTTTTGCTTTTTCCAGATTATTTAAAGTGAGACATAGATCAATACAAATGTCTAAGGAAAGCTTTATCTTAACATGGAAATCTGTCATTAAAAAAACCACTTGTTTTTACTTTGTTTTCAGAGTACTTGTTTCTGCTGGACCAAAGCTCCTATTTGAGGTTTAGTTCTTCATTTTCCCACCCGTTATCCTATTTGTACTTGCATGTAGTTTAACCATTTTGAGTAGAAGGAGTGAGAACATGGGGCTAAACAATGCAGGAAACCGGAATACTTTTTTTGTGTTTGTCCCATGGTTTAAGGTTTTAGACATACTCAGCTCACAAAGGCATCTGAAGGTTTCCCAGGGCGCTTTAGCAAAAGGAAAGTAAGGTACAAAGAGTGAAATAATCCACACAAGTTGGTTTTTCGTTAAGATGACATTGTTTAGATCACATCACTGCTATGATCATAAAAGTTCAGCAGAAACCTTATTCATCCAAAAAGCAGAAATTAAACAGAATAACTATCCCACCCCTGTTTCAGAACATGATATTCATGTGCTAGAAATATGATCTACATCTCTAGATTAGAAAGATGTGAGTTAAAGAAGCCTCGGAGAAGGGCATCATTCACATTGCTGGGATGGAGAGCTGTGCTGAAGGAGGCTCATTCTGGAATGCTGAAAACATTTCTGGTTTCAACCTGTGAAATCATGGAGGGGCCGGCACCGTGGCTCACTTGGTTAATCTCCACCTGTGGCTCCGGCATCCCATGTGGGTGCCGGGTTTTAGTCCTGGCTGCTCCTCTTCCAGTCCAGCTCTCTGCTGTGGCCCTGGAAGGCAGTGGAGGATGGCCCAAGTGCTTGGGCCCCTGCACCCGCATGGGAGACCAGGAAAAAGCACCTGGCTCCTGGCTTCAGATCAGCACAGTTCTGGCTGTGGCGACCATTTGGGGGGTGAACCAATGGAAGGAAGACCTTTCTCTCTGTCTCTCTCTCTTACTGTCTATAACTCTACCTGTCAAATAAATAAAAAAAATAAAAAAAGAAACCATGGAGAAAGCAGCAAGGACTTTTCACTCACATTCTCATGAATTTCATAAGTAATTTCTTAGGTTCCTAAAAGTTTCTGGACAAATATTCTTCCCCATTATCATCTGTGACAATCCTAGACACCAGGGCAGAAATATTTTACACTATTGTCCCTAGAGAGGAAAATAGAAAATTTACAAATCTTGAAAAATATAGTTTAAATAAATTCATTTGTGGTAGAAAAATAATGGGGCATTATAGGAAGTAGAGGCATTGGAGTTTATCTCTAATCTTGTGAGGTTTGTGTCAGGATCTAGAAAGCCGTATCCTTGTACAAGTCTCCACCGTCAGGTCAAATACTGGCTCGAATGGCTCAGGGGCCCGCTCCACTTTGTTGGTTCACGTGCTGTGATATTGTTTCTCTCTTGGCTGCTGTCTTGTCAAGTTCCTCCAAGACACTAGAACTTTGCTTTTAAATCTAGTCTGTTCAACTCTCCCAGTAGATATTTGTTGATAGGTTTACATGGTCATTATTACATACAAAAATGGCCCACATGAGATTCATAATTTTGATGTATATATGTATGCATGCTTATTTTATTTATTTTAGTTCTTTTGAATTAGATGTTGTTTAGATGCTGGCTTTGAGCCAGAATCAGTTTTGCTGAGCAAACTTTCAGAGCTTTTATCCCTGCAGGGGAGTATTACATGTAAATCCTAGGTGTATGCAGCTTTAGGCAGTAAGCAGGTATTATGTACCTTTTTGCAGTTATTCCTTTAACAGAATCAATGGGGCTGTCCCACAGGGGTTACTGTGTTTGTGGTGATTTTCTTTTCTTTTTTTAAGAGATTGCTTTAGGGAGTGTATGTTGTGGTATAAGACTGTTTTAAATGGTAATCCTCCCAGGTTACCCACTTAAATTTCCAAAAAAGGTTCAATTTATCTAAAACAACCAAGGAAGATGTTGCAAATATTTCAGGAACCAAGCATCTATGAGTAGATTCTGGAGCTATCTCTTAAATAAACTGGGAAGCTAGAATCAGAGGGATCTTTGGGATTCTTAGTGTTCTGCTTCTCAGCTTTGCCTATGAAAGTACCTGAATGGATGAGGGAAGTACAAGGGGGCTTCAGAAAGTTCATAAAAAATGAAATCAAATGATAAATTTGTGTTTTCTCTCTTTCTGACTCTCCTTCCTCCCCCATAACTCTACCTTTCAAATAAATAAGTAATTCTTTTTTAAAAAGATAAATTTGCTTTGGGGCAAAAATTTTTTTTTTTTTTTTTTATTTTTGACAGGCAGAGTGGACAGTGAGAGAGAGAGACAGAGAGAGAAAGGTCTTCCTTTTGCCGTTGGTTCACCCTCCAATGGCCGCCGCTGCAGCCGGCGCACCGCGCTGATCCGATGGCAGGAGCCAGGATCCAGGTGCTTTTTCCTGGTCTCCCACGGGGTGCAGGGCCCAAGCACCTGGGCCATCCTCCACTGCACTCCCTGGCCATAGCAGAGAGCTGGCCTGGAAGAGGGGCAACCGGGACAGAATCCGGCGCCCCAACCGGGACTAGAACCCGGTGTGCCGGCACCGCAAGGTGGAGGATTAGCCTAGTGAGCCACGGCGCCGGCTCAAAAATTTTTGAAATATGTGCATATGATGGATCTTCAGAACACATTAAAGTATATATGAAAAAACCTGTGCATGGATTTGGGGATCTTTTTGCACTAAAATATATCTATCCTTTAATTTCATCTTTTTCACAGACTTTTTGAAGTCCCTTCATAAACTTAGATTCTTTTTCTTAAAGGATTTATTTATTTGAAAGGCAGAATAAAAGAGAGAGAGAGAGAGAGAGAGAGATATCTTCCATCTGCTGGTTCGCTCCCCAAATGGCTGTCACCGCCAGGGTTGGGCCAGACTAAAGCCAGGAGCCAGTTGCTTCATCCAGATCTCCCACTTGGGTGCAGGGGCCCAAGGACTTGGGCCATGTTCTGCTGCTTTCCCAGGCACATTAGCAGGGAGCTGGATGGGAAGTAGAGCATCTAGAACTTGTACCAGAGCCCATGTGAGATGCTTGTGTTTCAAGTGGTGGCTTAACACTGGCCTCTATAAACTTAGGATCTTAGAATGTCAGAGCTCATACCCAAATTTTGATGTCAGAAGCTCAAATTTGTTGAAGTTTCTTGAATGTTTTATTTTAAAAGTACTTAGTACTTTATATTCTATTCCTTTATAGATACTTCTGGTTTTTGTTTTTGCTTTTTAAAAATTAACATAAAATTGGCATGGTGAAATTGGCATAGCTCTTCAATATACAGTTTGAGAATTAACAAGAGCATACACTGGTATAATTCACATTCTTATCAATGCACCTATGTTTTTATCATAGGCAGAGTGTTTGAAATTATCCTCCATGAAAAATTGATGTCTTAGGAATATTAACCTTTGTCGTTGGTTTCTACTTTGTAATACCATACTATAATCCCCAGGGATGGTGGCAGTCGACAGTGGCCTGATTATTCCATTTTGAGAAGTAGGGGCTTCATCAACAAGATAGCTGTGTAAAATGCCTGGATATTTTAATGGCCTTTCTTCAGCTCAAGTCTAACATGAGCTAGAAAAATTGACTGATATCCAGTGTCCACCAAAATAAACAAAACAAACAACAACAAAACCCAAACACTTATTGCAAACAGTATCTGTTATTAGGAAGTTAAAGGTTCAATCATACTTACTGTTTCTGCTAGTAGTAATCTGTTGTATAGTAAGGGCTTATTCACATATATGCAATTTACTTTTCAATTCCTGTAACACCCCCTTTTCTGGGAATCATTTGACGCCTGCCTTTCCAGTTCTCACTTTCTAGGGACCCCACTGATGACCTCTTCCTGGGTTTCATTCCCATTTCTTGATTTCTTTCTTGTAAACCTGCATCAACTGCTTCTGAGTGCTTGTACCTCTCTTTTCTTTTAGAATATTTCAGAGAACAGACATTAAAGCTCCATTTTAGTAGAGACCCAAGTTTTAGCTATGGTATCTAGTGTGAAGCCCAATAGATTGATTTCAGTTGTCAGTATTGATGTTAGATAGTAAAAGTAATAAAGGAGATAATATGTTGGGTGCTCAAGGAATGCTTAAAAGTAGTATTTAGGGCAGTGGATGATGGTAACTAATATTAAGAGATTTTAATGTGCCAGGCACTATTCTAAGCAAATTGCATGTGTTATCTGATTTTATTTATACAGTAATCATTTTAGTTAAGTAATACTGCACCCCTTTTATGTATTAGTAAGCTGTGTGTCTTAGATTGGATCTCCTGGAAGCAGAGCCTGAGATGCAAATTATTTTTCAAATGATTTATTGAGGGAGAGCTCTCAAAGAGGAACCTGTAATAGCACGGGAAGAAAGTATTCCTTGGACTAGCTGAGTCAGCATCACCTGTTTGAGAGATGTATTCTCAGGTGTCATTCTGGAACCCTGAATCAAAAACTAAGGGTAGGGGTACCAGTAGAGTGGGACAGCAGTCTGTAGTTTACTAAATCCTCTGAGTGATTCTGATTGATGCTAAACATTGAGATCCACTGGGTTACAGGAAGAAGTGCTGCTGAAAGCCTCAGCAAGATCCTGCATGGAGCTTTAGAGTGTGAATGGAGCCACAGGGTTGCCATTGAAAAAGAGGGCCACTTTGTGTTCCACATCAGTCAGGTGTCATCTGTGGGGGGCTGCCATGGGGACAGTGAGGAAGGGGTATAGTCTCCCAGATTCTCTGGGGAGAGTGGCTGTTGTGCAACATGGAGAATTAGCATCCAGCATTCACAGCAGCTGGGCATTGGATCTGTTGACTAGGTAAAGGGGTCACAGCATGACAGTACAGTCTCCACCAACTGAGGCCCAGGCATATTATGTAACTGGCTCAAAGTCCCCACAGATAGGATTGGAACTCAGGTGGTTTTGCTTCAGAGTCCATCTTCCTAAGCATATTCCAGTCATAGCAGTAACAGCGTGAGGGTAAATGATCAGTGGCCATTCAGAGAACAGAGTTGCTTCTGACTGGGGGAAAACAGAGAAGTTATCATGAAATGAGTGTCATTTGATTTTGCTTTGAAATAGGATAAGATCTGGATGTATCAAGGTTTGCATGAGAGCCTTTCTAGGCAGAAGGAATAGCCTGAGAAAAGGCAAGTGGAATGTGAGAGTGTGATTGTGTGTGTGTGTGTGTGTGTGTGTGTAAGAAAACTGGCTATTCTGCTTGGCTTCAGTTTGGCTTTTCTAAGAGAGTTCTGGGAGGAAAGTCATTCAGCATTGCTTTGAAGCTAAGTCATGGATATCCTTGGATGCCAGACAAGTGAAGATTTTTAATCTAGAAGTGGCGTTGTCAGAAAGATTAATATGACAACAGATGTGTAGGCTGAATTTTAGGAAGAGCAACTGGGTTTATGCAGAAGGGAGAAAAATCTGGAAGCTGTCACTGTCTGGGATAAAGCAGGACCTGTTCTTGGCTATGGCAGTTAAACTGGAGAAAGGAGAAAGAGATGGTTGGCATCTCAGGTTCGAGCATGGGCGTCAACAAGGGCCATCCCCTGGGAAGATACAAAGAAAGTGGAAATGCTGAACTCAAACTCAGGATGACTTCTGGTAGTGGAGGCAATCAGTGGAAACCACAAGGGCTAATAATAAAATTTCCAGTGTTGGAAATACTGAGATTCAGTGTCAGGATTAGAATTCTTGATCCTGCAATTTCTTGTTTATTTTTTAATCCATTGACTCACATGGCTTCCAAATGATTACCAAAGTTATATTTTGTATTTTAAATTGAGAGAAGGTTAATCCCCTTACTGTGTTCTTTCTCAGTGTTGGGAAAATAATTTGACAAATGAAAAAAAAAAATTCTGTTGGACTGGTAAAGGCAAACATATTTCTTTCCAACTTTTCCTAGGTGATGCTTTGACCTTTAGTCTTCTGTAGTCTTCTTTTTTTTTTTTCCCAAAAGAAGTAATTAAATGGTTTGGTTTAAAAATAAATCTTTCTTTTCTCTTCTTAGTCTGTGCTTAGATGTATAAAAATAAAAGAAATGACAAAAATGTCAGCTGAGACACTAGGTAGTCATTGAAGACGTGAGAGCATGATTTCTTTCCGATAAGCCGGGGACTCAGATTTAGTTGTATTTCCAGTTGTTTCAGTTTAAATATGTGTTGTCAGATCCTTCAGAAAGAGATGTTGTAACTATTCTGAGCAATGGGACAGAGAATGGCTTTGGGTGTTTTAGCGCATACCTCTGATTCTGAGTTGGAAAACACTTAGATTTGAGGTCGCTGCTCATTATCATTTAAAGAATGACTTGCTGTGCCAAAAGTTTCTGGTGGTTCTATTTAGTCAAAGAGTAAAAGTGAGTTTGTGTTTCCAGGTTAGACTAGAATAAATTGGTGGATAGTCTGTTCTTCAAAGGGCAACATTAGAGAAAGTGGGTATAGCTTGGAGGAAGGTTATCCTGGGCATGTAGGAAGAGAAAAATGGAGTGAACCAGTTAAGAGAGAAGGCTAAACCAACAGCAGGAAGAGATGGGGCCATTCTGTTGATAATGTACCATGAGTGTTTTAGTTTGAAGGATCCTTTGTTGTTGGGGACTGCCATGTGCATTGTAGAATATTTAGCGGCATCCCTGGCCTCTGGCCACAAGATCCTAGTGTCATTCCTTTAGTCATGATGATCAAATATATCTCCCAATATTGATAAATGTTTGCCCGGGGCAAAATAACTTCATGTTGAGAATTGCTGGGTTAACTAACATAAATGGATGAAGGGAGAACATGAAAATGGGTAGTCTGTATTTTAGGTATTGTAAGGTGTGGAGTAAATGAAATCTTGCCATGTAAGAAGCGGATTCCTTGAACACTGTGCTTGGGACAGATTGTCCTGGTTAGGTAGAACACATTCCAATCCAGAGTACACATTGGTACAACTGCAAAGGGAGCAGTTCATCAATATCCACCAAAAGTGGAGCAAAAACAACAACGTTACATCTAGTTTCTTACCCTTAAGCAGAGGAATTCTTAAACACCTGCACAAGGGCATATATATAAGGATATTCATAATAGAATTGTTTTGCAATTGGGAACACTGAGAACACATCAGTGGCCACCATTGGGAAACATATATTATGGGGTATTCAGGTGTTGGCATGAATAGCAGCAGTTAAAATGAATGATATTGTATGGATCAAAATTGAGAACAACAGCGAGGAGAAAAAACCTAATTGTGAAATAATTGTTACTTTGTCTTCCGTATATGTTTTAGAAAACACCCCAAACAATGCTAAATATTGTTTACTCAGATTCATTACAATGTCTGCTTCTTGGGAGGAAAGGATGAGGATGAATGGGACCAGAGAGAAAAAAAGAAAACCACAATTTTATTTCAAAAAAAATTTTTTTAACAATCTGAAGTATATGCTACAAAATGTTAAATTTGGGTGGGAGTTTCATGTATTATTTGCTATTTATCATCTTTGTACTTTTATTATTTTTTCAAAAATATAAAGAAAACATTCAAAGCTTTGACAGTGTACATTAATGTTCTTGATTGTATTGTGAGCTATATTGAATTGCACCTTTTCCTGGAATATCTTTTAATCACAGATTTAATTTTCAGTGATGTATTTGAAGAAAGTGATTGTGCTCTCTACTGTTTCCTATTCACATTTCTATGTGCTAAGCCTTGGTTTCATGATTCATTTTTGCACAAATGTGTAGATCTGGATTCTCACACGTTGAAATAAACGCAGCTGTGTTTATTTCAATGCGATTACATTCAAATAAACACACATGTGATCCCTTATGAGCATGAACCCGTGAAACACTTGTTGATTTGGTTCTGAAATTGTGTGTTCAAATAAGCACACTTGTTTTAAGGGAAGTTTTGCTCTACTCAAATGTTCATGGCTTGAACATGTGCTTTGTAGAGGGCAGATGTGGAATATCTGAAAAGAATAGTAGTTCTTTAGAGTCTGAATCATTGCTTTAGACAATTGCAGAATTTAGTTAATAGGCTGTCTTTAGTATGTTGGAGATGTCCTATGTAATACAAGTGAGTTTGGAGTACCATATTTTAGTTATTTCACTGATTTTTGACAGTTTATCTGATGGAATCAAATTTTTAACAAATTAAATAATACATGAACTATGTGAGTATATTTTTAAGAAGTGGTAAAATAAATGAGGGTACTTTTTTAATTTTGAAAACTGCATCTTACTTAACTAGACTTATAAACCTGTAGTTTTTTCTTTAAACCTGTGTTTTTACACTTCAGAATTTAGAACGAAACCAAAGGGTATGCTTCCCATTTAGATTTCTGCTGAAGTTACTATATGTAACCTGAAAAGAGCTAGTATGCTTCAGCCTTCTGCAAAGTATTGTAATCAAATAGAATATAACTTTGAAAATGGCAATAGTTGGGATTATCTTTCCTTAGCAAATGAATTGCAGGTCACAGCAGTCAGTGGGGGAAATTTATATGTGTGATATGCAAATATTTAGGTTCTGTTTTTGACCTGAAAGCCTGTTACTTTCCTGACCATGTAAGATTGTTGGGTTCAGAGTATTCTTAGGCCCACAGCTATGCACTGCACAGCTTTTCCTCCTGTTGTGTGGGAGGAACTCAGGGGCAGGGGTTCCTGTGTGGGGAGAGAGAGAAGTTGGCAGGCTGTTAATGGAGGAGTATTTTCAAACCCTCTGCTTCCTCTAGTTAGGGCCTGAGTGTTTATGGCCTCAGGGGCCTTCCCTGCCTGCCTTCTTCTCAAGACCCCTGGAACTTGTTCACCAACTCTGTGAGGTCTGATGTGGCTTTTGTCTTCATCTCACACGGCCAGACAGAGAGCCTGCCTTCCACCTGCTGCCACAGTGGTTGTACAACTCTCTCAATACAAAGGCTGCAGTATCTAAAAGTAACCTTAGGTTTTCTGATCAGTTTTTTGCTCGGTTTGACCTCTTAGGAATTTTCATCCAGACATTTCAGAAGGTTAAATATTGTTAATACATAAATTGTTCAGATGTAAACTATTACCAAGAAAATAAAATTTTATTAAGTTTTAAAAATTAATGTTTATGTTTCACAGGTAGTACATGAATACATTTCTTTCTTTGTCAAAGACTAGTATGTTTCAGAATAAAAATAGTGCTGTTTCACTTAGAATTTATCAATTTTGAAGTTTATTTAAAATAAAGAGTATTTTCCGTATTTGCTGCTTTGCATGTTTACAGCCTGCTTCTGCCTCTAGAAAGTTTCAAGGATCTTTGTTTTGTGTGTGCCTTTTATCCAGTACTTATAGGGCTGAAATATATTAAACGTTTAATAGATGTTTGTGTAGAATGCTGATTGAATGAAAGTCAAGAACAGATTTTCTTTTCTTTTTGAAAAATTACTTACTTTATTTGAAAAGCAGAGAGGCAGAGATATTCTACTTGCTGTTTTAACTCCCCAAATGCCTGTAATAGCTGGGGCTGGGCTGAACTGAAGCTGGGAGCTCGGAACACAATCTGGGTCTCCCATGTGGGTGGCAGAGATGCAAGTACTTAAGCTGTCTTTAGTACCGTGGTGGCTGTCCTTACTCTGTTAACTCCATCATCTGCCGCCTCGAAGGTTGTGCATTAGAAGGAAGCTGGAATCGAAGCTGAGCTGGGGCTTGAAAGCAGACATTCTGATTGAGGTAGAAATCCTAAGCAGTGGCATAAGTGCTGGCTCAAACATCTCCCTCTTTTAAAAAAGGTATTTATTTATTTGAAGACAATAGAGAGAGGGGGTAGGGAGAGTGGGAGGGGAGAGAGAGAGAGAGAGAGAGAGAGAGAATATGTCCCATTTGCATTTGCCCATAATGGCCGGAGATGGGCCTTGAAAGCCAGGGACCAGGAACTCAATCTGAATCTCCCCCATGGGTGGCAGGGACCCCAACTACTTGAACTGTTACCTGCTGCCTCTTATTGAACTCATTAGCAGGAAGCTGGAATTGAGAGCAGAGTAAGGACTTGAACCCACCACTTTGATACAGATTAAAAGTGTTCCAAGTGGCATTTTAACGTTTAAACCAAATGCCTACCCTAAGCACGAATTTTCTTAATGTTTTACTATGGCATTTCCACCAACTTCCCAAGTGAGCTACTTACAGCAAGGTGTCTGTTCTTTAGAATCCTTTACAATACATTTACTAACATGGATGCTTTCACCGAAAAAACCAGAGTATGGTTAACTATTTTCCTACACCTTTATAAAACTTAATGTTATCAAACTTTTTCCCCCCAGTCTGATGTGGGAAAAGTTGTACAAGGTACTTAAAAAATTTATGGAAATTATAGAATTAAAAGATACTTATTTTGGCATGACAATCGGTGAAAATCATATTTTTCAGGATATACTCTTTCCATGAACTTTTAGAAGATGTCCTACTGTCTGGTTTTAATTTAATTTTTCATGGTAGCTAATAAATTTCACCATACTTTGATCTGTTGATGCTCTCCCTTCTTTGCCTACCCCATAACTCTGAAACTACCTTCTTATATGTCCTTTGCCCATTTCTCTACTGTGTTGTCTTCTTTTTTGGGTAGTACTTTTAAATGAGAGTATATATGTCCATATATAATTTCCTTGTCTAATGGGCTGCATGTATGTGTGTGTGTGTGTGTGTGTGTGTGTGTGTATATATATATATGCAGGCACTTTAAAAAGTTTATGACAATATAAATAGAAGATGTTTATTTTGGTTTAAAATTTTTGAAATTCATGCATCCAGAAGTTTAAAAAATTCATGAGAAATGCACATTGTGAAAAAACTATACATGGATTTCAATATATTTTTATTTTTGGGGGACCAAAAGAACCTCTTTTTTTTTAAGAATTGTGTTTTGTTTTTAAAGACTTATTTATTTATTTGAAAGGTGGATTTAAAGAGGCAGAGGCAGAGAGAGAGAGAGAGAGGTCCTTCATCTGCTGGTTCACCTCCCAAATGGCTGCAACTGGATCGACCAGAGCTGGGCCAATCTGAAGCCTGGAGCCTCCTCCAGCTCTCTCATGTGACTGCAGGAGCCCAGGAATGTGGGCCATCATCTACCACCCTCCAGGGCATAGCAGAAAGCTAGACTGGAAGTGGAGCAGCTGGGACTAGAACCAGTGCCTATGTGGGATGCCGACTCTGCAGGCAATAGCTTTACCCTCCATGCGGCTAACACCACAGCACAGGCCCCAAGAAACTTATCTTTTAATTTCATTTTCCACAAACTTTTTGAAATACTCTTGTATATATTTACATGCCAGATATTTCTCATAGTTTGTTGTTTTTCTCTTAACTTTGTTTATAGTGTCATTTCTCATGGAGATGTTGACAGTTTACATATAATCAACTTAATCAGTCATTTCCTTTTTGTACTTTGCTTTAAGACCTTTTTCCAACCCAGTGTCATTGATACAGTTTGATTCTCACATTTAAGCCCTTAACAAATGTTTTGCAATTTATTGTTAGGTAGAGATAATCTTTTATCCTTCTTAACCCCTCAGCCTCCACAAAACGGGATTGTTCCAGCCCCATCTATGGACTAATGTGTGCCTTCTCTAAATTGAAATTTTTAAAAAATCATGTTACAGGTGTTTTTGAGTTGGTTTTGAACTTTTGAACTTTAGATGTTCTGTACTTTCAGTTGTTTTTTTTTTTTTCTTTTTCTTTTTGTGGAAATAAGAGATTAGTTTACAGCAGCATGATATTAGCTTGCTATCTAATGGAGCAAATTCCCTTTTTAATTATTTGTTTTCAAGATTGCTTTGTCCAATATTGAATATTTGTTTTTCAAAATAAATTTATAATCACCTTGATTTAAATTTTGTATTTGGATTTTTATCTGAATTACATGCAATTAATAGATTAATTTGGAGGAAAGTTGTCATCTCTCTTAAAATACTGGATTTCCATTCTATACCATTGATTGTATTAATATAACTTCCTTTTTCCTTTTTCAAGAAACATTTTTTTTTTTACAAAATCTTATCCCTTTCTTCTTGGATTTATTCCAAGGTACTTCATATTTTTTGTTGTCATTGTGAAGGGAATTTGTTTTCATGTTTTCAGTCATATTTTCTTATTGATTATTGCTGATGTGTAGGAATTGACTTATTAAGAATATTGATCATATATCCAGAAATCTTCACTAGTTTTGATTCTGTTGGTTTTTTCTTACAGAAAATGAAATCATCCATTACTAATGACAGTTTTGTCTCCCTGTTCAATCTTTTGTTAGTCTTCTTTCATTGTGTTTTTGGCTAATGCATTGGCTTGTACTTCTGGTATGATGTTGATTTATTTTGGTAATAGTGTACATTTCCATTGCATGCTTACATATTTTAACTTCATTTCTCACTGGTGTGAACAGTGTTGTCTATGTGTTTCTCCTAGATCAACTTTATCAGGGTAAGGAAGTTCTCTCCTGTTCTTAGCTAAGGTAATTTACTCTGAGTGTATTTGTTGACCTGCTCATGTCATATTCTTTTACCCTGTTTGTATAGTAAATTCCAGTGGTAAATTTTCTGTTAATCATCCTTAACATTTTTGAGATCAACTCTACTTGATATTACCCTGCTCATACACTATGTTTTGATTTTACTTAGAAATTTTACATCTATATTGAAGTGTGATTTGACAATTATATATTTTTTCTTTTGCTATTCTAATTGATTCTATATTAGGATTAAATGAACAGCAGCTAAAATGCTTTCCTATAAACTCTATATGCTATGGAATAGTTGCTTTAAGTGAAAATTATTTATTCTGAATATTTGATAGAATTCTTGTAAAACTGCCTCAGGACTCCTTACTGGGGATGTACATCTTTGGCAACTGCTTAATTTCCTTTTTTTATTTTTATTTTTTTGCAAACGACTGATTTATTTTATTTGAAAGGCAGTTAGAAAGAGAGGGGAAGAGAGTGATATTCCATCTGCTGTTTCACTCCCCAAATGGCCTCAAGGGCTGGAGCTGGGTCATCCCAAAGCCAGCAGCCAGGAGCTTCTTCCAGGTCTCCCACATGGGTGCAGGGGCCCAAAGACTTGGGCCATCTTCTACTGCTTTCCCAGGCCATAGCTCCAGAAATGGAGCAATTGGGGCTCGAACGGCACTCATATGGGATGCTGGCACTGCAGGTGGCAGCTTTACCTACTATGCCACAGGGCTGATTCCTTAATTTTCTTTTCTTATGATAATTATGTTACTGAATTTTGTTTGATCCTTGGTCAATTTTGATAGTTTATACTTTACAGTTGTTTGTAAACTATGGATTTCATGCAGGCCTTAAAGTTTTTGATGTAAAGTTCTTCTTCGTGATCTCTTCTAATGCTTAATCTTTTCTATGTGGTTTTTGTTTCTCATGTGTTTATTAAATTCTTTCATGTTATGCTGTCATTTAAAATTCGCCTTTCTTTTGCTTATCTCTAAGGTGTTATTTGATGCACTTTTTCCAGGGTATCATTTTAATGACATTTCACAGGTTTTCTTAGGTTTTGTGGTCATTATCATTCAGTTTGAGATGTTTAAAAAATTACACTTTGATTAAATGTGTAATCAATATATTACTTAGGAATTTGTTTAATATTTCCAGTTAATTTTTTGCTATCACTTTATTACTGCTTTCTTATGCTATGATATTTAGTTTAGTGAATGTGGTCTGTAGGATAGTAATATTTAGAAATTTTAAAATATATCCTTTGTTGTTTATGTGACTGTGACTATTTCACATATCTTTGGAAAGAATGATTTCTTCTCATGTGGGATCCAGAAAACTATGTTCTTTATCTGTTGCATTAGTCTTAAGTGTGTTAAGTGTGTTAGGTCAATCTATGTTATTCCCATTCTTCACAATATTACTTACTTTTCTTCTGAGACATATTTTAAGTATCCCAATCTGTGATTTTTCAGGTTAACATGTTTTATATGTTTTTTGTTTATTTTTATAATTCAAAGCTATATTGTTAAATGTGTAAATAATCAAGATCTGTTAGTCTTAGAATGAGACCCTTTTTGGCAGTGCAAAATTTTTTTTTTAATCCCTTGTAGTGATTGTTTTCTTTGATTACTTTTCTGTCTATTGTCAGTATTGCTATACCTAAATTCTCTTCCCATTCACCTGTTGTGTAGTTTCACATCCCTGAATTTAAAATCTTTCTGGTGTTATTTTGTTTTAGGTGTGTCTTTCATGAATATAGTTGAGTTTTGTTTTTTATTTTTTAAGTTAGCCTAAACATGACTCTGAATAGATTTATGTTTATATTTATTGTGACTTGACTCTGCTAATTTTTTTCTGGTGTCCTTTCTCTTTCTTCTTTTTTTTTCTTTTTTTTTTTTTGACAGGCAGAGTGGACATTGAGAGAGAGAGACAGAGAGAAAGGTCTTCCTTTGCCATTGGTTCACCCTCCAATGGCCGGCGCGCTGCGGCTGGCGCACCACGCTGAACTGATGGCAGGAGCCAGGTACTTCTCCTGGTCTCCCATGGGGTGCAGGGCCCAAGTACTTGGGCCATCCTCCACTGCACTTCCCTGGCCACAGCAGAGAGCTGGCCTGGAAGAGGGGCAACCGGGACAGAATCCGGCGCCCCGACTGGGATTAGAACCTGGTGTGCCGGTGCCACAAGGCGGAGGATTAGCCTAGTGAGCCGTGGCGCCGGCCCTCTTCTTTTCCAGTACTTTTATTGGAATAATAACGTTTTTATTGTTTTTTTTTTTTCTGTACTTGCTGTTAGCTTGGATAGCATACGTTCCTTTCCTATTTTGTGGTTACTTTTATGCTTTTAGTATCTTGTATTTAAACATGTTTTTCTAGCAATGCCTAAAGCTGTAGGTTTCTATAGCTTCTCTCCAAACATGAGAACTTGAACGTCCTCTTGTTTCCTCCATTCTGTCTCTTGAGCTTCTTACATTGATAAGAACAGGTATTTTCTACTGAATTATTGTTCAAATAGGAGATTTAGTGTCTCTTTTGTGGGTAATTTTTTTTCCTCTTGAGAACTTTGAAGATCTGTTTATCCTTGCTAATCAGAATTTTCCTTTGATATTTCTTAAATGCTTTTTTAAAAGATAAATTTGTTTATTTATTTATTTGGAAGTAGGGAGAAAGAGAGAGGGGTAGAGGGAGAAAGAGAGAGATCTTTTGGGGCTGGTGTTGTGGCATAGTGGGTAAAGCCACTGCCTATGACTGCTCTACTTCCAACCTAGCTCCTTGCTAATGGGAACTGGCGTCCACATGGGATGCTGGCACTGCAGGCTGCAGCCTCACCCGTTATGGCACAGCGCCGGCCCCCTAAGAAATCTTTATTCAGTGAGTGAGTGAATGAATGCCCCTGTGGGTCCTTGTCAAGGCACCCACTGCTGTGAGCGCCAGTTCCATTCCCGGCTGCTCCACTTATGATCCAGCTCTCTGCTATGGCCTGGGAAAGCAGTGGATGATGGCCCAAGTCCTTGGGCCCCTGCATCCACGTGGGAGAGCTGGAAGAAGCTCCTGGCTCCTGACTTCAGATCGGCCCAGCTCCAGCAGATGTGACCATTGAGGAAGTGAATCAGTGGATGGAATATCTCTTTTTCTCTCTCTGCCTCTCCCTCTATCTGTAAGCTCTGCTTTTCAAATAAATAAATAAACCTTAAAAAAAAAGTGGCAGGAATAAACAAACATTAAAAAAAAGTGGCCGGCGCCGTGGCTCGCTAGGCTAATCCTCCGCCTTGCGGCGCCGGCACACTGGGTTCTAGTCCCGGTCGGGGCGCCGGATTCTGTCCCGATTGCCCCTCTTCCAGTCCAGCTCTCTGCTGTGGCCCGGGAGTGCAGTGGAGGATGGCCCAAGTACTTGGGCCCTGCACCCCATGGAGACCAGGAGAAGTACCTGGCTCATGCCATCGGATCAGCGCGGTGCGCTGGCCGCAGTGCACCTGCCGTGGTGGCCATTGGAGGGTGAACCAACGGCAAAGGAAGACCTTTCTCTCTGTCTCTCTCTCTCAATGTCCACTCTGCCTGTCAAAAAAAAAAAAAAAAAAAAAAAAGTGGAAGGATCTCATGTACTTGAGCCATCATCTGCTGCTTCCCAGGCACACGAGCAGAGAGCTGGATCAGAAGCAGAGTAGCAGGGACTAAAACTAGCACTATGGGATGTGGATGTCCAAGGGACTACTTCGCTCTTCGTGTCACAACACCTACCCCATTGAGTGTTTTTGTTTCTAATTGATCTCTATTGGTGCTCTGAAGCCCCCTTCAATGTGAGACTTTATATCTTGCCAATCATATTCTTTAATTATGACAAATTCTCAAATATGCTGTTACCTCTCTCCCATTCTTTCTGTTCCCATTTCTTGGAATTGCCAACAGGTGGATGGAAAATAGTTTTATCCTATGTGTCTTATTTGATACATTAGTAGGAAGCTGGATCTGAAGTGGAGGTGGGACTTGCTTCCAGGCACTGCAGTGTGGAATGCAGGTGAACCAAGCAGTGGTTTAACCTACTTTGCCACAACTTCCACCCAAATACTTCTTTTTGAGCTTCAAGTGAAATTGTGCTAAAAATGCTACTCTGCTGTATTATTGTGAGGATGAAATTCTATAATTAGAATATTATCAGGTAACTTATGAGACACTGTATTCTAGGAATTATACTAGCTTCTTTTAAACACATGGCTTACCTAATTTAATTCATTTTATAATTCTGCGAGTATTTCCTTGACTTGTGGTAACTTTCTTTGGAAGCAACTGTTTCTTCCTCCCTTCCTCCCTTCTTCCCTCCTCCCTCCCCTCCCTCCCCTCCCCTCCTTTCCTTTCCTTTCCTTTTTTTTTTTTTTTTTACTTATTAAATTCCATGGCAAAAGCAAATCTTGGCTCTTTGGTTCTCACAGCTTCTCAAATTTAGCCAAATTAACAGTATGTTTAAGAAAAGTATGTTTGACCTGTCTTTACCTGTGTTTCTTATTTAGAGTTATTTCTTTTTATCTTTTTATTCTTTTCCTTTACAGGGCTTGGTCCATGTTTTTGTATGTGTGTGTATGTTTGCTTAGGTGCCTGCATGCATGTAGGCATGTACTTTAATCCACTTGTTGACATTCGTCAGCTGAGCTAGAAACCATTGGTGCAGCTTCTCCTGCTTGCTATTAACTGTACAGGACAATAATTACTTTTCATAAAAGGGTAAGAAATAATTTAGTGATATGTTATAATCATTTCAGTATTTAATATACAAATATATACACAAGCTGTTTTTAAAAGTAGCATTAGCATTACCACCCATTCAAATGAAATATTATTTCTGTGGAAGCATGACTAAGAAAGCCAATCTTTTTCTTTAAATATACTGAGTTTACTTCTGTTGTTACATTAAAAGGCTAATTTTAAAGAATATGCAATGACCAAAAAATTCCATTAAGTGATATTGTTAAGTGAGCTATTCAATGAGTTTTGTCTTCAAAAGAAGTCTAGATCTTCAGTTTCCCTCCACTGTACCAATACATATGTCTTATAGCTTATTTAAAAATCTTAAGTAAATTTGCAGCTAATATAATATTTTTAATCTTATCTCAATTTTGTAATGAACATATTAACAAAATGAAAATGAAACCAATTGAGAATAATCTAAATATTAGATTGAATTATTATTGAGATGAAGTCATTCATAGTAATTAAACTACACGAATGCAACTGTCTCAATATTTTAAAATTGTAATCCATTAAATTGCATCAAAACAGAATGAATTGTTATATTTAATGGAAATTAAGTATTGTCATTGAAGATTTAGTCAAATTACCTGATATCTCTTTGTATAAAATCAAAATTTATTGCGGTACAAATAATGTTTGTGAAAATTTTACGTAGTCTTTAAAAATGAAACTAAATGCAGATCAAGCATAATTGTCATTTTGTTAGCTATGTTTTAGTAAATTTTATAGTAAATACAATTTTTGTCTTCAGGAGCAGTCCTCATTTCAAATCTCCTCTCTCATTGTCTTGATAAATACATTTTACCCCCAGACCATGTGTTTCCATTGGTTTGGAAAATAAATACTAGTAATAATAAACTAAGAAAAATAACTTTAGAGCTGTCATTTACTGAATACTTCCTATGAAGCAGGTAATGTGTAAATTTAAGGACCTTTCAATGTCTATATGACTTATTTAAAAAAAGTTGGAAAAAATTATAAGCATCCTCATTTTACACAAGAGAAGGTTGAAACCAAAAAAGGTTAAGTAACTCATCCAAAATTGTGCTCCTAACAGAGGACGTTAGATTTAAACCCAGCGTCCTTTTGCTCGAAGATTAGCATTATGTTCAGTTGTATTGGGGTACATTTCACTCTTTTCACTGCAGCACCTTTAGATTGATCCTTTGAGAAACAATGTCAAGGAAATTTGAGTACATGTCTCTAATGATTGTCTATCAAAGTTTAGAGTGCTCTTTGAAAATTATGAAAAATAATGATCATCATGTCATATGTTTGGGTACTCCCAACAGCTAGCTCAGTGCCATGTGTAATAGTAAACATTCAGTAATTAGCTGTTGAATTGGAATAAAGGAAATTCTTCATTGGGAGCCTAATGAATAAAATGAGTACAAATTTATGCAGAATATTTAAAACCTAGCTTTTAACTCATCATAATTAATGTACTGAAAGCTGAAGAATGTGTTTTTACTCCTTGTTCTGTATTATCCTTCCTTATTATGAAGACAGATCTATTTTTCAGAAGGCATGACTCAGGGCTGTAGAGGGCAGTGTAATCCAGCTCAAGTGGACTTCCCTGGGTTAGTGTGGTGATGTAGTAGTTGGTAGTGTATGCTTGTTCGGTTAGGTTTGGCACCCTGACTATTAGAATGGTTTCACACTTAAAAATAAAGAACCAAAGACAAACACACAAAAAAGCTGACAATTAAACAAAAATTGTTCTTACCCTTATAAACTCTAATGACAAAACCAAGGCTATTCCTTGGAAAATTTTTGCCTCAAATCATTTTTTGAAAATATTTATTTTTTATTTGAAAGAGTGACAGAGAAGGGGGGAGAAGGGAGAGAAAGAGTGAGCAAGTGAGCGAACTTCCATTTGCTGATTCACTCCCTAGATATCCATAATGCTAGAAGCCTGGAACTTCATCTGGGTCTCCCTTACGGATAAAAAGGGCCCAAGTACTCAGGTCATCATCTGCTTTGCCAGGAACATTAGCAAGGAGCTGGGTCAGAAGCAGAAAGCCAGGACTTCAACCGGCAATCCCAAATGGGGCAGCAGAGTCACAAGTGGTGGCCTAACCCTCTGTGCCACAATGCTGGTCCCTGGTCTAAAATCATTTTTTGTTTCAATAAACTTGATCATAAAGTATATTGTAAAGAATTTTCTCTCTTGTTTAGTTATATAATTTCAGTTAAACATAGTAAACTCCTTTATTGTTCTATTAGCTCTACCTTCTGTATTTCATGGACTCTTTAGTTGTAAACCAAATGATGAACCATTACTTAATCAAAAAAATTAAAAATATATTTAACATATTAGAATATTTAAAATTGAAAATATTTTAGTATTAGCTTCAGTTGACATTTTGTTGTCAGTATTCATAGACAATATGATTATCCAGAGACTGCTTGATTATATCACTTTTCTGGTGAATAAGATGTTTTTGCACTATATTTTAGAGAAAAAAATTCTACAGTTCACAAATGCTTCATTTCTGGCAAAATTACTTGCTTTATGCCCACATTGACCATCTGATAGGGCTGATATCTGTAATCTTCAGAAGTATATTAAGTACATAATACAAGTTAGCATTCTAGTTTCTACTGAAACATCACATTAACCACATCTTTCTTCTAGATTTTTGGCTTTAAATAAGTATAATTTCCATGGCTAAAAAATTTCTTAAATAAGAATCATCTTTCACAATATCTGCTGATGTAATCTGATATTATAGTAATTTTATTGGATAATTATGTATTTAGTTCTTGAATAACATAGTTTCTCAAAACTTTTTAATAAAAGTTAAGTATCAAGTTCTCTAAATGTAGATAAATGACCACATGATAGGAATGCTTCTTGCATATTTGACAGTTTAAAATGTGATGAGAAAAACATGTGGTGATTACCAAGGAGTACACAGTGAGTTCAGAAAAACACAAACACAAACATAAAGACACCAAATGTGTTTAATGCTATCCATCCATGTTCTCATTTGATTTTTCACAACAAACTGTTGGTGGTGGAGTCAGGGTTGTCTTGTTATTGTTGTTGATGTAGGAAAAGGAAGGCTCAGGCTACACCAGTGCCAGTCTAAAGTGGGGGTGTTTCATAATTGCAGCGCTATAACTGGAACCTCCTCCTGTCTGTAACATTTTCTTAAAGTTAAATGGTTATGGCTGGCGCCACGGCTCAATAGGCTAATCCTCCGCCTGCGGTGCCAGCACATCGGGTTCTAGTCCCGGTCGAGGTGCCGGATTCTGTCCCGGTTGCCCCTCTTCTAGTCCAGCTCTCTGCTGTGGCCCGGGAGGGCAGTGGAGGATGGCCCAAGTCCTTGGGCTCTGTGCACACATGGGAGACCAGGAGAGGCACCTAGCTCCTGCCTTCGGATCAGCGCGGTGTGCTGGCCGCAGCGCGCCGGCCGTGGCGGCCATTGGAGGGTGAACTAACGGCAAAGGAAGACCTTTCTCTCTGTCTCTCTCTCACTGTCCACTCTGCCTGTCAAAAAAAAAAAAAAAAAAAAAAAGTTAAATGGTTACCTCATGAATTTTGTTGCCACAACCATTTGTGTTTTCCTAAATATATTTAAGAGTCAAAACACTATCCATGTTTTCTTGAATGAATGACTTTTTAACCAGAACACTGTGCTATCTGAAAATACTCAAAAATTTGTAATTTTGATTTATTGACTTCACGAATTCTCTGACTTGTGAAATTTTTTATCTTCAGTTTTGCTTTAGAGGTCTTTTGTATGTGTGACAGATGTATGGTGCAGTTAAGCTTGTTTGTGTATTATACGTATATGAAAGCCAAAATTTAAAAGGATTTGTAGAACTAGGAGCAAGGGGACACAAATTGGACAAAACTGTGAATTGAACGTGTATTTACTTTTGACAATTATGTATTTTTGGGGTATAAGTCAAAATTTTAAGGATCCACTGTTTGATCAATTAAACTATCCAGTTATTTTTATCTTGTTGTTACAGGTTTTTGTTTTAGCATTAGCAGTTGTTTTTTTGACTACAAAGAGCTGACCAAAACTATTAACTTCTTTTCTCCCAAAGATCTTTTTATTTTTTTAAAGAATATTTTTACTTGAAAGTCAGAGTTACACAGAGAAGGAGAATCAGAGAGAGAGAGAGAGAGAGAGAGAGAGAGAGGTCCTCATTCACTGGTTCACTCCCGAGATGGCCACAACGACCGGAGCTGCACCCATCCAAAGCCAGGAGCCAGGAGCTTCTTCCTGGTCTCCTACGCGGGTGCAGGGGCCATCTTCTACTGCTTTCCCAGGCCATAGCAGAGAGCTGGATTGGAAGTGAGCAGCCGGACTCAAACCGGTGCTCATATGGGATGTCGGCATTGCAGGCAGCGGCTTTACCCATTACGCCACAGTGCAGGCCCATCTCCCAAAGATCTTTATAAACATTAAGCCAAAAGAATATGGTACCCTATTAGAATGGTTTCACACTTAAAAATAAAGAACCTAAGAATCACATAAACACACAAAAAACCAACAATTAAACATGTTTTACTGTATCTCTGAGAGGTGAATAAAATTTGTAGCTATAAATCTTAGTAATAAAAACACTAAAATGGATCCCTAACATACGTGCTCTTTGAAGAGGAAGGAGTGGACGTAGGTCTTTTGGCTGAGTGTGGAGCACAGCATAATTCACCTAGCTAGAGAGTAAACCCACATGTTCAATGTGTCAAAAGAGCATTCCTAAAGGAAACAGTGGTAGAAACAGAAGGGGACACCAAATATGTAACGATATTCTGCTGCTGTCTTCCCAGAAGAGGGATTTGAGGTTTACATTAAGGCTGTATGACTTTGGGCAAGTCAGTTAAACTTGGTAAATCTAAGTGGGGCGATCATAGTACCTGCCTCATTGACTGCTGGGAGTAAGAAATAATGGAATAACAAATAGTGAAATAAAATATGTATATGGCTTCTGTATGTCTTAGCCCAGGGTATTCTCTCAGTAACTAAAAATAAATAAATAGTGGTTCTTATTACTGTAATAAGTTTAAATGAAAATTAATGCAGGATGTTCAGTGATAGTAAATGGAGTGGAAAAGAAATAGGAAATGAGTGAACAGTAGATATCTAGACACCCTAAAGACTTAGCAATTGATGTGATGTGGGTGTTAAAATAAGGGGACACCAGGGTGATGGTTGAATAGCATTGTCCCTTACCCTTACCCAATAAAGTAGAGTTTTCAAAGAAACATCAGTGAGGTAAAGAAGTAGGTGAAAAATATTAATAACATTTTTATGTTTTTATTACACATTTGTTTTAATGTATTTTGAAAATGTTTTTAGGTAAAGGATGCACACACACACACACACAGACACACACACACTTTTCCTCTCCTGGCTAGCAATTCAAGTTTTTCAGTACTAATTTGTTTGGCTACTCAGTGTCCTCTCTGAAGAGTTAAATGACAAAATTCTTGCTCTGTTTTAAAGAATCAGCACTTCTTTAAGATAAACAGCATCTAGAAGCCTGGCCAGGTACACTCATACACTGTTGAGAGGGAGACATGGGGGGAGCAGTCAGGAAGCATGTAGGTGGGAAGGGTTTCCTGTTTCCAGGCAACAGCGAGGAGCTACAGAAGGCAAGCAACTTGAATATAAATTCATTCAGGAGAGGACATTTTACCACCCTGCCTCCTAGGCAGTGGGGGCACAGGCTTGACTCTGGAAGAAAGGGTGGAGCTTAAACTTCGTTTGTCAATGGTCGAAGTTACTAGAAACCCATTTCTCTTTAGGTTCTGTGAGTACAAAAAGTATCACCAACTAGTGGCCAGATTAGAATTTTATAGTGTTTTAAAAATAATAGCATCACATTTCTCTTGCTTCTTATTTTCCAGAAGCACGGGGCTTTCTGAGCCTTCATTTTCCTGTCTGCTTAGAGAGCAGAGGGGCTCATTTGCCCAGGAGCAGGCTCTGTCTCCGCCTGGCTCCATCTGCAGGAAGGAGGGAGAAGCACAGCTCACCGGGCTGGAAAGGGAGGTGCTTCCTCCTCTGCAGAAGCCAGTCCAGAGATTGACAGTGAGCACCGGAGAGAAGTCCCTCCTGTTCCCGGGGTCATGGAGCGTGGGGGCTTGTCCCTTGCTTGTGATACTTCACCTGCCCATGAAACACAGGAAGGTAGCAGGTTGCCAGAGTGGAAGGAGGCATTTGCTGGAGGCAGCTACCTGATTGGGGTGGACTAGTTCCGAGGCTTTTGAGATATTAAGAAAAATTGTTGATTACATATTGCCCCCCCCCCCAACGATTTTGTAGCTGATGTGTAAATTCCATGGACCCCCGAGGGACCCTCTTGTTTTATACTCCAGCCCATTACAGCGTCGGGGGGAGGGATTATGTAGGCTGAGTAGAGGGTATGTGTAGAATGCACACGTCCCTTTTCTCACTTTCACACCGTGTCTCATCGAGAGTTGCTGAGATGAGCTCCTTTGCTCTTAAAATCTGCTTTTCGTTGTTTCATTATACTGCTTATGTTTAATTTTTTCTTGAAAATCTAAGTCAGATGACTGGTGCTGTCGAGAGGTGAGGAAGCACCTGCGCTAGCCCTGAGCTGGGATTTGTCCTCTGCTCAGGCAGGAAGAGAAAAGCGAGTGCTGCTGTTGGAGCCTGCCTGAGCAGTTGCATGTTTTATCGCTGGGTCTGGAGCCTCCGTTAGTGACTTGTGCCCTGACTGTAGCTGCCTTACACCCAGTAGCTGGCTACAGGGCCACAGAAAGAACTGCCCAGACGCTTGAGCAAACACAGGGGGTGCAAGCTTTACATTGGATCCCCTCTTGTCATGTGTGCAAGGATGAATCATTCCGTGAAGGGTCTAATCTGTCTCCTTATTGTCCTGTCTGGAAGGGTCACATTATTTAAGTGTAACTCCTGAGAGCCTGCCAGATACATTCAAACAAATGCTGATGGATGCTCTGCAGTCCCTCCCATCCCAACAGATTTCTTTATGCTTCTTTTTATGTAGACACTTAACCTATGTTGAGGGTGCCTCTTTTATTACCAGAGAGAAGAAGTTTAAGGGATTTAATCCTCCCTGTTTATAATGTTTGTTCCTCCCCAGTTTGGTACCTCCCCCCATCCCCCATTTCTGTTACTTGTGCTCTTAACTGCCTTGTGGGACATTAAGAAAGTACCTATGATAGATTAAGTATCTTTAGTTTCACTCTCATTTTTCTATAAATCTTTAAATCTAGTATTAGGAACATAAGTTGACAAGCTCTGCATTATTTTTGTTAATTATTTCATAGATTTTTTTTTGCATAACTTTGGATTGTATTTGAAAAGCTCATTTTAAATCAGCACAACAGGTTTTAAAAACCAAATAATCATTTATGTAAAAGTTGAGTTACTTATGATATTATATAGGTAGTTATTTGAGTCTAGTTCATTTTAATCATTTGATGTTAGTTATAGAGACAAATTTCAGGTATAGAAAATTATGAAAGATTAATGTAGTAAGAGGAGACTTTTATGCATTGTGCTTTTTTAATGAGAAAATAGAGTTTCACTTATGAGGCATTAATGTTGACTGTTTATGTGATTTTTAAAGATATTGCTTCTGATGCATTTTGGACAGAAGATAATTTTTATAGATTGTTTTTGTTAATTTTTTTCTTATTCTCACCATTTTCTTTGTTACTTTTCTTCAAATGTTCAATTTTGTTATTTATGTAAGTACATTTATGTGATAATATGTGCTAACAATTTACTGTACTGAAGATTCAAAAGATTTCCATTTGGGATTCAGTTGGTAAAAGAATATTATCTTCCAATATCATTTATACACCAACTCTTAGTTTAATTCATAATTGTTAAATATTTACCAAATATATGGCTGTTATATATGTATTTTGTCCAGAAAGAAATATGCTATGCTTATAAAATATTAAGTAATCAATATTTTAAACAACTGATAAGTTTTATGAGTTTAATTTTGTAATTTTACAAATAAATGTTTAAATATGAAAGACCTAAAATCAACCTGCTCTATGTTCTAAGGCTAACCTTTTTAATTAACTATTATTCACCAATGATTCTTGAATGAGTTTTGTTTGAAAGACAATCTGTATTTAACTAGAAGCAAATTTATACTAAACGTCTAATTTTTCATAGAAGCTAGTAGTTTTGCTTTAAAATGTCTTTAATCATATTTTCACTTTTGAGCCTTTATAAAATAATTGCACTGATTACACACTTATTATTATGTATTATTATTATTACATGCTTTTTGGATGCCTGGGATGGATGAAAGGGCTATTTAGGACATTTACTCTGTGTGTTAGAAAAGGAATGGGCTTTCCTCATCTCCCTTGAATCTTTTTTGGCAAAGGAGGCTGTTCTTTTTTATGATTCCTAAACCCTGAAATTCCCCTTCTGTAATCTTTCCCATCTACCGAGTCAGAAGTAAAGGCACCATTATTTCTTCATCTTTCTATCTTCTAGGGGCTAACAGAGCTTAACATATACTACATAGCTAGTAATTGTGGAATTAAGGAGAGATTTTTAAAAAGTAGCTTTGAGAATAGAATTATATGCCAAATTATAATTAGTGGTTTGCTAATTGGTCTTCTCTGCTATGTGCATGAGCTGATGTTTAGTTTTATACATTGCACCCATACTTGGCATTTAGTATTTTGAGTTAGTTTTTTCTTTTACTTTGCAAACAGAAATTTAAGGTAAGAATTGAGTTATACATAAAAATATAATGTATTAGTAGTGGAGCAGAATTTATAAACATCTTTAAATTTTCTTAATCATATGCCATATCCTTTAAGGAATAGTTGTCAAGTATTTTTAGAAAAGAATTATGCTAGGGTCAGGCCTGGTTTGTATTTCGATGGGAGAAAAGAATTATGCTATATTATTAGTGCTGCTATTAAAATGTTTTTTAGATAATTTACATTACCTTACAGAATTACTGTTGTAATGATATGTTTGTAAAATGGGCAAAGTATTTATTTGAAAACATTCTCTTTTTTTAATTTAAAGATTTATTTATTTATTTGAAAGAGTTACAGAGAGGCAGAAGCAGAGAGAGATAGAAAGCGAGGTCTTCCATCAACTGGTTCACTCCCCATGGCCGCAATGGCCAGAACTAGGCCAATCCGAAGCCAGGAGCCAGGAGCTTCTTCCGGGTCTCCCATGCAGGTGCAGGAGCCCAAGGACATGGGCCATCTTCTACTGATTTCCCAGACCACAGCAGAGAGCTGGATTGGAAGTAGAGCAGCTGGGACTCAAACTAGCACCCATTTGGGATGCCAGCATTGCAGGTAGTGGCTTTACCTGCTAAGCCACAGTGCTGGCCCCTGAAGTTCTTTTTTAAAATTATTTTTTTCTATAAAGATTAAGCAAAGGCAGTCATTTTTTCTTAGCTTGTTAGGACATCAGATATTCTGCCAAACTTTCTATATTCATGTTTAGCTTGTAGAAGAATCTTTAACTATAGGTTGCAAAAATTGAGCAAAATTAAAGTATATTTTTGAAAATATTTGGAAAAATTTGCACAACTCAAGAATTTTTAGCCACAAATGCTATAGGGGGAACATTTATGTTGTTTTTTGTAAATATCATTCATTGTATTTGGTTTTATCCCAGTATTCAATGTTTATAAAACTGATACTGTTTAAGTATTGATTTTCTTTTCTTTTTTAAAAAATATTTTTATTTATTTATTTGAGAGGCAGACACAGGAAGAGACAGAGAGAAAAGTCTTTCATCCACTGGTTCACCCCCAAGAGGCTGCAGCAGCCGGATCTGAACCGATCCAAGCCAGGAGCCAGGAGTTTCTCCCGGGTCTCCCACATGGGTGCAGAGGCCCAAGCACTTAGGCCATCTTCTGCTGCTTTCCCAGGCCATTGCAGAGAGCTGGATCGGAAGAGGAGCAGCTGGGACTAGAACCCGCGCCCATATACAATGTTGGCACCGCAAGTGGAGGCTTAGCCCACTACACCACAGCGCTGGTCCCAGTATTGATTTTCTTAAGGTAGTATGTCTTTATGGTTGAAAGACTGTCCTAGATTCTAGTTAAGTGGCTGATAGCCCACAGACACCCAGATACCAAGCAATTAATACAGATTGTAAGGTAGCTTCCAGGCATAAATTTCAACAAAGGAGAGAAATTTCTCCCAGTGTTTTGTTTGCTTATTTGTTTCTAGCCATGAATGGAAAGCAGTCTTTCCCTTATTGTTATACTAGCATTATGCTGTCTTAAAACTGCTGGCATATAAATAAGGTGGTACTTCCTGTGTTAATGTTTTGTTGCTGGGAATATAATGTACCAGTTATTATGCTTTTGAGTTTTAAGTTCCAGAATCTTTAACTTTAATAATTAAAGCTTTTCAATAAGGATGTATTTTCTTGTTTTGCTAGGAAGAATTAAACAAACACAATTTCACTGGTTTCTGTTAACTCAAAATCATTATTGTTGCTGTTAGGACTGATACAACGGTGTAGGTATGGACTTTAGAGGAATACTTGCACTATGCTTCAGCATAATTGCTGTATTGAACAATGTTCTTCTTTAGAGAATGATTGACGCCTTATTTATTTTTGTTAAGAAACTACTCGTTTTAGACAGCACTGTCAAATTATTTTCATATCCCCTCTGCTTGCCCTTTACCCTCATCTTTTAGTAGAAGAATAAAGCTTCAGAGAGGGAAACGAAAAGTCATACAGCATAAATTTCTCAGTAATCTATGGTTTTATGTTTTTTTCCTATTCTCTTTTCTTATCATTTGAGTCTTCTCCAGGCTGTTAGCAGCCAAATCATAATGATTTGCTACTAGATAACAAAGCAACCATGAAGTTTTGTTTTATTTTGTGATCAAAATAAAAATTATGTTGTGAAGTTTAAATGTCTGCCTTAAACATATGGGACTTCACAGGTATTAAATAGAAATAAATTTTGGCAAACAGAAGATCTTCAATTTTTTTCTGATTTACGACCTTGTATTTTGAAGGAGGCCTTCTGATAAACTGTGATGTTACTACTGTGTTAGGCTTTTGGTGTAATTCCTAAACTTTCAAAAGGGTAGAAAAGGACCTTGTACATCAGCTTATTTTATTTAAATTTTTAAAATTTATGTTATTTATTTGAAAGGCAAAGAGATGGAGAAAGAGTCAGACAGGGTAATCTCCCATTTGCTGGTTCACTCCCCAGATGCCCTAAACAGCTGGAGTTGGGCCATGTCTAAGCCAGCAGCTGTAAAATCAATTCATGTTTCCCATGTGGGTGGCAGGGACTCAACTTCTTGAGCCATCACCTGTTGCCTCCCAGGCTGCACATTAGCTAGAAGCTGGAATTGGGAGCAGAGGCAGGACTCAAACCCAGACACCCCCATATGAGATGCTGGCATTCCAAGAGATGTCTTCAACACCATGCCAAATACCTGCCTTGTAACTGCTTATTTTATAATACAAAGAAATGGAGCCTGAAATATTTACCTCCTTATTACCAACAGTATAACAAGGTTTTTAAGTAATTAATGTTTCATTTTAAGAGAAAAATTGATTCACTTGAGAGTAGTTTTTAAATGTTAATTCAGGCTTAAGAGATATTTATTCTAACTTATTATCAATGCTTTCTTCATTATACACCAATTTCCCTTCATCTTGCTTTAGTTTCCATTTTTACTCCATCCTCTCTTTTTTACATGGATATTATAAAACAAGAAAGGCCAATCACTTCAAACTTTGGAATAAATGGTACTTTTTTTTTTTTTGGAATAAATGGTACTTTAAATTATATGTTAGTTCTTCCAAACTTCATTCAATGAATTTTGCAATTTGAAATGATACTGTTTTGCCTTTATTTTTGTATTCCGTTTAGAATCAGAGTTAATAGCTATCAATTTCATTTTTGAAACTCATTTATTCATGTGTTTCTGTGTGAAAAGCTATGAGCTGGACACCAAGAATCATAGTCTCTAACCTTTATTCTAGTAAGGGAAGTCTCTTTTAGTAATTAAGTATGCATTATTTGAATTCAAATGATCATAGGTGCTTATAGACAGAAAAATGGAGTGATAAGAGAATTGTGGATGTGGAGTTGGCCAAAACTGTAGGGCCAAAGAGGGTTTCTTTGAGGTCTTGATGTTTCAGTTGAAATCTTAAGAATTATCGGCAGAAAGGGTTGGGGGTCAAACAGAACAGCTGCAGTCAGTCCAGAGGCCGAGAACTGGTGAGGGAGCCAGAGGGAAGCCAAGCAATGTCCAGTCAGTGGAACCCAAGTGGAGGGAATAATAAGCTGAGCACGTAAACCCATTGTTGCTTGTAGCAATGTGTTGCCCACTGGTGGTGTTCTGAAAAGCCATTTTAGAGAAAGGGAGGGCGTGAGAACCAAATTGTAGTGGGTTGAGGAGAGGGTAATTGCTCAAGTCATTGGGTTCCTGTTACCTATATGAGAAACCTGAATTGCATTCTCAGCTCCTGCTTCTGATGTTGGCCAAGTTCTGGCATTGCATGTATTTGGGGATTGAAGGAGAGGACAGGAGCTCTCTTTCTTACTTCTGTGCCTGTCTCTCTGAAATATATATATATGTGTGTGTGTGTGTGTGTGTGTGTGTGTATACATATATATATAAATTGAATATGTAGGGGTTGGCATTGTGGCATAATGGGTTTAAGCCGCTGCATGTGATGCTGCCCAATCCCACACGGGTGCTTGTTCGTATCCCAGCTGCTGTGCTACCTGTCTGGCTTTCTGCTAATGTACCTGGAAGATGAACCCCTGCAGTCATTTGGGAGAGTGGATGGAGTTCCTTGCTCCTGGCTTTGGCCTGGCCCAGACCCAGCTGTTGTGGCCATTTGGATAGTGAGCCAGGGGGTGGAAGATTTCTCTCTCTATCTCCCTCTCTGTAAGTCTGCCTTTCAAATAAATAAATTAATAAATCTTTAAAAAGAAACTGAATATATAGCGTGATTTAAAGGCATAGTGTCTGTTTATATGTTGAGGCTAGATGTTACCAAAAGAGACTAAGCCAATACTGTAAGATTATACCAGTATTTATTGTAATAAAAATCACATATATAGTATAATGAGTGCTAATGAATATAAGATGTAAGATCTCCCAAGTTAAGTAAAATTAACATAAATGATTTTGCAAGGAATATCTTTCTCATCAGAATTAGGGATGGTGTGTTCTACTCACTTAGGTCTGTGTGTCCAAATCATTTAATTTGTAGAATTCTTAGGAAGGTAGATAAAGAAGTGTGCTTGGTTCTTTACCCTCCCAAAGCTTATAAAAGAGCTGAGACAACAAAGGTACTAGAATAAGCATCTTCAGTAGTTTAATGGTAATTCTCAAGTGTTCTCCAGATTTCCTGCCTCCCAATTCAGTGGTATTTCCCTTGCTTCCAGATTGCTTTTTCTGTCAAGTTATTTGGCCCTTCAGATAATCATTTGAAAACAAAAACCTAACAGAGAAATGACCACTGATTCATGTACTCCAGCTGCTCCCGACTCGGCAGCCCTGGTTTAAGCGATCAAATGATTCCAGTTGGCACCGTTTCAAGAAGTTCCACCAGAGGAAGCAGGAAAGCCTAACTCTTGACTTGGTTTTTGAACAGTGCCACATAGCAGTTCTTTTACAAAGTTTCAGAAGTGGAATTGTGCTCCTCCTTTTCTCTGGGAAGCTATCAAAGAGAGGAATTGAACCTGAGTATTGTGGAAGTACAGAAATATCTCAAACTTTTCCTATGCCTGTTTTGAGACCTTGGCCTTGTTAATCACCTAAAAGGCACCCAGATGTACTTAGAGAAAGTGCAAGATCTAGCAAGACGAAATTTGTTTTAAAGTGTGATTTTTACAATTGGCTAGAGGTTTTACTTCCTGCTTCGTGAATTTTGAATAGTTCCTGTATGCCATTGTTTTATTGCTTTCTATAATTTTGAGCTCTAATATGCTCTCTTCATCCTTTTCATAGCTCTAAATCCTTTCTTCTTTTTTTCCAAGAATATATGATTTCACATGTATTAGTATTGAGTTTTACAGTTTTGAATATGAAGTATTTCCTTAAAGTGAACTTTTGTGTACATCTCTAAAAATATTTTTGTAAATAACTATTCTGTGGGAACTTTGCCAGTAGGGCTACATCAGCTTTAAGTATAAAATGTTATAAACAGAATTTCTTATATACACAGAAAATTACTTATATGGATTTTTATGTGCACCTACTTTACTTCAGTTCTCTGAGTCTTCATTTCTCTTAACAGTCCCTTTCTTGTGTCTTTAAATTGCTTTGAAGTTTCAGCAGCTTTCAGAGCACCCTCTACTTGCACAAATGAATGTCAGTGACCTGGTTGGGCTGCTTGCATCAGTGTCTCACGTCTACAGGTTTATTTCCTTGTTATTTGCTACATAACCAAAAGCCCTATCAGTGGGCCTGTGTCCAGCTCCTGAGGTAGGGACAAGTAGTAGGAATTAAGCTGCTCTAGGGTAGAGGGTCAGGGGCTGCACTCATCAGTGGCAGCACAGGTTGTGTTTAGTCCCAGTGGAAGTTGCAGCTTTGCCTGCTCCAGTATTGCTGGAAACTTAGTTACTGACTTGCTCAAGACCTTTCTTCCCTAATACAACTCCAAATACCTCCAGTTTCCAGGCTTTACCCACTCCTGGGAATTGGCCAGTTTCCTAAAGGTTGATGCCATTCTGGGTAGATTTTTTCCCCCAGTTCTAAGGATAGAGTCATATGTATAGAAATGAATTATTACTTTTCAGTGTAAATTGCCCTTCTCATTGGTCCTTGAAGTTCTAAAGAATGCTTTATTTTTTTTTTTTTTTTTTTTTTTTTTTACTGTGACACCTATCTAAAGCAAAAAGTAAACTTAGATAATTTTTCAATAAACCCTTTGACATTCTTTGCTGGACAGTGAAGAAAGTTAAAAATAATCAAAGTATAACATGGATCAAAACCATAGTTAGTGAATTCAGGGGAGCAGTGCAAGTTCATTAAAAGAAACTTAGAGGGCTGACCATGTAGCTAGCCTTTTGGGCACCCCTGTCACTGTTGGAGTAGCTGGATTTGATTCCAGACTCTGGCTCCTAACTCCATATTCCCACTAATGCAGACCCTAGGAGGCAGTGGTGATGGCTCAAGTAACTTGGTTCCTGTCACCCACCTGGGAAACCTGGATTGAGTTCCTGGCTTCTGGCTTTGGCCACAGCCTCAGCCTCAAGTATTGTGAGCATGTGGGGAATGAAACAGTGAAACAGAGTGCTCACTTTCTCTCTCTCTCTCTTTCTCTTTTTCTCTTTCTCTTTCTCTCTCTCTTTCTCTTTCTCTCTCTCTCTCTCTCTCTCTCTCAAATAAATAAGTGAAAGTTTAACAAAATAAACTGATTAAGACTTGGCTTAAGATACATCAAAGGTCCATAGGTTCCTTTCCTAGAAAGCAAAGGAGGAGACATTTTAGAAACATGTAAAATTCCTCCAAAATTTTACAGGGCTGTGCTGTATTGATGAACAAATATGTTTTTAAGCTTTCTATTATATACAAAAATAACTTGATTTTGAGTAAGAAAACCTACTTCAGCTCCTGACTTTTCTTCTTAAGTAGGTTCAGATCCTTGCTTTTCTCTGTATCTTGGTGTTTTTCTCTGAAATGTGAATAATAGTTACCTTGCTTTTTTTTTCTGAAGTAAGAATTTTTTTGTGAAATATGTTTGCTAAATTTCTGTCAATAAAAATTTTAGTTTATTATAGACCACAATTTTAAATATCTGTGTAGTTAGAAGGAGCTTGTTAAAACATATAGAAGTTGTAACTTGCAAATATTGAAACCCCTTAGGGTTACAAGGATGTTATAGTAGAAATAAGCCTTTTCTTTGGGAAGACCTTATCAGATAAAAACATGCAAATTAATGACACATATAATCTGATTTTAAAAATTATATTCTACCAAACACATTTATTTTGTAAGGAGCTATAAAAATAAACTAATGTTACACTTGTTAGTAACTTAAAAGGGAGAACCAGATCTCACACTTAATGTATTCTATTTATTTTAAAAAGTCTTAATAAAAAAATAGAAATATGTCCTTGAGGGAGATTACCACAGGTGATTGAAATGTTTAGCAATATTTCACAGAAGGAGCAGGGCAAATGAAGCCTGTGGGGAGAAAGATATCCCCTGCCAGTGAATTTCTCCTGGTAAGCTTTTATAATCATTGTGGCATTGGCTTTAAATTTTTTGACGCTGTATATATAGCTTGTGGTTTTATATTAGGGATTAACTCCATCAAGAAGTCCATAGTCTTCCAATTTAGGAAAACAAAACTGTCATGCTGCAAAATGGTTCTGATTTTTTAAAAAAAGGTGTATTAAAATCACCATTTGCTCTTTATGGGATTGCTGATTTTTAAAAAGAATCTTAAGCTAATTTTTAATAGCAGCCTTAGTATTGAACAGAATGCTCCATCTTTATGTTCCCTGGAGGCCAATAATGAAATTTTAGGGGATATTTAAAACATTTTAAAATAGATGTTTATGAGTGCACACTTTCTTGGGTACAATGTGATGTGTCAATACATGTAACAGTGTATAAATGATTACATCTGGGTATTTAGCATTTTCATTTCCTTAAATCTAAAAAAAATTTAGCATGTTATAATTGCATATATTTCTGGGATACAGTTTGAATTTTAATATGTGTATATAATATGAAGTGATTAAATCAGGATAATTAACATTTCACTGTCCTCCTTAGTTTTTTTTTTCTTTCTTTTTTTTTTTTTTTTGGGTGACAGGCAGAGTGGACAGCGAGAGAGAGAGAGAAACAGAGAGACAGAGAAACAGAGAGAAAGGTCTTCCTTTTTCCGTTGGTTCACCCCTCAATGGTCACTGCGGCTGGTGTACCACGCTGATCCGTGGCCAGGAGCCAGGTGCTTCTCCTGGTCTCCCACGCGGGTGCAGGGCCCACCTCCACTGCACTCCCAGGCCACAGCAGAGAGCTGGACTAGAAGAGGAGCAACCGGGACAGAATCAGGCGCCGGACCGGGACTAGAATCTGGTCTGCTGGCGCCACAGGGGGAGGATTAGCTTATTGAGTCGCGGCGCTGGCCTGTCCTCCTTAGTTTATACTTCAAGTGTTTAAGAGCTGATCTCTCCGAATTATTCAGAAAATATCTAATAGGTTGAGAACCATGGTCCCCTCACTGTGCTGTGGAACACTAGAAGATATTCCTTTCACCTAAAGGTATTTTCGTACCCATTATCCAGCCTGCATCTATCTCCAGACCTCCTTCCCAGGCTGTAGTAATCACTGTTCCACCTTCAGATTGGCATTTTTGTTTCTTTTAGAAAGATTTTTGCATACAACCTAAAGTTTAAAGTTTATTTTTTCTGTGTTTATCAGTATATATCAGCTCAGATTTTAATAATAAAAGGAACACATGCAATTTTTAGGAGACCCAAGGGTACCTTTTAAAAATGGGTATAATTAGATTTGTCAAGATAGTAATAGTATTTGAAAAGTTCTAGGACTGTTAGCTGGTCATTGATCCTAAGCATCTTTCCCCACAGTGTACACCTACAGAGTCAGCAATTTCTTTGTTGTACTACCTAGTTGTAGGAAGTGGTGTTTTTAGATCAAGCTAAAGAGTTACCGTAACTCTACATTTTTCAAGAACCCTATATATAATAAAAATAAGTATTTTTTTAATTGCCTCTGACTATATGTAGTCACAACTTTACACTTTCAAAAAGCTAATTATCTTAGAGACTTCCTGGGTTTTCTAAATCTTTTAACACCCTCGTTCATAGTTCAAGGATAGTCTGCATTTGGCCTGAAGCAGTTCTAATAGCTGTAGTCAATTAATCAACCAATATGAAAGTGTTTATCTGACACTGACCTTGTGCTAGGCACTTTGCTGGATATTATGGGATAAACAAAGCCCCTTGAGCTAGTTAATAAATTTTAAGTGATCATGATCCTAAGGCATGTCTTTTATCTGAAAACTGAATACTGGGGGCAAATATTCACCAGAGTGATAGCTGCAACATCAACTCAAGGGCATTTTCTTTTTGTTTTCCCTACCAGTTGCCCCATAAGTCCTCATCACTTTTGGTGATCTAAAATGATCACTATCCAAGGCGACAGGCTTCTAGAACTAATTGAATGGAAAAGAAACCCTTGAAAGAGCCTGAAAATATTCAGGTGACATTTTTTCCAATAGCTGTTGACTGCAACATAGTGTACTTAGTGCTGGGGATAAACAAAACTTGGGTGCTCTTCTGTGGAGATCCTACAGGGTATCAGGGAAACCAGATGTGTAGTCCCAGGCGGGAGTCATCAGCACCCTAATTGTCGCTCTGCCTGAGAGAAAAAGGCCAACAGTGAGTTTCCCCCAATCTCTTTAAATGAAAAAAATAATAATAAGCTTTAGATTTAGATAGAAGCTGTAGAGGAAAATAATGAGTTAAAAGCCCAGACACAGTTATTCAAAGGAACCCAGCACTGACATCACAGGAGCCTATGATTTAAGGTTTGCCAAAGGAATAGAATTGCAGTTCCATACTTGAGAGGGATGTTTTGCTGGGCTCTGACACTTTCAGAGGCAAATGCTTTTCATTGTGCCTGCATCAGGTTATCAGTGATGGTTGATTAAAATGATCACCTCCTTCCCCAAGGGGCAGATAGCCTTTATTAAGTAGGTAGGAGTTAGGTCCCAGCCTATACCACTGGCTGGAGGTTTGCCATTTTTCTCTGTGGTATTCTTTTAGGCACCCCCACCCAGCCACTGCCAGTCTAGTAGGTGCTATTTTTCATGTTCTTGGTTCAGTTTCTCCGTTCTGCTGCACGCTGTTCTTTTCCAGCAGCCTGCTTCCTTCCTGACGTCTTCCCTGAAGCTCTCTTCCTCCCATCAGTCTCACTTATTCAGATTCTCAGTTCTGTATATTTCATCACTGAGGTGCTTCCGAGACTGAAGGCCCTCCAGGCTAACTATAGAGAAGGTTGATGATAGAGATGGAGATGATGATAATGATGATGGGAGAATAAAGATAGTGCTATAATTATAATCATTTCCAGAGAGGCAATAGTTCCAACTCTGAGCCCTAGAGTCACACTGGTTAGTCTCAGTGCTAGCACTGTTACTTCTTACCTTTGATCCGAAGCAAATTGCTTTACCTCCCTGGGACAAAATCTTTCTTCATTGATAAAACAGAAATGAAAATAGTAGTATCTACTACATCATAGGATTGTTGGAAGAATTAAGTGAATTAAGATGTGTCATACAAGAATGCAAAAAATGTTATTTAGAAGCTTAGTTTGTAACTTGAACAGTGGTAAGGATGCTATCTCATTTGATCACTTTTGTAGATGTGGAAATTGAGGCTTAGAAAAACTAGCTTGCTCAGTTACAGGATCTGGATTCAAACTCAGGTCTGAGTGACTCCACAGTGCCTGCTCATGACTAAAACTTGACGCCCCATAGGAATCACAGAACCAGCAGGAGTACTGCCACCACTGCTTGCTGCAGTCTGTTGATCCTAACAGCTGCTTCAGTGGGGCAGGCACTTGGCTGAACCTCCATCTGGAGGCTTGAGTTCTAGTTCTGGCTTTCATCCACTGCCTTTGTGATCTGAAGCAAGTCACTTAAATGTATTTGAGGCTCAGATTCATAATCAGTAACCTAGAAATGATAGTAGAGTCGTGTAGAGGATCAAGGGAGGATAGAATAGCAACCACACAATTCACTGAAGACAAAGAGGTGCCTAGCTTGCCATCCTGGGCATTTTAAATAGAATAGGTAATATAAGTTAACTTTTAAAAACTTTATCTCTCCTCTGACTTCACTTGAATGTTACTTGCTGTTTCTTCAAAGTGAAAGGTTTATTTTTGTGTCTCTGAGAATGAATCCAAGGTTCTGGGGCATCCGTTGGACCTGAAACTTTGGACTATCAACCACCATAATATGCAAACACATTTACTGGGCAGATAATTAATAACAGTAATGTGGACCTTTGTGGGTGTTTGAGAGAATGAATAGGGTCAGAAAAATATGTGAAGCCTCTCTTTGCTGTGACTTTTTGTTATATCAGAGCAATTAGAGTTTTGAGTGGAGTGCTTCGTTAAAATCTATCTATACCATTACTCAGCAGTTTCTTTCTTTTGTTTTTCAAATATTTACTTATTTACTTGAAAGTCAGAGTTACATAAAGAGAGGAGAGGGAGGGAAGGAACAGGGGGAGAGAGAGAGAGAGAAGAGAGAGAGAAGAGAGAGAGAGGAGAGAGAGAGAGGAGAGAGAGGTCTTCCATCCGCTGGTTCACTCCCCAATTGGCCGCAACGGCTGGAGCTGGGCTGATCCGGAGCCAGGAGCCAGGAGCTTCCTCCGGGTCTTCCCATGCAGGTGCAGGGGTCCAAGAACTTGGGCCATCTTCTACTGCCTTTCCAGGCCATAGCAGAAAGCTGGATTGGAAATGGAGTAGCCGGGACTTGAATAGGCACCCATATGGGATGCTGGCACTGCAGGCGGTAGCTTTACCCACTACACCACAGCACCAGCCCCAAGCAGTCAGTTTCAATGGTTTAGAACCTATATGACCTTTGGAAATAAATCCCAAACTTTTGATGTATTTTATATGTGATGAATCTATTTAACCTATTTCTTAATAATAATTTCTTAATAAACAAACAGATCTAATGAACTCTTGGGCTAATGTTAAAAACTGCAACAATTACAGTGGGATGGAGGGCTTTATCCAGCCTTTCATTGATGATAGGCGATAGGATGAGCTTGGCTAAAAGGGAAAAAAAGACAGAACTTAGTAAGTTTTCTTGATATTTAAATACAGCATATTCATGAGGAAGATGTTCGGCACAGTGTTTAGGACTCCACTCGGGATGCTCACATCCTATATCGGAGTCCCAGCTAAGCATTTGATCCAGCTTCCTGCTAATGAGTATCCTGGAAGATAGCAGATGATGGCTAAAGTGCTTGGGTCCCTGCCACCCACAAGGGAGACCTGGATTGAGTTCTGAGCTCTGGCCTCTGCCTGGTACAGCTGTAGCTGTTGCAGGCAATTAAGGAGTGATCCAGGGGATGGAAGATTGTTCTTTGCTTTCAAATACATGCATACATATGTGCATATTTTTTAAAAGTATATTCACATCTATAAACTCCTGTTAGTTTTATAAAATTTCACTTAACTAAGTGAGATTATTGACTTCTTTGTCTGGGGAAGAAGGTTGGACCAAGAAATTTCTGGTGTCTCTCAGGGTTGGCAGCTTTGACCAGGGCAATAGGAATTGAACTTAGCTCATGAGATTTCCTGTTCCCCACCTTGTTGGCAGAAATGCAGAGAGCCTACGTAGAAAGAGTGTCAAGGTCTCAGGGTCATTATGTATGAATGCCCAGCAGGATGGGTGGTATTAATAATTGCCTAGGAAACACCAATAAGGTTTAAATTATGTTGATGTGGTCTATTTAAGAAAATTGGAACAAGCATCCCATTTTGGAAAAATTTTCATTTAGAATAGTTGAAAATTAGGAAATAAATTGGTATTTAAAGAATATAACTACAGATACCTAGAAAATGTATTTCTCAAATTGGCTCAATTCCCCAGGATGTATATTGTGGTGTTTGTTTGTTATATAACTCTATGATGACATTTGAAAGATATTTTTGAATGATAAAAGGGTAAATCAGTGTAGTAGTGTAGTAGGCTTCAAGCTTTTTTTTTTTTTTTTTTTTTGCTACAGTAAAAAATTCGGAAAACTGTGAATCCCCTCACATATTTGTTCATTAGCACTTAAATTTTTCAAAGTTTATTTTTTAAAAACTTCTTATTTAAATAATTTTAACATACAAATATTTTACATATTTATGGGGTACTGTGTCATGTTTCATTCCATGTATACATTATGTGATGTCCAACCAGGGTAAATACATTTTTTCAAGCCTTAAAATTTCTTTAAAGTGAAAACAAATGAAAAATTTTTAGTGAGAAATATACAATAAATTAACATTACATATCTTCATCATATGTTTATATCATTTGCTAATGGTATAAATGCCATGGACGTTGCTTAATAAATTTGTTATATATTTTTAATCAAACAATGTAACATTATAATATCTTCCATTATCCACTAACAAATTACTCCTCAACGGTTTGAAATTCAATGTTGACTTTTCTCCTTAAAGTTCTACTTTAACATTACCCACCAAAATTTATCCTTCTGTATTTTTTTTTCCACAGGCAGAGTTAGACAATGAGAAAGAGAGAGACAGAGAGAAAGGTCTTCCTTTTTCCGCTGGTTCACCCCCCAAGTGGCCGCTACAGCTGGTGCATTGTGGCCGGCACGCTGTACCTATCCGAAGCCAGGAGCCAGGTGCTTCCTCCTGGTCTCCCATGCAGGTGCAGGGCCCAAGGACCTGGGCCATCCTCCACTGCACTCCCAGGCCACAGCAGAGAGCTGGACTGGAAGAGGAGCAACCGGGACAGAATCCAGTGCCCCAACCAGGACTAGAACCCGGTGTGCTGGCACCGTAGGCGGAGGATTAACCTAGTGAGCCGCAGCGCTGGCCTGTATTATTTTTTTTAAAGATTTATTTTTTTTTATATGAAAGGCTGAGTTAGAGAGAGAGAGAGGTCTCCCATCTGCTAGTTCAGTCTCCAAATGGCTACAACGGCTAGAGCTGGGCCAATCCAAAGCCAGGAGCCAGGAGCTTCCTCCAAGTCTCCCATGCAGGTGCAGGGACCCAAAAATTTGGGCCATCTTCTGCCTTCCCAGGCTATAGCAGAGAACTGGATTGGAAGTTGAGCAACCAGGACTAGAACTGGTACCCATATGGGATGCTGACACTGCAGGCTATGCCACAGTACTGGCCCTTGTATTATGTTTTAAAATTCTATTATTAATCACCGTATCATACTTCTGTGGTAAAACATTAATTTTCTGTGACTATGGATTAATCTAAGTGATTTTAAATATGTGACTAAAAAAATGAACACTTCAAGTCTGTGTAACAAAAAATATATTTAAACCTAAGTGATCTTTGTTGAAAAAGTTACCATTAGGGGCCGGCTCTGTGGCTCACTTGGTTAATCCTCTGCCTGCAGCGCCGACATCCCATATTGGTGCTAGGTTCTAGTCCTGGTAACTCCTCTTCCAGTCCAGCTCTCTGCTGTGGCCCGGGAAGGCAGTGGAGGATGGCCCAAGTGCTTGGGTCCCTGCACCCACATGGGAGACTTGGAGGAAGCACCTGGCTCCTGGCTTTAGATCGGCGTAGCTCCGGCCATAGTGGCCATTTGGGAGGTGAACCAATGGAAGGAAGACCTTTCTTTCTGTCTCTCTTTCTCTCTCTCTCTCTCTCTCTCACTGTCTAACTCTACCTGTCAGATAAATAAAAAATTAAAAATTAAAAAAAGTTACTATTAGAGTAGTGGTTAGTACACAGTTGATAAGAAAAATCCTAAATTACAAATTTTGATAATTATTAGAGATAATTGTATAATTGCAATTTTATTATAATTCATTATTATAATTTTATAATTATAAAATTCAAAGGAAATGTTTCTTAATTCTTATTAGTGTCATATTTCTAACTTCATAATTAGATGTACACTTAGAGTGAATGTTATTATTGAAAAAATTCTGCTTTTTTAAATATATTTAATTCATTTTAATATACACACTGAAATTTTGTTTACATCAATAAGTTGGAAGAAAATGAGAGTATTAGTATAACAGTGTCACTCATTTCTTTAGATTCCTTTTGGGTTATGTTCAAAATCACAGTGATATATTATTTAAAATTATCTTTAACGATTTATCAACTGACAACTCAATTAAGAACGGGTAAAGCCACCTGAATTTTGAAAGAAGACTGATGAGTTTAGGGCCATTTCCTTTTTTTCTTTTTTTAAAAAGATTTATTTATTTATTTGAAAGGCAGAGTTACAGAGAGGCAGAGGCAGAGAGGGAGAGAGTGAGCTTCCATCTGCTGGTTCACTCCCCAAATGGCTGCAACAGCCAGAACTGGGCCAATCCAAAGCCAACAGCCTGGAGTTTTCTCCAGGTCTCCCACGAGGTGCAGCGCCCCGAGGACTCGGGTCATCTTCTACTGCTTTCTCAGGCCAAAGCGGAGAGCTGCATCGGAAGTGGAGCAGCGCCCATATAGTATGCCAGCACTGCAGGCGGCAGCCAGCTTTACCAGCTATGCCACAGCCGCTGGCTCCAGGCCATTTCCTTTTTATCAACAATATTTCTAATTGTCTCCTTGTGTCCCTATCAGAGGTTTGTTCCTTACGCCAAGACATGCCCGAAGGTGAGATTTGTGATGGCTGAACCCTGTGCCCTGACTTTGTAGAGTGGGAAAAGCTAACCTGCTGTCTGGGGGCCCTCTCAGGCCAGGTACTCAGGAGTTTATCTGGACATGGATTTACTATGTTGTGTGCCTGCATACCCTTGGAAAGTCAGAAACTTCCAAGGCTCTGCAGATCCCAGTTTGAATAGTGGTATGCTAGTAGCCAGTACAAAGGGACTTTGCCATAAACTTTTTGAAGTACTCTCATGTCTTATGGTCTCCTAAATTAAAAAGACAGAATTTGAATCTTGGTGAATAAACAGAACACTGCTGAGCAGGTGAGTGTCATGTTCTTGATTGCTTCCATGATTGTGTCTATGAATTGCCCTTTCCCGAGTGTGAGTTTTATGATCCTGGATCTACAAATTTTCCTGATCAGGGTTGACACCTGAACTGCCTGCAACTTTTCCCCCTGAACATATTATCCTATTTTATGCTGATCTTTCTTATATTTGCTAATACTTTAGCCAAGCATACCTTGAATAGTTTATACTAGGAGGAATTACTTGCAATTTTGCAAACAGTTGGCTGGCAGTGAGGTTACTTTTTGTCTCCTCATTTTAATCTTGTGGATGCAGATCATAAATTATGATAGTACAGGGACCTCACATATAATTTATATATGAAACCAGAGAGGTTAAGCCAGTTGTGCAAGAGCACAGAGGTGGTATAAGAAAAGTAGAATCTGTGTCTCTTAACTTTAAATAGTATACCCTTTGCTACATCATACCTTCTGCTGCCTTTTGCTAAATTGCATTCCTCACCTCAATCCTTTTAATAATATTTCTCCAGGGAACCGGCTAGCTTTTGGTGATTCAGCATTATTTTTTAAATAGAAAGGCATTTACCTTCTCATTGAAGACTTTCTCAAAACAAAAACACTCCTCACCCCTTGGCAATACTTTCCTCTGCACAGTAGGACCCAGCCAGGAAGCCTGGGGCCTGCTGGCCTCAGGGCAGTGGCCCTGGGGGAGGGAGGGGATCTTAACAGGTCAGAGGAGAGGTGGATTGGCAGAGCGGGGTTGGTGGGAGGTGGGAAGCTTACATCATTTCCCTGCAGCTGGGCTCTGGCGGGGGTGTAAGGCCTTACTTTCCCCTGTGCAATAGTTTACCAGATTGACAGGGATTCGTAAAAGAAAGGAAAGGTATGGCAGGATGGATGTTCACCCTGCTCATAAATCTGTGCTATTAGATGAAACTGTCAATAAGTAACCAGAAGCAGCCAGGACTGTGTGTGCTTCGCTCTCCCCCAGCTCAGTTCCTTTCTGCTCCGCCCCATCCCTGCTCCGTGCTGCTCAGATCAGCTTCCTGCTTCTCACGAAAGCTGTTCTCCTAAAAGCTGGTCTGCTCTCCCTGAAAGCATTATATTCCTAAGACTGAGGCGGGTTTCGTGGAAGTATTGTCAGTTCCGTTTTCTTTTGTGGGGTGGAGGGTGAGGCGAGAATTAAAAAAAAAACAAAAACAAAAAACAAACGAGAAGGGGGCAGGCTGGAAAGGCAATATCATCATGAATTTTGTTGTCACATCGTGCCGGTGTTACAACCAGCTCTGTAGACTGCCGCTCTGAAAACATTTCTGTGAGAGGTATGTGCTTGAAAAATGGAAAGGTGGCTGGCTGTTGGTTGTGGAGCACACTGCCTGTCCAGCAGCTGCTCAGATGGCTGTAAGATCGGTGTGCTTTCTAGTGTTTTGATATGGAAAGGGCAATCATTACTTGAAATGTTAACCAGCTTAATGGTGAAAAAACAGTGTTAAATGTGTGCTTCGTCCCCACATCAGGACTCCTGAATTGCTCATTGTGGCTGAATCCGTCTAGTCAAATCCACCGTGTTGTTCCAGCCTCTTTTGGTGGCGGTTGTCTGTAAACAAGATGATGATCTTTAATACCTCGCTCACTATTTATGAACCACATGACAAAGATTAATGAGAGAGGCTTCAAGTAGCCTAGAAGAAGCTTCAGATTTATTCAGAGTTTTTTTGCTCTGACAGATGGTAAAAGTAAAAAGGAAATGGTTGATGTTTTCCTGTAATCTAAAGTGAAAGTTTTCAAGTTTAGCGGCTGTGTCATGTGTAAGTGGAAAACTCAGAAGGGGCCACTAAAATTCAGTGTCATAACCTCCCATCGTTTATGTCTGACCTGTATTAGGGACAGAAAGCTTTTGAATACATGTGAATGTGTCTTTCCAAAAGAGATTAAGAAACCCAATAAGTGTTTTTATTGAGTAATCAGAGAAAGATTAAGAACAAGAATAGAACAAACACCTAAAGAAGCACAGAGAACTGTATATTGGTTACTAAAAATCCCGACCTTTTTGCTGTAGAAAGTCTTAGAAAATGTTTAAAGTAGGAATATATACTTGTATTTATCTTATACATATGATAAAGCTACTAGTGGGAGAGATCACTTAAACCATGAAGTAGTTTCTGTGTGATTTTAATTATTTTATCATAGAAGAACCTGGAGAAGAATGTTAGCATGTTTTAAATTTATCTTACAAAACTTTGGAATTAAGTTGTTTATTTACCTGTGAAGATACTGGTACTGATCTACTCTACAGTGGTGATTAAATCCTTGAAACCTCTTCTTTAAGCTATTATAACCCAATTTAAATTTGTACCTTTAAGAGACTGCATCATTTAAACTTCATTTCTTCTCAAATCTTTGCAAACAGGAGCTAATCTTCATGATCATAGAGGATAACGCTGAGTTTACAAGTTAGAAATATAAGCCATCCTAGGACAGAGAAGACCAGTGAAATAAACCTAACGCTGGCCCCTGTGAAGGAATCCACTATCTCACACTCACATGGTGGCTACCTGATTCTATTTACCTTGGTCATTCTCAAGCATAGTGACACATTAGGAATCCCAGAGGCATTTTAGCTCCTACCCTGTCCCAGGCCCTTCCTCAGAGATTATAATTTAATTGGTTAGGGGTGGGACCCAGGCATTGATAGTTTTAAAGCTATTCCCATGTGTTTCTAATGTGCAGTCAGGGTTGAACACAAGTGGATTACCTGAACATTCCTGGTGCTGCTGATTTTGTTTGAGGTACTGTTTATATCAACACCAAATCTGCTGTGTTGTGTGTCTTCTTAGATCTGAACATGTCCGTCACACCGCAGCTCATGGGTATTGAATGTCATCTTTCCCCCACATCTTAGCTTTTCCGCACTACACTGTCCTTGCTGCTTCAGTCTTCAGGATGTGTTTTCTCCATCCTTCACCATTCTTGTCCCTTCCCCTTCCTGGAATCGCTCACTTGTCAGGATCCCTCTGGCTGTGTGGTGTGCAATGCAGGGTGCAGAGGGCTGCAGAGAATACAGTAAAGCTGTAACCCCCTTGTTCTGGATCTTATGCTTCTGTTACTGGTGGCTAAGATTGCACTGTTGACTCATGTGGCGCTCAAAGTCACCTCAAGCTTGGTTCTTTTTCATATGAACTGTACCAAAATCAGACTCTCCTACTCCATGCTTGTAGACATTTTATTTCTTTTTCCACTGAAGTGCCAAGATTTATATTTATATTTGTGAAACACAAGGGGGAAACCCCAGTGAATCAGTTATTCCGCAGAGAAAGTGATATATCCAAACTATATGCCAGACGTTTTCTGTATGCACATAGCAGCAATTTCACACAGTGATCTAGGCCATCCATTTGGATCAGCACTTCATCGTCTTGTTGATTCAGTCCCTCTTCCCATCTTCTGATTCATTACTCAAAACTTGCTGTTTCGAGTTATGGATCAGTTTGACTACCTAGCCTGTATTAAAGTTTGCATTCAGTACTAGGTCAAATGCCTTTACAGAATCAAAATACATTATATCCATGGTATTCTCTTAGACTATCACTGTTTTTGACATCTTTATTCCAAAGGAAGCATATTGTATCCATCAAAACATTTTTATTGGTAACAGCAGAGGGAAATATTTTACCTCAGAGGAGGTGACTTGTCCAAGATCACACAGTTCACTGCTGTCAAGGCTAGAACCCAAATCTAGCTCTGCTAGTGCTGCTCCCATGATCTTTGCATCAGACCACAAGTGCCAGTACAGTTTGTCATCAAGGTAAGACTTCAGACAACTGAAAGGAAACAAAAACTGCTATGTATTCTTCACTTTTATTTTTGGATACTTAATATTTAACACCACAGCATTTTAATGTATAGTTCAGACTCAAGTCTGTTATTCATTTAGTGTTCTGTCCACAGAAGAGAAAAGGAGGCAAAATATCTAGTCAGCATTCCTCAGGTAGCTGCAGAGAATAGCTCTCAGGAATTTGGGCATTCCAGCTTCCTTTGGAAGGTAGATTGAGATAACACACATGTGCACATGCACATGCGCACACTTACACAGGCACACAGTTGATGGTGGAGTAAACATCACTTTGATCTTAATGAATCACACCATGGAGAACCTTTGTAGATTAAGGGAGTGGCATATATGGCCTGTTTCCTAATTTTTCAGATGCAGGAATTAAGGCATAATCAAGGAAGGCTTGCTAGAGCGGTAGTGCATAGCTGTGTATATGGTACATGAAACATACTAGTGCATAAGCCATACTTAGTATAGACACCTGGGTACCATACAGCTTTCTTCATTGCAATTTCCCTCAGAGAGGAATTGTATTTTACCTTTCTTATTCTCCCACTTTGCCCTTGGGCACTCGTTTCCTTAACAATGTTGAAAATGGAACAGATTTTTCAAGAATATCTATTACTTTAGAAAAGTAATTTTTCTTGCTCTTGACTTATAGGAAAATAAGCTCCTTTTCTCTTGAACAAGTTGGCTTTAAATAGTGTATTTTTTTTTTTAATTTACTTATTTGAAAGAGTTACACAGAAAGAGGAGAGGCAGAGTGAGCGAGGTCTTCCATCTGCTGGTTCACTCCTCAGTTGGCCGCAAAGGCCGGAGGTGCACCTATCTGAAGCCAGGAGCCAGGAACTTCCTCCGGGTCTCCCACGTGGGAGCAGGGGCCCCTGGAGTTGGGCCATCTTCTACTGCTTTCCGAGGCCATAGCAGAGAGCTGGATTGGAAATGGAACAGCCGGGACTTGAACCGGCACCCATATGGGATTCTGGTACTGCAGGCAATGGCTTTCCTGCTATGCCACAGTGCTGGCCCTGTAAACAGTGTAGTTTTAAAAAAAGTTTGTGTGTGTTAGGGGTGGGGAGGTTTTCCAAAGAATGAATCTAACTCAAATGTCTACATCCTCATTAGGGTTCAGTGAGAACTGATTCTAACGCAAGGCTGATCTTAATATTTGATGTGACCCATAGTCAACAATGAGAAGTTTAATTATGTTCACTATGTTGTACTTACTAAGGCAAGAAAATATCCTTTAATATAATTTAGAGAGGTTTTCAATAGCAGTTCTTAAAACTTAAGGTTCTATAAGTCAGTTGGTCATATCAGACTAGGCTATGCCTCCAGCATTTTGGCTAATACACATTTGCTTGTATGTTCTTCAAAGTTTAGAAACTCTGGTTTTGTTAACCTGAGATTGGAATAATAGCAACAGTAATTCTCAGCGAAGCTGCGCCTCCAGAGCATCCTGTGGCTTCCTCTGTGCTGAGAGTTCATGTGTCTGTTTTCTTCTATGTTGTAGCATATCTTAAAATACTCCATTAATGTTTGCTATATTTTTACATGGCTGTGCCTCTTATCTCATATCCTGAAATTTATTCTATGATCCCTTCATTATTTTAGTTTCATAAAGATGCTTTTAACCAGATGTTTTTTTAACAGGAAATGAAGATTGAGACTATATAGAACCTTGAACCATGTATATGAAATCTGTAATATGACAATAGGTAAAGGTATGATTATAGTGGAATTATATATAATATATAGTGGAATTATAGTATATATAGTATATGTTATTAGTGGAATGAGTAGTACTGAGTATGAAACTTGTATTTAATTTAAAACTAGAGATAGTGAAAAAAACATTTATTTTGTTGTAAAATTTTAAAATGTAAATATTTAAAGCCCTAACTTATTTAAATTCCTATTCAAGTCATACTTGTAGACATATCTTTTAAAGTTTCAAGTTACTTTTCATAATACACATTATCCTGTGTTTTTTGTTGTTATTGTTGATTTTTTTTTCAAATATTTATTCATTTGAAAGGCAGAGTGACAGAGATAGAGGTATGGAGAGAGACAGAGATACTCAATCTCTGGTTCATTCCCCACATGATCAAAATGGTTGGGGCTGGGCCAGGCCAAAGCCAGGCACCTGGAACTCCATATAAGTCTCCCACAGGTATGGAAGGGGTCCGAGTATTTGACCATCTTCCACTGCTGTCTCAGGGGCATTAGCAGGGAGCTGGGTCAGGAGTGGAACAGCTGGGACTCCAGCCAGCACTCTAATATGAGGTGCCAGTGTTGTAAGCCGTAGCTTAACCCTTGTGCCACACCACCAGACCCTCTTTTTTTCCTTTGTTGTTTTCATTATTAAGAGATTGGATGGAGCTTGTCACAATTTAGGAAGAATGTTGGAAACCTAAAACTTTAGGGTCAGCAAAATGTTATCTTTTATTTTTTAAAGATTTATTTACGCCGGCGCCGTGGCTCAGTAGGCTAATCCTCCACCTAGCGGCGCTGGCACACTGGGTTCTAGTCCCGGTTGGGGCGCCGGATTCTGTCCCGGTTGCCCCTCTTCCAGGCCAGCTCTCTGCTGTGGCCCGGGAAGGCAGTGGAGGATGGCCCAAGTGCTTGGGCCCTGCACCCCATGGGAGACCAGGAGAAGCACCTGGCTCCTGCCTTCGGATCAGCGTGGTGCGCCGGCCGCAGCGCACCAGCCGTGGTGGCCATTGGAGGGTGAACCTATGGAAAAGGAAGACCTTTCTCTCTGTCTCTCTCTCTCTCACCATCCACTCTGTCAAAAAAAAAAAAAAAAAGATTTATTTACTTATTTGAAGGGCACAGTTACAGAGAGAGGGAGAGACACAGAGAGATAGAAAGAGACAGAGAAAGAGGGAAAGACAGACACAGAGAATCTTCCATCCACTGGTTCATACTCCTAAATGGTTGCAACATCCAGGATTAAGCCAGGCTAAGCCAGAAGCCTGGAACTCCATCCAGGTCTCCCATGTGGGTGGAAAGGGCCCAAGTACTTTGGCCATCTTCTACTACTTTCGGAGGCGCCTTAGCAGGGAGCTGGATCAGAAGCAAAGCAGCCGGGACTTGAACTGTCGCTTATATGAGATGTTGGTATCACAGGCGGTAACTTAACCCAATGCACCACAATGCCGGCCCCCAAATATTATTTTTTACACAGGGAACAACCTCTTTAAAGTTTCTGTGAATTTTCCTTAAATCCTATAAATTAGCAAAGAATTGTAAGAAAATAGTGTACTAGTTGTTAAAGTATTAAGAAGTCATAGTTTGATTATGAATGACAAAGCCTTGTATTATAATTGTTATTATTATTCTTGTATTTAGAAAGCTCCCGAGAAAATGGAGGTCAGGTGTCCAGCCCTTAGGCCTAAGTTGACCCAAATAAAGTACCAAATAAGTATATGAATTATATAGTAAAATATATGGATTTTCCCTTGGCTAATATCTGCATGAATCCTATTTAACAAGGGCCTACCCTTGTGGGAGGTCTCAGAAAACTGTGTTGGAAGTGATGGGTTAGCTGAGATCTGATGAATAGATATTAGGTAGTTCGGTTTGGGAATAGTAGGAGGAGAAGCAGAGGCTCTGAAATGAGAATACCAGGATGCCTTGAAGAGACTAGAAGAAGCTTATTACTGCTGGGCTTTAGATGTGAGGAGGAAGAGTGGCACGATGTCGGTAGAAACCAGAGATTTGGGATTTTGTACTCTTTGATGAGAATTATTAAGCATCATGGTAACACTGAAAAGTATCAAGCTAGGGAGTGAGATGTTTGCATTTTGTAAAGATTAGTCTGGTTGCTACAGGAGAAATGCTTTTGGAGGAGTACAAGTGGAGCTGCAAAAATGAGTCAAGTTGTGGCTGTGGGGATGTGAGAAACAGACTGTATGATTATGTATTGATGAACTTGAATTCATGATGCTTTATGATTGGCTAGACATGTGAGAGTAAGGCAGAGTAAACTGCACAATGACTTGAGCACTGAAGTGCATTGGATGGTATGTAAGGGATATCTTAGTCTGTTCAGAGGACATTAACAAAATACCATAGACCATGTAGCTTATAAACTGTGAAATCTATTTCTCACACTCCTGGGGCCTGGGAAGTCCAGTTTCAAGGCAGATGGAGTGCCTATTGAGGGCTATTTCCTGGTCACACTTGGCACCTTCTCACACTGTCCTCACAAGGTAGAAAGGGCATGGCTCCTCTCTGGGGCCTCTTAAAAAGCCCTAGTCCCATTCATGAGGATCCTCCCTCATGACCTAACTACCTCCCAAAGACCTGTCTCCTAAAACTATCATCCTGATGTTTAGGATTTCAGCATAAGAATTTTGGGTGACACATTCTGTCCATAGCAACTGACACAGCAGATCTGAGGGCTGCAAGGAAAAAGATATGTTTAAAATTGTACATGTTGAACTTGAGGTGCCTGTGAATACTTAGATTGAGGTAGTCATTTAAAAGTAAAATATGTCTGGACTTGAGAAGAGAGGAACTGAAATTTAAATTTGACAGTCACTGGCATATGCTAATTGAGGGATCCAGAATGAATGTCATCAGCTAAGGGGAAGTGTAGACTGTCAGTGTAAATGGACTTGGTAACCTTAGCTTGAGGTCCTGCGAAGGAGATAACCCCAATGGGAAATGGGACCCTAGAGGGGGAAGCAAACACCTACTTACCTGCTTTGGGTCTAACCGTTCTTTCTTGCTCCCTCCCCTAAACTTTGTTTTCTTAACATAATTGTAGATTTTGTAGTTTCAGAAAAAGTACAGAGAAAGCCAGGCTCCCCTTACCTGGACTCCCCCAGTGGTAACATCTTATAAAATGATAGTACACTTATTGCAACCGTGGTGCTGACGTTAAGTCCAGTCAAGTTGCAGAATGTTTACATCACCCCAAGAATCCATAATTTGCTCTTCTTATAGCCCCATCCATCTCCTTCCTCCCCAGCCTCTTTGTAACACCTTACAAACACTGTCATTTCAAGAATATTAGGAAGATAAAGTCAAATAGTGAGTGTTCTTTTGAGATTGGCTTTTTTTTTTTCAACTCAGCATAATTTTTTGGAGGTTTATGCCAGCTTCAATAATTTCTTTTATTGTTCAGTAATTTTTTATTGCTGAGTAATATTCCATGGTGTGGAGATACAGCATCTTATTTTGTCATATCTGTATTTTTTCCATTTTGGAACTAATAAGAAGAAAGCTGCTGTGAACATTCATGCACATGTTATCATGTGAATAAGCTTTCCATACCTCTGTGATAAACTTCCACCAGTGTAATTGCTGGGTCATATGATAATTGCATATTCCATTTTTTTAAAAAAAGAAGCTGCCAGGGCCACTGTAATGTCACAGAAGATTAAGCCACCACCTGTAACACTAGCATCATTTAGAAGAGCTGGTTTGAGTCCTGGTTGCTCCACTTCTGATCCCTCTCCCTGCTAATGCACCTGGGAAAGCAGTGGAAGATTGCCTGAGTACTTGTGTCCCTGCCACCCACACGAGAAACCTGCATGGAATTAGGGCTCCTGAGTTTGGCCTAGCCCTGCCCTGGCCATTGTGGCCATTTGAGAAGTGAACTAGCAGATGGAAGCACCCTTTCTCTCTCTCCTGTGTGTGTGTGTGTGTGTGTGTGTGTCCTTCTCTTTGTGTAATTCTTTCAAATAAATAAATAAATCTTAAAAAAAAAAAAAAAAAAAAAAAAGCTGGGACCAGCATTGTGGCATAGCAGGTTAACCGGCATCCCATATGGGCTCTCATTCCTGTCCCGGCTGTTCCACTGCTGGTCCAGCTCCCTGCTAACGGACTGGAAAAGCAGTGAAGGATGGTCCAAGTACTTGGGCCCTTGCTACCCACATAGGAGACCCAGAAGAAGTTATAGGCTTCTGGCTTGAGCCTGGCCCAGCCATGACTATTGCAGCTATTTGGGGAGTGAACCAGTAGACAGAAGACCTCTCTTTTTCTTTCCCCTTTTCTCTCTGTAACTGACTTTCAAATAAATCTTAAAAGAAAAATTGCCAACTGGTTTTCCAGAGTAGCCATATTATTTTCATTTCCTCCAGAAATTTGTGAATAATCCAGTTTCCTTCTATGCTCATAAGCATTTGGTGTTAAGCATTTTTAAAAATGCTGTTCCTCTAGATATCTAGTGATTTCATTGTGATTTAAATTTACATTTTTGTGGTATTTAATTTTTGTGGTATTGAACATCATGTCATGTGTTGACTTGTCATCTATATATCTGCTTTGGTAAACTGTTCACGTTTTTTGCCTATTTTCTGTTTGAATTTTTTTATTATTGAGTTTTGAATGTTCTTTATATAGTCACTTTATATAGATACTAGTACTTGGTCAGATTTTTTTTTCTGTATTTAACTCATATTTTAAGTTTTTGGTAGAACAAAAGTTTTAAATTGTGACGAAATCCAGGTTATCAGTTTTACCTTGTAAGGATCATGCTTTAGTTGTTAAAGCTAAGAACTCAAATTTACAAGCACTGGATTCTACAGATTTTCTGATTAATTTTCCTAAATGTTTTTGTGGTTTTGCGGTTTACATTTAAGTTCATGCTCCTTTTTGATTTAATAAGATGTGAGTCTCAGGTCAAGCTTCCATTTTTTGCCTGTGGAAGTCCACTTGCTCTAGCTTCATTTGAGTAAAAAGGCCGTCCTTTCCTCCGTTGAACTGCTTTTGCATGTTGGTTGAAAATAAGATAGGTAAGCCTGGGTGGGTCTGTCTCTGGACTTTCTCTTCTGTTCATTGACCTATGTCTGTGATCCTCTACTGATACTACATATTCCTGAATACTATACCTATTCACATGTTGAAATCAGAGCTTATGCTTTTTCTTGTGTTTCAGGATTGCTTTAGCTATATTCCAGTTCCTTTGTCTTCCCATGTAAAATTTGGAATAATCTTTTCTGTATCTACTGTGTCTACAAAAGTCTTGCTGGGATTTTTATAGAAATTGTGTTAAATCTGTACATCAAATTGGGAAGAATTAATATCTTTGCTATGTTTAATCTTCCAATTCATGAGCACAGTATATCTTTATTTATTTAGATCCTTCTTGATTTTTTAATCATCATTTTGTAGCTTTCAGCCTGAATGTTTTGTTTTTCTTTTAAAGTGGGTGTAAATGATACTATGTTTTTCATTTTGATGTTTATATGTTCATTGCTTATATATGAAATATTTTAGTTTTAATGCCAGTGTTACTCATATATAAATTTATGGTTGAATTTTGTGCATTCAATTTGTTTTCTTTGATCTTGATGAATTCACTTACTCATTTTCAAAGGTTGTGTTATAGATTCCTTGAGATTTTCTCTGCAGATAATCATAACGTCTACAAATAGTTTTGTTTCTTCCTTCAGACATATATGCCTTCTATTTCCTTTCCTTGAATACTACATCTGCTAGAACTTCCAGCATTATGTGAATAAGAGTGTACACCTCTGCCTTGTTCATAATTTCAGGAAAAAAGCATTCAGTAGTTTTCGGTTATAATGTTAGCTGTAGGTTACTTTAATATGCTTTTTTTTAGAGATTTATTTATTTTTTACTTGAGAGTCAGAGTTACACAGAAAGAGGAGAGGCAGAGAGAGAGAGAGGTCTTCCATCCGATGGTTCACTCCCTAATTGGCCACAATGGCCGGAACTGCACAGATCCTAAGCCAGGAGCCAGGAGCTTCTTTCAGGTCTTCCACGCGGGTACAAGGGCTCAAGAACTTGAGCCATCTTCTACTGCTTTCCCAGGCCATAGCAGAGAGCTGGATCGGAAGTGGAGCAGCCGAGATTAGAACCGGCGCCTATATGGTATGCCAGCACTTCAGGCCAGGGCGTTAACCCCCTGTGTCACAGCGCCAGCCCCTGATATGCTTTTTAGCAAGTTTAAGTTCCCCTTTCCTAACTTACTGAAAGTTTTTATAATGAATGGATGTTAAGATTTTCTTCTTTAGCCTGTTGTTTCTTCTTTAGCCTGATATGATTGTATAATTCCTTTTTCCTTTTTTAAGATTTATTTATTCATTCGAAAGTCAGAGTTGCAGAGAGAGAGAGAGGGAGAGACAGAGAGAGAGAAATCTTTCATCTGTTGTTCACTCCCCAAATGGCCGCAACAGCCAGGACTGGATCAGGCCGACACCAAGAGCCAAGAGCGGCTTCTGGGTTTGCTATGTGGGTGCAGGGGCCCAAGGACTTGGAGAATCTTCTGCTTCTTTCCCAAACGCATTAACAGGGAGCTGGATTGGAAGTGAAGCAGCCAGGACTTGAACCAGCGCCCATATGGGATGCCAGTATTGCAGGCTGTGGCTTAACCTGCTATACCACAACCGGGTTTTGTATAATTCCTTTTTTTATATTTGTAAATTCTAATTGCTTATGTTTTAGTAGGGATTTTGCATCTATATTCATGAGGAGTGGTGGTTTATGCTTTCTTTTTTGGTACTGTCTTTGGCTTTGATGCTGAAGTATTACCAAAATTGTATTTTCGGTTTTCAGTTTCATTTATTTTTGCTCTTAACTTTATTATTTCTTTAATTTATGCTTGCTTAGGATTTACTTTGACATTTATCCAAGTTTTTGAGATGAGAATGTGAATTATTGACTTACGAGATTTCTTCTTTTCAAAAAAATATATTCAGTGGTACAAATTCCTCTGTGAGCACAGCTTTGGCTGTGTCCTGCAAATTTTGATGATTGTATTTTCACTTCCATTCAACTTTTTTCCTCTTGAGATTTTTTGTGTATGATTTCATAAGTTGATTGTTTAGTTTCAATGTGTTTGATAGTTTTCCTGTAATCTTTGTTACTGATTTCTAATTGTTTTCCACTGTGATCAGAGAACAAACTCTTACTTGATTCCAGTTGTTTTAAATGTGTGGAATGGTTTATTTTGTAGCCTAGTGTGTGGTGTATCTTGGTATGTGTTCCTTGGGTACTTGGGAAAAAAGAACGTGTGTTCTACTGTTTTAGGCTGAACTGCTTTATAAACATTGATTGGATCCTGTTGATTGATGATGTGTGGAGTTCTTATTGCATATCCTTTCTGACTTTCTTCCTAATTATTCTAACTATTGCCAAGAAATGGGTATTGATATTTTTCACTATATTTGTAGGTTTATCTCTATTTTCAATTCTGTAAGTTTTAGTTTTATTTTTTTTTAAGTTTCTTTATTTATTTGAAAGTCAGAGTTACACAGAGAGAGGAGAGACAGAGAAAGAGAGAGAGAGAGAGAGGTCTTCCATCCTCTGGTTCACTCCCCAATTGGCCGCAACGGCCCAGCTGAGCTGATCCGAAGCCAGGAGCCAGGAGCCAGGAGCTTCCTCCGAATCTCCCACGTGGGTGCAGGAACAGAGTGCTGCATGGGAAGTGGAGCAGCCAGGTCTCAGAATATGTAATACCGGCGCTTCAGGCGAGGGTGTTAACCTGTTAAGGCACAGCGCTGGCCCCAATTCTGTAAGTTTTTATTCCACATATTCTGTAGCTTTGTTGGTGGTGGTACATAGGCATTTAGGATTGGTATATCTTTTTGGAGGCGCGGCCCTTTTTCAGATGTAAATGTCCCTTTTAATGTCTGATAATCTTTTTAGCTCTGAAGTCTATTTTTTTTTTCTAAGATTTATTTTGAAAGACAGAGTTACAGAGAGAGAGGCAGAGACAGAGAGAGAGGTCTTCCATTGCTGGTTCACTTCCCAGTTGGCCGCAAAGGCCAGAGCTGTGCTGAAGCCAGGAGCCAGAAGCTTCCTCTGGGCTCCCACACAGGTGCAGGGGCCCAAGAACTTGGGCCATCTTCTACTGCTTTCCCAGGCTATAGCAGAGAGCTGGATAGGAAGAGGAGCAGCCGGGACTAGAAATGGCACCCATGTGGGATGCCGGTGCTTCAGCCCAGTGTGTTAACCCGCTGCACCACAGTGCTGGCCCCTATTTTTTTCTGGTTAATTCATCATTTTTGCTTTATTTTGATTGATGTTTACATGACATACAGTCTTACTTTTTACCTACCTGTGTCGTTGGCATTTGAAGTGTTTTGTAGATAGCATAGAGTTAGATCATGCTTTTTTAACCAAAAAGAGATGGAATTTTATATACATTTTATATATTTATGTTTTGGATTTTATATATGAGAGATGGAGATTTAGAGATATGGCCCTTTTTCATGATTTGTCTTAATTAGTGCCAATTTATCTTGTGAGTAGTACATGTACCTCCCCTTTCTTTATATTACTTTATTTGTAATAACATTACATTTAGAACCACATAAGACAATCCTTTTTTTTTTTTTTTAAAGATTTTATTTATTTATTTAAGAGGTAGAATTACAGACAGTGAGAGGGAGAGACAGAAAGGTTCTCCTTCTATTGGTTCACTCTCCAAATGGCCGCAATGGCCAGAGCTATGCCCATCTGAAGCCAGGAGCCAGGTGCTTCTTCCCAATCTCCCATGTGGGTGCAGGGGCCCAGTCACTTGGGCCATCTTCTACTGCTTTCCCAGGACATAGCAGAGAGCCAGATTGGAAGAGGAGCAGCCAGGACTCGAACTGGCGCCCACATGGGATAGCGGTGCCTCAAGCAAAGGATTAACATACTGGGACACAGCGCCGGCCTCCAGACAATCCTATACTTTGTTTCAGCTATCAAACATAATTTAGGAAACTCAACAGAAGGAGGAAATGCTATTGTATTTTACTCATATTTGTATATACTGCGTTCTTTTTTTTCTTTCTTCTGGAGATTACAAGATTCTTCCTTTTATTTTTCTGTTCTGTTTATTTTCTTCAGCTACTCTTTTTAGAGTGGTTCTGCTGTGAAAATTCTTGAGTTTTCCTTTATCTGAAAGTGTTTTTATTTCCTCTCTTGAAGGATATTTTCACTGGGTATAGGATTCTAGGTTGACAGTTCTTTTCTTTCAGCACTTGAAAAATGTGCCACTCCTTCTGGTCTCCATGGTTTCTGATGAGAAATCCACTGTCATTACCTGTATAGGTAAGGTATCTTTTTTCTCTTGCTGCTTTCAATATTTGGGAGGGAGGGAATTGGTTAATTTTCAGAAGTTTGACTATGGTATGTCTTGGGGTGTGTGTGTATGTGTCTTGCCAAAGTTGGGAGTTTCCAGCCATTACTTGAGTATTTTTTTGACCATGCCCTCTTCCTTTACTTTTTTTTTGAATTTCAATGACGTTAATTTTAGATTTTTTTGCTGTTGTTCTATGGATTCCTAAGGCTTTGTTTATTTTTTTCAGCATATTTTCTTGGGTTTGTTCAGATTGGGTAGTTTCTGTTGTTGTATCTTCTGTTTGAGCAATTCCTTCTTCTTTTCCCTCCCTTCTACTATTGATCCCAAATGCTGAGTTTTTTTTTTATTTTGTTTATTATGTGTTCCAAAATTTCCATTTGGTTCTTTATATCTTCTGTTTGTTTGCTGAGACATTTTATGTTTTCATTTGATTCAGATGTATTCATGGCTGCTCATTGAAGTATTTTTATGATGGCTGCTTTAAAATCTTTATCAAATAATTCTAACAGTTGTCTCCTCTTTGTTTTGTCATTCAAGTTGAGGTAATCCTGGTTTTGGTAATATAATGAGAGTATCTTTTGATTGAAACCTGGCTATTTGGATATTAAGTTGTGTCTGGCTGCATTCTTTGAACTGTTTTAGCAATGTGAAGAGGTGGCTCCATCCGGTTAGTGTAAGATGAGGAGGCTTGATTCCCACTTGGCCTCCGCTGACACCTGATGGGGAAAGGTCTCCGTGTTACCTCTGGGCACTGTAGAAGTTCTTGCCCTGTCATAGGCTTCCACTGTTAACCACCCCACCTGGAAAAGATAGGAGTGCTTCAGCACTGTTGTAATCATGGCCTCCACTGACACTGGGCCTAGGGACAAGAGAGGAGGGAGGGCTCTTTATTGCTGGGCAGCAGTCAAAGTCCTGGTATGTCACTTCGCCTCCTGTGACACCACCAAAGTAGGAAGAGGGAAGGAAACATCACACCTGAGTTGGGGCCAGGAAGTTTGTATGTCCCCCATGCCCTCCACTGCCTGCATGTGTATGTGGTGGGGTCCTCACTTGTTCTCTCCCAGCACCCCCAGTGTGGGTGTAGTAGGGAGGGTCCTCATTTGTTCTCCTCTGCCAGGACCCCCAGTGTGGGATTCTGGCTCATCTTTATTGACTGACAAGGGTGGAAAAGGAGGTTTTCTACTTAGCTGACATCTGTAGGAAAGGGAAACAGTTTTTTCTGTGATGCTTGGCTTGTGAAGAAAAGTTATTATCTGAAAGTCTTTCCTGCTGGGGCTGCCTCTTTTCTGGTCCTTGGACTGGAGAGCTCTGGCTTTTGTTGGGATGTCTTTGTCTGTCTCCATTGGCAGTCCTGGCTTGCCATCCTCTTCAGTACCAAGTCTGGGATTTAGGAGGTTAAAAAAAAAAAGAAAAGAAAAGAAAAGAAAACCCAGGGGATTCACCATTATGTTGTTCCCTGGGTTCTATAGCTGATCTGTCATTTTTCTCCTTTTGAGAGTCTTTCTAGGATTGTTTCATATATAAAGTCTAATATTTTAAATTGTACTTGGTGAGAGGAATAGGATCATGTATATCTGTTCTATCTTTTTGGAAGTGGAATTTCCTTACCTGCTTGTGGTTTGGCAGGGAAAATAAAAACACTGCATGGATTGTTTTGTGGAGAACATAGCTTAGAATTCTGTGCGGAATTGTTAACATGGGAATGGATCTTTCAAAGACAGAGAGTCTCAATCTCAGGCAATTTAGACATCATTCAGCTTGAAGACCCGAGTTGCTGCCTGGTGACAGGCAGTAATTGACATAGTGTTCTTTGATTTTCTTTCCATGTGCTATTTTGATCTTGGCTTTATATATACAGTAGATCAGAAAGCATAAATTGGGTAGGATTACACCTTTGTAAGTCATTTTCAGTCCTGATATTGTTTAGTTGATTCCAGTGTTCTTCAGAGCAGTGATCCAAGTACCTTTCAATCATTCAATTGATATAACTCAACCCTTAGAAATGCTTTTATTCATGGCTGGCGCTGTGGCCTTGCAGGTTAAGCCACTGCCTGTGATGCCAACATCCTATATGGGTGCCAATTCAAATACCAACTGCTCTACCTCTGAACCAGCTCCCTGCTAATGTGCCTGGGAAAGCAATGGAAGATGGTCCAAAGCTCTTGGGCCCTGGCACCCATGTGGGAAACCCTAGAAGAAGCTCCTGGCTCCTGGCGTCAGTCTGGCTCAGCCCTGGTTATTGTAGCCATTTGGAGAGTGAACCAGCAGATCAAAGATATCTCTCTCTCTCCCTCTCTCTCCCTATAACTCTTTCAAAGAAATAATTTTTTAAAAAAAGAAATGCTTTTATTCATAAAACACCTGCAATTTATTTTCTGGTCCTTTTAACTTTGAGATTTAAAAAGTTTTTAGTTTCTTGGGTTACCCTGCAGTCAAATTGCATTTTTATATACTATAGTTCTATGTATAGATTTTATAAACAAGTTTATGATAACATTTAAGAAAGTTATATCAATCCCCACATTTCTTTTAGGCTATTTGCCATCACACCCATTTCCCAGCCCTAATCCCTAGCAATTACTTATCTGTTCTTCACTATATTTTTGTTTTTTGGAACATATCATATAAGTAAATCATTTTGTGTATAACCCTTTGAGACTGACTTCCTTCTGCTCATATAATACCTGAGATTTGTCCTAGTTATTGAGTGTATCACTAGTCTACTTGTTTTTCTGTACACCGAGCAGTAGTCCTTTATATTTGTGTGTGTGTGTGTGTGCATGCATTGTATGTGTTTATGAGGGAGCTTCAAAAAGTTCATGTAAAACTCACTTAAAAATTTACTTATTTGAGATGCAGCAAAAGACAAGGAAAGCTCACTTCATTCTCCAGATGCACAGAGTCACTGGGGCTGGACCCAAGACTGAAACTAGTAGCTTATAACTCAATCCACGTCTCTCACATGGACAGCCCGTTACTTGAGCTATCACCACTGCCTCCAAGGGTCTGCACTGGCAGAAAGCTGGGATCAGAAACTGTAGAGATGGTAATTGAACCAAGGTTCTCCTGTGTGTAACATGGGCATCTTAACTGGCATCTCAACAACTGGACTGAATAACTACCTCCCATATTACTTTTTAAAAAGATTTATTTATTTATTTGAAAGAGTTACTCAGAGAGAGAAGGAGAGGCAGAGAGAGAGAGAGAGAGAGAGAGAAAGACAAAGAGGTCTTCCATCTGCTGGTTCACTCCCCAGTTGGCCTCAATGGCCGGAGCTATGTCAATCTGAAGCCAGGAGCCAGGAGCTTCTTCCTGGTCTCCCACAGTGGTGCAGGGGCCCAAGGACTTGGACCATCCTCTACTGCTTTCCCAGGCCATAGCAGAGAGCTGGATCAGAAGTGGAGCAGTTGGGACTCGAACCAGTGCCCATATGGGATGCTGGTACTGCAGGCGGCGGCTTTACCCACTGTGCCACAGTTCCGAGCCCTCATATTATTTTTAATTCAATTTTTCTGCAAACTTTTTGAAGTCCTCTCATTTCCATGCATATTTACATATGCACATACACTATATATACTAAAATCTGTTTATCCTATTTACTTTGGAGTTGTTTCTTCTTTATGCTTATTATGAATACAGCCAATATAAGCATTTGTGTAGTCATGTCAGTTTTTGTGTGAACATAAGTTTTGATATCCCTAGGGTTAAGACCTATGAGTGGGATTGCATGGTTATATAGTAACTGCATGTTTATTTTAAAAATACCCAGACTTTCCCAGAGCAACAATGCCATTTTGTCCCCTGCCTGTAAAATCCTCCTCTCTTTTCTTTGCAAGAATATTTACCCTTTCTTATTGCAGAATTTTTATAAACCTTTTTTAAAGTATTTGTTGGGGCTGGTGCCCTGGCTCACTTGGTTAATCCTCTGCCTGTGGCTCTGGCATCCCATACGGGCGCCGGTTCTAGTCCCTGTTGCTCCTCTTCCAGTCCAGCTCTCTGCTGTGGCCCGGGAAGGCAGTGGAGGATGGTCCAAGTGCTTGGGCCCCTGTAACTTCATGGGAGACCAGGAGGAAGCACCTGGCTCCTGGCTTTGGATCAGTGTGGCTCCGGCCGTAGTGGCCCTTTGCAGGGTGAAGCAATGGAAGGAAAACCTTTCTCTCTGTCTCTCTTTCTCATGATCTGTCAAATAAATAAATAAAATAAAGTATCTGTCAAGAGTTGGTGCCCGTTGATGATTCCCTATTTCTTCATATGTTAATTTTGGATTTAATTCTGGACTTTTTATTATGTTATGAAGGTATTTCAAAAGTTCATAGAAATTGAATTAAAATAAAGTTTATTTTGGTGCAAAAATGTTTGAAATCTGTGCGTGGTTTTTCCATAATGCATACTTCCCATGAGGAACCCTCATATGCTTGGATTTCAAGACTTTTTGCACCAGAACAAGTGTATTTTTTAATTTCATTTTCACAAATGTGTGAAGCCTTTTTGTATTAGTCTCTTGTTTTTTTTCATATGCTGTGGAAAGTATTAGTTGTAGGAGGCAGCTGACTCAGTTAACTTTAGCATTCAAGTTCCAGACAACATTCTGTGAGTTGTGGTTCCTATGTCAGTTCAGTTTTCAAAGCCTTTTGGTGTACTTGGATGTGTCCCACTTATTTGTCATTCATTGGCCACCTTGGGAATTGGGCCATGCTCTGTCTGATATTTCAACTTTCAGTGTCTGCATATGCACTTCACGATCCAATCCATGCTTAAGTAGCTTGGAGTGAGACAAGTCATAAGTAACTTTAAGAAATTACTTCCCTGAGCTCATTCATGGATGGCATCTCCCCAGAAGCTTGTTTTTGGTTCTTTGATTAGAAAACTGGGCTCTTTAATTACCACACTGTGCTGTACAGTTCCCATGATTATACCCCGATCTTAGGACAAGCAGTAGGGTGATAGAGAATAAAAGCAACAAGAATTTGTTTCATCTCCTTTAGAATTTTCCTTCCTTTCTTAGAGGCTCTGTCTTTTGCTGCCTCTACAGGAAGGTTTGAGACCCACCACCTGGGAGGACAGACGACGTGGTACTACTCACCTCACCTGTTGTTCTTCCCGTTTCCCTGCTACTTTTAGCTACCACGTGCATTTGTCTAGGTTTTATGCCTTTTTTTTTTTTTTTTTTTTTTTGACAGGCAGAGTGGACAGTGAGAGAGAGAGACAGAGAGAAAGGTCTTCCTTTTGCCATTGGTTCACCCTCCAATGGCCGCCGCGGCCGGCGCGCTGCGGCTGGCGCACCACGCTGATCCGATGGCAGGAGCCAGGAGCCAGGTGCTTTTCCTGGTCTCCCATGGGGTGCAGGGCCCAAGCACCTGGGCCATCCTCCACTGCACTCCCTGGCCACAGCAGAGGGCTGGCCTGGAAGAGGGGCAACCGGGACAGAATCCGGCGCCCCGACCGGGACTAGAACCCGGTGTGCCGGCGCCGCTAGGCGGAGGATTAGCCTAGTGAGCCGCGGCGCCAGCCCTAGGTTTTATGCTTTTAACAGGACAGGCAAGGTGAAGGATGCTGAGTCCCTTTTACCCAGAACTGGAGGCCACTGATCTTGCTTTAATGTTGAAATAATTAGTGGGAAAACCATAAATACATCAAGTATTGTGGAGCTTGAAGATGATACCTTGGAGGCCTTCTTGAAAAGTGGTGAACTTAGTTGTTGGAAGGGTCTGTGAATGTAAATGGCCCTGAAGCTCACGTTTCATTAGTTTTATTATAAGCCTTCTTTTGGGAAAAAAAAAAACATATGTCATCCCTAGTTATGACTTGGACATTGTACAAAGTGTTTTTTATTCCTATATTTATTTACTAGTCATCAAAATATAAACACAACCTGTCTTCTATCCCCATTTTGGAGATGGAAAAAAAGATTTACAGTGGTGAAATGGTGCAGATAGAAGTGGTAGAATTGGGCTTTAAGATTCAAATGTTACTAATCCTAAGGCACACGATCTCTTGACTACCCATAGTACTTAATGAAATAAGTACATTACAGATTATGAGAGCCAGTGTAGGCTGTGGTTAAGAGTCTGGCTCAGAAGCCAGGTTGCTAGTCTTCATTTATGACTCTGTTATTGTCATTGGAACCTTAACCTTTTTTACCTCTGTCGTCTGCAAAATGGGGAAAATAGAATATACTTCAGGGGATTGCAGATTAAATGGTGAATATAAAACAGAATAGCTTCTGGCACATAGTGTGTTTTATACACCAATTCCAACAGTGCTTCTAGATAAATTAAATAAAATTTGTGCTTATGAGCCTTACCTCTTGAGCTCCAAAATCAAGTTATGAAAAAAAGGCAATGTTCACTTACTTTCAAATGAATTCTGGTCATATTGCAGCTTTGAAACACAAGCTAAGATATAATTGTTTGTAAAATAGGCTACATATTGTATAGTCAATGATATTTTTTGTCAAAAATTTAAAAAAATTTAAGGTTTGGGAGCATTATTCTGTTTAATGTGCTAATCTAGAAAAAGCATACTCTCTGTGGATGACTGGAAAATCTGGAATATCATAGGTTAAATGTTTTAGTGAAATGGCCAAATACTAACAAAGCCAGAAGTTAAATAAAAATAAATTTTTTTCCTACACAAGATATTTGAAGTCCTAAACAGCCCCCGGCTTTCCTGTAAAATGGAGAGAGTGGTAGTATCAATCTGTATTTTACTAGTGCCCATCTTGTCTGCACTTTCACCTTCTGGTTTTAGGCCAAATACAGGTCTGATAGTATTAAATGGAACATTCCAGAAATGACCAACTCATTTGTTTTGTTGTTTGCACTATTCTAAATAGCATGATGAACTTTCATGCCCTCCTGTTCCATCCTAGCTGTGATATGAATCTGTGTTTTTTTCAGTGTATCCATGCTGCACATTCTATTCTCCCACTAATCATTGATAAGCATCTTGATTATCTGATCCACTACCGTGGTGTTGTAGTGATTGTGTTCAAGTAATCATTATTTTGCTTAATAGTGGCCCTGAAGTGCAAGAATGGTATTGAGGACAATGTGAGTATGCCAGAGAAAAGCCATGAGGTGAAAGTACCATACGATATTTTAAGAAAAAGGGAAACCATATTTATATAACTATTATTATAATATATTGTTATAATTGCTCCTTTAATTACTGTTCATCTTTTTTCTATGCCTACTTTATAAATTAAATGTTATTCTAGGTAAATACTGTGTGTGTGTGTGTGTGTGTGTGTGTGGAAAACCATCATCTATATAGAGTTCAGAATTAGCCACCTTTCAGGCAGCCCTGTGTGGATAAAGGGTAACCACTGTAATTACCGACTGAAGTCTAACAAATTACCATGAAGCTTAGAATAATCACTCACAGCTCTTATGGGTCAGGAATTTGAGTGTGGCTTAGTTTGATGATTCTGGCTCAGGGTGTCTCCTGAAGTTACTCAAAATGTTAGGTTGGGCAGCATTCATGTGAAGCATTGACTGTGGAGGAAGCATGATCTGTGGAGGATCACTGTAATTTGGCTCACCCATGTACCTGGCAAGATACTGCCTGGCTTTCAGGAGGGCACCATGAGGTTCCTTACCATGTGGACCTTTCCATAGGGGTTCTTGCATGCCTTTGTATTGCAGTTGGAATCCCTTGAAACAAGCAGCCCAAGAGAGATGAAAGTGGAAGCCACAGTATCTTTTATGACTTAGCCTCAGAATTTTCACTCTGTTGTTTCTACAGTTACACAGGTCATCTTTGTCCAATTTAGAAGAGGACTATCAGGAGGCGTAAGTCATTGGGACCATCTTGAATACTGGCTACCACCTACCTTATATGATTACTGTAGCAATTAAATGGCAGTATTCCAGTGAATACTTGTGGAACCTGATGGATGCCTAGTGCCTAATTGGTTAGTGTGTTTCCTTTTGACAGTCCTAGATAGTAGAAATTCATTTCTGATTGTTTTCCAAATGCAGACGAAGGTTTAATGTGTCTGTATGGGGAAGAAGTAAACACTGATCTCTGAGTGAAAAGATAAAGTCTTATAATTATTTGTTTAGAAGCTCAATTGGTATCAAGTAGTAACAGTGATTAGAATTTTATGCAAAAATGTTGATAAATGCTATAAGGTACAATTTTGACCACAGTGAACTCATTTAATTTGATTAATTCCAAGTACACATCATTGAAGAAGCATAATGTATTTTAAGTCTAGTCTATACATTTGTGGATGTGTTTGTGTATGAGATTGAGTATAATTTAACTGCTTCTGCTTTCTCGAAGGTTAAATAGACTCAAATATTCTTGCTCTTTTCTGAAGAAGTTATGTCTTAATATTGATAGTGATATAATGATTGCCTATTTTGAAGAGGACATTTACTAAATTATTTAGAAAATAGTCCATAACAAGAATATACATTGCTTTATGTATTACAAAAAGAAAACATGAACTTTCTTAATGATTTTCCTTTTCTTTTAAAGATTTATTGATTTGAAAGACAGAGTTTAGATTGAGAGAGAACAGATCTCTATCCACAATGGCCAGGGCTGGGCCAGGCTGAAGCCAGGGGCCAGGAACTTCATCTGACTCTCCCACGTGGCTGCAGGGTCCCAAAGATCTGGGCTATCTTCTGCTGCTTTCCCAGGCACATTAGCAGGGAGCTGGATCAGAAGTGATACAGGGGCTGGCACTGTGGCATAGCAGGCTAAGCCTCAGCCTGCGGCTCCGGCGTCCCACATAGGACCCCATTTGTGTGTCCCAGCTGCTCCTTTTCTGATCCAGCTCTCTGCTGATGGCCTGGGAAAGCAGTGGAGATTGGCCCAAGTGCTTGGGCCCCTGTACCTGTGTGGGAGACCCAGAAGGAGCTCCTGACTCCTGGTTTTGGATAGGCCCAGCTCTGGCTGTTGCAGCCATTTGGGGAGTGAACTGGCAGATGGAACTTTTATCTCTCCCTCTCTCTGTCTGTAACACTACCTTTCAAAGGAATAAGTAAAATATTTAAAAAAAATGAAATGGAGCAGTCATATTTTGAACTGGTACCCATATAGTACACCACAGCACTGGTCCTTGAGTTTTCCTTTAAATGAATTGTTCTTGGGTATTTGAAAAAGTTGCTTCCTTTTTTTCTTACACTGATATTAAATATATTTCTGAGTATTTTCTCATTATAGCAATAACTAGTAAGGATACTATAACACTAGAAAATACTCTGCATTTTGTAACATCCGGAGTCTAATTACATCTGATTATTTATGAACAAAATTAATTGGAACAATTTTCTTCTCTAAATAGAGGATAAAATCTAGTCCATAAGGAAGTGGTATCCAATGCAGTTAGTAAAATATCATGATTTATCATGATAATATACAAATATTTGACCACTGGAGGGCTCCATATCATTAAAAAATACATTAACAGTATAAATGTTCACTGTAACAGTTTTAAACAGTACAGAAAGATAGATATGATTCTGTATTTTTGAGTCAAATTATTAATGAGCAAAGACTAAAATAGTTGATTGTAAGTGAAAACTGCATAGATGTACAAATAATATGTATTTAACTAGTGTTTACTTCTTTTTCTTGTATTGGAATGAAATTAAGTTATATTGCCCTGTTGCTTTATAATATACTGTCAACTCAGATGTCAAAAATACAAAGTTAGGGATGCCAGTTTAAAACTTGGCAGCCTCAAGACTATTGTGCCTGGGAAGGCAGTGGAAGATGGCCAAACACTTGGACCACTGCCACCCTGATGTGGTTGGCCCAGGTGGAGTTCTTGGCTCCTGGCTTCAGCCTGGCCTAACCCTGACTGTTGAGGATATTTGGGGAGTGAACCAGCAAATGGAAGCGCTCTCTCTCTCTCTCTCTCTCTCGCTTTCTTTCTCTGCCACCTGTCCTCCCCTCACTGCCCCAACTCACTGCATCTCTCCCTCTCTCTCTGATTACCCTGCCTTTCAAATAAATAAATCCTTAAAAATATAATTGCTTGAGGTTATTATTTGAAACCTCTCAGTAAAGAAATTGAGGCAGAATTTATGGATTAAATAATTTTGGTTTTCGGGTCCAGAGCTGTGGTACAGTAGGTTAAGCCTTCACCTGTAGCTCTGGCATCCCATATGAGTGCCCGTTCATGTCCCAGCTGTTCTACTTGTGATCCATCTCCTTGCTATTGGCCTGGGAAAGCAGTGGAGGATGACTCAAGTGCTTGGGCCCCTACCTGCACCCCTGTCAGGGACCCAGAGAAAGTTTCTGGCTCCTGGCTTCAGATCAGCCCAGCTCTGACCATTGCAGCCCTTTGAGGAGTGAACCAATGGATGGAAGACCTCTCCCCCTCCCACCCCATCCCACCGTCTGTAACTCTGCCTCTCAAATAAATAAGTAAATCTTAAATAATTTCATAATTTTGGTTTTCTCATATCTTTCTTACATGTACCATTTTTAATATGAGACAAATTTTGTTAGGGTTCCTTGGACCCTATAGTTGAACAGATTCTTCAGGTATCTCAGTGAAATAATAAAATTCAGAGGATATTAGTACACATTTTGAAATGGAACCAAAAAAAAAACAAAAAAAGGAAATGTGGTATCACATAATTAGCAATCACTGATTTTTAGAGTTTTGAAATACTTTTGATACTATTAGCATTTCTTTGGTCCAGATGTGTAGTTTACATGGTTTTGCTCTAAAAACTGGCCCTCAGAAGCATGCTTTTCTTTGTTAAAACAAAATGAGAACTTATAAAGCTGAGAGATTGGAAACTCTTAGAACATGTATTAGTACCTGAGGGAAGCATCTTTTTGTCTAGAAAAATTCTGCATGGGAAACTAACATGTCCCTCAAAAACAGCCTTCTTATATCCTTGATCTTTTCTACATGAAAGAAGTGTTTTGATTTCTTTATAATTGTGAAGTGTTTACTTTTTAGATGTTTGATCTGAACTCTGGGAAGTCTGCAATTTCTAGAGTAGTTAAGCATTTTCCCCCTGATAAGATTTGTGTCTCTTTGTACTGAGCTTGCACGGCTGAGGATGGATATTTGGGGTGATTTGAATAGTTAAGTTCCCTAGTTGTTTAGTAGCTTTGTCCCTTAGCACCTCTTCTTTCCAAAAAGAAGCTGAAATGCAAATTAATTGCTAATGAGAAGGAACCAAACCAAACCAAAATAAACTGAAAAACAAAACATTAAAACTTCTTTATTTGTTTATTTGAAAGCTATCCAGAAGCTATGAATATATAGAGTCTCACAATTTGTACATGTAAGGTTGTTAATATAGGAACAAAGATACCAGAGAATGGTAAAATAGCAGTCCATAAATTAATATTAAATGTGCGTATGATTTTTTTTTAACAAACCACTGTCAAATCTCTTTGGCAGCCTCACAGAGGATATGGTATAGCCCTTCTCCATTCACTTCCTCATCATCCTGTCCCCTCCACTTGTCATTCCTACTTGGCATTACTATGTTAAAGGCAGTAACCAGGATGGGTGGACTTTGTGGCTCAGTGAGTTAAACTGCTGCTAGTTGGTACACCCATTTCTATATCTTGTCCCATATCATAGTGCCTGGGATCTGCTTCCCATCCAACTTCCCACTGATACAGTGTACCCTGTGAGGCAGCAGCTGGTGATGCAAGAACCTAGGTCCCTGCCACCAACGTGGGAGACCCAGAATGAGTCCTGACTTCTGCCTGGCCCTGCCTACTTGGTTCCCTCCTCACTGCTAAACCCTGGAACACCAGCTTTCATACCACCTTGCCACTTTAGCCAGACCTGTAAGCCCTTGGGCTCAGTTTGTAGATAGTCCCCATTTCACTGGCCCATCAGACTGTTGCCTAATCAAATGTACCTCACAAAGTACCCTGGTACCTGGATGAAAATAATAAAAATGTTTAGAATAAAGGAAGGAAATCAGTATAGAAGATTTGTGTGGTAGGAGAAAGTGTTAGAAAAAGATCAAAACTACAAATAAATCTCCTGGTTTAGATCATCTAGAAGATTCTAACCAAGTTTTTTTTTTTTTAACTTTTTTTCTTTTTTTTTTTTATTTATTTGACAGATAGAGTTAGACGACAGTGAGAGAGAGAGAGAGGTCTTCCTTCTATTGGTTCACCCCCCAAATGGCTGCTACGGCCAGAGCTATGCCGATCTGAAGCCAGGAGCCAGGTGCCTCTTCCTGGTTTCCCATGCCGGTGCAGGTGCCCAAGGACTTGGGCCATCCTCCACTGCCCTCCCAGGCCACAGCAGGGAGCTGGACTGGAAGAGGAGCAACTGGGACTAGAACCGGCGCCCATATGGGATGCTGGCGCCGCAGGCGGAGGATTAACCAAGTGAGCCAAGGCACCGGCCCAACCAAGTATTTTAAAAGCATTTTTATTATTTTATTTTATTTGAAAACCAGGAAGAGGGAGAAGGGGAGAAAAAGGGGAGAAAAGGTGAGAGGGGAAAAAAATAGGGGGAGAGCGAGCGGGAGCACAGGAAAGCTAGAGAAATAGAACTCTTCCATCTACTGATTGATTCTCTAAATTCCCTCAAGGTGTGGCATAGGGCCAGGCTGAAGCTAGGAGCCAGGAACTCAGTCCAGGTCTTCCATGCAGGTAGCAGGGACCCAACTACTTGAAACATCACCTGCTCCCTCCCAAGGTGTGTATGAGCAGGAAGCTGAAATTGGTAGCAGAGTTAAGATTCAAACCCTGGTACTCCAGTAAGGAGTACTGGTGTCCCAAGTGGCCTCTTAACCACTGGGCCAGATGTCCAGCTCTGAGCATTTTTGTGTTGGATATGTAGTATAGGTTTCATTCGTGCATGTTTGGGTTAAAATCATTCTCCTTTTTTAGGATTTGCTTTTTTAAAAAATTGAAAAGAAAAAAACTAGTAGCTTCAAATAAATTTTTGGGCTTTGTTTTGTTTTTAAAGACTTTTTTTGTGGGGAATCTCTTACATATAAATGTTGCACATGCATGCATTCGTTTTGCTATTTGTGAGTTATCAGTAGCAACCTAATAGCATTTGAATCTCAGTTGAGTTTTCCTTCTACTAAACACTCTTCAACTTCTCTGCAGTTGCTAACCTTTTGAATTGTGTCTAAGAAATGCAAAATTTATTTGTTTTAACTATAGGAAACATGAGTATAAATTTATGAGAGATGAGAATTTTCCAAAGTTAATTGAAAATGATTCTCAGAATCCGTGATCTGGCCGCCTTCTGATAGAGCTGGCTAATGACTTTCAATTTCAGACCCTAGTGGGAACTTTCAGTGGAAACTTAAAAATGCTTGTTTCTTCTTGCTTATTAGTGCTTTGTGTATTGGAAGTGGCTAGGTGTTGTATCTACTTGTAATTTATTTGAAGTTAATTTTTAAAGAGAAAATATGATTTTTAAAGTTAGGATTTTTGGAGTTTTGGTTTTTGCTTTTATGTCAGGTGTTTGGGTTGACATTCACAGAAGGATTTATAGAATAAAAATGTGTGATTGAAAAAAAAAAAAAAAGGAAAGAAAGAACGAACAAATGAACTCCCTGGGTATCACAGTAGTTATCTGTACAGTGGAATTTTAACTGAAAGGGAATGTTCCCTGGCAGGGGAAAAACAGCACATTCCCTCAGGAAGTTGATTATAAGGTATGTTAATTCTACAAAAATATTCACCTTTTGATCTTCAGTTCTGGGGTACATTCTTTACCTTGCAAGTTCAGCTAAGTAGATGCTGAAAGTACATTTCATAAGACAATGCAATAAAAATGTCTTAACTAAGGCTGTTAGAAACTAGTATATGATCAGTTCTCAGTTCCTTAAAGAATTTTACTAATACTGATATTAATTGTCATTTAAAAATCAAGTAACCTCAACTTTCCTTTGATAAATTATGGCACTAGCATGTTTGCCACAGAGCAAGGGGCTGGACCTATGGTCTCTGGGCATCATGGCTGCTAGGCAAAGTGAATTCTAGGCCTCAGCTCAAATGGCTTTTGCTCTCTTCTGCTTCATTTTCTCTGTGAGCTAGAGAATCTTTAAATGATAGGATCTTAACAATGTAAGGCCTCCCTGTCCTGTATGAATTTGCATATAATAACTTACCATGTTTCTATATGAGCCTCTCCATTGATAGAAAAATATCCGAGAGGATATCTCACTTTGTTTTTGGATGCATCTGATGGTTAGAAGAATTTTCCTTATCCTGAAGCCTCTAAGCTACCTCCTAGAGACATCTGCTAATTGATTTCAGTTTTAAACTCTGAGACCACCATGCAAAATTATGTCTGTGGTCTCTTCCTTGTAAGACCCTGAAAGGATGTGAAAATACTGCTGCTGTTTTTCCAGAGTAACATTTTCATTTCCTTCAACCCTTCTGTCTCAACAGGATTGCTCAGGCCCCCTCTGTAATTGTCTGGCCTAGAGGCACTGGAGTTGTTTGCGTTCTTCCTGATTCAGACAGACAGTGCCAGGTAGAGTGAGCTTTCATCTGTCCTTGCTGGACAGTGTGGTTCTACTAAGTCTGATTTGGTTTTGAGTACTTCACAATGTGACTTTTTGTTGTTGTTGTTGTTTGTTTTTTTGTTTGTTTTTTGACAGGCAGAGTGGACAGTGAGAGAGAGACAGAGAGAAAGGTCTTCCTTTGCCGTTGGTTCACCCTCCAATGGCCGCCGCGGCTGGTGTGCTGCGGCTGGCGCACCACGCTGATCCGATGGCAGGAGCCAGGTACTTCTCCTGGTCTCCCATGGGGTGCAGGGCCCAAGTACTTGGGCCATCCTCCACTGCACTCCCGGGCCACAGCAGAGAGCTGGCCTGGAAGAGGGGCAACCAGGACAGAATCCGGTGCCCCGACTGGGACTAGAACCCGGTGTGGCGGTGCCGCAAGGCGGAGGATTAGCCTAGTGAGCCGCGGCGCTGGCGTGACTTGTTTTGCAATATGTCATTTAACATGCTTTTTAGTTAAGATGAGCATCTTCTATTTTCTGCTTTTGGACTTTTACCCATTCTACTTAATGATACTAAGTTTAGATTATAGATACTAGGGTTATGAACAGGTAAAGATAACAATGCTTACTTATAAAACTGTGTTGTGTTTACATGCTACTTTTGTTACTCTATAAATTGGAGATTTTTAATTTAGGCATAATATCATGTAGCATATATTGAGTTTTCATGCTAGAATTTCCAAAGAAGAACTTTTCTTAAAAAAAATTTATTCATTTGTTGGAAAGGTAGAGAGAGATTGATCTTTCATCTGCTGATTCACTCCCCAAATGGACACAATAGCCAGGGCTGGGCCAGGCCAAAGCCAGGAGCTAGGAGTTTCCTCCAGATCTCCCACATGGATGCAGGGGCCCCAAACACTTGGGCCATCTTCTGCTGCTTTCCAAGTGCATTACCAGGGAGCTGGATCAGAAGTGGAGCAGCGGTACTTGAACCGGCACCCAGCCCAAAAGAGAAACTTTTAAGTTTCCCTGTTCTTGACATCTGTCCTTTCCTCTACCTCTGTTCTCTGATGTAACCATTCTCAGCGCTATGCAAATTAACACATATACAAAATATTTAGTAAACAAATCAACGTGGTTCTGTCGGAGGGAGAAAGGGGAATGGGAGTGGGATTTGGGAAAAAGGGAACCTAATCAATTGATTATTTTGTTAGCAGTCATGTTGAACTGTGTTGCAGATTTTCCTGTAAACAAATAGACTTGAGTTTCAAGCCTCTTCAAGTTGTGTCTTACAGTATATCTTCAAGATTCATCATGTGAAACTCTTGATACTGACTAGATTCTTTTAGGACTGTGAACCCCAAGCTAGAATTGAAATGCAGTGTGCATTATTATTATTACTGCTTACCCCCAAAGTATAATATTTGAAGTTCAATTTTGGCTGAAAAAAACCTCCTTATACAAATCATGTTTGGAAATGAATCCTAGATCTGAATTTATACTTAGTTATATTCCTTTCCATGTATTCATTTTAGTTCTAAAGCAAGAAACAGATATTTGTGTTGTTTTTAAATTATGGCAAGCATTCTCTGCGTGGAATCTGAGTAATGTCAGAACTCAGTTGTTTGAAGTTTGGGTTTTTGATTGTGTGTGGATGTTCATGTGGGACCGCATCACATATATTATGTTCAGCTTTGATGAAGGTGAACTGGGTCAAGTAAACTTATGTGAGGGATTTGGTGAAGAAACCAGTTATCTCATAAATTAAATAATACCCAGTTTTTGGTTCTGTTAGCATATGCAACAGTGACTCAAATGCTTCCATGTACAAGTTACATTGAGGATAGTTTTGATGTTGATACCTTTTACTTCTTCAAAAATTGGTTATGTTTTTCTAGAGGTGTCCAAGGGAACTCACCAAAGTGATCACAGTTTTTGTTTTGTCTGTTTCCTCCCAAATCTAAGAAAAAGTAATTTCAGGCTCTACTCTTGCATGGAGAATGAATTGTGTGCCATTTTCCATTTACATAGACCACTATGCATAGGAAATTCCAAGATCCTGGAAATGTCCTTAGAATTAGTTTTACAAGTCAAATTAATTTGTGCCTGTTTTTCAGTGTTCACTTTGAAAACTGCAGCTGCTCTTTATGGGAAATACAGATAGAAGGAGAAGTTAGTCTAACAGAAGTAGAGATTTAAAACCTAAACATCTTGACTTACTGAATATCATGATGTGTCAAAAATATTGAGTACATTTCTTTAAATTAGGATTTGGAATAGAGTATGTAAAAAAAGTATTCCACTTTTTTTTTCAAGAGACTAGATTTGTGATCTAGTACTTCAAAATTCTCTCTCTCACTTAACAAAACTCCATACCCATCCTACTCGCTTTTCTGCTGTCACTTGAGGCAGTGGTAATAATATAGTATAACTTATCTATTATTTATTTTGCAAGCTGTGCTGAGATTCAGATTTCATATGCATTCCTCACCCAGCCAGTGTCCAGGAAGCTGGGATAAGATGATTGGCCAAGCCTGGATGATATTTCTATCCCTGACGCTTGGGTAGAATTAGGTCAGTCCCACTCAATGTACATGGACTCTTTTCCTAAAATACACATACACCCAAGGTACATGAAGTGTTTTGCCAAAATTAAAGTGCTTTTACATATATATATATATATATATATACACATATGTATATGAATATATGCTGAGTAGAAACAAAAGAAATAAGTATGTCTGTTATCTTCTACTTGAGTAAAGTCAGCCAAGAGGGGCTGGCATTGTAGTGTACTAGTTAAGCCTCTACCTGTGACACCCAGGAACCCCTATGGGTGCCAGTTTGAGTCCCTGCTCTTCTACTTCCAATCCAACTCCCTGCTAATGCACCTGGGAAAACAGCAGAAGATGGCCCAAGAACTTGAACTCCTGCCACCAATGTGGGAGACCTGGATAGAGTTCTAGGCTCCTGGCTTCAGACTGGCCCAGCCAGCCCTGGCCATTGTGGCCATTTGGGGAGTGAAGCAGATGGAGGATCTCTCTATCTCCCCCTCTCTCTGTGTAACTCTTTCAAGTTAAAATAAAATAAATATTTTTCTTTTTTTAAAAAAATTTATTTCAGGTATACAAATTTCATGTATACAGATTTAGGAACAGAGTGATACTTCCCATCCAACCCTCCCTCCCATCCTTGCTCCCACCCTTCCTCCTTCCTCTCCTATTCCCTCTCTTGATGTTTACAATGATCTATTTTTAGTTTACTTTATACTCATAACATTAATTCCACACTAAGAGTTCAACAGCTAGTAAGAAGAAAAAAAACAAGCCACCATAGAAAGTACATTTTTGTAGCAGATTGTTCTCTTAGAAAAACTTCTCTAGTGAGTTTCCCTTTCAACTTGAAAAGTGACACAATCTGGTTTTGTTAACTACATGCAGTTAAAATTTCAAAATGTGTATTAGCAATATTGAGAACCATGGCTACTTCAGATGTCTCTGGGGCCGCTTCAGAGTAAGCCTCTTTTTTTTGCCATTTGCCTTGCAGTTTTTGAAATTGGTGGCCCCGGGGTTGTACAACACTGATTTCTGTGGGTCACTACACTGGAATGAGTAGCAAAGGATAAGCCCCATGTCCACCAATGGAAGCAGTTGGAGAATATTTCCTTTGATATTTTTAATTGGTTTAATTTGAACTAGATGTCTTATATTATTTAAAATATTAAAAGCGAGAAGAGCAGTAGCTACTAATGCAGAGAGCATTTATTGAGAATTAATTACTGTCAGAGCATTTATTCTGTACAGAGGTGATGTAGGGCATGTGGTTAGTTTAATAGAGGACATAATTTTAATTGGTACTAAGTATTTCTAGTGGGGTGAGCATTTAAGGGAGAATTATTTTTCATATATTCACAACTGGCATTGGCTTGTCATTTTCCAGTCAGTATATAACCTAATACATATATTGTTAGAAAGAAGTAAATTGACATTAACTTTTTCTCTTCATTAATGAATTTATTTTAGAACAGTTTAAGATTTATAGCAAATTTGAGCAGAAAGTACAGTGAATTCTCAGATTATCTCCTCCAAACACATGGAATTAACTCTTTAATGTACTTATAAAAATATTTTAAAACAGAAAGAAACAATTTGTGTGCTTACTTCTATAGCTAAAAAGGCATCTTTCTCCATCTTCTGACTAGAAATGTAGAAGTGTTCAAGAGCCAGGACGCGTTCTCTGACTCAACCCTGAGTAAAAATTTAGTCTTTTTTTTCCTGTGTGTGATTAACATGTAATTCTTACACACTTTGATGGGACACAGTGTGCTATTGCAATATAGGTTATAGCATAAGCTGATCAAACCTGGTAATAAGCCTTTATCTTTCTGCTTGGAGCCTACCAGCTCCTCTCTTCTAGTTCTTTATAAAATATGAAGTAAATTATTGTGAGCTGTAATTGCCCCACTGTGCTGTGGAACAGTAAAAACCAATTCTTTCTGTATAACTGTGTTTTGGTGCTATTAACCAACCTTTTTCTGTCCTCTTCCCTCTCCCTCCCCCAGCCTCTAGTAATCACTACTATAACTTCAGATTCTTTTTTTTTTTTTTCTTTTTATGCTTCTGCGTATGAGGGAGAACATGCAGTCAGTGTTTGTCTGTGACTGGCTTATTTCATTTAACATAATGGTTTCTAGTTCCTTACATTTTGCTGTAAATGTCTTTTTTTATGTCTAAATAATATTCCATTGTGTATATAGAGCACATTTTCTTTATCCGCTCACCTGTTGATGAATACGTTAGTTGATTCCATATCTGGGCAAAGCCCTTTTGAATGATGCTTTTCCAGCTGAACCTTGCTGCTGTGGACAGCCACAAGAATAGGGATGTGATGTAATCTGGTCTAGACCCTCCTGCTATACTATAGCCGCCAAACTGCCGATCAGACTGATGGTCAAGATCATAGAAGAGCAGTGGGAAGGGGGCAGATGTGCTAACCATAGCAGGAGGCTTGGATTCTGACCTACTTCTGCCTCTTATCCTGCTATGTGGCTGAAGGGGTTGAACTGAACAATATCCAACTCTCATTTGCCTCCAACATTCTGTAATTCATAGGATGTCTAATAGGGAATAACATATCCTGAGAGGACAGCAATGTGGAGTGATGGAAAAGCACTGTGAAAACCTGGAGTGTTGCCCCGGTTGGGTCACAGGCCAGTTGCATACCTTTTGTCCTGGCACTTAAGCTTCCTAGATCTTACTTGGTTTTTATCAATGGAGATTTTATAACTGAACATCCTAAGAAACATTTCTGGGAGTTTCCTGATTTAAATAGCCAATTACTGGTGCTGGCACTGTAGCGCAGCAGGTTAAGCTGGGGGCTACAATGTCAGCATCCCATATGGGCACCGGTTCAGGTCCTGGCTGCTCCCCTTCCAATTCACCTTCCTGCTGATGGCCCATTTACTTGGGCCTCTGCATCCATGTCAGAGACCCAGATGAAGCTCCTGGCTCCTGGCTTCGGCCTGGCCCAGCTTCAACTGTTAAGCCATTTGGGGAATGAACCAGCAGATGGAAGATGTCACTCTCTAATCTCTCCCTCCTTCTCTGTAACTCTATCAAATAAATAAAATAAATCTTTAAAAATGTTTAACAAACGGGGCCGGTGCCATGGCTCACTTGGTTAATCTTCCGCCTGAGGTGCGGTTCTAGTCCTGGTTGCTCCTCTTCCAGTCCAGCTCTCTGCTGTGGCCCGGGAAGGCAGTGGAGGATGGCCTAAGTGCTTGGGCCCTGCACCCGCATGGGAGACCGGGAGGAAGCACCTGGCTCCTGGCTTCGAATTGGTGCAGCTCCTGCCATTGCGGCCAACTGGGGAGTGAACCAGCGGATGGAACTCCTCTCTCTCTCTGCCTCTCCTCTCTCTGTCTATATACCTGTCAAATAAAAAAAAAAGTTTAACAAAAACTCAGTTATTATTTGTCCTATGAATAATGCTTTGTGAATAAATAACTTCAAAAGGAAGCAGATTAACACTCATCATGGGACACTTTTGAATAATTTAGAATTACATAAATTGCTGATGACTGACAATTTTTAATAAAATGACTTTGGATCAAGTTTTTATTTCCCGTAAGAATATGATTTGCTATATATTATAAATTGTTGCCCACTTGAAAGCTGCCCAGGGAACTCATTCTTCCTTCAGAGGACAAGGTGTTTCTGAGGTCTCTCCAGTGAGTTTCACCTGCAGACCCTTTCTGGAAGGGGCAGGCTAGTTCCTATATGTGCAGATCAGCGTTTACTGAGGTCTCCCAGTCTCTGAGAAGCATCCTACGGTGGCATTGGCAGTGGGTGTGGTAGGGCTGGGATGATCCTAACCGTTTATTTTCTAATTTAATGCTCAGTGGCTTGCTAGAGCTAATGAATCTTCCCAAAGCACCTGGGAGTTCCCTTGTCATTATTCCTGATGTAGATACTGCTGGCAAGCATGTTTTTATATTGTTCCTGGAAGTAAAACTCCTTCTACTTTAAATGTGCAATTTCCCCTGCCTGAGAAGGTCAAAGGCTCATTTATGCAGTTCATAGGAGTATAAAAGAAGCATTTAGTGCCTCCCTGACAAGCCATCTGACTGGACTAATGCCTACTCATTTTCCGCTTGTGCTCATGGAAACTGCAGAAATTCATGGTTCCACCATGGTTCTTAAAGCCACAAATTCATGGCAAATGATCATTAGAATAAAATATCCATATTTTCAAATCAGCTAAGTAGGAGTAGAAAGTGATTGCTCAGACTGTCAGAATTAAATTTATGTTAAAGCCACCTGAACTAAAATAAAATCTACGATGAAACACCATTTGAGCAAATAGCAATTCATACAGCATCTAAATGCTGAGAATATTTAAGGCAAACTTAAGTGTGTTCACAATATAACTGTATCAAATGCTTTTCTGCTACTTAGTTTTAACTCAGAGAATACTAACATTTATTTAGCACTTACTATATGCCAAGAATTTTGTATTTATAATAACTTCACTAGTTTTTAAGATACCCTGAGATAGTGGGGTCTGTTATCTCTGTTTCACAGATGAGGAATAGAGACTCAGAGAAGCTTAGGAATAGGCCTGCTATTGCAAGGCAATAAACCCTAACGCCAGTAGATTGAGCACAACACCGTGCTGCTAATCTTACTGAAGGAGACTATGGACAGAAAAAAGAGCAAATCACCTTGTTTTCTCATTTTCCCGTACTTCTTTTGTCACTTTCGTGTTTTTAAAAATTTTTATTTGTTTGAAAAGCAGAGAGAGCGCAAGAGAGAGCACATTCACACACTAGAGAGAGAGTGAGCCAGAGAGAGAAGCGCGAGCATGCATATATACATGGGAGAGCGAGCCAAAGAGAGAAGAGAGAGAGAGAGCGAGAGAGAGAGCATGCACACAGTAGAGAGTGAGCCAAAGATAGATCTCACATCCACTGGGGTACTCCCCAAATGCTCACAATAACTGCAGTTGAACCAGGCTGAGGCCAGGAGGTGGAAACTCAATCAAAGTCTCCCACATGAATGGCAGGGACCCATCTGCTTGAGTCATCACCTCCTACCTCCACCATGTACATCAATAAGAAGTTGGAGTGAGGACTCATACCCAGGAGCTCCACTAAGGGAAGCTCGCATCCCTTGCGATATGCTAACTGCTAGGCCACATGCCTGTCCCTCGTGTCCCACTGTCTGATGTGAACCCCGTGTTTCAACCAGATCTACCTCCGGTCCCTTCAGGAAGCCATCTAAACACTGAGCCTTTCCTCAGCCTCTAACACGTTCTTCGTCCCGTCTCTCTTTCTATCCCACATTGCCATCAGTGCTTCGAGTTCTGGCTTTACTATTTTGTGCACAGATCTCCTTTTAGATTCTTACCTTTTTTTGTTTTTAATTTCTTTGCTTATCATTTCAGATTTATTGTGTATTGTTTTATTGTTCTGTAACTTCTCTGTGTGTATGTGATTACCCAAACAATAAAGGGCACATCATTTCCGTTGTTGTTCTGTGGATTCGGGTAGGTTATAGTTAGTTTTGGAAATACAGTTTTATAATTGGTACAATGTTGAGTACTAAATGGGAGGGATTTCTCAGGTGTTCATCTTGCTATCATAGAAGACCTATTTTAAACAAGTGCTAGAGTTTTGTCTCTACTACTGAGTGCTTTCTTACACCTTACTGGGAAGTCCAAATAAATGGACAAATCAGTAATTACTTAGTACAGTTACTATGATTTGTTGCTAGATTTCAGGGGAACTCTGAAGACATATCTGCCTTTATTCCTATATTTAATGTTTCTTAACTGAAAGGCTCTGGGTCATGAGGACATGTGAAGGTCAAACTGGGTAGGTGACTAAGAGGTAATTCAGGTTTGCTCTTTTAAAGGTTTGCATCCTTAGTATAGCTGGCATTTGTAATGTCAGTCAAAAATTGGTGCTTGATGATCACAGATAATGATTATGTAATATATATTTCTCTTAAAACTAGAAGGAAGGAATTTGAATATTTTCACCATAAAAATGTTAAATATTTGAGAAGATACATATGTTTACCTTGATTGGATATTACACAGTGTAGTCAACATATTACATGATATTTCATACATATGTACACTTTTTATATGTCAATTAAAAATAAATAAGTACATTATATATATATTTTTTCCATTGAAGACATACTTAAAAAATTGGTACCTGGCCAGAAATGCCTGTGAAATAGCTGTGGTTCAAACCTCAACTAAAAAGGGCAGTGATCTTAACCAAAGTGTTGTATGTATTCATATTGTGTCTTATTAGTTTAGTTTATGTATATGTGTCCTTGATGTTTTCATTGTCTATGTGAACATATTTTATTTCACCAAATAATTTAACTGGAGGTCAGCCTATCCGTTTATCATTTGTAGGCCTTTGGCCTATGGTAAACCACAGTGACCTGAGACATGGGCTGCATTGGGCAAAATTACGTAACAGCATCATTTTCAATACTGTATAATGTGTCAGATGCCACTGTTGAGATTAAAAGAGTACATAGAGTAGTGGAGAAACAAAACCTTATTTAGGCACGAACAGGGCAGGGAAGGCTTTAGTTAAATCAAGCAAAAATTTTTTGTACAGGCTTGAGTACATCATTCCATTACCTGGAATTTAGAGTTGGAGTTATTTTTAAGTTCATTTATAATTATGTATGTTTAGAAAAGTGAGTTTAGGATAAGATAAGAATTGTATTCATGTAGAGAAGAAGTAGTTTTAAAATAGGAAAAATCTTTTTAAGAAAAACTGCATTGTGAAGTGGAGGTTGGAGTATATTTTGTTGAGAAGATGGAGGAAGCCAGTGAAGATGGAGTGGAAGAGAGGATATTAGAACTGGTGGTTTATGACCTGGGCTTGTGTTGACTCTCAGAGGTCATGATGACTCTTGGACTAGAAATGTAGACCCTTTCAAAGCATAAACACAGTTGAAAGTAATAATTTTCATGTTTGCTTCCTCAGGTTCCTTCCTGCCCCCCCCCCCCCCCCAGGTATAAAACATGAGTTTTCTGTTTTCAGGAAGATGAGGGAAAAATATATTTGCTTTCTCCTAGTTTAGCTATCTTTGTTGTTCTCGCTCCATAAAGGGAGAGGCTTCGGTACTTTGCATTGTATCATGCCTAGCCACCCTCCCCCCCCCCCCCATTTGAATGTAATTGTTCCTTAGCAAATAATTGCAGTTCAGAATAACTTTTATTGGGCTTGATTGAATTAAGGATATGTATGAAAATGAGTTAGTTAAAGCTTAATCTGTTACCCAGGGATTTGATGAAAACATCAGAAAAGCAATCATTCGTGGGGATTAAATATGCTTCCGTGTAAGTGGGCAACATGGTTCCCTTGGAGTCTCTTCTGCTCTGACTAGGAAGTAGTGGGATCAGGGTGCAGAACACATGATTTTGGTATAGAATGGGATTTTACCATGATGTGCCTTTGGATGCTATATTAGATATTAACACTAATTGGGAGCTTGTCTCATTGTAATAAGTGACACCTCATATTTTCAGTATAATAAGCTTTTCAAAACATAGAACCTAAAGGGCAATGTGTGTCCTATGCCAGAGAGCCAGTTGCTTTAGGATGTTTTAATATTTACATAGACCACATCTTTAAGATATTTTTTTTCAGATATCAAGTCAGATGCCCTGTTTATGGAAAGAGGCAAATAACAGATGTCTAAGAAATAACTGTCTCCCTTGCTGTGATGAAGTTTCTCAGAGGGAGTCTTGGAGCTGTGGCAGGGCGGTGTAGGCAGGACTCGGGAGGTGGTGTCACGAGCCGGAAGCAGAGGCCTTGAAGAGGGGAAGGGAAGTTATTAACAAGGTAGTGAGAGCTCATGGAGAGTCAGAAGTCCAAGGCTCTTTGAGGGTGAAGGGGAGCTGAGAGGAAGCTAAAGTAAGACTCAGGCAATGCAAAAATTCCTGGGGTAGCCCAGACAAAATTCTGTTGAGTCTTTGCTCTAAAAGTACAATCACATCACTAGGGTTGTGTTCACACTTGAGTATTTTCCCCTTGCTGGCCCAGCTACACTTCTTACATCTCATATAGGCTCCCTTTCCAAAATAAGAATTAAGCCCACACTGTTCACATTAATGTGTGACCTTTCTCTCAATTTTGGCAGTACAAATTATATTTTTAGTTTAATATCAATTTCTTTTTTTTTTTTTTTAAGATTTGTTTATTTATTTGAAAGTCTGAGTTACACAGAGAGAGGAGAGGCAGAGAGAGAGAGGTGTTCCATCCACTGGTTCACTCCCCAATTGGCTGCAACGGCAGGAGCTGTGCCAATCAGAAGCCAGGAGCCGGGAGCTTCTTCCGGGTCTCCCACGCGAGTGCAGGGGCCCAAGGATGTCAGCACCTCAGGTGGCAACTTTACCCGCAGTGCCACAGCACTGACTCCAATAAGCATTTAATTTGAAACTATTGATGGGTCCTTTGTAATTTGTTTCAAATATATGGATTTATTGTTTGACCTACATCCATGTTATCAAAAGTATGGATGAGTAAGTGGTATCTTGTGTGAAGCTACGTGGGACCATTTAATATTTTATTCATTCTTTCCAGCTATTGTTTTCATTGATAGCACTGGGTAACAACTGACTCATCTAATTCTAGATAGGATTGCTCAGATGAATCATTACACGTTCTTGATAGTTAATGTGAAGAGCCACTTCTTCTGTATTATATAGCTGATTAGAAAAAAAAAATGCTTTTGCTGAGCCTTAAAATAACTGATAGTATTGATAAGAGCTGTAAGCTAGTAAGTACTATCCAATTTCTACAGTGTGTAACTTACATATTGTAGAGAAATATGTTGTCATGATCTGCTGGGAACAGGAAATTGTCTTTTTTACTTGAGTGTGGATTTAGTATTAACACTGAGGCATCCTAGAAACTAAGTGTTCCTCACAAAGAACTGAAATGATAACTTTTTATTTGTAAAAATGATGTTACTTAAGCATACATCTATATTTACTATGTTATTAATGTAAAATGTTCCATTTATTTAATTTATATGTACACTGTTATTATTTTCAGCTTCTTTCTTGTGTTGTCTTAATCTTTTGTAGTTAGGAACTGATTTTTTTTGTAACAGTTTTTAACCTGTCCCACTTACCACAGCTGCTTTGATCTGTAGAACTCACCCCAGCTTCACTATCTGTGAAACATTAAAAGATAATTTAAAATATATTACAGTCTGAATCATAGATTTTTTAGTTGAATTGGGCCATTTAAAACAACGTGAAATTACTCAGAGTGTCAGTTTAACCCCATGTTTTCCCAAGGGATTTGCCTGTAATTCTACATTGGATTGTGGCCCAAAGGCTGAGAAATGATTATAATTCTTAGTCCACAAATAAGTAACCTTAATCTCAGATTAATTTTAGTGATTTTTTTTTTGTTAAAATTGGCAATAAACACTTTAGGCTTCTTTCTCTGAATAGCTTTAGCATAGGAATGTTTGTCTATTTTTGATTCTTTGGCTATTCATTTATCTTATTTGGGGACAGTGAGTGTCAGCTTTGTGTGAAAGGTCTTCATGGCTCACCATTTTAACTGCTTTGCTATGGCTCTTTCACAGAATCCTGCTGCATCACAGAAGCTGGAAGTGCTGATGTTCCATTGAAATCACAATGGAAAGTCTTGACTTAACTGGTAAGAGCTGCACTGTAGGTGCATCTTACAGACTTACCTGGAAACAGTGAGGCAGTCAAGAGCTATGTGCTGTCAGAGCTGGTCTCAACTTTCCCTCTGATGGAGTCACCTTCTACCTTGGTTGAGGAAGTGTGACAATTGTATATTTTTTCTTGTCAATTTTACTTATTTTTTAAGAGGCATTTTAATCTCCATCATCAAGTAAGTTATTTTTTCTTTTAAAATTCTGAAATTATTTAAATTAACTGTCTCAAAATCTCTGATTTGTTCCTCCACAATAGTGTGTTATTGGTGAAAGTCAATGTATTAAAATCCTAGATAGTTGTAGGTTATGTACCTAAAGCTATTTTTGTACTGCCATTGACTTTAATTAAAAAACAAATCAGCATTCAATCATCTTAGAGTTTTTCTTACCTAAAAATAATGAGGTATGTGTACCTGGATTGTGAAACCCCTTTATATATGAAAACCACATAATGAAGAAAATTTTAAAATACATACATGTCACAAATTATATCGAATCTGAAACTCAGATAATTATCATCTGTCCTTTTGCAATTGAGTTATTTTCAAAGCTGTTGGCTTTGAAAAAAAACTTAACTTTTAAAATAGGACAATAATACTTTAATATTAAATTTAATGGCCACTTAAATGTGTATAGTTTTCCCAATCTGGGAATAAAATGTGTGATTGTTTTACTGACATGTAAATACTTTATGGCATACTGATGATTTATAAAACTGAGGAACTTGGTGTGAATTACCAATGAGCAAATAAATATTGTTTTTAGTTGTGATTTTCAGTAAAGGACTTTGTTCTTCAACTTTCCAATTATTGAAATCTGAAGTAATCGGAAATATTTTCTAAAGTATTTTTATTTGATAACTTATTAAATATTTCTATAATATTTGCTTTTAGAATATAGCTCTGAATGCCATTGTCTAGGATTGTACACATAATAAAAATGGATGCCATTTAGCCTGAGTGTATATTTACTATAGGATATTTAAATACTAACAGAATCCTCATGCCAATGCAAAGATCAGGATTTAGTTGTCACTTTTCTTCTTCTTTTTTTTTTTTAAGACTATTTATTTGAAAGGCAGACTTACAGAGAGTCAGAGGCAGAGAGAGAGAGAGAGGTCTTCCATCTGCTAGTTCGCTCCCCAAATAGCCGCAACAGCTGGAGCTGGGCAGATCCAAAGCCAGGAGCCACAAGCTTCTTCCAGGTCTCCTATTCAGGTGCAAGGGCCCAAGGATTTGGGCCATCCTCCACTGCTTTCCCAGGCCATAGCAGAGAGCTGGATCAGAAATGGAGCAGCTGGGGCTTGAATCGGCACCCATATGGGATGCCAGCACTGCAGGCGGTGACTTTACCTGACATACGGTGACTTTACGGTGACTTTACTATGCCATAGTGCCAGCCTCTAGTTATCGTTTTTATTTTTTGCTGTGCTATCTTTTAAGGAACACTTATTAAAAATTCAAATTCTGGGGACCAGCATTGTAGTGTAGCTGATAAAGCCACCTCCTATGACACTGGCATCCCATATGGGCACCAGTTCTAGACTTGGCTGCTCCACTTCTGATCCAGCTCCTTGCTAATGCTCCTGGAAGTGCACCCACGTGGGAGACCTGGAAGAGGCTCCTGACTCTTGACTTTGGTCTCATCCAGCCCTGGCCATTGTGGCCATTTGGGAAGTGAACCAGTGGATGGATGATCCCTCACTCTCTATGTCTCTCCCTCATTCTCTCTGTAATTCTGCCTTTCAAATAAATAAATTAAACATCTCTGTTCCATGTCCGCTTCATGCCTGTACTAAACTGAAGAAGCAACCTTTTTAAGATGCACAAGTCTTGTGGAGGAAGGAGAAAACAGTGATGGTGGAATCATGACTCTTGAAACAGCTGCTTGCAAGTGGCACCTGTCACTACCTCTTATATTCCATGACCAAGTCTGTGGTACTGCTTGGCAGTAGCATTGTAGGGAAGGGTAGGGAAAGGCTGATAGGAAGGGATAGTGTATATTTTTCTTTTTAAGATTTCATTTTTATTTGAAAGGCAGAGTTACAGAGAGATGGGGGAGGGGAGATATCTTCCATCTGCTGATTCACTTCCCAAATGGGCACAATGAACAAGGCCAGGCCAGACTGAAGCCAGGAGCCTGGATAGCAGGGGCCCACGTACTTTTCCTATCTTCCAGTGCTTCCCCAGGAGCACCAGCAGGGAGCTGGATCGGAAGTGGAGCAGCTCAGATTAGAAATTGTGCTCATATGGGATGCTAGCATCGCAGGTGGTAGCTGAACCAGCTGTACCACAGTGCCAGCCCTGGTGTATATATTATAATTACAATGTTTACAAAATACCCCCTGCTGCTTTTTCAGAGGCAGGGTGCATATAGTGTATTAAGAATAACAGAAAGTCCTTCAGTAAATAAATCTGTTTAGCTGATAAAATTATTTCACCATGAATCCTTTTGTTGTTATATAGTATATGTGTGAAAAGTTTTAAAAATAGGATTGTTGATTATTTTATTTTGTTTTTAACAATTTTATTTATTTATTTGAGAGGCAGAGAGACAGATATTATTAGAGAGAGCTCCTATTTGTTGATTCATTCTTCCAATGCCCACAGCAGCTGGGGTTGGGCCACATCAAAACTGGGAACGGTGTCTCAATTCAGGTCTGCCACATGATTGGCAGAGACCCAATTACTTGAGCCAGTACCTCTGTCTTCCAAGGTATGCGTTAGCAGGACTTTGGGATCACAGTCAATGGGGTATTGAACCTGGGCACTCCAGTATGGGATGCCATGTCTTAATCTGATGTCTTAATGACTAGGCCAAACATTCACCTTTGTGACAAGTTTTAAGGAATGAGGAATTGATAAAATTCTAGAGTTTCTTTGTTTTGTACTTTAAACCTTTTTCTCATGTTTTATAAAAGTTTCTACTAGAAACTGGTAGGTTTAGATTACTAATTCATAAGTAGTTCCAGGTGTCTTTTTTTTTTTTTTTAAAGATTTTATTTATTTATTTGAGAGAGTTAGAGACAGTGAGAGGGAGAGACAGAGAAAGGTCTTCTTTCTGTTGGTTCTCTCCCCAAACGGCCTCAAGGGCCGGAACTACGCTGATCCGAAGCCAGGAGCCAGGAGCTTCTTCTGGGTCTCCCATGCGGGTGCAGGGGCCCAAGGACTTAGACCATTTTCTACTGCTTTCCCAGGCCATAGCATAGAGCTGGATCAGAAGAGGAGCAGCTGGGACTAGAACTGGCGTGCATATGGGATGCCGGCGCTGCAGGTGGAGGATTAACCTACTGCGCCACAGCGCCAGCCCCCAGATTTCTGGTTTTGGCCTGACCTAGCCATGACCATTGTGGGCATTTGGAGAATGGACTAGTTGATGGAAGATCTCTTCTGTCTGTCATTCTCCTTTCAAGTAAATGAAAATCAATAAACATTAAAACGTTTTAAAATGAATGAAAATTACCATAGACTGGACTTTCTTCAATTTGCACCAAATTAGAGAAGAGAAATATGATGCTCTTAGTAATCTTTTAACTTTGTGAAATAGGTTGTAGAACCTTGACAGATACTACTTAATTTGTGATGTAATAAGACAATGAGGAAATGGGTACTTTACTTTTTCCAATAGTGCTACAGTAAGTTTATTGGATAGAGTGGTAACCAAATGCCTTTGTCTACTTAAGTTCTATTTCAAGCAATCTTCCTAGAGATAAAGTATCCAGATACAGTAGGGAGCTTCATGACTGTATCCTAGGAGTTTTCTAAGGTATTCTACCTGAGGTCAGGTTCACTATACAGTGACTTTACCTTGTTATCTCTTATGTTTTGTAGAAAATTGCTAGGCACATAGAACTCCTCAGCTAATATTGATTTCATTAATCCCACCGGTATTAAAAAACCTTGCCACCAGTCCTGTGTGGCTTAAGATGAGTTAGTGATCCAAGAGTATATAAACAATGCTTTGTTTGATAGTTCATAGTTCCTTAAGATTGGGGAAAAGGAACATGGTTAGACAGCTGTCTCTTTTTTAATCAATAACGTAAGGTTAGAAGGCAAGACAGTATAGCAAAACATGAGTTTTATATCCAGAGAAATCCTAATTCTGGGAATTTTTAACAGAAAAAATTTACATAGTTATTCGACCTCTCTGAAATGTCTTTTTTCTCATCATCCTATGTGGATAATGATCTCTACTTTGTAGAATGGTAAGAATTAATGGGATAATTGTGTCAAGTGACAGATACAGTGCCTGGCAAATAGATGTACTCAGTGGTAGTTTTTTTTCAGTGATGAAAGCCCAAGAATCTTGATGTGCTATAAAATATGTCAAATAGAATCTGGCAGTATATATGTATCTGAAATGTATTTGTCTATTTATATGTAAACACACACACACATTCCAAGGCTTTAAAAGTGTTTTCCTAAATAGGCAAAAGCCTATTTTCCCTGCTACAGTTTTAATAAAAATTTAAAGTGACTGCTCCTACCACTGAGAAAAAGAATTGATCCTACAGAAATGTTAGCCACTTTATAATCTAGTAATTCACCTCTTACCACTGAGATTTTAGAAATCCCAAAGACAAATTAATGGTTAAGAGTAGATATATGGTCTCCACCCTGATTATTAATGAGGTCAGCATCACATTGCAAAAAAAATTCAATTTTTGATGTCATCTTGAGGCAAGGTCTAAGAAAGGTGATGGCACCACTGAAATTTTCTTCACCATGTATGCAAATATTGTTTGAGTTCAAAAGGAATGAACGTTTCTATTTCATGGTTTTTATGTTACTATTCTCCAATGAGGATTTCATTAATTTAGACTCCTCAGAGAGCTTCTCTAATGAATCTTCCCCCTTGAACACTTAGATTCAGTACAATATGGTAGTATGTTTTCAGAGCCAAAGCCTTATGCTCTTTCTAAAATGACAATTTAATTTGTTAATTTAAAATAACACACACATATATAAATGTTTTTGGGTGAATTATTCAGTTATTCCAGGTTCTTCTCCTTATAGATGGACCATCTTTGTAACTATCAGTTACTCATTCAGATTGATTAATGGTAGAGTTAAATTACCTGAAAAATGGAAACTCTTCATCTTTAGAGGTTGCACTAATCAACTCAGGCTGCTGTAACAAGGAGCGCAAATTGGATGGCTTAAACAACAGACATTTATTTTCTTACAGTTCTGGAAACTAGAAGGTCTTTATTTTATTTTATTTATTAAAAAAATTTTTTTTGACAGGCAGAGTTAGACAGAGAGAGAGAGACAGAGAGAAAGGTCTTCCTTTTTTCCATTGGTTCACCCCCACAATGGCCACTGCAGAGAGCTGGACTGGAAGAGGAGCAACCGGGACAGCATCTGGTGCCCCAACCGGGACTAGAACCCAGGGTGCCTGTGCCGCAGGCAGAGGATTAGCCAAGTGAGCCACAGCACCGGCCACTAGAAGGTCTTGATTGAGAGGCTGGCAAATTCAGGTTCTGGGCAGACTCTCTTCCTGTCTTGTGTGCAGCTGCCTTCTTGCTGTGTCCTTACAGGCCTTTCCATATGTGCACAGAGAGAACCAGCTCTGGTGTCTCTTCCTGTTCTCATAATCACATCATTTCTGTTGGTTTAGTGCCCCCCCCTTATGACCTTGGCCCTTTCTCACGCATTTGGGGTTGGGACTTTACATGTGAATATGGGCACAATTCTATCCATAACAGAGGTAGCTATTTCTCTCTAACAAATAATGAAATGAAAGTACTTAAAAACACTTTGTGTTGTTCAAGCTGTAGATAAGAAATCTGCTTTATTATACTCTTCTAGAACTCTAAAAATAGATTGGTACCTTTGAGGTGGGAGACTTGAAATTACTTCTACTTTGAAGTCACTGTGCATGAAAATGAAATTCTTGCAAGTGAAGGAATCAATTCAAAGAACTTTAGCGTTAAAGTTATTGGTATAATCATTGTAAAAATTGATTTCCAAGTGTACTTGTTATCTATGAATGAAATATATTTGAAAATTAGGTTGATGAATAAGACAAGTTACTCTTTTGAGTTGTATCTGTTTCTTTTTACTCTGTCAAGCCAATTCATATTTTTTAATGCAGTATTTTACTTTGTGAATCACTTGAGAATTTCAAACAGGAAAATCTCATATACTTGAGATTTTGGTAAATAGACAGGAAAAAAGATTGTGTATTTGTAATAAGTCAGCAGAAATCAAGGGGCCATAATTCTGATGTACCTACTTATCCTACTTCTTTGTTCACTTTTTTCTTTCTTTCTTCCCTTCCTTCTGTCCTCTGATATCAGCTCCTAAATCAACTCCTAAGATTGTTTGAATTTCTCCAGTAATAGTCTAAATGCAATTCACTGAATATCTGTGTAATAACTTCCTTCTATTACAATCATACTGTAGTATATTTTTTCTATTAGGTAAGTTGGTTGATGGGTACTTGGGATTAGTTATGAATAGATAGTAGATTTACTTTTTGAGTATTGATGTAGGCTTACTTTTTTTTTTCTTCCTTTAATCTGTAGAGTGTGTATTCTCTGTTATAAGCTAGTTTCAATTTCTGGTGATTTAACATCTAAAATAGAAAATGTAAGCAGAAGAAAACAAACGTTTGAGACTTAAACACTTTTTTTTTTTTTGGACAGGCAGAGTTAGACAGTGAGAAAGAGAGAGAAAAGTCTTCCTTCCGTTGGTTCACCCCCCAAATGGCCACTACAGCCGGCGTGCTGTGCAGATCTGAAACCGGGAGCCAGGTACTTCCTCCTGGTCTCCCTTGCAGGTGCAGGGCCCAAGCACTTGGGCCATTTTCCACTGCCTTCCTGGGCCACCCTCCACTGCCTTCCCGGGCCACAGCAGAGAGCTGGACTGGAAGAGGAGCAACTGGAACAGAATCCGGCGCCCAAACCAGGACAGAATCCGGCGCCCAAACCAGGACAGAATCTGGCGCTCCAACCAGGACTAGAACCCTGGGGTACTGGTGCCGCAGGCGGAGGATTAGCCAAGTGAGCTGTGGCGCCAGCCGAAACACTTTTTTTTTTTTTTTTTTGAAGATATTTATTTGAAAGAGAGAGAGAGAGAGAGAGAGAGAGAAAGAAATCGATCTTCCATCTGCTGGTTTACTCCCCAGATGGCCACAATGGCCAGGGCTGCTGAAGCCAGGAGCCAGGAGCTTCTTTCCAGTCCCCTATGTGGATGGTAGGGACCCAAGGACATGGGCCATATTCTGCTGTTTTCCCAGGTGCATTAACAAGGAGCTGGATTGGAAGTGGAGTTAGTGGGGACACAAACTGGTGCTCATATGGGATTCTGACAGGTGGCGGCTTTACCCATTATGCCACAACATGGGTCCCAGGCTAGTTTTAATTTATTTGTAAAATTTATCAGCCCATCTTTGTGTGTATGGATTACAGGATAAATTATTGATCAGTGATATAATTTTGTGGATGTTTAATTGCCTGATTCTCATTTCATTAAACCCGTATTCCTCTGAACTTGGCATTAAGCATCCCTTGAAAGATATTTTATTTCTTTTGTCTACTTTTGATTTTAGTCATCCCTGAAAGCTCTTCAGGAACTAACTCAAACTCAGAAGCTTTATATGTATAATGAATTTCAGCCATGTATCTCCTCTCAATAAGAGGAATCAATCTACTGGTTTTGAAATTTACTGATTAAAGATAGTATATAAATACATTAAGGTATGACTTCATGCATTGAGTGCTACTCTAAAAAGTGTTGGATAAGTTAAGTGCCTTTGTTATTGGAGTCTTTTCCCTTCTGATCTCTATAATAGAGAAGCGTGTTTCTCCAGGAAAATAATTGGGTCTAATGGAGGGAAGTTGCTCATAAAACTTCTGTCTCAGAACTTCAATGTGTTTCATGTTCTACACTTACTAAATATTCTCCATGTGTACATTTAAATGTGTATGAATAAGAGTGTATACATGCAATAATTTCATAAAACCTCCAAAATGCTATTGGACTTAGGTTTACAATAACAAGACTATGTTATGACTATGTCCCAAAAATCTGAAAAGATTATCTGGCATATGGAAGTTGCTTGATAAATTCTCATTGTGTTAATGGAATCATTAATTCTATTGAACTTGATTTTAATAAGCATCTCCTGGTCTATATGGACATAAATCTTTTTCCCAGAATGAATTCAGTAGTCTTTAAAATTAAATGTCACTCCATGCCTTCAAGTTTGCAGTTAGTACTATAATCAATAAATGTTAGCAGGCTTGAGAAGTTTAAATGAGCAGCAAAACATATTTTTTAAAGATTTATTTATTTGAAAGTCAGAGTTACACAGAGAAGGAGGGTGGGGGGAGAGAGAGAGAGAGAGAAAGAAAGAAACAGAGAAAGAGAGAGAGGTCTTCTATCCACTGGTTCACTCCCCAGAGGGCTGCAATGGCCAGAGCTGTGCCAATCCAAAGCCAGGAGCCAGGAGCTTCTTCCGGGTCTCCTACGCAGGTGCAGGGGCCCAAGGACTTGGGCCATCTTCTACTGCTTTCCCAGGCCATAGCAGAGAGCTGGATAGGAAGTGAAGCAGCCGAGTCTCTAACTGGCACCCATATGGGATGCTAGAGCTTCAGGCCAGGGCTTTAACCTGCTTTTTTTTTTTTTCAGATTTCTCCTCTAATTCTCCTTTGTGTAGTGTTCCTTGATATCCCTAAGTAGGATATTCACTTCGAGTTTCACTTTTTAGAGAATATGAGATAAATCTTTCTATAAGGATGTTATAATAAATCTTGTTGATTGTAAAGGTGTCCCAGTCATGTCTCCTTTTATGAGTTTTTACTGAATCATCAAAATCATAGAATTCTTTAGTGATTATTTTCATTGTAATAGAATATTTTTATAGTGATGGTTATCATATGACTCTGAAAAAGTATTTTAGAACTTTTACTTTTTTTTTTTTTTTTTTTTTGATAGGCAGAGTGGACAGTGAGAGAGAGAGACAGAGAGAAAGGGCTTCCTTTTGCCGTTGGTTCACCCTCCAGTGGCCGCCACGGCAGGCGCGCTGTGGCGGGCGCACTGCGCTGATCCAAAGCCAGGAGCCAGGTGCTTCTCCTGGTCTCCCATGCAGGTGCAGGGCCCAAGTACTTGGGCCATCCTCCACTGCCTTCCTGGGCCACAGCAGAGAGCTGGCCTGGAAGAGGGGCAACCGGGACAGAATCTGGCGCCCCGACCGGGACTAGAACCCGGTGTGCCTGCGCCGCTAGGTGGAGGATTAGCCTATTGAGCCACGGTGCCAGCCAGAACTTTTACTTCTGATGCTTATAAATGTCTTTTCTTTCCTCTAGATTATCAGCCTCATAATGCTCACTTTGCTTCCCAGAGATGACTGTGAATAGGCAAAAACTTACACATTTCCTTATAGAAGACTGGTTTGAATGGGTCACATTCTGTTTTTGCTTGTGAGCTGTACGATGATCTATCAGAGGCATGGGCAATGGAGTTAGGTAGGCCTGAGGCTAAACCTAAAACAATATTTCACTAATAAGAGTTCTGAGGAAGATAGTTAAGTATCCTACTTATGGATATCAAGGAACACTACACAAAGGAGAATTAGAGGAGAAATCTGGAAGGTGAATGGGCTCCTTTTGCTGGTTGGGATGTATAAAAAGTTAAAATCAGAAACTGGTGCAAAGGCAGGTCTAAGAGGGTCTTCAGTGTCAGGGTCAGTTTACTGTTTTCCTCCTAAAGGCAGATGAACCAAAGAACAATTTTGAGCTGATGATAAAAATGGGATAGGTTGTAAGGGAAAACAAGTAAGCCTTTGGAAGACTGGTTTGACGTTACCTTAGGCGAGAAGAAATCCATTCTTCTTGTAGAGTATCAACAGTTTAAAATGGTACTGCTATGAAGGTCATTAAGTTCATACCCTACATGTATCCTGAAATATTTTGGACTGAGGTATTCAACTCATCAAATCAAATCTTTCCCAATTTGCAGGGTGAAAATTAGTGGATATTCAGGTTTAAGGATGTTCTCATGAATTTTCTGAAACACTTGATGCCTGCCATTGATTTTGCATCTGTGTGTGTGTCTGTGTTTAGTGATTATAAATTTAGCTTTTACAGTGTTTCTCAAAGAATGAATTCCAGGATTTGTCACCTGTACCAGTTTAAAAGCTGCTAATCTAAAGGGCAGGTGTTATAGCATAGCTGGCTAAATTGGCATCCCGTATCAGAGTGCCAGGTTGAATTTTGACTCCCCTTCTTCCAAATCAGCTCCTAGCTAATGTGTCTCGGAGAATAGAGGAAGATGGCCCAAATACTTGGGCCTCTGCCTAAATGTATGGTAGACCTGAGTGGAGTTCCTAGTTCCTGGCTTTAGTCTGTTGTGGCCACTTAGGGAGTGAGTCAGTGGATGAAGGATCTCTCTTTGTGTGTTTCTCCCTCCTTCTCTATCTCTCACTTTGGTTTTCAAATAAAGTCTTTAAAAAATTACTAGTCTACATAACTTGGCAGTAGAACTGAACTCATTTGGAGAGGTGGAGGGATGGATAGTGAGAGGAAAAGAAGGGATGGAGGGTGTTGAAACGTAAGTCCAAATAGATTTCTAATTTCAGTGTGGTAGTTCGTAAGAGTGCTAATACTGCCATCCAAAGTAAAGAAATAATAGTAACACGTGTGTGTGTGTGTGTGTGTGTGTGTGTAAGAGAGAGGAATATAGGATGGGTGGATGGGGGTTGAAGTTTGGATTGGACTTTAAGCAGAGAAGATGTTCACATGATTGTGTTTGGTCTATAGTTACCAATTTGACTTTGGTAGAGATTCAGGTTGAATTATAGGCATAGCTTAAAAGAGATGAAGTTGAAGCTTCAAAAATTGGCAAAAATAGGTAATATCCCTAAGGTCAGACCTTCTGAAAATATCTACCTATTCTTTGTTGATACAAATTTGAAGAAAAGAAAAACAATTCTGTGGTGAGGAAAGTAATAGAGTATAGTGCTTTGAAAGGTTTCAAGATCAGCAATGTTGAAAAATTGAGAGATATTCAGATGCCTTGGAAATATCTCTGGATTAGTGACCCAGTGGTGAGTATACCTTTAGAAAAAGGAGTTTTTTTTTTTTTAATAGAGCATTAAAGGCAGAAGCTATGTTGTATAATGTTTCCAATATTCCATCTTTCACTGCCAAGTTCTTGATCCTCCTTCTAATTGAGACTGTATGTTGAGTCACTGTCTTCCTGGAGAAATCTATAATGATGTAAAAATTCACTCCGTGGGAGCAAAGAACTCATCTTCTTTATGTGTAGCTTTCATATTCTTTAAGTATGTTACCTTAGACTATTTCAAGTCAAAGTTTATCCAGATGTTAATATCATTTCCTCAAGTGCACTGAAGTAAATTTCTTTAAAATGTCATCAGCAAATATTCCTCTTAAATAGCTCAGCCACCCATAGCACTTATATTTATTATAATTGTCACTGCAGTGGGATGAATTATGAATTCCTGGTTGTTTCCAACTCTGGTTTTGCATTAAATGTAGTAGTCCTTTAAATAAAGCCTAATCTTTTAATAGTGATCCTTTAGAATACTTTTAGGAGTAGTTGGTCTACCTGCACATGCAGTTTTTAGATTAAGAACCAGATATGCAGGAACTTATGTGTCCACCTGCAGAAAATGGTGGGAAGGATACATAAGACTCACCTTTGATAGTGAAATGATTGCAATGATTTTATTGTAAATGCTAATTTCTATGTTTCTATATTTGTGTGAATGCATATATATTTTCCCCTAATCTTTACAATAGCCCTTAGATATGGGTACCATGATTCTCCTTCTATACTTGATGCTCAGACCATTTAAATAAATTATCTGCATTTCTTTACTAAATACAGAGCCTGATTCAAGTCCAGCTCCTTTTGACTTCCAAAGACTGTGTTCTTTACCTGTGTGGTTTTATACTATATTTGAAATGTGAGCTAATACACCTTTGATGCTAACTATTCACCCCAGCTCATGGCCTCACTATGTTTTCCCCCTTTTCTGCCATTTTAAGAAGAAAGTAGATCAGTATGTTTCATTTGCATAGATAAATATACTGCCTTATGCCATTGTTGATGGTCAGACACTGTTGTTTGTATTTCATACTGTTCTATATATTTAATAAGGTTATAAATAGTTAATCTTCTCCACCTGATGAGAGGTAGTGTATTTTCTCCTCAGCATTTTATTAGGACACTTATAATATACACAACACCTCAGTTTGGCTATTTGCATTTCACTATATGATTTTATTACATATCTATAATGTGTCTGTCTCTCAACTCATGCTTCAGCATGCATATTATCAACTAGCATTCAATATTTAGGTACAAGTTTTTTCTTTTCATGTAAAATCATCACACAATGAAATGCACAAATATTAAAAGTACATCCTCTGAGTTTCTGAAATGCATACCCCTGTGTAAAGCAAACATCTGTGAAGATATAGAACATTTCTATATGTAGCTGCCTCTTTTCAGTCCCATTTGTAAGTGAGGAAGTTGAAGCAGAGGGAGGTGAAGTACTCCACCCACAGTTACACTGTCAATAAGTGATAGAGCTGAAATTTAAACCCAGGTAATCTGGCTGCGGTGTTTGTGCTCCTAACCATACCACCGTAATCCTTGTAGGTTATCCTCGCATGTTTGCCTGTCCATTTACACTGATGTGCACACACGGAATGTTCACTTTTAGCTTAAGTGTGTAGGCCAAGAAGTGATAGACTGGATTTAGTATAAGTGAAAATATTCTAGAAATACTTCAGTTCCTTGCAAAAGGCTTATGGCAGGAGAAATTCGGAGAGTACTAGGGCGGATTTCCATATAATAACCCTGACTTAATTGACAGCCTTGATTATGTTTCCACATATATTGATGAAGTGATGAATTTGCTAATGATGATACTGAGGTTTAGGAAAATCCTAAAGTGGTACTTGAACAATTATGAGTAAACTATGTTCAGTATAATTTGTATTAAGCATTTTTGCCCTATTCTAATTAGGAGAAATTATTGAACTATGTGTGATATTGGTAGAACTACCTATCCTGATATCTCAGATTCCAGAATAGTAAAATTGATCAATTTGGGATTTATGGAGTACAATATTTATTAAGTTTTAAAAAAGGAAATTGGGTGGGATTCCTTGACCTTTCCAAATAAATTGCATCAAAATGTAAAGTTTGGCATAAATATATTAATTTTTTTCTGGTTTTCAATACTTAGGTGGATTATCACAATGAAAAGAAATTATTGAACTCTGAAGTATCTTTCCTGCACATAAAACATATCATAAAAGTTGACCAGTATTCTTTGTTCATTACTCAAATAATGAAATAACAGCCATCGTGTAATTTTAAAAAAAATCCTAAGGATAGCTTAAAAAAAGCAAGTAGTTAGCAAAACCTGGCCAGTCACTAGAGGGCAGAGCAGTACTGTACTTCAGTCCTTATTTGAAAATTTCTGATTTAAAAATTGCTGAGCTTGATGGAAAATTTCTTGATGCACAGTTGAATAGAGATTTCGTCATATTCTGTGGTCTTGTCTTGCTGTGAAATTCAGTAACATGCTTTACACTCATTATCAAAGGAGCTTTTCTGGCAAATTACATTAATTGCTTCCAAAATGGCTTGATTATTTAGAAGAATATAAGTATCCCTCAAGAGAAAATGCTAATGCTTACAAAGAGTGAGGCGTTAAATGATTTCTACTCTTTGGAGTACCTTGAAATTGGATTGTAATATAAACTTTAGCTAAGACTTTATGAGAAAATAAGTTACTTTGAGATCAGACTTTATTAGTACTGTACTCTAGGAAAGAGTTCATTGAAATATGGATCATTTTTTTCATCATTCTGTTAACTATATTGTGTTAACTCATCAAGATTCTGAAATTGCAAAATTTTAAAAGCAAGTGAGCTAACATTAGCTTCTTTTTCCTTTTATTTATTTATTTATTTATTTATTTTTAACCATTCATTTATTTGAAAGGCAGAGAAGGAGACACACAGACAGGAATCTCCCATGTGCTAGCTCACTCCCCAGATTCCCACGACAGCCAAGGCTAGGCCATGTGAAAACCAGGAGCCTAGAACGTAGTCCAGGTCTCCCACATGGGTGGTATGGTCCCCCGTTCCTAAGTCATCACCTGCTGCCTCCCAGGCTGCACACTAGCAGGAAACTGGAATAGGGACCAGAGCCAGGGCCTGCATCCAGAAGGGATGTGAGTATCCCAAATGGTGTATTAACCTCTGTGTGAAATACCCACCCCATTTACCTTCTTCTTTTTTTTTAAGATTTATTTATCCGAAAGTCAGATTGAGAGAGAGGGAGAGAGAGAGAGAGAGAGAAGTCTTCCATCCACTGGTTCATTCCTCAATTGCCGCAATGGCTGGAGCTGTGCCGATCCGAAGCCAGGAGCCAGGAGTTTCTTCCAGGTCTCCCATTTGGGTGCAGGGGCCTAAAGACTTGGGCCATCTTCTACTGCTTTCCCAGGCCACAGCAGAAAGCCGGATCGGAAATGGAGCAGCCGAGACTCGAACCAGCACCCATATTGGATGCTGGCACTGCAGGCAGCGGCTTTACCTGCTATGCCACAGCGCCAGCCCCTTACTTTCTTTTTTGAAGGTTAAAATTTTGTCAATTGACTATTCATTTAATTTGTGTTCTAAATTTTCTGTCTCCTGATATGTTTTCATTCTGATACATTTTTTCTGACACATTTTAAAATACTGTAGTGATTAACCTGAGTAGTTCATTGTCCCATCAGAAACATTTTATCCTAAATTCTGTATAATTTGAATTTTATTTTGTAAAAATTATAATATCCATTTCTAATATGAAAAAACGTGGGATATCATAAAAAGCACTGGATTTTGACATCCAGTTTGAGACTTTATTATTAACCTGTTTTGACCTTGAGGAAATCACATGACTTCTTTGACTTTTATTTTCTATTATTTATTTACTTTGTTAAATTGGAGAGGCAGAGAGAGAGAGAGCGAGAGAGAGCAAGCAAGCAAGCACAAACCCGTGTGCTAGTCCACTCCCCGAATGCCCACAACAGCTGGTCTGGGGCCAAAGTTGGGAGCAGTCTTCAGGTCTTATGTGTGAATTTTGGGAACCCAATTACTTGAACCATCACCACTGCCTCCCAAAGTCTATATTTAATAGGAATCTGGAGTCAGGAGCCAAAACACAGAGTTGAGCTTAGATACTCTTATGTGGAATGCAGGCGTCTCAACTGTGAAGCCAAATGCTTCCTCCTTGGACATCTTTTTGAAAATTGGAAACAGTATGTCATTATTTACCACTGAATTGTTCAGAGGACTGTGTATGCCTGTGTGTGTGTGTGTGTGTGTGTAGAATGAAACCTTATAAAGTTTATTTTTAGTGGATGAAGCTCATTAAAAACTCAGCAATAACTTTGGAATGGCTGATTATATCATAATCTGGTAAAAGGAGGGTACCTTTTATATGAATAATTGGTACCAGAAAGTGTAGCTTCAAAACCAAAACCCAAGTCCTGATTTCCAGCTTCCTCCCTGTCTCTTAGCTATGCTGGCTGCTTAATTTTTCTGTAATTCCTGACTCTTGCTTTGTCTCAACTCTTTAAGTCTATCCTTGGTTTATTTCCATGTTTCCCCTCTCTGTGTTTCTCCTGACTGTCTCTGGTCTCTTTCTGTGTTTTTCTTATCCCAGGAACCCTCAGGAAGACCCCAAGCCTCTAGCAGTACCTGGTATCATCTCCAGCATGTTGTAGATGTGGAGGAGTCACTGGGATATTGAGAAATACCAGAGGCGAATTGTTCCACTGTAGTAAGTCAATCAGCATTTATTAAGTGACTGCTATTCACAGAGTTAGTGGTACTTCAGGGGAAGAAGAATGAATCAGGAAACAGCTTAGAAGAAACAAATTGTAATCTCTTCTCAATGATTTTGGCTTGTTGGACACACCAATGAAAATAACAACAACAAATTAAAAAGCTGACAAATAATCGTATAAATGAATTGTGTTGTGTGTCTGCTCAAGGAGCCCAGGTTAATGAAGTAGAGAAAGGTGGCATCAGTTAGGTTTCTTGCATGGGTTCAAAATTAGGTTTTGAAGTATGGTGGGAAGAGAGATGACGAGAGAGAGTGGAAGCCAGTCATTTCTGTGGGGCGTTGGCAGGTCTGTTCACTTGCTTATTATGAGTGAATGCCTGATGTGAGGGTAGTAAAATGAGAGTGAGAAAATGAGCCTACCAACAGCTAACTTTCCTTAAGCTCCCAGTCGTAGAGAAACTCAAGTTATGAAAGGTAGTACAGCCAAGTTGAGACTTTCCATAAACATAAGTGGTATGTACTGCCAGCTTTAGAATTTACAGAGTTTAAGGGTAAATTATGATTATGAAGCAATAAAGAAGTACTATGACATAAAATTACTACAGACTATTAGAACATGATGCAGGAGTGCATTTTAAATGCTAGAATGAATTAAAATAGCAAGCTTTAGTATAACAAGTCTGTTTTATTTTTGTGTTGAAAGTTTATTTTTGTTCTCATATGTTAATCTGATTCATAGATGCATCATGGTTTTTAGAGTTGAATATCAGAGTTGGATGTGGTTTGAATCCCAGATCTGCTACCTGTGTAACATTGGAAATCTACTTAACAACAATGATTCTAGTTTCCTTGTATTTAAACTAATGAGCATATTTACTGTGAAGAGCTATGTGAAATAAAATAATTTTATGAAGTCCTGAGAACCTGCTGGATACTTGTTACTTGCGCATGCTTAAAATTACCTTTAAACTAGTTAAATACAGAGTTATTTCTGGGAGTTTCTTAGAAGTAGGGGCAGTGGTTTTGGTACAGGGCGATTAGCTGCTGCTTGAGATGCACTCATCCCATTTTGGAGTACCTGGTTCTTGTCCCATCTATTCTGCTTCTAGTCCAGCTTCCTGCCTATATATCCTGGGAGGCAGAGAAGATGGCTTAAGAGCTTGGGCCTCTGCCACCCATGGGGAGACTGCATGGCATTCTGGTCTTCTGACTTCCACCTGATCCAGTCCAGCTATAATGGGCATTTGAAAGTGAAACAGCAGATAAAAAGTCTCTCTCTCTCTCTCTCTCTCTCTCCTGCTCTGCTCTTTACCTCTGATTCCATTATACCTCTCTCTACCCTTTCTCCATACTCCTGAATTCCTCCATGCTGAGTTTATTACTTTCATATTTTTCTACTTAGTTATGTACATCCTACACTAGGTTTTGCTTGTTTTGAATTTTACATAAAGTGTATGTTTTCTTCTGCAACACTTATTTTTCCTGCACAGCCCTGTGTTTGTGAGAATCAGTATGCTTATATTTGTAATTCATTTATGATTGTATTTATACATTTCATTACATGAAAATGCCACTGTTTACTTTCTTTTTATGACTATTCTGGCTACTCCCAAACAACTTCAACCTCCACAAGTTACTGCCAAATGGCTTTCCAAAGAACTTGTTACATTTTATACTCCCCTAATCATGTAAGTGTTTTCTCTCTTTTATCTGCTATAATTCTTAAAAATTACTGGATTTCTGCTTAACATATCTACCATGTATTTGTAAGTCATCTTCTATGTGAATATTACTATATCCGGACAGAAGTTTGAAAATAGAGATCATTTTCTAAGTTTCCTGTACCCCAGTCTTATTAATGACCCCAATGACCTCCATTTTTAGTACATTTATTTGCAACATCTTCTTTATTCCTTTCATTTTTCTAGTTGTTGCTTGTACCTTTTCTCAACTCCAGTTAAGACTTTGTATGCTAAAGTAGTTAGCTGTGTTTGCTCACTAAATTTTTTTCTTTCAGAAAACCATTTCATAATAATGTAATGTCTCTTATGATTAATGAACATTATTGATTGTTCCTTACTTATAAAGACAGAGACACAAACATGTGCACGACTTTTACTGATTTCTTTTTCCCTTCATGTGGGATGGAGAAAGAGTGACCCACAGAGGACTGTTTGCAAGCTGCAGTGACTTGATCAAGTTGTATTTTTTCTATATTGCCAAAGTCCCAGAAGGTTGAGTTAGTGTTTCAAGTCTTTTTGTTACCTTTCCCCCTTTTCTATGCTTCACTCACTTTTTTTTCTTGGCCAATAATTCTTTAGGTATCTGGTTATCATTGTACATGCCATTCAAGTTTTAATCATAAAAAACTTCTGCTAATCTTTTTTTGTTAAAGATTTATTTATTTGAAAGTCAGAGTTACACAAGGAGAGAAGGAAAGGCAGAGAGAGGTCTTCCATCTGCTGTTCACTCCCCATTTGGCCGCAATGGCCAGAGATGCACCTGTCCGAAGCCAGGAGCTTCCTCTGGGTCTTCCCACATGGGTGCAGGAGCCCAAGGATTCGGCCCTGGTTGTGCTGGTTCAAGACTCAGCTGCTCCACTTCTGATCCAGCTCTCTGCTATGGCCTGGGAAAGCAGTAGAAGATGGCCCAAGTCCTTGGGCCCCTGCACCCGTGCGGGAGACTTGGAAGAGGCTCCTGGCTTGGGATCGGAGCACCTCCAGCCGTTGCGGCCAGTTGAGGAGTGAACCAGTGGATGGAAGACCTCTCTCTCTCTCTCTCTCTCTCTCTGTGCCTCTCCTCTCTCTGTGTAACTCTTTCAAATAAATAAATAATTCTTAAAAAGAAAAAAAAAAGTAAATGTGGCAAACACTGAGATGTTTTTTCCTTACTCAGTGGCCATAAGTTTCCTAAAAGAACAGGGCAGAAATCATGAGTACTGTAAAAGTTCTTCTGGTAAGTAGTTTTATGGAAACAAGACATTTCTTCTTTAGCTTAACTCTACTTTTTAGAAAACTGGGAAAGGTAGACCAGTGATTTCTAAGATTTTTTTTAACTCCAGCATTTTAAATACTGTCTTCTAAACTGACATGAAAAAAATGTTTCTCCCTGTTTGCGCATTACCAGAGTCTGAATGTATCTGCTTTACTGGGCTTTAAAGGCCCATAGCGATGTCACAGCCACCTCTGTTACTGTCTCGCATACCACAGCAAGTGGGGCATATCCTTCCTCTCTTCGTTACTTAGGGTTGATTTGGTATAGAGAAAGAATACGTTTATCTTTCTTTAAGAAACTATAATGAATGCCTTTGAATACATAGTTCAGTGTAAAAGCTTGAGTTTGCCCTTCTTGCCCTTCCCCATCTTCTCCCAAGCTTACAGTTGTGACCAGGGCAACTCGTCCTACCCTTTGTTAATTGCCATACAACTTAACTCCCTGTCTTTTCTCACACTCCAGTCACCATCTTTGAATCAGTGTTGGTTTTTCCTATTTAGCCTTTGGGTCTTCCATTATCCACTGCTGGAGGCAAATTGGCCTTCCCTTCCTGCTATGATTCTTCTGCTAGGGACACCTCTACTCCGGAAAATGGTGAGTGAGGGCCCAGGATGATTTCTTCCTTCCCTCACTCAGTCTTCCCATTGCTATTGCCGGGACTCCTTTTTACTTTTAGATGGATTAGCGCTGTCACCACTTTTAAGAAGTTATTTGAATTCTCAGGTTATTACATAACTGGTATTTCCTAAACGTATCACTTGTCCAAGATTCACTTTGAGAGTTTCTATGACCTCTGCAACAAAAGCAAAATGTGCTAGAGATCAGGCTGCCAAGCGGAGGAGACATAACCTCATCTTAACTCCCCATGGCTTGTAAATACCACCCAGTCACCCTGGAGCATCCTAGCAGAGAGCTCTGTATTGACCATTAAAAGGTCGAGTAGGTGCTTCCTGACCTTTAGCAAAGGACACAAAATAATCATGATGTTATGAATCTACTATGTGAAAATCCCATGGAGGAGATAAACCTTAGGCTAAGAAAAGCATAAGACAGGAGAACTTTGCAACTAAAATGAAAATAGAAACTTTTTTAATGAAAAACTTATTTTTTAGAACATTCACTTAATGCTAAATCAAATTTGGAGTTGTAATAAATAGGTTTTTTAAAATTTGTATAATGCTAAATTACTTTTTATTGAAAGCCTACTTGTTAACCTTCCACCTCCAGCTCTATATGCACAAAACATCCAAGACCCAATGGGCAATACAGCCATGAGCAGCAAGAAGTCACACTATTTGTGATAATTCACACCTCCCAACTGCTTACTTGACAAAACTCTAAGAAAACATATTATGCCGAGTGTTAAATTTCTCCAAAGAAGCAGTTGGTACCATCCTATCTCAAGAACAGATTACTTTTTGTTCCTCAAGAATGTAAGAAGAGGGGCCGGCGCTGTGGCTCACTTGGCTAATCCTCCGCCTGTGGCGCTGGCACCCTGGGATCTAGTCCCAGTTGGGGCACCGGGTTCTAGTCCCAGTAGGGGCTCCGGGTTCTAATCCCAGTTGCTCCTCTTCCAGTCCAGCTCTCTTCTCTGGCCCTGGAGGGCAGTGGAGGATGGCCCAAGTCCTTGGGCCCCTGCACCCACGTGGGAGATCAGGAGGAAGCACCTGGCTCCTGGCTTCGGATCTGTGCAGCGCCGGCCGTAGCGGCCATTTGGGAGGTGAACCAAGGGAAAGAAGACCTTTCTCTCTGTCTGTTTGTCTCTCCTCTCTCTCTCACTGTCTATCTCTATCTGTCAAAAAAAAAGAAAAAAGAAAAAGAAAAATGCTCATTCCGTGTTAAATTGTGTCTTTGATTAATGTAAAAAGTCTTGATCTGTTAAGTATTCACATTTATATTGTAAATTATCAGTGATAAAAGTTTATTTTATAGCATTAATTCACTTAATATTTTGTTGATTCAGACAGGCTTTAAAGTGCTTTGCAAAGCCTTTAACGCTCATTTAATATTCTTAATTTGATGTCTTCTTAAGGAGAACTCTGTGTTCCCAAATGATTTAAGTTGCAGCAAGTATCAGAAATAAACTGTTGTAATAATAAGATAACTTGTACAAATCATTTTTAAATACAGTAGAAAAATGGATAAATAAACATGTGTTTTGATTTTTTTTTTCCTAAAAAGGCTAGCAAATGGATTATGACAGCTTCTAATTGAATGGAGTTACTAGAATAGGTTTTTTAAATGTTTAATCAAGAATAAATTTTGAATGATGTATTTAATTTTTACTCTTATTTTACATCTGTTACACAACAAGTTAAATAAAAAAGATAAATAGAAAAATAAGCTCAAGATTAAGCTTTATGTAATTATTCAAATAATTATGTATAGATTTACCTATATTATTGAAAAGCATTCCACTAAAATAGTTTAGCCTCATTCAGATTTAGGTGTTGTTGCAATAATATTTATTTTGTCTTGGAGTCTATATTTGGCTAAGAAACATTAAAATGTTCATGTAAGTCTGTAATTTTGAGGAAAAAGAAGTAAGCAATGAATCTGTTTTTTGGAAGTTCATTTCCTAGTATATTACCATTCATTTAATCTTAGCTGTAAAATCCACATTTCTAAAAGGCTGACTAGATTTCATTAAATATGAAAAATAAGTCACCAAGTGTTTTCTATAAAAACAATAGACCAGAAAGTGGAGCAGCTGCATTTTCATATTGATAGATGTTTTGAGGTAGTAGGACCCTGCTGGGATGCCCACCGGGGTGCCATTCTACTGTTAAAGATCCCTGAATGTGGTTTTTCCTGTGCATGCGCCAAGCCATTTTCTTCCACCAAATCTTGCTCAGAATCTGTGCATTTCTTTTGTGCTGAGCTGGTAGACACTTGATGCTATTTTCCTGTGCTAGCCAAGAATTGAGTCTCCTTTGAATGATGGCATCATTACTCTTAGGTTAAGGTATGTCTTGATCTTAGAGGAACCTTGGCTTTCTGTTTTCATCCATTTATGGTTATTTGCCATTACTTAACCCTTACACTGAACCTTACATTGTGCGTTTGTTAGAACTAGGAAGATGGTATTGTTACTTCTGTGAGCTCAGAACTGCCCAGTAGACATGGAGTTTGCATTTTTATCACTTAGTACCATGCCAACTGCTAAGAACCATCCTAGAACTTGGGAAGGTAGCACTGGGGAACTCTGAGTCATAGACCTTCTAGATCTCCAGCAAGGAGTGGGTCTGATTTTCACTGGAGGGATTCCTCCAGTCAGCTGTGCTTTCAGGATTGAAGCTCATCAAGAACAGCCTTTCTTTCTGCTCTTATTGGAGCTTACTCAGTGATTGAGCTAAGTACATTTTGTTTTTCTTTTAAACTTCTGGAAATGTACCAGAAATTTTAGTTTATTTATATACTTTTAAATGGCTTCCAAGACCCTTTCCATCCATAGGTCTGGCTCTTTTATTCTTTGCACTTGCTAAGGTTGATGAAATTGTGATGGGATTATCTTCTTTTTCCTTCCTTTAGGCTTTTGTGAGACCTCAAAGATGATTAAGGGCCACCCACCCTTCCCACCTACTGTTCCACACTCAAAGGTTACAATTGTGGAAAGGATGAACCATGGACAAGTTTAACTTATCAGATTTAAATCCACAATCTTCACTGGAGACCTCAGGACTCATGGTCTATAATTAAGAGGCTCCTGGTGATGATATGGATGTGTCTGGAGTAGAAGTGTACAATAAGAGGCTAAGAGGCACAGATTTAAAATAATCACTTGAGTCACAACCCAATTTTATGCTGTAGGGAATTAAGACATTTTGAGGAAAGAGATGTTGTTTTGCCTAGGATCATATTTGGCCTTTGTGAACAGAAATAGAGAAGGAGCATTTTAAATTGGAGATCTCTGGGCAAATGATAAGAGGCAAAAAAGCCCCCAAGTGCAGAGAGCAGGGCCTTGAATACATCTTGACACCCAATGAAATGCCCACTTCAAACACTTCCCACCTCTCCATTCCCTGTTTGACATTCTGGGAGGCTTTTAAATTTTTTTGATTTATTAAATTTTTATAACTTGCCTTTGTTTTCTTATAAGCAATTTCCCCCAAAGTGTCATTAGGAATATCTGTTAGTTGTGTTCTGAGATTTGCTTATATACTTCAAATTGCTCTTTCATCCTTAAATATGTTAAGTGGATGCCTTTCTGGTGAACATATTTTTTGATTTTCTTTTTTAGATCTTAATTTTTAATTTCTGTTTTACAACCTGCATTTTCTTCCGCAAAGATCTTTTTAGGTTCGCAAACAAGAAGCAGCTGTCTGAAATATGTTCATTGACTCAGCTGAGTGTCTACAGTTGCCCAACAAAAGTTATTTGATTTGGGGTAGTGTAAAGAAATCAAAATAAGTGTTCAGATTAAATCTTGGCTGCTATAATGAGAGCTTCTGTCTATAACTTGAAGTTTTGAAATCCACATTTAGTGTAATCTTAGGATGAAATTTGGGGAAATTTGAGTCTAAACTTCGAGATTGTTAATAAGAGGGCTGAAGTGATAGAGTTCAGTATTTCTTCAGAATTATTTTTTTGGTCCTTAATGTAAAACCTGAATCTTCATTCAAGGCTGACCTGAAAAGGGATACATCTCAATATTATTCCAAAGGAAAAAAAATTAGATTCTATGTCTGTGTTGTTTGGTGAAAAGCAAGGAATACTTTAGTTCACCAGAGAAAATCAGTTCAAATACTAAAATGAACAAGGCCAGAGTATATTGAGAATTATGTCCCGAAAGACTTTCAGGAACTGTAAAATTGAATGCAGCAGGATGAAACTATTCACAGTTTTTTTGGTGCTTATACACTGCAAAGTGTCTTTTTGAGAGACCATTGTTCAATTTAGGAAGCAAAAGATTATTGATAAGCCTCTGACGTAACTAAATGTTCATAATGGAATATAGTATATTGAATTAATAAATAAAACCTTTAGAAATGCAGGTTAATTTTAAGATTCTGTTTTTTGATATGCTTTTCTTGAAAATCTTGTATTTTCAAAGTCTCTACTTGTGTTTCTTTATCTCTAATAGCTACAGTAGGACCAATATGGTTTAGAAAGTACTTAACACCAGGGGCTGGAGCTGTGGTATAGCAGTTAAGGCTGCCACCTGCAGTGCTGGCATCCCATATGGGCGCTGGTTCTAGTCCCGGCTGCACCATTTCTGATCCAGCTTTCTGGTGTGGCCTGGGAAAGCAGTGGAAGATGGATCAAGTCCTTGAGCCCTTGCACACGTGTGGGAGATCCGGAGGAAGCTCCTGGCTCCTGGCTTTGGATCGGCACAGCTCTGGTCATTGTGGCTATCTGGGGAGTGAACCAGCAGATGGAAGAAATCTCCCTCTCTCTCTCTCTCTCTGCCTTTCAAATAAATTTTTTTAAAGAAAGTCCTTAACACCAAATTACAACCAATGATAAACTCATTAAATTTGGCATGTTGGAAATGCTATGCTTTTATTTGAAATGAAGTCTTATGTCTGGACTGTTGAATTGGGACTGAGAGAAGATATGTTAGAATCACTTGTGTGAAATCTTAAGGATCTCTTTGCTTAAGCTACCCAAGCATAAAATGAAATACATTATTTATTTTACATATTCATATATAATTCTTAGCACAAATTACTTGAAAAACAAATGTTCTTATTTAGTAAGATTGAGAGGATTTGACCTCTTAATAGATAGGTTCCAGCTACTTTATAGACATATGATACAAAGTGGTATTTTAAGTTAAATGGGATCTAGATAATATGAAAACAGGTTTTTTTGAAAAGAAAATATTTATGTGTTTGTTTATTTGAAAGTCAGAGTTACAGAGTGTGAGAGAGATCGTCCATCCGCTGGTTCACTCCCCAGATGGCCACAATGGCCGGGACTGTGCCAGGCCAAAGCCAGGAGCCAGGGCCTTCTTCTGGGTCTTCTATGTGGATGCAGAGTCCCAAGCAGTTGGGTCATCTTCTGCTGCTTTCCCAGGCCATTAACAGGGAGCTGGATCGAAAATAGAGCAGCTGGGATGTGTACCAGTGCTCACATGGGGTGCCAACATCGCAGGTGGCAGCTTAACCTGCTATGCCACAGCGCTGGCCCTATGACCACAGATTTCAAGCATAAGCTGAATACTTCTTTTCATGGAAAGAACCTAGGTTGACAGCAAACATTTTGTAGTTCAGGTAGAAACCTTATTGAAAGTTTATTGTATTTTTGAAACTGTTGTGTTATACTATTAATAGTTCCTCAAGATAGCATCTCTTATAAGTTATGAATTATTTAGAGATTGAAGACAAGAATGCAAAGGAACAATATGAGACAATAGTGTGTTTTATTTTGAAGATATTTTATTTGTTTGAAAGGCAAAGTGACAATAAGAGGGAGAGATAGAGTGAACAAGCGAGAGAGAGGGAACCTTCCATTCACTGATTCATTCTCCAGATACATTCAGCAGCTGGAGCTAGGCCAGGCTGAAGTGTAGAGGTCAGAAACTCCATCTAAGTCTCCCATGTCGGTGACAGACACCCAGTTATTTGGGCCATTCTGCTGCCTCCCAGAGTGTATATTGGCAGGAAACTGGATCCAAAGTAGAGGTGGAATTTGATCCTGGACATTCAAATATGCTTTGTAGGCTTAACCTGCCAGCAGTGAGTTTAACCCACTATGCCACAACACCTGCCCTGACTATGGTATATTTTATATTAAGTGTTAAATAGCTCATTAGAATATGAAGTAATGTGTTAATTAAACCTTTCCAGGAGAATGTTAGAATCTTATGATAAATTTTTGCATAGATCCAAATTTGTCCTTTTTTCAGACTACCTCACATAGAGTGGAGGATCAGTATATTGTGAATGTTGAATAACTGCTGGTGGTTTAAACAAAGTGATGTTAATGATATGAGTTTTGATGACTTTTTATACTTTATAAAATCTGTCAATTATTTGCTTTTTAAAAAAATACTGTAAGTAGGGGCTTGTGCTGTGGTGCAGTGGGTTAAAGTGCTAGCCCGCAGTGCTGGCATCTCATATGGGCGCCAATTCGAGTCTCAGCTGATCCACTTCCTATCCAGCTCTCTGCTAACACACCTGGGAAAGCAGCAGAGGATAGCCCAAGTCCTTGGGCTTCTGCACTGACGTGTGAAACCCGGAAGAAGCTGCTGGCTCCTGTCTTCGGATTGGCTCAGTTCTGACCATTGCTGATATTTGGGGAGTGAACCAGGGCTGGAAGACTCTCTCTCTCTCTCTCTCTCTTTGCCTCTGCCTCTCTCTGTAACTCTGTGTTTCAAACAAAAAATAAATAAATAAAACTTCAAAAAAAATGCTAAGTAAACTTTTTTGTTAAAAATTTATTTATTATTTGAGAGGCAGAATTATATAAAGAACGAGAGGGATACAGAGAGAGAGAGAGAGAGAGAGCGCTTCCATCCTCTGGTTCACTCTCCAAATGGCTGCAAAAGCCGGAGCTGGACCAGACCAAAGCCAGGAGATGAGTCTGGGTCTCCAACATGGGTGACAGGGGCCCAAGCACTTGAGCCATCTTCTGCTGCTTGCCCAGGTTCACTAGCTGGGAGTTCGATTGGAAGTAGAGCAGCTGGAACTAGCACTAGTACACATATAGGATGGTAGTGTTGCAGGCTGCTGCTTAACCTTAACACTGTGCCACAATGCTAACCCCCAAAACTATTAAATAAACTTCAGTTGCCTTTGTTAGTAGTCAGTTAGATTTTCTTGGTGATGGATGAAAATGAAAGATTAACCTCCTGTATGACTTTGTATTAGCCCCAGATCTTTCACCTTGATTAAATTTTGGGACCTTGAGCAGATTTCTTAATTTTTACTAGAATTTCTTCTTTTTTCCATGAAGGAGTTAAATTGGCTTGTCTCCAAAGTTTGTTCTAGTTCTCAAATTCTATTATTTTGAATAAAGGATAAAATGGGAGTTCAAAATGAGTGAGAGAGTATACTTAAATCCAAGTAGATGAGGTTAATAAGAAAAAGAGTTCCACATTAACTTTTTAGCAGACTTTTGATAAGGAAGAAAAGGCAATCAAATAGTAGAGGAAGCATTCCTTAAAGGAGAAGGAGTCTGAAGTACAGTAGCAAAACCTTAAGTGAAATGAAATGGCAATGAGATTTGTTTGATTAGGGCAAAGAACTTTTCTTAGGGTATGATAGTGAGTTTTCATATTTTGTGTATGAATAATCTCAACAATTTCTGCTAAAATGGTTATTTACATCTGTTCTTGATAAAACTTTATTCTGTATAGTTTTAAACTTTAGGCAGTTTTGCTTCAGAAAAACACATAAGAATCATATTATTCATTTCCTCTTTAACATTGGATTGTTTCCTTGAAAAACTCCGAGCATAGGCAAAAGTTCAAAAGTCTCAGGCTTTTGAAGATAAAAATAATACTGATGAAGATGAAAGATCGCTGTTGTAAAAAAGGGTCTCCTTTTGATCAATTACTCTTGATAGGAGAAAACAGGTTATTTGTAGGACTTATTTCAAACTTTTCCTAGACATTTCTGTTACTTTGGTTAATGTTTGTTTGCTGTAAACTCTGGAAAATGAGCATAATGTGCCACACATAGGACAGTTTTAGCAAAGGAGATACCAGCTCATTAGAAATACGCTTCCTGATGTTGAAGTACGTATCTCTTCAACATTTGGAAGTTTCTTTTCATGTAAAAGACTCACAGAAGAGCTGCTGTAAAACAGGAGTTGTCTTCAGTGATGGTCTTCAAGTATTAATTTATGGTGATGGACAGACATGAGCAGCTCTTTACAGAGTGGTCTGACCACAAAATATAAACTGAAGCACTCTCTTTTAGGGAAAAAATGCACTCAAACTTACAGATGATGTAATTTGACCAAAACCATTAATAATACTTATAATGACATGTGAGGAACCTTCAGAGGCTCATGGAAAATGTATATTATAAAAAAACAGTGCTTGAATTAAATAAAAATTTGGACTGAAAGAAACTAAAATTTTATTTTACATGAACTTTTTAAAGTACCCTTGTATTTTTCGAGGGAAATGAACCTGTAGGTGAATCATCTAAAAGCCCTCTAGCTGTAAATAAATGTCATAGGAGCCTGAAAGTGAGGCATTCACATATAAATACCTTTGAAAATTCTAAATAGTATTAAGAATTTTCTGGGCCAGCGCCTTGGCTCAATAGGCTAATCCTCTGCCTGCGGCGCCGGCACTCCAGGTTCTAGTCCCAGTTGGGGCGCTGGTTCTGTCCCGGTTGCTCCTCTTCCAGTCCAGCTCTCTGCTGTGGCCCGGGAGTGCAGTGGAGGATGGCCCAGGTCCTTGGGCCCTGCACCTGCTTGGGAGACCAGGAGGAAGCACCTGGCTCCTGGCTTCCGATCGGTGCAGTGCGCCGGCCATAGTGGCCATTTGCGGGGTGAACCAACGGAAGGAAGACCTTTCTCTCTGTCTCTCTCTCACTGTCTAACTCTGCCTGTCAAAAAAAAAAAAAAAAAAAAAAAAAAAAGAATTTCTGTATTGATTCTACTTGATTGTAACATCTTTGATCCAGAAGGCAGATCCGGATGTTCCTTCTGACACCCACACTGTCTTGTCTCACCGCCCTTTAATTTTTCAGATTATTCTAAGCGTATGGTAGTAGCATAAAAAGGAATCATTTGCATTAATTTTAAACTTTGCTATCACTTTGAAAGTTTTGGACTGGAAGCCTTTGGGACTCTGACCATTTAGCCAGATGACTGATCCCAGTGTATGGCTGCCAAGTCAGGGGAAGACACTGAGGAGTGCGATGCGCAGAATTGCTTTGACTCACCCCTTTGCTTTGGCAGCAGTTGTAGCCTGGCAGCAGCAGCACCAAATCTGTGTACTTGCACGTTTGAAAGCTGCTTTTCTTAGGCTGCCACAGCAGTTTGTATAGAGGAGGAGCCAAAGTAAGATGTCTGCAGAGACTTTCTCAAAAGCAATTCACATGTAACCTACAAAGAACTCCTTTTTAGATTTGGACCTGTCACTACACTCTCCAGATTCCTGTTAAAGCCTGAGCTAAAGAAGTGCTACTAAGGAAAGGCCTGATAAGTTCTGCTGCACTGAAATCTGTACTAGAATGTTTTCAACAAATACAGCTTAATATAAGTTAGAGCAGGAAGGACCATCTCCAGGGCCACATGGGAGAACCTGAGTTTTTAAGGTTAGGTGATTTAGCCAAGACATGCTTCTGCCTACAGTCAGTATTTGAATCCAGGTTTTCAGACTTTAACGGCTATATATGTTTACCGTGTCAGAATATGGTCCTATGAGTAGTAAGAAGTGCATTGTAAACAATAATAAAAAGAACATTTTAACCATAGCTTAAAAACTAAATATGAGGGGGTCTGCTAAAAAATTATGGAAAGTGCATATTATATAAAAGCTATGCATGCATTTAAAAATATTTTGCACTGAATGAACTTTAAATTTATTTTCAATGAATTTATTGATCCCTAAAGAAGTGTCAGTTGCCATAAATAAAGTAAGGATACTCGGGTAAAAGTTTGAGAGTCTGGAGATTGGAATTGGTTCAGAGCTGAAAAGGTGTGTGGTGTGCCTAACAGTTGGTGGTATGATGAGAAGGAATGATGACCGTTTTGAGGGAAATCAGAGCGTTTCTTCTCTAGTTTAACTGAGGGTTGACCCGTGAATTCCTGTTTATTGGCTGTCACTTTTTGTGCACGTGCCGAAGGTGTAGTGCTCACTCAGCTAAAATGAGATTAAGAAGGTACTGGCAGCAGTTAGCCTAGGGACTTTTATATTAACAATGAAGCCGGAGTACTTTCAGATCAGAATGGAAGCATTCCATTTTCTATTTGGTAAAGAAATAAAAGACAGTGCAGTATAGTTGAAAGAGATCTGATTTTATGGATCTTAACTCTGAAAATAATAGATTTGGTAAATTTGAGCCAGCCTTTGGCTCATGGGTCTTGTTTTCCTCCTCTGTCAATTGGAGGACTAGATGATCTCCAAGGGCTAGGTTTGCAGTTCCTAGCAATTCTAAAGGATATCATTTGTAGAAGAATAGTTCCTTAAACAGAAATTTTCCTATAAATTGAATATGACACCTAGAACAGTAATAACAAATGCAAAAAGTTTTCTAAAGGAGCCAGTTACAGCAGGCTACAGACAACTCATTTCAAAGTAAATACTTTTCATTCCATCAGTGAATAGGGTGCTCTCCAAATAAATTCATAATTTCTATTTCACAGTGTGGGAATCTGAAAATATCTAGAAAATTTTAAGCTTTGAAAAGTATAGAATCCGCTTCCAAAAGGCAAATGAAGACCACAAATAAAATTATTTAGGGAGGTATGGATTTCATGTGATTAAATCTAACTATAAACTTTTATCTGAATTACTCCAGGCTAATGTTTATAAATGCTTAATTGGACATCTCAGCTTTTCATTTTGCCTTTTCTCTTTTTTTAAAAAAATTATTTTTTTATCTTATTATTATTATTTTTTTTGACAGGCAGAGTGGACAGTGAAAGAGAGACAGAGAGAAAGGTCTTCCTTTACCATTGGTTCACCCTCCAATGGCCGCTGCGGCTGGCACGCTGTGGCCGGCGCACCGCGCTGATCCGAAGCCGGGATCCAGGTGCCTCTCCTGGTCTCCCATGCGGGTGCAGGGCCCAAGCAGTTGGGCCATCCTCCACTGCACTCCTGAGCCACAGCAGAGAGCTGGACTGGAAGAGGAGCAACCGGGACAGAATCTGGTGCCCTGACCGGGGCTAGAACCCCGGGTGCCAGTGCCGCAGGCGGAGGGTTAGCCTATTGAGCTGCGGCGCTGACCACCTTTTGTCTTTATAGCATGTTGTGTTTTCACTAATTTTTTTTTAAAGATTTATTCATTTACTTGAAAGTCAGAGTTACACAAAAGAGAAGGAGAGGCAGAGAGAGAGAGAGAGGTCTTACATCCACTGGTTCACTCCCCAGTTGGCCACAACGACCAGAGCTGTGCCAATCCAAAGCCAGGAGCCAGGAGCTTTTTCTGGGTCTCCCATGTGGGTGCAGGGGCCCGAGGACTTGGGCCATCTTCTACTGCTTTCCCAGGCCATAGCAGAGCTGGATCGCAAGTGGAGCAGCCAGAACTCAAACTGGTACCCATATGGGATGCTGGCGCTGCAGGCAGTAGCTTTACTCACTATGCCACAGCATTGGCCCCTAATTTTGTTTTAATAGTCCTGACTTGTGTGAATGTCACCCACATAGTTGAAAGAGAGCCTTGGCCAGCTGTGCACTTACAAGGACTCAGTACCTTTTAGGACTTTGCTGCAAACAGTACTGACTTCTCAGTATCAGATATAGTATTTGTAGAACAAGTGAATTTGTTTTCCGATAGCATAGAGCAGCAGTAACTGTAATTACTGCTCTGTTGTAATGATGCTAATCTTGTATTATCATCATCTGAAGTGAATGATAATAGCATGTTTGTTAAATTGGATCTCCTTTCTAACTTGTGTACTCAGCTTTTATAAGTTCCTGGACCACTTAGGAGATAATTGAACTGTTTCTTATTCTTTATAGTGGTGGCAGAGGTTCAACTTGAGATTTAAAATCAATATTACCAGTCAGAGGTGTTTTGTTTGTGCGTGTGTGCATGCGTTGTGTTTTAAAAGGTAGGCATTTGTCCACCAGCTCAGATCAGCAATTGGCAATGAAATTCTGTAAAGGATGCTGATTTCCTCATAGACTCTTATAAAGATTATTTCTCGGAATTTAGATGTAAGAGAAACTTTATAATATGTATATCCACTAGATGGCACCTTTTAATTGTGTTTAGAATCAGCCTGAAACATTCTTGACCAGAGGAGTGTAATTGAAGCAAGGTGTTTTTGTTTGTTTGTTTGTTTGTTTGCCTTTGAACGTTAGTTATTGATGAATATCTGAACTCATGGTTACTTTAAAATAATCTTAAAGTGAGAAGATTTTTATTAGTCATTTTATTGTACTGCCCACTCATTGCAGGGACCATTTCTATATCTTTAATGTGTTCCTGAGCACAGTTTGCCATTGAGAACCTGTTTTAGTAACACTGAGAAGCCTGCTTTCCTAACCATTTAAGTTCTTAATTTATAAAAATATGGAGAGAACAGAAACAAATTGTCCCCTATTAGAATTACCAATTAATTAGAAAATAATCTTCATTTCTTCCCGGTGTAGGGGATTGTGACTATAGCAGATATATCTGTCTAGTCATTTTCCAAAGAGTTAATTCTAAATAAGCTAACAGTCTTAATAGTGCACACAAGTTTGTGAATGCTTTGGTTAGTTAGCTTGCTATTTATTTGAGAGGCAGAGAGACAGAGATGGAGAGAAAGAGATATATTGGTTAACTCCCCAGATTCTTGCAAGAGTGAGGGCTGGGTCAGGCTGAAGGCAGGAGCCAGAACTCCATCCTGGTCTCCCATGAGGGTGGCAGGAGCCCAAGTACTTGGGCCATTATCCTCAGCCTTCCCAGGCACATAGCAGGGAGGTGGATGGAAGTGGAGCAACGAGGACTCAAATGGGCACTCCATTGCAGGATGTTGGTGTCACAAGTGGCGGCTTAACCCGCTGTACCACAACGCCAGCATCGGTTCTCTCCTTTTTTGATTTTTGAATTACTAGTATTTTAAAATTTAAAAAGTGTTAGAAAATAAAATTTCCCAAAAGAAGAAAAACTAACCTGTAATTGTAGAGAGAGATTTTGTAAATAATTTGGTATTTTTTCTTCTAGGATACTTTTGTATCTCTGCATTTATAGAAGCATATATTTGTCATTTTGCAGAAAAATAATTATACTCATATAGCCCAGAGACCTGACCTTCTTTTCCACCACTTATTTAACTTGAATGGCTTTTCCTGTCAATAAATCTATTAGACTTCTTAGTCATTACAAATTGTTTTATATTAACCAATCTCCTACTACTGTTTACATTTAGTCCCTCCCCCATTTTTTCTCTAACCACAGATTTTTTTTATATGCACAGAGATATTCCTTGTATTTACTAATCAGAGCACCGCATTAAAGCAGCATTGGTCAACCTAGCACAGCAGTTAGTTAATAGTAAGTTGTCTATCATGTTGAATGAATTTGTTACTTTTGAGTTAGATGAGGTTAATGGTTAGTAATTGTTAATTGCACTTTCTTTAAAGTTGTTTTAAATGTTTATATTCCATGATTGATCATCATAATAGCAAACCTTCCTTGAACTTACTGTGTACAAGGCACTACTCTAACTCTTTATATATATATATATATATATTTGCACAATACATATTTGTATATTTGTATATAAATTTTATATATACATTTTGATCTTTCATATCTACTCTCAATTACCTTTATTGTGTGCAAGGAACTGTGTTCGTATGTGTGTGGGTTTATAAAAATAGGCTTGGTCATCCTCACCTTGTAGTAGATACTACTGTCTTCCTTTTTACAGACAGATAAAGCAAGGTATGGATGAGGCGAAGGTTACTTGCCTTTGGTCACTCAGTGAGAAAGTAACCCAATAACCTATAGGTACAGCTTTATGAATCTAGGGGGAATAAAGGGAGTCCACACTGTTAACTTTTATGCCAAATCACATGAAGTACTTGATAGAGACAAAGTGGAGTTAAACAGGATAGTCTGGGATTTCTTTTGAAGCCTTATTTAAAGACATTATTTTTTAAAAGACTGAAGATTTATGTGTCCTTTAAAATATTATCAGTGTCATCAAATTTTCTTATTGAATGTGAGATTACAAGTTATAAAGTTCATAATGTAGATAAATAGATTACTGTTAAGCCTGACACAGAAAATGTCTCACTTTATGAAGATGACATAAATATTTTTAACATGTATGAAATTTATAGACCATAGTAAATAATTGGTGCCTGTTACCCAAAATTCAGGCTCAAGGAGTTTTCTGGGCTTAGGTTCCATATTTTCTCATCTTTGTTCAGGTCATGCTGCTTTTAATGTGTAGGCTGTAATGCATTTATTAAGTAGGCATTTATTAAGCACCTAATATGTACCGCCTTATAGCATTGGGCATACAAAGATAAATATAATGTAGTCCTTTCAAGAAGGGCATGGTATGTGGCCAGTAACATTGAAAAGGTCTTAGAAACAACAGACTCCTTAAAGTTATACTGCTTCATTACTTGCTTTAGCATAGTTTCTTTATAAAATGGAAAAAATAAAACCAATGAGCAAATAAGAACAAGGAGATGGTCCAGTCCAGGTTTTCTCTTTCCTCTTAACTTGTCCTGTAGGCATTCTGTAAAATACACTCATAGTGTCTAAAATTCCTCTGTGAAGAGTTATTAAAATTACTCTTCCCTAGAGAATATTTTTAAGAGAGTGTTAATTTATTGTGCAGCATTTCACTTCTTGTCTCTTTGGGACAGCTCCTCCGTGTCAGCCTGAGGGATCAGAACTGGTGGGGAGTCTTATGGCAGTTAACAGCATCTGTAAGAAAGTAGAGTCTGAATCCCACAAATCAGGGAAGTCTGGGAGGAAGAGGTGTATAGCAGGAGCATAATTCAAGATTTTAGATGCTGAGCCTGTAAGTATTACTGTGACCAGAAGCTGATCAGATATCAACAAGTGAGTCCTGCTTTGAGATGATGGAGAAGTTAAGAGGCCAGACCTTCCTTATTGGCCACCTAGAGTTCTTTGGATTCTAGGAAGGTCTGGATAAGCTGTTCACAGAGCAGAACTAGAAGATGAGATAAAGGAACACATGTGGCTTCCCTGTGTTAATAGAGCTATACCTGACTTGGACTTACTTACCATCTCAGAGGAGTACCTCTTCTCAAGGCAAAATAGGATTTTAGAAGGCCAAGATTTCTAAAAAGAAGTCAAAGAGTGCACGTGGTGCTACAAAGGCAGAAAGTAAGGGTTAAATGCTTTCCAAGTAAAATGAGAATGTTGATTGGCTTGAAACACGAGAGTCATAGTATGAAAGCATTAGGACTTGATGTACCTGACAGTGTATGAACTGTTGTAAGAAGGAGCAGAAAATGCTGGTTTTCAGCCAGAAGTCACTGCAGGCACTGTTTATGTAGTGCATATACATATGTATGATCATTTCTGAATTACTGCGTTTTGCTATACAGTTTTTAAAAGACCTCTTCAATTGTTGGCAGGTTCGGTAAGGCATGCTGCACATGCAGATAAGGGAAGCGCTAAAGCTTCAACGTCCACACTAAGTGTGAAGTTCTTATAATGAAAAAAAAAAACAGATTTATGATTCTAGGTAGCCTTTCCTCAGTTGAACAACTTGAATCTATGTGACTCTTCTGAAAACTTTACAGTTGCACTTCATGTTTTAGAAATGACTCATCATCTTTACATTGTTCTTCTGACCAGAGGCCCTAAACTTGCAAAAATACTCTTTCCCTCTGGTTGTTGGAGGGTGCAATTTTATGTGTCTTGAACTGAAGGGGCCTATACACAGAGGAAGTAGCTATTTACTCCTTTCCTGTAATGCTTTTAAAATTGAAACCTGAAGTGTGGAAGCCATGATGCTAATAATGCTTTAGAAACCTATTTTTAACAAGATTAACCAATTTGGACACTAAATAAGTAGTCAGTATAAATAGACATGGGAATATGAATTGACTTGGAAATGTTACAGTATCCAGATTGTGAGCAGAGGTCACATTGAAAATACTCAGGTTGATCATAGACACCTTAAAAATATAGGAGGCAAACCTTGCCTGTTCTTGAAAGTAGAGGTATGTGTGTCTGTGTGTGTGTGTATGTGGAGGAGGAGAGGGAGTTTTAGTTAATGTAATCATTGAGTGAAAAACCTTATGGAACTTGTTTTTAAAGGAGTCAAATTACTTTTAAAATTGAAATTCTTATATGTTGGGTTTGTTTGGAAAAGTAATCCTCAACCAAACATCCCATCACCCCCTTGGAAGTGTTGGGAAATTTGTGGTAGGGGTCAGAGAGTGGGAGGGAGCCTAGATGTGTTAACTCAGCACAGAATAAAACAGTCTTGCTGAGTAAAGACTTGTCTTACCCAAATGCCAGAAGTATCCTTACTGAGAATTGCTGATTGAGAGTACAGAATATTCCTGTAAATTAAGCAGAACCAGATAAGTAGTTGGAACTTCTGCCCTGTGGACTCTGAAAATGCATGCCATATACATAAAGAATATGGTGGGTGGTATTGTAATCCTTTAGAAATTCTGGAGATTTGTACACACGTAAGGTGAGTTATCTTGTGGTTAGTTTTACTGAGTTGCTTAACTGAAGGTAAATTTTATTTCCTCAAGTCAGAGAAAAGCTAACAACAGAGGTTGTAGATAAAAGTCCTGGAATCTAAGGTGGGTGTTTAACTTTGCAGCTTAGATGCCTCTAAGGAGGGAGCACCACAACCCATATGGGAGTGAGTAGCTTTGAGTCTCGGCCCTGCTTCCATTTCTAGATTTCTGCTTATGTGCACCCTGGACGGCAGTGGTGAGGGCTTAAGTAGTTGGGTTCTTGCCACCCATGTGGGAAACCTGGATTGAGTTCTGGCTTTTGGCTTTAATCTGGCCTAGCCCTAGCCATTGCAGGCGTTTGAGGAGTGAACCAGAGGGTGGGACATCTCTGTCTCTCTGCCTTTCAAATAATAATTTTAAATAATGGTGCTAAGTAAATAAATTCCCAGAATCTCACCCCTGCTGGCCATAAAAGTCACTCTAGACCAGGGAGGTGGCTGCACCTGCATAGCACTCCAGCGTGTTCTCAGCAGCTATTGGTGAGGCCTGCACTGTAACCCAGCCTGAAATAAAACAGCACTTATTCACCGTTCTCCATAGCAGCGCAGTGTAATGAGATCCAAAGCACAAAACATAGTTAGGAAAAATCAGGGTGTTCTTAAAATTATTACACATAAAACTAATTTGGTTCTTCATTTCAAAGGCAGATGTTGAATGAATTCATGAATACGTTAGGAACATGGGGGAGTGGGAATAAGGGTAGAGGAAGGAAAGGAGACTTAAGTTGTCGGAAACCTTTCTTAAGAAAGGAACATTTAATAGTTTCCTTTCAGTGTTACTGATGTTACAGATGATTCACTGTGATTTCCTGAGCCATCTCTGACATTTGTCCCTAAGTTCAGTTGTTTCTAGGACAGTTCATTTATTCATAACTTAATGAATGCATTCCTTGTAGTGTGGAAGACAAATCTGCAAACAAAAATTTTCTATCCAAGTTGATGATGTCACAGTAGCTGTGTGAATAAAATACTGTGGTAACACGCTAGTAAACAACTCTGGTCTCTGATCATCATAGGGAAATCGCATAGGCTACCTGGAAATGGGACAGAGCAATGTTTCTACTCTCTTGTTAGACTGCAAAAGATTGGCCAGTAATCTAGGATGACTCTGTTACAGACAACAGAATTTTGAAACGCAGTGTTAATTAGGACATGATATGTTGAGAGTCTGTTTTATGTCTATGTGTATAGTCAAGAAAATGCTTCACTTCTTAATTCTCAAACTATAAAACCTTCCACAGTAATTGAATTACAGACAGAAAAAGCCCATTTGCTGTAGTTGCAGTAATTATGTAGTGAAGCAGTTAATTTTCAGCAAGTGTAAAAGGATGTCACATGGTCACAGAAAAGAAAATGACTTTCCACTGCAGCATATTGATTTGCTACGTCAGAAGGCTGACACTTTGTTAAATTACATTTATAATATTTGATTTTAAAATAACATATTGGCTTTCTTTTTTGCCTATGAAATGATCCATGTTGAATATAACACTGAAAAACATGAAAACCAAAATCATCACTCTCAATTAATATACTTTATGACCATTTTGGATGTGTATCCTTCCAATGTTTTTTTCTCTAGGAATAAAAATGCTTTTATAGTTTATTTTCTTTTTAATTAGAATCAGGCATATAGATGTTACTGTAAATGGATTTATTGAAAAAAAAGTTTCCTTTATTGATGTACCATGAAGCTCCTGTGCCCTTTCTTGTCAGAATTTTCCTCCAGCTTTAGTGTTTTATTTATATTTTACAAAGATGAGATTCAAGCTGTGATGATATGTGAGCTTGTATATTTTACAACTACTTACTCATATATTCCTATCAGTAAAATTACTGCTATTTGATTAAGACCGGATGCAGAGTTTTCTAATTCTGGGAAAAGACAATGGGTATTTTGTTAAAGGAGAAAAACTTCATGGTATTATAAGAATTTATTTATGATCACATTTGCCTTGGTGCTGACAGGAACAGTAACACACAGTGCTTGCTTTGATTATCATTCTTTAATTCTGCTTGCTAGAACTTGGCTACACATGTTCAGAGTCATGGGTGTTCACCTACTTAGGTGGTCAGTGCTAGTGCTCCTTTTGGAAGCCAAGTTGTCAGGCTGGGGTCAACAATGTGCTGAATCCTGACCTTGTGGATGAGCCTCGAAACTTACATTTCTCTTTTGAAGTCATGCTTAGACAATACTCTATTTTATGAGAGCAGGGAATACTTTTGCATCCAAGTATAGTTAGCAGCATCTGTCCGTCATTCAACTCTACAGCTTGTAGATGATGTGTGTGCACATATGTTAACTTTAAAAGCATAGTTCTTTTCTATGAAAAGTACTCTTTTCCTTCTTACCCAGGAGGAGTCTACTGTGATAATGGGAGCTTTCTACCAAGGGTTACAAATCTATCCTAGGGTTCAATTAGATCCTACTGTTTCTCTCTGCTAACATAACTTTAAGGAGTATTACCAAAAATTATAGCCTTGCATTATTTTACTATGTCAGTGTCTGTTATTTCCTCCTTGCATTAAAAGAACTCAGATGGTAAACCGTCTTAGTAAATTTCTTCAAGCAATAGCTGCTGCAGGTATCAAAATATGTTTGAATAAATGACGTAAATAAGTAGTATTTATCTTCTCAAGTTACTTAAAATGGACCATTGGAGATGCCAGGGATATTTTTGTTGTTTTAAAATAAGCTTGTTCCATTATCAAAGCTATATATTGTCATTGGATTTTTGTGGAAGGTTACAAATAGATTCCATTTTTAATTATAAAACTTAAATCCTGTTTCAGTTTCAGGTCCTCAGAATTTTTTTCATGGTTACGATACTTATCCTGAAATAATAGTCCGTGTTCAAGAAGATATGTGATAACTAACCCACGCTGTCTGACATCATACGGAAGAACTTGAGAGGTGGTCGGGTAGATGCTATTACTCTGGCAAGTTCTCATATCATCCCAGCAGGCAGAAATATCCTAGGAACCAACAGCGGCAGTGCAGTTACTTCTAGGCTGACAGCTAAAACCTAATAACTCACATGATTGAATTTCAGGAAACATTTGTCCCATAGTTGAGAGTTGGGTGCCTAACTGAATCATCAGTGTCAGCAGTGAGCAGTGAAAAAAAATGCATTTCCAAGATTGAAGTCAGATGTTGTATTTAGAATTTGTTCAAGAAGAATAACTTTTCTAATAAAAATATACTTTTAACTGCAGTATTTTCTGTCTTCAAAAGAAAACTTCTTGATAGGCCCCTTCTTGCCTTTTTTTTTTTCTTATTAAAGACAAGGGGGAAAACAAGAAGCACCATAGAAGTGGTAATCCTTTTTTATGAGTTGTTTTAAAACATGGGCAACTGAATGAGGCATTACAGAAAGTGAAGTTGGCTCTGGTGACTAGGCAGTTCTCATTTTGTGGTAAGGTCACTAATAGTGCCTTCTTGATGACTTCTGCCAGATCGGTAGCAGAGGTCAACAGGGTAATCTCTAGAGCAACTGGAGAATGGGAAATAAGAATTTGTAAGCTTTAAGAACCAATGGTGTGGACTGACAGGAAGTTGCCAGCGACAAGAAGCAAGTTTGAAGGAGTTGGAAAATCCTTCTGACAGGGGCCAGCATCTGACAAAGTGAAGAATTTGTTGATTTGACAGTTTCTTGAAGTCAACCTAAAGCTACCTTGATTTGCTTAACCTTAGGATGTTTAACCAGGTGCTTTCTGTAAGGAATGTTGGGGCCAGTAATCTGGGACAGCGTCAGGCTATTTACAAAGTCAAACTCGAACCCCTAACCAAGATGATTTTTCTAAGTGAAGTCGAAGGGAGGGAAGAGAGGGAAACTCACCCAGAAAGGAAGCCATCGAAGTTTGCTGAGTTACATGTGGAAGATACAGCATCATCTTTGTTCCATTCTTGTCAGAGAGGCCTCGGTGAGAGGGTAATGCAGGCTATCCTGCCACAGTAATGCACCCTGATTGCCTACTGTAATGCCTTTCAGACGTTACTGAGTCCAAGAGCTTTGCACTAATGTTCTGTTTGAGCGGAAGTCACAGTAACCACCCAATCCTTCTTTTAACTTCTCTGGCCTTTGTAATAATTTCCAGTAAAAGCTGTCAGCACAGGTTTTTGCTCCTATGTTCTGCAGCCACAAGGACTTTGTTGGCATGTGCCTTTGCTTTGAGATACTCTTTCACATGGCAAGCAATGTTGAGAATTGTAAATTGCCCTGTAAATAGATCATTTCTTGTCTGTTGCATTCTGCTGTGAATTCTCTCATTAGGGTTATAGGATAAAATTGCCAGAAACTTTCCCTGTATTTGATCAACTTCATTTCAGAGGCTGAAAGTGAAGAAGAAACTGAGTAGAGTTCTTCCTGTTATCTTATGGTTAATAAACCCGGGAATTTTGACTTTTAAAGCACAGCACGTCAGCCATTTGTTTCTTATTAATTGTACACATTCAAATTAATCTCAAGTTTATAATTTAGTAAAAAACAATATGTAAATGGGCCAGTGTTGTGGTTCAGCAGGTCAAGCCACAATTTGCAATGCCTGCATTCCATATCTGAGTGCCAGCTGTACCACTTCTGATCCAGCTTCTTGCTAATGTGCCCAGGAAGGCAGCAGAAGATGTCCAAGGTACTTGGGCTCCTGTACCCATGTGGGAGACTAGAATGGAGATCCTGGCTCTTGGCTTTGGCCTGGTCTGGACATTGTGGGCATTTGGGAAATAAACCAGCAGATGGAAAATCTCTGTCTTTCTGTTGATCTGCCTTTCAAATAAATGAATCAATAATTCATTGAAAAACATTTAAAATATAGAACCTATATAAAATAATAACCATTTGCTCTAAAGGGATCCAAACTTTATACTGCTGCAGAGAATACAGGAAATTTAGTTTTAATTTAACATTCTATAGGTTCAGTTTTACGATCTTTAAATCGCTGCTATCTGAGGTTCCTTTGAGTTCCAACATTGGGCAGTTTTATTTATGAACCCAAATGTATGTTTTATAGAATTCAGAACCTCAGAAAGGACCATTTGAGAAGAATTTCAGTTTGCCCCTGTTGATTTGAGACACAGAGTTTCCAGTTTTCAATGTAACTGCCCTCTCCTCTCCATTCCCCCTCTCAGCACAACTGTCTTCCTTGTGCAACCCAGCACATGGCATTTGCAGTGACAGCAGAGGAGAGATTGGAATTCAGAGTTCCACAGAGATCACTGGTAGCAGTGACACCTCCAAGATGAATCTCGGAGTTTTGGAAAGTTAATGTATCATGGACTAGAGGATATTTTGGAAACATTAAATCTTTAATAGTTAAATTTTTTATATTTTTATATACTTAAATTTGTATAATGTTCTATAGTATTTATAATATACTTTATTTTGCTTATACTAATAAACCTGTAAGTGGAAAAAAATCACTCATCAAAGTATCTAGGTTATAATGTCAACATTTACTTGTTATATAAAAATCGTAGAATGAACTCAAGGCTTATCTACTGGTATAATCCTTATAAACAAACCAGGTTAAGGAAGTGATTAATTATAGTTCAAGCATATAATGCTAATTAAAGTGAAATACACTATACTGAGTCACTTTAGAAGTATATGATGCATACACTTGAACAAGAAAATCAAAGATTAAAACTGACAAAGGTATTCACCCTATGTTTTACTCCTGACCCTCTGATCTTTAGGAGAATTGATAGAAACTTTCTTTAAAAAAAATCTCATTTAAAAAGATATTGTAGTGACTGTAGAGTGTACAGTGCTCCCAAATGCTTCTGAAACCACCTACAGGTGAGGAAGCTCTGGATTTGAAGGCCCAGATTTGACCGTGTTTATTATCTGCCTGTACTGCATATAGTGGTATTTTTTTGCTCCAGATGTGGTAAGTTTTGCTCCAGATGTGGTGGAATGATTCTGACTAAATGCAAAAGTAGGGCTAAAGTAGTTTAACCCTAATGAATCTACTAGTAATCTGAATATCCTAATTTCAGAAAGTTCAGCATCTTCATAATAAGTCATATACTGACTTATGTATTAAGTGAAAAGTTATTAAGGGCCTCCATGGCTTTGCTTTAAAGGTGTTAGGAATGAACTTTTTTTTTTTTTAAAGAAAAAATGCTTTCCTGTATACTTTCTAAATAGATGTTGGAAAATCTTACTAAAGTCTTTCCTTAATATAGAATTCTAAGACAACACAGGAAAAATGTTTAATGTGTTACAAATTGAAAAACAACTTAGTGAAAGGTGTACAAAAATTGATATTTTAGACAGTTTCCAAGTTATAGGATTCAGTGTTAAACTATGTGAAAAACACAAATAATATGGGGAAAACAAACAAAATAAATGTCACAGTTTTTTTTAAACCCTACTACACAGATAAGAAATTTTTATCAGTGCTATGAAGATGGTTAATTGTCTCTGTCTTTCTGGGAGAGGGTAGTTGAAGAGGGGAAGTGTAGGGAAGGGCCCAGCTGTAGATAATGAGGTAAAATCATAGCATGGAGTAAAAATGAACTTTGGAGGTCATCTAGACCAAGTGTCCAATGCTGGGAGACCTTCCACCATTTTTCTCCTTTATCAGTTTCAGATTTTATCCTGGAACAGACCTGACATTGGTTCTTTTACTCTTTCTGTGAGGTAGAAACTAAAACTGGACATGCAGCATTCTTCTCTCAATCTGGTTGTTGTTGACTGATTCCATAGTTCCCTGCTTCTCCTATGGAAAACAAGTATGAGAAGCACAAAACATTACTACACTTAACACATGTTCTCAGATTGCCCTTGACCATTTCTGTATGAATGCCAACAAAATTTCCACTCAAGTTTTGTTCTCCCTTAAGTATTACTTTCCCATAAAAGCCTAGCCAATTCTTCTTAAGTTGAGCTTGAGATGTCAGGAATGGCCAGCTTCCTGACTTCCTTCTAGCTATTTCATCCCTTGGAAAGTTGCAGAACCTATCCCATTCTTGACTAACAGCACAGCAAGGAACTGAACTATTCTTTTCAGACTCTTTCAGAGTGTTGTTTGCTCTAATAGCCAAAGCAAAAGAAGCCAGGTCAGAGTTGGCTAAGTTTGCAGCGGCAGGAAAGCTCCTGGAACCTCAGGGTCATCACTGACTGTGACTTTAGCAATGTGAGTAAGGCTAGCCACTAATTAAAGGGTTAATTAACAGACAAAATGAGTTCATCAAAGGGAATAAAGAGAATCCTCTGAATTCCCCATAGCTTTTGTAGTTGCCAAGTATTCAGGTGCCAAGAATGTCTTAGTATATACCGTCTAGTCCCTGATGGCTTTTAACATATTTGTTGCACTCTATTACATGCTGTCTAGTTCCCAAATGATTTTATTATTATATAGGTTTTATCTCACCAACAAATCCTTTATTGGTCCAACTCATCTTTTACAATCAGTTTCACCTCACTTAATGTGACTCCATTAATCGGACCTTAGAAGGTTGATCTGGGCTCAGGAGGTTGACCCCAGAGGAGCTGTGTAAGACATAGAAGGAGTTTGCTCACTTCTAAAGTATAGATTTGACAATCATCAGAGCCAAACAGCTGGGCGGGCTCAGCAAGCAAAATTCTCCTTTGATTCTTGGATGAGCCTTATCTTAAAGTTTGAGAAGATCTTCAACACGATATAAAATGTGGCTGACATTTACTCTTAGTTTGTAATTTTTGATACACAGCAGATAATGACAGGTTTGATTTTCTTCATACAATCACAGAGGTCAAATATATTTTATTTACTCTAGATTGTTCTTTTTCAAGTACTTGCTCAAACTTGTATTTTCAAGCAGTATATTATTACATATTTTAAAACCTAGTAAATACTTAGGCAAATGTGAGGACTTTTTCCTACAATATGTGTTAAATTTTTTTGCTTGTACTTAAAAATATTTGCAGTGGCGTAGAAAGTTGTGCGCTGCTCTGGGATTAACTCGCAGACTTGTAGAGTGTACCCTTCCCGTACATGCTGTGCTGCTGATAGGAATGACGGGCTTCCATGACGTCTGTTACTCAGTAACCTGCCTGTTGTGTTCAATGTAGAATACTGAATTTAGTTAAAATGTTGAGAATTCCTGGTGTTAGTCCCACCCCTCTGCCTCAGAAAAATTAAATGGGGATGCATGTGCTCTCTGTCAATAAAGCATATTTGTTTTGAAAGACACAGCCCTTGGACTGTCAGTCACACCGCCTTTTGAAGAGTATTTTAAGAGCTGTGACATCAATATTTACAGAATGCAAAAGGAGGAAAAGTACACTGAGTCACAGATACATGTGTTGTCTTGTTCTTTATTTCCTTTCCTTCCCCTATGTATGGCTAAATCCATGTGAAGGAATGTTCTGAAATCTGAACAGAAATTTGGGAATCCTCTAAAATAAATATGAAGATACACTAATTAAATGCCAAGAAGACTTGTAAAATGAAATTATTTTCCCACACCCCCATAAATGTACTGATTAAAAACTAAAATCAGCGATGTGATTAAATCAGATGGAAGGAAGTACATGATTCTGGCTTCAGTGTCCAGATCCTTTAGGCTGTGCTCCTGCTTTGCTTATAATGACTTTGGAAAGATTATATAAGTTATGTAAATGAGCTGCAGAATGGGCATCTTGATACCCACTTCGAGGATTCTATCATATTAAATAGAGTGTAAGGTCTAAAGTTGTACCTAATGGGAAGGTGGCAATTAAAGTAGCCCATGGAGTTTTAATGTAAAGCACTATTGATTTTGTTTGTTTGTTTTAGAAAATGTACTTGGAACTTAAAGAAGTGTACTTAGATTCTTTATTATAAATCACTTTATTAAAATTAAAACATTTTCTTAGATATGTGAGAAAAATGACTTTTTTTTTTCTTATAGTATAATCCATCTTTGAAAGACAGTGAATTGGAAAGTGGTGTGGGTTCTTTGATAGCACTGTGGTTCCTGTTGTTGATTATCTATTCTGCCACTAATGTAGTGGCTGTAACAAATCACTGAACAACACTCCCTCCTTCCTGTCCCTTAACAATGCCGTTGTATCAATGTGCAAAGTCTTGGTTAGACACTCGTTGTAAAGTACTGTGAAGATTTTAGGTTGAGAACTGAGCTAATAAGAAATGGTCTTAGAAGAATTGCTTAAGGGAACAATGATAATAAATTGGAAATTCCTGAGTTTACCTCTGTACTTGATAATTACTTTTGCCTAAATTCAATTAACACCATACCTTAATGTTGCAGAAGAGCTTGTTAAGTGATTTTCCAGGTTTCTAATTTGTAAAGGAACTTTTATTTTCTTTTTGTAGATAGCATTAACTTTATATTTAAGTAGAATGCTAGAAGATGAAAAATTGGCCAGTAGAGGGAGCAGATTTGTGTGAACTGAGCTGTAGAAAAATATTTGCTCCAAGATACCTCTCGGGTATGCTATACACCAGCCTCATAGTGTGTGTTGAGAGAGAAGCAGAAGGAAGGAATGTTAGGTCATATTAAAACTTCTAGTTTTTTATATGCTTACTTGGGAAGTTTGTAAAAAAGGAGAAAGGGTAAGCAAATAAGCTACAACTGGAACTGTTTTTTTTTTCTTTGTTAACTCTGTCAATAGAAGAATTTTTTTTCTAACAAATAAATAAACTTAAAAAAAATAGTAGTTAGCCTGAGGTTAGAGCACATGTAATGCAAATCTCTAAAGGGAATATGAAATATGAAAGAAATCAAAATTTGTTAATGTTCTGAAGAGGGCACTGTTGTGACTGTGAATCATCAAATTTGTACCATATATGTATTACATGAGGAAAGTGGAATATACTTAAGAAAAATTAACCAAGTGTAAAGCAAGTGATTTTCTGCTTAATTCTAGTTCCACAGAAAAAGTATATGAATCATTCTATCTTATGCATTCTAATTTTCTTGGAAAATGTACAGGAAGATATAGAATTATTAAACACATGCATTTTCAAGCACTGTTTAATAAATATATGTTCAAGGAGTATTGTAGGAATGTGAGCTTGTCATGATAAGCAACAACCTATTTTCATGTAATTTGTAACCTAGTAAATGATGAGTTAATTCTGGTGTGCCAAAGTATAAAGCATGAGGATTTATAGGTGCTAAGATAAGCTACTTCAATAAATACTGTACGACTAAAGTAAGAAAAAGTGGTTCTTTTTTACTTTGAGGAAAAATTGTGGGGAGCAGCCCGGACTGGACTGAGTTACTGGAATTAAGACTTATTCTATGCATCTGCTCTCCCACAATATGGCGCTGGGAGAGAAGTAAACAGCTTCCGCACAGCTGCCTCCAGTTCAACTAATAAACTGTAGGACTTGCTCCTGATTGGAGGAGAGCAGCGTACTCGGCGTGTGGGCAGCCGAGTTGGGATTGGCGGAGGAGGACTATAAAGGAGGAGAGAGACGGCATGCACCAGGAACATCTATGGGGAACATCTAAGGGGAACACCTGTGCAGCCCCCCAGAGAACCGGCCGGCGGTGTGCCGCTCCCCTGCGGAAGTGGGGAATGTGGCCAGGGGGAACTGCCCTTCCACGGAGGTGGAAGGGATAGTAGCCAACCCGGGAAGAACCAGCAGCAAACCCGGGGAGGGCCGAGCAGACGAAAGAACAGCGCAGGGTCCTGTGTCGTTCCTCCACGAAGAGGGGGAGCGACAAAAAATAAGTATTTTTGGTTTGCAACCATTAATATTGAAAAATTTTGATTTATAAAGTAAACTCTCATGTTAACTATTTGGAGTAAAAAATAGTAGCTTAGGAAAAAGATTCCACTTGGTGGTATTATTGATTGTTGATTCTTAACCAATTTTTCTGGGTGTTTTAAAAAAATATGCTTAAAAATTAGGATGACAGACAATATCCAGATTTTAAAATTATTTTTAAACTTAAAAAACAACAAAATCATAAAAGAAAAATGATCCTTTTAAACATAGATCATTTTAGATAAATTTAATATATACTTTTGTAAAAGTATGTGTGATTGGCCGGCGCCGCGGCTCACTAGGCTAATCCTCTGCCTTGCAGCGCCGGCACACCGGGTTCTAGTCCCAGTCAAGGCGCCAGATTCTGTCCCGGTTGCCCCTCTTCCAGGCCAGCTCTCTGCTGTGGCCAGGGAGTGCAGTGGAGGATGGCCCAAGTGCCTGGACCCTGCACCCCATGGGAGACCAGGATATGTACCTGGCTCCTGCCATCGGATCAGCGTGGTGCGCCGGCTGCAGTGTACCAGCCATGGCGGCCATTGGAGGGTGAACCAATGGCAAAAGGAAGACCTTTCTCTCTGTCTCTCTCTCTCACTGTCCACTCTGCCTGTCCACAAAAAAAAAAAAAAAAAAAATTATGTGTGATCACTCTTAAAATTCAAATGGCTATATGTAAATTGGAACACAGAATATTAATCCATGTTCAGTGGTGAGTATCAAAGAAAAGAGAGTATATAATTACTTCTTTTGTAAGGTAAAAATTAAGAGTTCTTTTTCATGTGCTGCTTAAAATCTGTTCCTGAGTTAATGAAGTCACCAGTTCTGAGTGCTAGGAATTTTTGAAATGGAGGCTCACAGATCAGGGTGTGATGAGGATGGAGTCAGAAAGAAGCAGTGGCAAACAAGGAGAAGGGCTAAGGGTGAGAGAAATACACCGCAGGGACCTGACCTAGAACACAATCATTGAACAAGTATTTGCCTCCAGCATGCCCAGTGCTGGGTCAGACCCTTTGTATGTATGGATGTCAAAATTTGTTTGCACGAAAACAGCCTTATCTTTTATATCTATCTTCTGCAAACTTTCGAAGTGCCCTGGTATGTTATGTGAAGGATCAAGTTTGGGCTGTTTCCTTAGTACCCTGAGGGAAAAGGGCATGAGCACATATTTGTAGTATGGAGAATTGAAGTCAGCATAGCCATAGATTAGAACAGATTGGGGAACCAGTTCAGTGGGATGAAGAGTAGAGCAGACCTTATATGGGAGATAGAAGGGGCAGGCCTTGGGAGAGGTTCTATGGTGGGCAAAGCAGCCAGTTGCAATGATTTCAGTTTGTGGAGAGACAGTTAAACACACACATGTATGCACGTATATATCCTTATTTCAAAAAGGTCATTGGAAAGTAGAATTAAAAATAATATTTTGGTGTAAAAAATTTGCTATCCATGTATAGCTTTTCTTTTTTATTTATGTTTTTTGAAGATTTATTTTATTTATTTGAAAGGCAAGAGATACAGAGGGAGGAGGAGAGACAAGGAAAGAGAGGTCTTCCACATTCTGGTTCATACCCCAAATGGCTGCAACAAGCAAGTTTGGGCCAGGTGGAAGCCAGGAGCCTAGAGCTTCCTGGAGCATTCTTCCGCTGCTTTCCCAAGCACATCAGCAGGGAGCTGGATGAGAAGTGGAGAAGCTGGGAATTTAACTCTTGACCACATGGGATGCCTGCACTGCAGGCAGCAGCTTAATCCACTTATCCACAATCCACTTAATCCACATCGCCAGCCCCTATAAGTTTTCATATAAAGCATTTCTCATGAACTTTTCAAAGTTCCCTCTATGTACAGATTTCAGATTTTTTTTGCACCAAAATTAACATACCTTTTAATTCAATTGTCTATGAATTTTGTACTATCATATATATCTGGCTATCATTGTTATTATCCTCACTCATTATCATCAACAGGAGTTGTGAAGAAACTGACATTAGAATGGACTCTATATAATTGGATATGTAACTGAATAAAACAAGTATAAAAGATTACCAGTGAATGATAAGATCAACCTAAGATTGGAAGCTTTGTGATAGTGTCAGACCATGGGAGAGCAGCTAGGAACCTGGGGATAGACTTCAAGGAAGACATGTGGTTGGATGGGTCTAGAGCACAGGTTTATTAGCTGTTAGTTAAGAAAGGAGTGCTCTGAGTTCTCCTGTTTTGAGAGGATAATGAAGATCATTGACAGATAACCAGAGAAGGGAAGAAAACTACTGGAACATGTTTAAGACTAGTATTGACAGTGGTTTTGAAGTGACATTGGTTTCATTATAGTCATTACATCATCCTGTTGATTATTTATTTCTTTTTCTCTTTCCTCTCAAACAGTCCTTCCTGGCTTCATGTTTTTCCCTCTCTGCATATTTAGTTTCCAAGCTTTATATCTCTTCTGCCTTTTGGCAAAACAGCATAAAGAAAAATGTAGTAAGAGGAGAAAAGTATTGTTTCTGTGTTCAGTTGTCCATATATTCTACCCCAGTCTGTTAAAAAGATCTCTGATCTGATAGATCAAAAAACAACAACAATAAAAAGTGAAAAAAAAAAATACACCCATCTGACATGCTCATTACCCTCAAGTGTCTCTGTTGGAGGAATTTACATGAAATCTTTATATCTATCTATCTATCTATCTATCTTGTACAAGGAAATGATACAGATATCCTAAGGTTGAGTGTCAAAAAATACACATAACCGTTAGGTGTGGCTGGTGGCCAGAAAAACTACTTAGGAAGGAGAGAGACATGAACTGGCGTAAATACAGCTTTTTAGAAAAGAGGATTCGGAGGCCTTGCCTAGAAAGTGAGAGTGGAGGTGTAGGGTAAGATGTGCAGGCCTGAGGAAGCGGAGAAAGGACAGTGCACAAGCACCTGGCAAGTGTGGAAAACAGGGCAGGCACCAGCCCAGCAGGAGGGCAGAGGCCAGAGGAGAGTTGAAAGGGCTATAAGTCTGGATACTTAACTCCCACAGTTCCTGGCCTGCCAGCTGATCAATAAGTCTTCAACTACATTAAGATTAAAGGGAGGGAGAGAGATTTAATCACTGCTATGGTCTGATTCCAGATTTCTTGCTAATGCCAATGCAGGCCCCACATCAACTTCTTGTCAGTGTGATTATTGTATAGCCTTGTAATAAATGCATATAATAAAAACTTTTCTAGTTTTTAAACTAAAAGATGCAAACACTGTTTTGCTAGGCCTGTTGAGGAGTAGGAATTTGATGACTTTCTAAGAATGTAAACACATGCATAAAATTACAAAAAACAGAAGGTTGTAGTTTTGAGGGATATGATGGATAACATGCCTTAGCCTGGTACAACATTTGCTGTGTAAGTAGCTTTTCCTCTTTAAGCCCCCTCTCTTTGTACACTGTCTCTTTCAAGATAGCTGTTGGCTCTATCTGTTGCTTAGAGTAACATTCCATTTTAAGCACCATATTAATCTGTCCCAAGGCTAAGTGCCATGGAGTGCAAGTATTAAGAGATCTTGAAAATGCAGACTCCTTCATGAAGAAAGGGCAGAGGGACCAGAACTGCCAGTACAGCTTAGCCGTTCCTTGAATAGTAGATGCCTTATTAGTATTCATGAAGTGCTTATAGATAACATCATGACTGAGTTAAAGTTTCAACTTGAAGAGCTACTGCTTTTCAATGAGGAGCACATTTAAAGACACTCTTTGCATGAACAGTGACTGAATTGCTTCTAAAATGAAAGTATTAATTTATTGGATGAGATTTTTTCACTTTAAGGTTTAGGATTGTTATTAGGATTACAATAAATAATAATCATTAGCACTTGTAAAGCTTTTAGCAGCAATGAGCTTTAGGGTTAATTTACTTGTCATTTGAAGTTTCAGACTCAAGTATTTGCCTTTCCACTATGAATCCCAAAAATGTTCCTTTACCAGGCCCTGGAACTCCTTTTTGTTTTTTTCCATGACCCAGAAACTATTTGTTGTATGGGAAATGGTTGGAGAGTCCACAGATTGGAAGGCTCTGTGTGTAGAGCTCCTTTCCCTAGGTAAGCATTTGGGCTTTTGAAGTAGGCTTCCTGCTTCCAGTTCCAGCTTCTCAACTCGCTAACTGTGTAACCCGGGGCGAGTTACTTAACCGCCATTTTCCTTATGTGGGATTCACAGTGGTATCTGCCTGGGAGGGTTCTTGTAAGGAATAACTAAGATGGTAAATATCAAGTATAAAACACACATTTAAATAATTAAACACAAGTATCTAATAAATGTTGTGTATTGGTATTGTTTATAAAATATGAGGGACACATGTGACTGAGAAGTTACATGTGACCGTCAGAAAAACTAATTATAAACCAATAAATACCTTTTCAAGGACTGCTGTGTGTCAGGTTCAGTACTAGGGAATGAGACAGAAAAGAAAACCATGGTACCTGCCCTGTAGAAGCTCACCACCTACTGGGAGGAAGTGGGATTGGAAAGACACTAGAAGTGCCTTACCTGACAAGGTCAAGTTCAATCAAATCTCAAAGCAAAGAGTGGTGAACTTTGACTTAGGGCATTCACAGAAGTCTTTGGAGAAGAAGGGGTATTGGACCTGGGTCTTGGGGGGATGAGAAGAACTTTGACAGAAAATGGGAGAATTTTAGAGTGAAAAGGAGCAAGGCTTCCAAGCTGGGGTGTGTCCTGGCTTTTTGTGGCAGCAGGCCCCCTCTGGAAGACTGAAAGCAGGTCAGTTCAGTTTGTGGGGAGATACTGAAGTCGCTTCTTGGTTCTTTGGGTTGTTTTCTCTCCTCTTCCCTGGAGGCTCCAGAGAAAGCATGAAGCTTTACAGTCCTAGGTGGACCCAGGAGAGGCCCTGTGGTTAGACTGTGTGGTTGTCTAACAAGGATGTTTCATGGGCCTCCCTCACCTTTCCCTATTTCACTGGGTCTGAATTTCCATTACCAGGGTTTGAGTAAGATTGTCTTGGGCATTTGGGACACAGTTTAGACTCTAAGATACCCCCTCTAGCCGTTAACTTCACACTAGTGTCTTAAAGACTGAGGTGTACTGATGGCCTGAGCCGTAAGACAAGACAATAGAAAGATGAGACGATCCTGTTCACAGAATTTTTCACTGCCTAAAGAAAGGCACTGTGTCTGACTGTCACTCAGGCGAAGGAAAGGAAGTGCTCCGTCCTTCCTTTTTGGCTTCTGAGCCTGGAGATGAGATCATCTGTGAAGCATGTGGACCACAGTTCATTCGGAGACATCTGTGCTTTGCCATGAACAGCATCTTAAGCTGCGTTTAAGCCAGCAGATGCTGCCTGTTAAACCCATGTACCCTCTAAAGGCTTGTGAGTAAAGAAGGGGAGTGAGACCCTTCTGGGTACCGTGCTGAGTATTATATGTCTTCTCCCAGTAGGCAGTATTGATGACTTTGCAACAGGTAGTTAGTGAGAGAGGCGGGATTCCAAACCAGGCCAGCAGGCTCCAGTATCCTTTTGTTTTCTTTTATTTAAAGATACCTGTTTTGTACTGTTTCTTCTATGATATTCTTTGCATTTCTCATGGAGTTTGAACCTGATAAAAGCCTTCATGGGCTTAGTACATTTGAAGAATGTGGTTAAATGAAGCTTTTCCTAATTTGTCAAGTTGATTTAAATTGAATTCAGTACAATGAGTAACTATTTAAGGTTACTCATCTTGGTATATAAAGGGAGCACATGTGGTTTGCTTTCTTTTTACAAGACAAATGAATATTCATTCTTTTGGATAATGACCTTGATATCATTATTTGACAGTCTCAGCAGCATAATTTGATGATACTGAGTCTTTCAAGCACAGAGTCCATTGATAGTTAAATAACCTGATTTTAATAATTCTAGAGTTGCAGTACAGAATGGAAGAATGACTCCTTTTGAATAAAGACAGCCAATTGTTTTGTTTATTGCATATAGATTGTTAGCTTAATTTGTACTTGTTCCAGAACAAGAAGCAAACTTTAAAACATGTGAGATTTTTAGAGGCAAAATAATTACAAGGTTAGTCCTCGGTCACTGTCAAAAGTTAACAGTTTATCCTCCTCACCATTGTTGAAGTAAGATAAATAATAGCATTGTCTCAAAATTATGCTCTTTGTGCACGTCTTTATCTTTTTTTAATCTTTCATTCTTCATTCTTGCCTTCTCACTATTTCTGAATGATAATCAAGAAATCATTCCCCTCCACTATGTTTTATCTTATTTCTACAGTTTGAAAATAGATCCATAGAGAATTAGAACATAATTAGGTAACCACAAATCATAAAAAATATCCAGTTTATTTCATAGTCATTTAAATCATTACACCTTTCTTGATTACTTAATCTGAGTTATGTCATCTCCAAGTCACTCATTTCTTCATATTTCGTCCATGCTAAAAATGTACCTACTTGTCCAGGCACCATTTGGGGGTGGCCAACTTTATTTCCCTCTAAGCCCAGGTGGGAGGTGGTTCTCACAACCTGTGCCACCTTGTTCAGCACGTCAGAAGTACATTTTCAACCCTCATGTATTCCCCCTCAAGATAGAATATCTGAATAAAGAGAAATGAGAGAGGGTAGTTCATCTGAAGCCATCTTACTGTATTAAAATAGTGAATCATGACCACAGTTTAGCACAAGGGTCCTTACTGTCGCTTGTGACAGCTCGAACAACTAGCGGGTCCTCACGTTGTGCTGTGCCAGGATGCTTCTGAGCTGACAAAGAAAAGGCCAAGTGGTGGAGGCTGGCTCTACTCAAATCATTATAATTCAAGGGAAAATGTGGTAAGGTTGCTAGCAATATAGAATCATTCTAGTGTATTTCTGGATAAGGAGAGACTAATTTTTGTAGTCTCAGAAAAGATATGGTATACAAAGTAGCATGTGGATTAGTTACATGGAAAGAACTGGGGGTGGGGGGAGTGAATGTGATTATTTTTAACTCAAAAGCCATATAACTGCCCATTAATTTAAACCTTGAGATTCTGTTTTCTCTTTGAATATTGAAGTGATACAAATATACACAAAGGCACACATCTGTTTATATATACATGTATATGTGTGTATATAAATACATTTATACCTAGGTAAGTAGCATAATTTAATTAAGAATTCCTGGAGCTAAATATACATTTTTCTCTAGGCATTGGCCATCACTTCACCATCTCTGATTGATAAAAACGGCCTGATTTATAATTTTTCATTGATTTCTTTTACTGTTTTTTTTTTAATATTTGTTTTTATTTATTTGAAAGACAGAGTTACAGAGGGAGGTAGAGACAGAGAGGTCTTCTATCTGCTGGTTCGCTCCCCAAAGGGCAGCAGTGGCCAGAGCTGAGCCAGTCTGAAGTCAGGAGGCAGGAACTTCGTTCAGGTCTCCTACGCAGGTGCAGGGGCCCAAGGACTTGGGTCATCCTCTACTGCCTTCCCAGGCCATAGCAGAGAGCTGGATCAGAAGAGGAGCAGCCGGGACTAGAACCGACGGCCATATGGCATTCCCATGCTTCAGGGCGGGACTTTAACCAACTGTGCCACAGCACCAGCTCTTTTACTGTTTTTTAAAAAACAGGTTATCCCATAAAATACTGTGCCCCAATATGGCTTTAATTACCACTCAAGCAGCTCACCCTAAAGTGATTAATAAGCCACAAAAATAACCAGTTTCTCCTCTCTCTGTATAACATCAGTATTTTTGGAAAATGGGTTGCTTGTGCCAAGTTTTCTTTGCAGATAGAATGGGAATTGTTGAATGGTCTGTCAATTCACAAGAAATCTTTGTTCCTTTACTAAGAGCACACTAGGTAACTAATTCCATTTAGAGTTTTCAGTAACTTCTTGCACTCTTGAGGCAGCCACATGAGCCATGTAATTGCTTCAGATATTCAGCAGAATTTTCTTGCCAAGAAAGCCACAGGAATGTATTTTGCTTTCCTTCCTTTTGTATTCTTTTTTTTTTTTTTTGGGGGGGGGCTATACATAGCATTTAATATATTTATGATGATTTTGACCAAAATGAACTTTTAAAAATGATTTTGTTAAAATGAAGGGTTTTATATCAGTGAAGAAGTAATCTGAATATCCACCAATAGTGGAGTGATTTGGGTTATTACATAGGCAGTACAAAAACAAAAACACCTTGATTGGGGATGGCACTGTGGCATAGCAGGTAAAGCCTGCAGTGCCTGCATCCCATATGGGTGCCAGTTCAAGACCCGGCTGCTTCACTTCCCATCCAGCTCTCTGCTATGGCCTGGGAAGGCAGTAGAAGATGGCCCAAGTCCTCAGGCCCCTGCACCTGCGTGGGAGACCCAGAAGAAGCTTCTGGCTCCTAGCTTTCGATCCACACAGCTCCGGCTGTTGCAACCACCTGGGGAGTGACCCAGCAGATGGAAGACCTCTCTCTCTTTCTATTTCTACCTCTCTGTCTCTGCTTCTGTGTAACTCTTTCAAATAAATAAAAAAATCTTTAAAAAAAAATAACACCTTGAGAGTGATGCAGGTGGGTTGACCTAGGGAAAATGTGATTATTTTTATTAAAACTTATAAGCTTTAAATGACTACATATTCATATATTTAATTTTAATTTTATTTCTTTGAAAGACAGAGTTACAGAGAGAAGTAGAGACAGAGAGAGAGGTCTTCCATGTGCTGGTTCACTCCCCAGGTGGCTGCAACAGCCAGAGCTGTGCCAATCCAAAGCCAGGAGCCAGGAGCTTCCTCCAGGTCTCCCATGTGGGTGCAGGGGCCCAAGGACTTGGGCCATCTTCTACTGCTTTCCCAGGCTATCCTAGAGAGCTGGATGGGAAGTGGGGCAGCTGGGACTGGAACCTGTGACCATATGGGATGCTAGAGGTTCAGGCCAGGGCTTTAACCTGCTGTGCCACAGCGCCGGCCCCCATATTCATATATTTTTAAAAAGTGTAGAATGACGTAGTCCCTAACAACACTGCCATTGGTCAAAAGATAGGCAAGCAGCTAGAGGGAGATTATTTTTAATGGAAAAGTATCTAGGAATAGACCATATCCATGTGGTAGTTTAGTATAGGAAAATGGTGACATTCCGAAGGAATGGTAGAAAACTGGAATATTTAATAAATGCTATTGGCTTAGTTTATCAGAACAAATTGAGATTGATCAAATATTTAAAATATTCATGATAAAGCCAGGTAAATTCTAGGAGAAAACATTACTGGTTTTTGTCTTGGTTTTTCAATTTCTTAAAAAATTGTTTGGTTTTAAAGTGAGGGAGATCTAAGTTTGACATGAAATTCAGAAATAATTAAGACAGATTAATTTGCCTATGCCACTTTGTTGGGAACTGGATGAATCTGGACACTATAGGTTCCTGGACCCCAGTTCCAGTTTTAATATGGCATTAAAAGTTTAATGATATTACTCAGCAGGCACTGGACCAATACAAACACGTATGGAACAGAAAGGCCACTGCCCAATGATTTTATCAACTGCATTTGTATTTGTAATTGTCAGCATCTAGGAATCATTGACATTGATGGCTTGACTGTATTGTTTGATTTTTTTGCCAGAGTATGTCTAAACAGTATTGTAATGGTATTTTGAATGAGTGATAAAGAATAAATCAGAAAAAAAAAGACTCAAAGTATATAGGAAACTGATGTGTAGTTGCTCCTTGGACTGTGGGGCTGGGCATATGGAGAGGGCACTCTTCATTTTAGTTATTTTCTCTTAATAAAATGAGTATGTGTTGCTTTTAACATCAGCAAGAAGTTGTTTTTTTTTTTTAACTCTTCAAAAAGTAATCAAGTTTGAGATCCTAAAAACTTTTATCATATTCATAGCTTTGCTATCTCTTAGCTATTTAGTCAATCATTTAATAATAATAATAATAACAACAACAACAACAACCCAGGAGCAAAAGTTGGTTACGAGATTTCTGTAGGTGTTGAGAAAGGTGAAGACATTGTTCTGTGTTGTGTTAGGTAGGTATCTGGGGTGCTCGTCTTGCTGAGTGACCCACAGTGTGTTTAAGCAGCAAATCCTTGGAGGCAGCCTAGACGGTGTTTGAAAAATATGTCTCATCTTATGAGGTAGCTTTATTTCAAATTTAAATCATTTCTTACAATCATTTTATTTAATAATCTTGCAAGCACAGATTTATTGTAGTGTAGAATGCAAAATTCACATAGATTGTTGTAATAAAACAGGAGCCATCAGAGAATTCTGGAAGGCCACCTCTGAGCATTTCTGCTCCCGTGGCAGGAAGCTTACGTATTCCTTTGTTGGAAGGCCGAGAAACATGAGTAGGTGAAGGTAACTGGTAATCATCCCAAAGCTTGTTTTGGTTTTTCATTCAGAAGTTACAGACTAGTGGGAGAAATATATTTCCTAAAAGGCAAATTTTATTAGCTCAGTTTAGCCCATTGAAATGAAATGTTTGATTATGTACTTAAGAGTCTCACTGAATTTAGTAAATGCTTGAGTTGGTAGGTAGTTTAGTCATTAAAACTATAATCCAGTTAAAGCTCAGGGAGTTAAATAAATGAATTTTAATCAAGCTTACTTTGATTTCTCTCTCCTTCTGTGTGTGTGCATCTGTCTGTCTGTCTCTCTTCTTACTGCAGGTCACAGTAATGAAAGGCAGTAATAGAAATAAAGATCATTCAGCAGAAGGAGAAGGGGCTGGAAAAAGACCAAAGAGGAAGTGTCTTCAGTGGCATCCATTGCTGGCCAAGAAACTTCTTGACTTTTCAGAAGAGGAGGAGGAGGAAGACGAAGAGGAAGATATTGATAAAGTAAGTCTTCCATTCACTCTAAAAATTTCAGGTTTTTTTTTTTTTAAAAAACTCATAATATTATAGAATCAAGGATGAATATGTATAGTATGAAAAATAGCTTCCTAAAGGTCCATAAAACTTAAATTCTATTCAATTAATTTACATTTTCAGTCAATTTTTTTAAAGTTTTTATTTATTTTTATTTACTTGGAAAGCAGAGATAGATTTCAGGCACTCTAATATGGGGTTGCGACAGCCTGAGTAGTGGCTTAACCAGTTGTGCCATAACGCCCACACCATTCCAATTATTGATCTCCCTTAAATTATCTGTACCTTCTAGTAGTTCGGACAGAGACGGGTCCTTCTGAAATGCTATTTCTGTCAGTCACCTAGTGATCTGTAGGTAATGTTTAGGTGTGGTGAAATGGGGGTGTTCATAGAACTTGAGCTCTCCTGTCTCCCACCCCGTTGCTCCTGTGACCCATCTTTCTTCACTTCCAGCCTAGCCCAGCCCTGCCACCCAAGGCTGCCCCTGAGCTGCTCTCCTGGTCTTGATTTCTGTGGCATTCATAACATTTGACTGCGCTGCCCTGCCAGCCCCCAGTGGTCAGTCTGTCCTGCAAGTCTGCTTCCCTAGCCTCACATCTGAACAGTGGGCCCATGTTTAGAAAGTCATCCAACCATGCAGCTGACTTTATTTTTTTAACTTTTATTTAATAAATATAAATTTCCAAAGTACAGCTTATGGATTACAATGGCTTCCCCCCCGCCCCCATAATTTCCCTCCTACCCACAGCCCTCCCATCTCCCGCTCCCTCTCCCATTCCATTCGCATCAAGATTCATTTTCAATTCTCTTTATATACAGAAGATCAATTTAGTATATATTAAGTAAATATTTCAACAGTTTGCTCCCACACAGAAACATAAAGTGTAAAATACTCTTTCGGTACTAGTTATAGCATTAATTCACATTGTACAACACAATAAGGATAGAAATCCTACATGAGGAGTAAGTGCACAGTGACTCCTGTTGTTGACTTAACAATTTGACACTCTTGTTTAAGGCATCAGTAATCACCCTAGTCTCTTGTCATGAGTTGCCGAGGCTATGGAAGCCTTTTGAGTTCGCTGACTCTGATCTTTTTTAGACAAGGTCATAGCCAAAGTGGAAGTTCTCTCCTCCCTTCAAAGAAAAGTACCTCCTTCTTTGATGGCCCATTCTTTCCACTGGGATCTCACTCGTGGAGATCTTTCATTTAGGTTTTTTTTTTTTTTTTTTTTTTTTTGCCAGAGTGTCTTGGCTTTCCATGCCTAAAATACTCTCATGGGCTTTTCAGCCAGATCCGCGTGCTTAAAGTGCTGATTCTGAGGCCAGAGTTGCAGCCAACTTTAGAAAGTCACGCTTCATTCCAGGTCTTGTCATAACTGGGTCGCCTTCATTATTCACATTTCAGCATGAGGACTCCCTCACCAAGAAATGGCACCTAAGCCACTCCAAGTGGCTCTTCTACCCAGCTCATTCAAATCGAAGGGTTCCCTTCACAACACTTGTTACTGTTTGCTGTGAGTTTAGCTGTGTTGTTGTTTATGTCAGTCTTCTCAGACCAGAGTAGCAGATCAACAAGAGCAGGGCCCTTGACTCTCTTGCCTTCTGTCTTTCTCCAGAAAGACACATAGTAGGTATTGTGTATATGTGTGTGTGTGTATTGAATGGAAGAGTAAGTGATTATACATTTTGTACCACTACAAACATTCTGAACATGTGTTTTTAATCTTTTTCAGAACTTTGACATCTATTCAACCTTTTTTTTTTGTATTTAAAGATTTATTTATTTATTTGAAAGACCCAGTGAGAGAGAGAGAGAGAGAGAGAGATCCTCCATCAGCTGATTCACTCCTCAATTGGCCTCAATGCCCAGAGCCAGACCAGTCTGAAGCCAGGAGTCAGGGTCTCCCACATGGGTGCAGGGGCCCAAGCACTTGGGTCATCTTCTGCTTCTTTCTCAGACACATTAGCAGGGAGATGGATAGGAAGTAGAGCAGCCGGAGCTTAAACCAGCACCCATATGGGATGCTGGCACTGTAGACAGTGGCTTTACCCACTATGCCACAGTGCTAGCCCCTCAACCTTTTTTTCTTGGCTTTGGTAAACTCTTTCCACTTGTCTCAGCAGGAATTATAAACCTTTTTCCTCTTTCTCAGACATCATCTAAGAATCTCTGAATATAGTCTATGGTCTCTCTCACTGATGGCCCTTTCTTCTTATTCACAGAGATGCCAGAAGCCACCAGGATGATCCCTTTAGCTTCCTTATGCATTTAGTTCACTTCTTACTCATTTCTTTTTCTGTTTCTTTCCTATTCAAGGAAATTACCAAGTTCATACTCAATGATTTTCTGACACATTTGCATCCACGCTCACTTGGTCCTTGAAGCTGTCTCCTGTTTCTATGAGGGCACTCACTTTTATTTCTATTTCTACTTTCCTCCCTGTTCCTATCCAGTTTCTTTCATTTGATGCCTCTCCATTATTCTGCCCTCAAATACTGTTGTCCTCTAGGCCTCTAAACTTTATTTTCATATATAAAATATATAAAATATTTATTTCCTTGAAAGGAGGAGTGACACAGGGAGATATCTTCCACTCAGTGGTTCACTCCCCAAATGCCTGCAATAGCCGGGGCTGGGCCAGGTTGAAGCTAGGATCCAGAAACTCCATCTGGGTCTCCCACATGAGTGGCAGGCCCCCCAAGTGCTTAGACCCTCATCCTCTGCCTTCCCAGGGTCATTGGCAGAAAGCTGGATTGGAAGTGGAGGTGCCGTTATTCTCACCAGCTCTCTGATATGGGAAGTGAGTGTCTCCAGTGGTACCTTAACTTCCTGTGTCAGAATGCCTGCCCCTGGACTCACATTTCTGGCTGTCTACTTGCTGTATCCACTATCATCCAGGAATCTATTTGAAACCTTCTACATCTTCCCTTTCTTGGTATATGGACACTGCAGCATTTTAGTTTGTCAGCCCTGCAACTTTGCACATCATATTACATGCTTTATTTTGCTTAAGCCTCACAGTCACCAGGAAATCCTGTCAGCCATACCTTCAAAATCTCTCTCAATTTTATGTCTTCTTAACAGTCCCCTGCTAACACTTTGATCCAAGCTGTACCATTTCTAGTACAGACTATTGTTCCTACCCCTCTCTGTGTCTCTGATCTTGCCCTGCTACCATCTGTTCTCAACAAAGCAGCCAAAGTAATTCTTTCAACCAGTAAGGCTGATCATGCCATTCTCTGTTTCACACAGTGGGCTTTTGTGTGATCACTGCTCTAACTGCTTCACCTACAACAGTGCCTGGCCCGTCACAGGTGCTCAGTAAATATTAATTGAGTGAAAGATAGAAGTCATTGAACCTGTTTCTCTTTTCACTCTTAATTAGTGATCTTATCTACCATCATAGTCTTACTGTCTTCTCTATATTGGTACCTGTTGGATCATCCTTTTACAGACTTGGGTATCCACATAGCCTGCCCTATAGCCACTTCAAAGTCAGCCTATCTAATTCTGGTCTTCTGCTTCCCACAAGATCTGATTTCTTTCTTTCTTTTTTTTTTTTTTTTAAAGATTTTTATTTATTTATTTGATAGGTAGAGTTACAGACAGTGTGTGTGTATGTGTGTGTGTGTGTGTGTGTGTGAGAGAGAGAGAGAGAGAGAGAGAGAGAGAGAGAAAGGTCTTCCTTCCATTGGTTCATCCCCCAAGTGGCCACTACGGCCAGCATGCTGCGCCTATCCGAAGCCAGGAGCCAGGTGCTTCCTGCTGGTCTCCCATGCAGGTGCAGGGGCCCAAGCACTTGGGCCATCCTCCACTGCCCTCCCGGGCCACAGCAGAGAGCTGGACTGGAAGAGGAGCAACCGGGACTAGAACTGGCGCACATATGGGATGCCGGCGCCACAGGCAGAGGATTAGCCAAGTGAGCCACGGCGCCGGGCCCCCAACAAAATCTGATTTCTATCAATGGAGAAAAATTATTCTCTGTTGTACATGAAGAAACCTTACTAACTGAGCTAGAAATACTCTTTTTGTTTCAACCTTCAGATCTGACTAGATACTAGCAACTGTTGGTTCTACCTCAAAAATGTTCTCTCTCTTTCTAAATATTTTCTAAACATGTATTTATTGTATTTGAAAGGCAGAGTTACAGAGAGAAAGGGAAAGATGGAGGTCGGCCATCTGCTGGTTCACTCCCCAAACGGTCGCAGCAACTAGGGCTGGGTGGAACCAAAGCCAAGAGTTTCATCCGTGTTTCCTATGTGGGTGCAGGGGCCCAAGCACGTGGGCCATCCTCCACTGCCCTCTCAGGCCTACCAGGAGGGAGCTGGATTGGAAGTGGAACAGCCAGGACTCTAACCATCACATGAATGGGATGCCAGCATCACAGGCAGTGGTCTAACCCACTAACCCACTAACCCACTAAGCCCCAGTGTTATCTCTTTTCTCACATATTCATTCCTGGCCTTCAGCCTGACCTTTAGTCCTGTCCAGTTTTTAGACTCTGGCTTTAATTGCCACTAATTTTATTCTTAAAACACATGCTTTAAAATATTGACAGTTCTTTCTTAAATCTAATGATGTTTTCCCTCTACTTAAAACCCTGTGTGACTCTCCGTTATGTCCAGTTGTGGTTCCTAGTGTTGACCCCTTACTGTTTTAATGTTTTAAAGTGTTAATAGGCCCTTGGTGAAAGAAAAATGAGTCAAGATAGTTTTTATATTTATTTTGTCACTTATTCATGTATTTGTCTACTTTTTGGTTAATGAATTTAATAAAATAGTGGTAATCTTAGATAGCTGTTTAAAAATTTGGGGGATAGTGTCTATACTTGATAAAATAAAAAGTTGATAACTCATGTCAAACCAAGCTTTATTATTGGTGCATACAGTCCAAAAACACTCGTTTACAGAATTAAAGGCCAGTTTGTTAGCATGATAGAAGACATTCTTTATGAAACAGCCCAGACCTTCTATAACCTTATCTCCCAGAACCCTCTTCTGATCTTTTGTGTACTATTGTGCCATCGATTTGCATATTGATGTTCAACTCTTAATCCCTGTTAGTTTTCCTGTTTATGCTCTAATTCATCTTGCAAATTTAGCTCATACAAAATCTTTTTTTTTTAAGATGTATCTGAAAGGCAGATGTTATCTGAAAGGCAGAGTTCCAGAGAGGCAGAGGCAGAGAGGGAGAGAATTTTCCATCCACTGAGCACTCCCCAAGTGGCCGCAGTGACTGGAGCTGGGCCCATCAGAAGCCGGGTGCTTCTTCCAGGTCTTCCACATGGGTTCAGGGTCTCAAGCCCTTGGGTCATCTTCTGCTGCTTTCCCAGGCCATAGTAGAAAGCTGGACCGAAAGTGTTGTCAGGTCTCAAACCGGCACCCATATGAGATGTCAGCACTGCAGGCAGTGGCTTTACCCACTATACTACAGCATCTGCCCCAGACATCTTTTCTAGGGATACTTTCTTGTACTTCTATCCATAAACTAGTGCTTTATTATCTCACTGGTTCCTTGACGTAGTCATTGAATAACTTTTTAATTTATTTGTTTATATGTCTTTATTCCTTCCCAAAACAGAAAGCTCCTTCTTCTAGGTTTTACCTTGAGTTTTTATGCTTTAGTAATGGAATCAAAACATTCTATTCTGAAGAGAAGATGCAGTTACTTCCTTAACATGTTTTTTATTTCTACTTTTTCTTTGGCTTCTTAGTTTCAAAGTTCTAAATAAATGTCCCTTGAAAATGCAAATCACTCTTAAGTGACTGTATACATAATGAGGAAGATAAATCTGTAGCTTTCTCCCCCAATAATTACCTCTAATACATTTCCAATGAGATAGCTATGGCTTTAAGATTATTCTGCAATATTTGTTTTTTTTTTTTTTATTTTTTTTGACAGGCAGAGTGGACAGTGAGAGAGAGAGACAGAGAGAAAGGTCTTCCTTTGCCGTTGGTTCACCCTCCAATGGCCGCCGCGGCCAGCGCGCTGCGGCCGGCGCACTGCGCTGATCAGATGGCAGGAGCCAGGAGCCAGGTGCTTTTCCTGGTCTCCCATGGGGTGCAGGGCCCAAGCACCTGGGCCATCCTCCACTGCACTCCCTGGCCACAGCAGAGAGCTGGCCTGGAAGAGGGGCAACCGGGACAGAATCCGGCGCCCCAACCGGGACTAGAACCCGGTGTGCTGGCGCCGCTAGGCGGAGGATTAGCCTAGTGAGCCATGGCGCCGGCCATTCTGCAATATTTGTAGTTGAAGGTAGTTGATGATTAATTACATTTCTAGTGGTTACTTAAACTTGAAACACTTTTTAAATACCAATTTGGGTTAAATGTGTGATTTTTCCTAGTTTGTGCCTATTAGAGTTGCCCACTAAATGTTGTGTGAAAGAACATGGTTGCCTTAGAGTTTTGGTTCTCTAAGTGTGGGCCTCTCAGATGGGCAGCATTAGCAACACCTGGAAACTTGTTAAAAACAGCAAGACCTGCCAAGCCTGAATCTCTAGGATGAGACCTGGCAATCCAGAAGCAATTCCAGTACACACTCAGATTTCAGAACTACTACCTTACTGCATAATGTGTACTGAGGACAACCTTGATCCATCTTGCTATTTTTAACTGTAAAACAACTAGTTAAAGAAGGGATCCTAGTAGGCGTTCTGGACTTACACTCCTCATTGCATTGTTTGTAAGAAACATCATAAGATTGCATTTTAGCCTTGAAAGATATTTTACAATTTTAACATGTTCTGAGATTTTTTTATCTGAGATTTGCTTTAATATACTTACTCTGGCAGCCATATGAGAAAGTATTATAGAGAAGATTAAAACCAGGAAAGCTAGGCCATAGGCCAAAGTGGTGGTAAGGACACTGGCATTGAGAATTACATACATGGGATGAACAGATTTAGAACTTTGTAGAAGTCCTTGAAGAACTTGAGCAATGATTATAGGAAGTTCTTAGGAAAAGGGAGGACTCAAAACTGATTTTGAAGGTTTGAGCTTAGGGAAGCTTATTACTATCACCACAGCATTTCACCAGACAAGAAAGTTTGATATTTCCAAGCTTAAAGAGTTACTGTGTAGTTCTTCTTTGAAATGTTCATGTCAAATGTCTATCTTTTACAGTAGAAAGCTCTACTTGTGATGTGCACAAAAACGTTGAATAGTCTTTTAGCTTTTTATCATGTGCTTTCATGTTAAACATTCTCAGATTATTAGCTATTGAAAAGTACTTCCGGCCGGCGCCGCGGCTCAATAGGCTAATCCTCCGCCTAGCGGCGCCGGCACACCGGGTTCTAGTCCCGGTCGGGGCGCCGGATTCTGTCCCGGTTGCCCTTCTTCCAGGCCAGCCCTCTGCTGTGGCCAGGGAGTGCAGTGGAGGATGGCCCAGGTGCTTGGGCCCTGTACCCCATGGGAGACCAGGAAAAGCACCTGGCTCCTGGCTCCTGCCATCGGATCAGCGCGGTGCGCCGGCCGCAGCGCGCCGGCCGCGGCGGCCATTGGAGGGTGAACCAACGGCAAAAGGAAGACCTTTCTCTCTCTCTCTCTCTCTCTCTCACTGTCCACTCTGCCTGTCAAAAAAAAAAAAAAAAAAAAAAAAAAAAAAAGAAAAGTACTTCCTGAAGAGGTGAAAGACAAGTTGATGTTCATGTATTTATGGGCGTTGTTCATCTTGAGGCCCATAAACCATAGGTTTATTCATTCATTCATCAATTAGTTACGCACTAACAATACACCAGATACTGAGCTAGCTGCTGAGATTATAAAAGTAAATATGAGAGTTTTTGTCCTCAGAGAGCTCACCATTTAGTGAGAAAGAAAAAATATAAGCATTGTAACACTATGTAAAATATGCTGTCATAGAGACATGCACTTGTTGCTATAGAAACTAAGCAGAGGATAGATAGGTCCATCATAAGTTAGTTACCAGCTACTGACAATAGTTGATGATTTTTTAAGAAAAAATTTTTTTAATGTGTAAATGGAGATAAGAAAAATTTGCAAACCAAGACTAATTCTTCAATCCAAACTGTCCAATATATGTTAAAAATTTGCTTTTTGTTTTGGTTGGTAATAGGTTCAACTTCTTGGGGCCGATGGCCTAGAACAAGATGTTGGTGAGACTGAAGATGATGAATCACCAGAACAGCGAGCTCGGAGACCAATGAATGCATTTCTTTTATTTTGTAAACGACATCGCTCTCTTGTACGTCAGGAACACCCTAGGCTTGATAACCGAGGTGCTACAAAGATACTAGCTGATTGGTGGGCTGTTCTCGATCCAAAGGAAAAACAGAAATACACAGACATGGCCAAGGAGGTAGGTTATAATGTCATAGTGTTACGGTGGTTATGTGCAAATAGCCTGTAACTACTACGTTACAAATATGGAGAAGTTCTTAGAATGAGAAAGTGAGTCTTGAAGCAGGTTCTAAGTGGAAACATAAGAGATTTCTTTGTTCTTCCTGTGTTCCAACCACACCTTGCAAATGCTGATGAACATACCAAGAGCAATGGATTACCAAGAAGTTTTGTTTTTTTTTTTTTTTTTTAAGATTTATTTATTTATTTGAGAGACAGTTACAGAGAGAGAGGGAGAGACAGAGAGAGAGTTCTTCCATCCACTAGTTCACTCCCCAAATGACCAAAACTGCCAGAGCTGGGCCGATTCAAAGCCAAGAGGCAGGAGCTTCTTCCCAGTCTCTGATGCAGGTGCAGGGGCTCAAGCACTTAGACCATCTTCCACTGCTTTCCCAGGCCATAGCACAGAGCTGGACTGGAAGAGGAGCACCCGGGACACGAACCAGTGCCCATATGGAATACCAGTGCCACAGACGGAGGCTTAACCCACTATGCCACAGCGCTGGCCCCCAAAGAGGTTTTTTCTCTGTGTAAACCCCCACTGATCAATATAAATAATTGCTTTCTTACGATAGGCAATTTTTTATCATGATAATTTATTATGAATGATTTTTTTAAATCCTAGGAATTCAGCCTCTGCTGTCAGAAAATGCCCATGATAACAATGACAATGTGAAGTTTTCTAATTGTGTCGTGAGAGTCTTGATCTAGTTCTGAAATTAAATAGCTTTGAGATTCTCTCTCACTCTCTGTCTTTCAATTATGTATCTATATTTATATTTATATACCAATCTCTGCGACTATCAGCTTTTTTATTTAACTAGAATGAGGAAGTTAGACAAATATTTTTATTCCTTACAGCTTTAACATTTTTCATTTTTATAATAAACACAATTATCAAGAAATGTGTATTGACTAGTTCCTGTTCTGTAGGGAATGCAGCATGAATATTTAAAACCAATAAATGAATGAAGGGCAGTGGGACAGGATGTATGCATACACATCAACACTGTGTATTCAACAGTTGGTAAGAAACGTTGCCATGGGGCTGGCATCGTGGCATAGGTAGGCAACACCAGCATCCCATGCGTCCTGCCAGGTAGCTCCACTTCCTATACAGCTCCCTGCTAATAGCCTGGGAAAGCAATTGAAGATGGCCTGAGTCCTTGAGCCCCCATAATCCATGTGGGAAACCCAAATAAACTCCTGGCTCCTGACGTAGGTCTGGCTCAGCCCTGGCCATTGTGGCCTTCTGGGAAGTGAATCAGCAGATGGAAGATTTCTCTTTATCTTTCCCTGTCTTTCCTTCTCTTTCCATAACTCTGACTGTGACATTGATTAGTTCCAAAATGGTAACAATTAATAATTTTCTTCAAAAGTTGTATACTGGTCTGTTTCTAAATTAATCTGGAATTAATATGAGATCATTACACATTTAAATATATTGTGAATGGATTTAGCCCAGAATAAGGGATAATAAGCAAAGTAACATCAATGTAGTTAAACCTGAAAGGAATAATTCTGATAGTATGTCCTCACTGTTGCAATTTGAAAAAAAAAAAAAATCTCCATTCATTAAAAAACTTTGCCTCCCAATCATTAGGTTAAGTTTAGCAAAAAAAAAAAACAAAAGAAGGTGGACAAAATACAGGGTTTCAAGACATTTTATTAGACACCTCTGTGTGTGGGAAAATAATACTATTGATTGCCATGGTTTTACTCTGTTGTTTAATAAGCTACTATGAACATAAAAATTTCTTAGAAAATGTTCAGGGAAATTTGAGTAAATGATTAGCATAGTTGCTGTGTAATTAATGGTTACCCAAGGCTTCAGGAATTAACTGAACTATGTAGGGCATCTGGAAAATTTAAAATCAATTACAATTACCTATATGATTTTAAGTGTTTTCAGTGGATTTCCACTAGCATAGCGGTAATTAGCAATAAAACTTTCCAATTAAATAGTCCTACATCCTCTCATAGTCATATGATAAAACAAACAATTATCTGAAACCTCATAGGGAACTGCATAAGCTTCCTGTAATTAAACACTTGAGTTTGTTTTTAGGTTGCTCTTTTTGGGTAGTATGCAGCCTGTCTCCCCATATATTGTTTTCCTTTTACTAAAGACTGCTAATTTACAAACTCAATAGGTGGCCACTTTTAAGAGGAGGAAGTATTATTTTTGTACAGGAAATCCCTTTCTAATTACTTAATTAGGTTCACAATATTTGCCATTGTGGTGCTATAATGAAATCTGCTAAGGTGGCCCCCTGGAATCTACTGAAAGTGGAGACATAACTGGATGTTCCACATTGCCACTTGCTTTGCCTGTGAGTTATTCTTATGAGATGTTACCTCATTTACGATGCGCAGAGTAGAATATTTAGCTTCTTTTGCAATTATTATACAACTGGGCTGTAGTTGTAAGTGAATTGACTTGTTTCAGTAGGTTTACTGAATGGTTTTAAAATTACGTTAAAGTGCATGTAATTGTGCTGATGCTGTTTGTGTTAATATCCTGGCCTTAATTGGAATGTCAGTTCATTCAACAAGAACTTAGGGAGTAGTCATTTGGCCTAGTAGTTAAGACATCAGTTAAAGTTCTGGCATTGTGGCGTAGCTTGCTAAGCCACTGCTTTGGACTCCCACATCCCATATCAGAGTGCTAGTTTGAGGCACAGCCGCAATGCTTCCAATTCAGCTTCCTGCTAATGCATTTGGGAAAGCAGCAGATGATGGCCCAAGTATTTTGGTTCCTGCTCTTCATGTGGGAGACCAGGATCAAGTTGCTAGCTCCTTGTGTCAGCCTGGCCCAGACTTGACTATTGCAGTCATTTGTTGAGTGAACCAGTAGATGGGAGATTGTGTGTGTGTGTGTGTATGTGTCCCTCTCTCTGTGTAACTTTGCTTTTCAAATAAATATTTAAAAAAAAAAAGACACCAGTTAAGATGTCTACATTCCATATTAGAATGTCTAAATTTATTAACTCTCTCTGGCTCCTGACTGTAACTTTCTGCTAATACGGACCTTGGGGGCCAGTAGTGATGGCTCAAGTAATAGGTTCCTGCCACCCATGTAGAAGACCTGGATTGAGTTTCTGGCTTCTGTGCTAGGCCTTGTCCTAGCAAGGGTCATCATGGGCATTTGGGGAGTAAACCAAAAGATGGCAGCACTCTCCCTCTCTCACTCTTTCTCTCTTTCTGGCTCAGAAATAAAAGAAAAATAAATGCTTATTAATTGGCTTCAATGTACCAGATATTGTGGTAGATGCTGTTAATGCGAAGTCAGTAATAAAAGCGGCTTCTATTCCACCACACACAATCATTTTTAAATTTTTATTTTAGATTTATAGGATTGCTTCAAAAAGTTTCTGTAAAATATTTTAAAAAGAAGTTTATTTTGATGTAAATTTTTTGAAATGGAAAAATAGTTTTTTTATAATACACATTTTCCATAGACTTTTTGAAGATCCCTTACATAGATGGATTTTAAAACTTTTTGTACCAAAATAAACTTATCTTTTAATCATTTTAATGAATTTTTAAAACCCTCTCATAGAGCATTTTAGTTTTAAACCCTGTGTTTTACATGTTCTCTATTATGCATAAGACATGTTCTTTCAGCAGAATGTGTGTGTGACTATGAATATTAAATGATATTCACCCATATCTTCCCATTTCAGTTGAGTGAGAAATAATTTTTCCTTTTTCCTCTTGGTTTTAAAAGAAACCTACAACAAAGAATACGACTTGGAATAGATTGTGTTTTTTCACCTGATAGCTCATGAAAATCTTCTCTGACTCTTCCCTTACTCCCTGTGCTTATTTTAGTGCATCTGGTAAGACAAAGCATCCATTCTGGGATTTGTTTTCAGTTTCTTGAACTATTGTTTGGTGCTAATTTGCATTGTTGGGAAAAAATAGTGTTAAATGAGAATTTCGTGTTATCTGGTAAATCTCATTAGAGCAATAATTGGTTTTAAGTAATAAAAAAAAATACCACTCTGAAGCTATAACCTGTGTTGCTTTCTTAAATTTAGCAAAGTGCATGACAGTGTGATATGAGATTGTCTGTTAAGAGATGCAGAGGCAGTTTTACCTTACCTTACGACATGTTTATATATATGTACTCTTAGAAATAAAGGAATACAGAGCTGGCATGGCTGTGCAACAGGTTAAACTGCTGCTTGGGACACTGGCATCCCATATCCGAGTGCTGGTTTGAGTCTTGGCAGATCAACTTCTGATCCTACTTCCTACTAATGTGCCTAGGAAAGCAGCAGAAGACAGCTCAAGTGCTTGGGCCCCTGCCACCCATGTGGGAGACCAGGATGGAATTGCTCTTGGCTTCAGCCTTGCTCAGACCTAGCTATTGCATCCATCTGGGAAGTGAACTTCCAGAGGGAAGATCTCTCTCTCTCTCCCCCATCCTCCTTTTTCTCTTTCTCTGTCACCCTACCTTTCAAATAAATAACTAAATAATTCTCTTTTATAAAAAGAAACAAGTAATATAAATCTTTACATTTTTGCCCAGAATAGCACTGAAGCCTTCAACTTGTCACTTAATCACTAGTGATCATAATAAATGGACAATAAATGTAGAAGATCACATAACCTGACCTTCAACTAGAACAGAGATAGTGCAGAGAGGAAGGGAAGATCTGAATAATGAAAATGATTTGAATGACTTTTATGATATTCCCTCTTTTTTATTTTAGGATCAGAGGCATAGGGAGAACGCATATGTTTTGATTGATAGGTTGATTCTGTCATCAGCATTTCAAGTAAGCACAAACACATAACTTTTGATTACTTCTGTTCTTAACAGCAGAACAGAAGCCTCAGAAGTTGACATCTTGACCAGTCATACCTCTAGTGAACCGTAGTGCTGGGATACTCTTTGTTGTTTGACCCTAGTGCTTTATTATTATTATTATTATTATTTATTTATTTGAAAGTCAGAGTTACACAGAGAGAGGGAGAGACAGAGAGATCTCCATCTGCTGGTTCTCTCCCCAGGTGAGCACAACTGCTAGCACTGTGCCAGGCCGGGGTCAGGAACCAGGAGCTTCTTCCAGGTCTCCCACGTGGGTGCAGGAGCCCAAACACCTGGACCATCTTCTTTTTTTTTTTTTTTTTAAGATTTATTTTATTTATTTGAAAGACAGAGTTACAAAGAGAGGTAGAGACAGAGAGAGAGAGGTCTTCCACCTCCCCAGATGGCCACAATGGCCGGAGCTGCACCAATCAGGAGCCAGGAGATTCTTCCAGGTCCCACATGGGTGCAGGGGTCCAAGGACTTGGGCCATCTTCTACTGCTTTCCCAGGCCATAGCAGAGAGCTGGATCAGAAGTGGAGCAGCTGGGACTAGACCCGACACCCATATGGGATGCTGGTGCTTCAGGCCAGGACTTTAACCCGCTGAGCCACAGCGCCGGCCCCAAATCTTCCACTGCTTTCCCAAATGCATTAACAGGGAGCTGGATGGGAAGTGGAGCAGCCTGGACGTGAGCCAGCATCTATATGGGATGCTGGCATTGCAAGCAGAGGCTTAACCCACTACACCATGATGCTGGCTCTCTAGTACCCTTAAAATACAATTTTATCTTACCTACTTTAAATGTCTGAGGACTAAGAGGATTTGTATAAATATGGCAAGAATGGTAGTGGTAAAAAGTGAGTCCTACTGGAAGAATCTGCCTGTGCTGAGAGTGAGAGTGGGTGCTACATGGGGTTAGATCAAGAAAAGCTTTATAAAGGAGGTAGTGTAGGATTCAGAAAGATAAGGATAAAAGCAGCTGTGGGAAAATGAGATCAATTTCAGGAACCAAAATGTTTGTTTTACCTAGAGCCTAGGTTATGTATGGGAGAGTAACAGGAAATGTTATAAAGATAAATAAGGCAAAAATCATGAGAGGCTTCCCTAAAACGTTGAACCTTTGGTTGCATGCAAATTAAAGCCATAGAATTAAATGCAGGAAAACACAACCTGAAAGTAAACTGTACTGGACCCTTATTCAGTAAATGTCGCTATCTGTAACTGTCAGTAGCAAAGATTATCATTGCCACCAGCCCATGGAGTATTTATTGATTACTTCTACCTCCATATTTCTTCATGACAAAATTAATCTATTTTTGACTATTTATTTGCAACTGGGATAATTTTTGTAAGGACCATTCATTCCTTTATTTTGGTTTCATCAGAAATGAACTCTTCTCCAAAAATAATATATTCTCCATTTCTCAGGTATTATAATGTGGAGAATTTTTAACTGTTACGAGTCATGCTTACTAGATAGAATTGGTGTTCTTATGAGCAAGCTGTAGTACTTTGCATACTGTTAAAGTGGCACCTCATTTATCCTGCAGCCTTGAGAAACAGTTGCTACACATGAGTGATTTCCAGATGGATGAAATTTTATTGTTCCTTTTAAAAATCAATTTTTTAATTTTACATATTTAATCCTGGAAATTTATTTAAAACTTGACCTACTTCCTTATTTAAAATATTCATATCATTTGAGTTTGTTTGAAGACTTTAAATCATTATTTCTAAACAGGGATAATTTGATAGTCTGTAATTCAATGAGACTTTTATGAATAGCTGAGTTATATTTGAATTTGGGTCCACCCAAATTCTCCTCTATCACCTCTTTTGTCTGTCTCAGATGTAATGACTTATACTCTCTGTGGGGCTTCCTAAGTGTGATTCATTTAGGAGTCTACCACGTTGGGGGGATGTGGGTAGCAAAACCAGACATTTAGATTTCTTGTTTAACAATATTTCTTTTTTCTGAAGCCTTTGCCATTCTTATGTCCCAGATATCAGGACTTTCTTAGTGTATTTTTAAAAATTCAGATGTTTTATTTTTAAAAGATGATAAAGTTTTAAATATTGCTTTATTCTAGACAGAATTATTTTACAAACCTTTAATTATCTTCAGAATAATTTCATGAATTATATTTTATTTTCTAAAAGTTAAAAATGAGAACACTGAGGCTCAGAAAAGCTAAGTGACTCATCTAAGAAGTTGAAGGTGGTGTGGTAGTAGAGTCAGGTCTCAAACCTGATCTTCTTTCCCAGGCTTTTTGAGATTTCCACATCTGTAAAATGGCAATAAAGATGTCTGCCTTCAAAGGGTCAATAGAAGATGCAAGTAAGGAGATGCATATGTAACCGTTATCCAAAGTTTTAAGCTCTACAAATGTTAGGTGTCAGAGTTATTCCAGATAAACAACTTTGTTTCTATTTAGTACTGCTCTATATCACAATTATTTTCTATTTTTATTATGAACAGTTAATAAGCTAAAGGGTTATTAAAATGAGAAGCTTCTGAACTGCAAAGGGAAGAAAAGGAACAGGCAGCTGACAGAATGAGAAAAAAAATATTTGCAAACTATGCAACTGATAAGTGACTAATATCCAGAATCTATAAAGACTTCAGAAACTCAACAATAGCAAAACAAATAATCCAGTTAGGAAATGGGCAAGGTGCCAGTGCTGTGGCATAGTAGATAAAGCTGCTGCTTGCAGCACCAGCATGCCATATGAGCTCCAGTTTGAGTCATGGCTGCTCCACTTCTGATCCAGCTCCCTGCTAGTGTTCCTGGGCAAGCCCAAATGCTTGAACCCCTGCTCTCATGGGAGACATGGATAAAACTCCTGGCTCCTGGCTTTGGATCAGCCTTGCTCTGGCTGTTGTAGCCATTTGGGGAGTGAACCATCTGATGGAAGACCTCTCTCTCTCTTTCTCTCTCTCATTTTCTCTCTCCCTCTCATTCTAACTTTCAAATAAATAATTTTTAAAAATAATTATTAAAAAAAGAAATGGAGGGGCCAGCACCATGGCACACTAGGTTAATCCTCTGCCTGCGGTGCTGGCATCCCATATGGGCACTGGTTCTAGTCCCTGTTGCTCCTCTTCCAGTCCAGCACTCTGCTGTGTCCTGAGAAAGCAGTAGAGGTTGGCCCAAGTGCTTGGGCCCCTGCACCCACATGGGAGACCCAGAAAAAGCACCTGGCTCCTTGCTTCAGATGGGCACAGCTCCGGCCATTGCAGCCATTTGGGGCGTGAACCAGTGGAAGGAAGACCTTTCTTTCTGTCTCTCTCTCTGTCTGTAACTCTACCTGTCAAATAAATAAATAAAATATTAAAAAAAAAAAAAGAAATGGAGAAAGGACTTGAAAAGGCATTTTCCAAAGGATGAAATTCAGTTGGTCAACTGACACATGAGAAAAATGCTCTGGGTCACTAGCCATAGGGGAAATGCAAATCAGACGCACAGTGAGGTTTTACCTCACCCTAGTTAGAATGGCTGTCATACAGAAATCAAAAAAAAAAAAAAAATGCTGGAGAGGATATGGGAGAAAAGGCACCCTAATCCACTGTTGGTGAGAATGTAAACTAGTTACAGCCATTGTGGATGACAGTATGGAGATTCTGAAATTTGAAAAGAATATATCTGAAATCTGAAAATAGATCTACCATATGACCCAACCATCTCATTCTTCTTGGGAATTTACCCAAACCAAATGAAATCAGCATATTAAAGAGTTTTCTGTACCCCCATGTTTATTGCAGTTCATTACACAATAGCTAAGATATATTAATCCTGATGCCTATCAACAGATATATATATATATACATATATACACACACATAATAACATTTATATGTTAAACTACTCAGTCATGAAAAGAATGAAATCCTTTCTTTTGCAACAAGATGGATGCAACTGGAAACCATTATACTTAATGGAATAAGCCAGTCTCTAAAAGACAAATAGCATGTTTCCATGATCTGTGGTAACTAAGAGTACAAAAAAAAGTAAGGTATATGAGTGAAATTGACATTTTGAGAATTGATTAATGTTTACAGTTGTCTCTACTGTTGAGGATCAGTGTTTGTTTTTTTTTTTTCTCCTTACTATTTATTGAATTCTTTATTTAGTGGAGGGTTAAGCTTATGATTATAAAATAAACTGAAGTATGACACTGTTAAAAAAAAGAATTAATGATCATTCAAAAAGACATGGGAAAAAGTTAGCTTTGCACCATTGGAAAAATTTGAAAATTCATTCTGTAAACAATTTTGGAAGCAGAAAGTTCAGAGTGTTTAAGGAAATTATTAAACCTATGTGAACATAATTTTAAGAAAATGTAAGGATTTTATAATTCAAATTAGTTAACATGAATCTTTGTCTTTTATACATTTCCAGAAAGTAGTTGTTTACTAGTTTTCTCATCTAGATCCTTGTCTATTTTTTAAAAATGAAGAAAATTGTACTTTTAAAGAAATTCTTAAATTTTTACTTTTTAAATTAATAAACTGACTTTTTGCGTAATTACCCAAAATAAGCACTAAAATCATATTTTTAAAATTATATGTAAAAAGCTGTTGTCAGGTTAAAAATCATCACGCTCATAGCCCATTTAAGTAGCCATATCTATAGACAACTGCCTTGCTTTCAGTTTTTTTCTTGATGACTTTCCACAATAAAACAACCAGACACATATTCAGCCATGGTCACATAGTCAAGCCACATTTTCAAGTGAGTTGTTTCTGGTGGAGTTGTTTTATCATAAACATTGTGCAGATTTATATATAACTTATTCAGTCAAAACCATAAATTTAGTTCAATGTTCTGTCACATGAAACATCCTAAATAATTTTCCTCCCTATTAGAAACAGATAGCAAGAATAACTTAGATCACATAGTTCTTCAAGTCATGTTATCTTCATGATAATTTTAAAATTTTTGTGAAGGAAAGGTCTTCAAACTAAGGAAGTACAGATTAGTGCTACTTCTCAAGTCTCTCCCTGTCCTCTTCTGCCCTTGTAGAATGTTATTGCTGCTGCTTATGGGAAGTGAGACAGCTGGCTCAGAATATATTAAGGGTTCATTTAGCCCCCTGCAGAGTATATGCTTATAAAATAAAATATGTGCTAAATATTTAGTTCACTGTAGAGAATATGCTTATAAAATGAAATGTGTTAAAGATTTAGCTCCCTGTAGAGTATACGCTTATAAAATGAAATGTGTTAAATATTTAGCTTCCTTTGAGTATATGCTTATAAAATAAAGTGTGTGTTAAAGAGCACCCAGTGGAATATATTCTTATAAAATTAGTGTTGAATCACTGTTAAAAATCAGATAGTTTCCTGTAGCATCTCTTTTCACGATTATGGTAGATTTTATTTTGTGGTAATATTTCCCAGTTGTTTTTCTTTATATACACATTTTCCAAGCCCCCTATTACTGGGTCACATTTGGATTGCCATGTCTCTTTCAGTCTGCTGAGAAACCTAGACTGTAATAATAGCTAGAAATGCAGGTGGGCTTTTAGATACTACCCCATCCCCATTAAAAATAAACAATTGGAGATCAGCTGGTAAATATATCTTTCATGAATATTAAGGTGCTTTTCAGATCAGATTTACATTTTTGTAAATGATCTACAAAGTATTTAATGTTGAGACTACTCCCTTTTTTTTTAAGTTTTATTTATTTATTTGAAAGGTAGCATTACAGAGTGAGGGAGAAACAGAGAAGAAGGTCTTGCATCAGCTGGTTCACTCCCCAGATGGCTATAATGGCCAGAGCTGGGCTGATCTGAAGCCAGGAGCTTCTTCCGGGTCTCTCACATGGGTGTAGGGACCCAAGCACTTGGGCCATATTCTATTGCTTTCCTAAGACATAAGCAGAGAGCTGGATCAAAAGAGCAGCAGCCAGGACAAATATTGGTGCCCATATAGGATGCTGCTGCTATAGGAAGAGGCTTAGCCTACTATGCCACAGCACCAGCCCCAAGACCCCCATTTTTAATATAATAGATGTCTTTTGTTACATAATACAATTACCATATATGGAGGTGGCAAAATAGTGTGAATGGATATGTATTTAATGCCAATACCAAATAACAATACTATCAGACACTGAACTGATACATTGTTACCATTGCTGATGAAACATGGGGATGACTGGGGCACAAGAGAGCCAGCATTTATTGAGCACCTTGTATGAGTCAGGAAGTGTGTCTGACTATCCACTTTACTGGAAATTTGCAGTAGGAAATTGGAGGCCATGGGGCTGGTGCTGTGGCATAGCAGGTAAAGCCGTTGCCTGCAGTGCTGGAATCTCATATGGGCGCTGGTTTGAGTCCCAGCAGCTCCACTTCTGATCCAGCTCTCTGTTGTGGCCTAGGAAAGCAGAAGATGGCCCAGGTCCTTGGGCCCCTGCACCTGGAAGAAGCTCCTGGCTCCTGGCTTCTATCGATGCAACTTTGGTCATTGCAGACAAATGGGGAGTGAACCAGTGGATGGAAGACCCCTCTCTCTCTCTCTGCCTCTCCTCTATTTGTGTAACTCTGACTTTCAAATAAATAAGATAAATCTTTTAAAAAAAAGAATAAGAAAGAAATTGGAGGCCATGAGGTGAATTTTCATTTCAGCAGAATTTTTAAAAATCAGTATTTAATATGAATTTAGTAGTTTTCTAGTCATCTTTCATTGAAGTCTTAAAACCAGTAGCCTGTGATTGACTTCCTCCTCCATCTCTAACATGGACAACCTAAATCTGGATATGGTGGGACCTGCCTCTCTGGCCTTTTCAATCTCATGATGGTGGATTTTGCCCAGGTGGTTGGACTTCATGCTAATAGTTGCACACAGCTATGTCTGTCAGCCTATACACAAAATCTATGCTCATTTTCCCTTATTCAGCTTTCTCTTTCCTAGTAATCTCATCAGTACAGGTGACTAGGCCTGTGTCAAACGCCCAGTCCCCAGGACCCATAGACCCCCTCCCTCACATCCTGGGGCTGTTTTCTGCCTCGCCTCGCCTCTTAGTGCTCATGCACTGCTTGTATTCGCCTGTGTGCTTTGACGTCTCCATGTAAGCTTTTAAACCAGGACTATATGCTACTGTTCTCTCTCTCTCTCTCTCTCTTTCTCTCTCTCTCTCTCTCTCTCTCTCACATTATTAACCCTTATGCCTATTGTATGCTTCATTGAACTAAAACATATCGTCATGATATTGAATGTTTACCTTGAGTTTGAGAATCTAATGATTAATATTGAATTACAGCTACAGAGTTTTGGCCCTCAGAGTAAACACTCAATTATCATTTTCCACAACAGTGTACATATTCCAGGTCTTTGTCTTGCCCTCTGTTATCTCATTCATAGGTTGCATCCATTTTTATATACCTGTTGCAGAACCATTTTTCATGTCTGAGTCAAGAGGAGGGCTTAAAGAAATAATATGTTTGGTGTTGTTCAGGGTGGACTGTAAGCGATGTGAAGGTAGAGACTTCTCTACTCCATACTCTTCTCTCTCCCCAGTATCTCAGTGTCTGTGATTTCTTAGTGTTCACAAAGTACTTGAGATGCGGTTTTGAGGCCTCCGTGCCAGAGAAAGAAAGATGATTGAGGTGTGGTGATTGTCACTGCTTTACTTTGTCTTCAGCACCAGTTACCAATTATGAATTAGTTGAAGCTGGCGTTTATTAGTGTCATCAGTGTTTTAAAAATAGTTGATGCTGGTACGAATGCATTCGTTAGGATGACAGTATTATTGCCATTATACTTACTGATCTTCACTGAAGCAAATTACCAAATGATTCTTAGCAGAAGATAGAACGTCTTGCTGAGAAACAGCATATCCAGCAGATCAACCCAGGGAGGATGGAAGGCAGCACTGAAGAGAGGGAACTTTGTTTCTCATGACAAATATGTTAATCAATTTGTTTGAAAGTCTTTTGTCACTTTATAGAGCGGTGACCTTTGTCCAAGTGACTGTTCATCTCACAAACCCAGCCCATGTGCCTTTTACTGGGACACAATAATGATGCATGTGTCTGCTACTTTCATTTCTGCCTCACCCAGCCATTCATCACTTTCCCCTCCAGACAACAGGCAAGGCTATTTGTCTGCCTCAGCTTAATATGTAAATCCCCCACGCACATGAATGCACTGTGGCAGTGTATCTCTTCTGTCACAGTTGATACCTCCAAACACGTTTTCCACTATGTGATGGTAAATTCTAGTTTGTCTCTGGCCTTGAATCCCAGTTTCATTATTTTGCTGAGATAGGTGAACTATATCCTATAATTTTTTATGCTTACCTTTCGTTTACATACGTGTCTAAGTGTCAGTAGGTAGGTTTATTTACATCTTACATGTCAAAAATAAAAATATTCATAAAATTAGAGTTAATGTGACTTTGGAATAATTCTAGACAATTAGCTATTAACATGCATTATCTAAATTATAATTTTCATTTATGTGTTTTAAATTGAAATGGTGGAAAGAAATTAATCTAAGTTACATATGTGAAATCTTCAAAAAGTTCACAGAAAATACATGTTGTGGAAAAATTATTGATTTCAAGTTTTTTTTTTCCACAAAAATAAACTTCTAGTTCCATTTTTCATGAAGTTTTTGAAGTGCTCTTGTACTATTTAAACCAAGTTTAAAAGGGATGCTTTTGTTTCTTATTGGGTTAAATTTTAAAAAATATTTTGAGTCACTATTTTAAAAGGCAAGCCTTTGGAATAGAATGATTATATTAATAAAATATTGAGCAATAATAGCATATAAAAGTTGAAGAATACATGGAAAATACATTTTTTCAGGAATAAATAGCAATAAAAATATTTGTTATTCTCGTCAAAGGGGAAACAGAGTTGGCAGAAAGTAACAGGAAAAAGCCACAGAAAAAGAAAGGAGAAGGAAATATGTCATCAGTGAAGGTTGAAACCAAGTAAAACATGAAGTTTGTGGTGGATTAATTGTACTCTCACACATCAGAGCTCTTGGAGCTCATTCATGTATCTGATCATGTGCAGTTATTACAGAACTTTGGACATTGGCAGGTACAGTTATACTTTATAGATGGAGAAATTAAAGCTGAGAAAGCTTAAGAAACCTGCCTAATCTTCACAACCAGCTGAAGCAGACATGCATTTTGAGCCAAGATTGTCATAAATCTGCATCTAATGCACATTCCTCTAAGTGACCTTGTGTCTTCCAGTTGCTGGAAAGAGCCTATCATGTTGCCCTTTCTGCCACCTGTGATCCTGACTCCTTTAACCAATAATCGTGTAATTTGCTCTCTAAGTTTGCTTGCATCTGTCAAACTACTAGTATATCAAAGCACAAAATAATTTTTTTTCATATTTATTAATTAAATTAAGCAGTGAGTAGAATCTGTTCATTGGCCCTGGTGTTGAGTCACACTTTGTACTGTGTATCTGAAGCTTACTTTGAAGTAGTGGTTGCACTCTGCAACACTGTTTATCCTGGGCATTTGGAGCTGTTATCCTCAGTTCATGCAGTCTAAGGTTGAGGCCCAAGTAGGTTGCTTTCTCTGACTTTAGTGACCATCCCCTATGTAGAAATGCTGGGATTTGAACTCTGCTTGTTCTCTTTTCTGGTTACTTAGCTCTTTTCATTGCAAACAACAACTCTTCTCCTCCAAAGCCAGGCAGTTCCTTGGTTACTTAAAAAAAAAAAGAAGTGAGAATTAAAAGATACAAAGTGTGCAGCCTCTGTACCCTCCTCCCACCAATGGGGTTTCTAATAGATCAATGTCAGGTCCTGTCTCTAGAGGCCTGTGCTAGGATTGCCACTTCTCTGCAAGGAAAACCACAGAAGTCATGGAAAGTGCTTTCCTTACTCATTATGTAAATGGGGCAATGGGGTGAAGCATATTAGAACTTTTTCAGTCTATATGTTAATGAAAGCCTGCTGTTTGTTGTGTTATTTATAGTATAAAGATGCATTTATGAAAGCAAATCCTGGCTACAAATGGTGTCCTACCACAAACAAGCCTGTGAAGTCTCCAACACCCACTGTCAATCCACGAAAAAAACTCTGGGCCTTCCCATCTGACTCGTCAAGAGATTTGCCAAGCCCCAAGAAAGCCAAGACTGAAGAAATGCCTCAGCTTAACTTTGGAATGGCCGGTAAGTTTAGACACGGTTTCTGCCCATTTGCCTAGGATGGGGTGATGCATTTAGGTAGTATTTTTTTTTTAAATAATAGAAACAGGAGCAAAATTTATGACCAGTATGAAGCAGTGGCAAATATGTAGCATATCTTAATGAATTGGAACATATATAAATAGAATTACGTATAATTAAAGGAAGGAGATACAGACTGAATGGTGGAATCATTATAAGGGTATTATTTGATTCTTGACATTGACAGTTTGGAAAAACAGACAGTAATTTGGATGTTGTTAGGAGCTTATGAAATTCTATAATGTTAACAAAATAGCTTACTATTAAGCTGTGCCAGTAGGAACATTAGTTATCATGGATACTTAAAAAGCCACAATTATGTAGATCATCTGTGTATTTGAAACACTGAGGTCACCGAATGAACAACTTCATCACTAGTCTGAGATGAATCTGACAGCTGTGCCTTAGAATTCCCATCCTGTTCCCCCTTCCTACCCTCATTCCTGTGTAAGCCAGACAAGTTTAAAATTCCAAATGGTCCCATGTGTCATGAGACCTTTAATACTCTTTGGGTGGTAAGGAATGCTATTGTATTACCATGGAATAAAGTATTTATTTTCACCACACAAATGGCTGTTTTTCCTGACTGCTACAAATGCGGCAATCAGAAAAGGAACTTTCCAGGATGAGTTTGGGAAGATTGGGCAGGGTGAAGAGGTGAAGTTGTGTGGAGCTGTAAGGTTCTATTTCAGTGTTGTAAGCAAATTTTCTTCAGAGTACTAAACCATCCTCAGTATGGAAAGTTTGGGAAAGAAGGTTGAACAACATTGTGATGCCACATTTTTTTTAAATAGCTGGCAGACATAATGATACTTAAATAGTTCAGTGTGTTTTTCATGGTATAAAAAGTCTGTGGCATGCTCGGTATAAATGCTTTATGCTTTTAAAAGGTGAGTCTCACATTAATGGTAGCATTATGGGAAACAAAGTCTTCAGGTCCTTGTTATGTATGTGTTTGTAGCATCATTCTATGTGAGCTCCCAAAGCAATACTTTTACCTACAATTCTCAAAACATGGAGATCTGTCCTTGTTTAGGTATCATTTTAAACAATTTTAGCTTCCACTTGTTATTAGTCTTAGCTCTCTAGACTTCCCAGGTTGTACTATTTGGAGTATTTTCTAAAAGATTTTATTATCAAGACCAAAAAGGGGGTGTGGTGGACTGGCTTGTAATCAAATCACTTAGTATCCAGTGTTTTTGTTTTTTTTTTTTTTTTTTTCCATTTCTAAATCTAGATCAGTATATGTGGGTATGTGGGACTTTTTTTTTTGTATATCTGCTCTTCACAAACCAGACAGAAACTGTAGGTAAACCACAGAAAGCTATGAAAACTGTATTTTTGGAGCATTGTTTCTGATACTTTATTAATCAGTCTTTTACCTATAAAGTGAAAGTGGAAACTGGATTCCAACCAGGATATTTACAATAAAGTTTTTTTTTTAAGATTTTATTTATTTGAGAGGTAGAGATACAGACCATCCACTGGTTCACTTCCTAAATGGCTGCAATGGCCAGAGCTGGGCCGATCTGAAGCCAGCAGCCAGGAATTTCTTTCAGGTCTCCCTTGTAGGTGCAGGGGCCCAGGCACTTGGGCCACCTTCTACCACTTTCCCAAGCTATAGCAGAGAACTGGATCAAAGAGGAGCAGCCAGGACACAAATCGGCACCCATTTGGGATGCCAGCGATGTAGGTGGAGGCTTAGCCTACTACACCAAAGCAGTGGCCCCTTACAATCAGCTTTTAAAAGCCCACTCTTTGGGCCGGCGCCGCGGCTCACTAGGCTAATCCTCCACCTAGCGGCGCCGGCACACCGGGTTCTAGTCCCGGTTGGGGCGCCGGATTCTGTCCCGGTTGCCCCTCTTCCAGGCCAGCCCTCTGCTGTGGCCAGGGAGTGCAGTGGAGGATGGCCCAGGTGCTTGGGCCCTGCACCCCATGGGAGACCAGGAAAAGCACCTGGCTCCTGGCTCCTGCCATCGGATCAGCGCGGTGCGCCGGCCGCGGCGGCCATTGGAGGGTGAACCAACGGCAAAGGAAGACCTTTCTCTCTGTCTCTCTCTCTCTCGCTATCCACTCTGCCTGTCAAAAAAAAAAAAAAAAAAAAAAAAAAAAAAGGCAGCCCACTCTTTAAGGCAAAGTACAAGAAAGAAGGAATATACCCCAGTCAGAGTTATCTCATTAGATAATCAAGGATCAGAGCTTTGGTTAAATTTGTATATAATGGATAACAGTGGTCTGATATTTCTAATTATGGCCCTTTCCAATAAGATGAAAGTGAATGAGTTTGCCTGTAATTAAAACCTAGTGCTTAGCTATCTGGATTTGGGGATCATGAAGGGCTTTTAAAGGCCAATTTAAATTTTCTTTGACATGAAATTTCTTTTGCTTTGCCCAATACCCCTCGTGACTTGATGTTTTGTAATTTTGAATCACCTATGTGATTTTCAATCAATGAAAGGAAAACTGTAATATAAGCCCTCCTGGAAAGTGTGCTATTTATGTGAATATATTTTTTATAATTCTAAAAACATTGGGGCCGGCACTGTGGTGCAGTGGGTTAAGACCTTGGCCTGAAGTGTTGGCATCCCATTTGGGCGCTGGTTCTATTCCCAGCTGCTCCTCTTCTGATCCAGCTCTCTGCTATGGCCTGGGAAATCAGCAGAAGATGGCCCAAGTCCTTGGGCCCCTGCACCCACGTGAGAGACCTGGAAGAAGCTCCTGGCTCCTGGCTTTGGATCTGCACAGTGGCCATCTGGGGAGTGAACCAGTGGATGGAAGACCTCTCCCTCTGTCTCTACCTCTCTCTCTTTAACTCTGTCTTTCAAATAAATAAATAAAACATTATATAACTATAAATTAATATAAAAGCTGATGGTAAGTTTTTGGCTGAGGTTTTAGGATCTATGCAGCAAACTTCTTGCAAAATCACATTGATAGATAACTTACCATGTAATGGGGCTTCCTGTTTTACTTTGTAACTTGAATTAGCGTATTCTTATCTTTCAAATGCTGTCATCCAACCCATCCCTTAGGATAACAGCCACAAAATATTCTCAAATACCAAACTAAATTTGTCCTTTCTACTAAATTCACGTCCCTCTTTTGAGTTTTAAATAAATTTAAGTATCTATTTTAGCAGCCACAGTAGTTCTTAAGCTGAACATTTAAAGTTGGAATATTAAACCAATAATAAATATCTTCATTTCATTCCATAAGCCAGTGTTGCTGTATATTTTGTATGTGTTTCTGTGTCACTGCTTCCCATTATTGAGCTGTTTCTTAAATAATGGATCATTTGGCAACAAATTTGTCCCTCTAACAACTCTAGCTTTTTTCTACTTCAGAATTTTTTTACTTCTTAAAGAAAATGTATCTAAAATATTAAAAATGGCTTCCAGGACAGGTTGTATACACAGATATACTTAGAGGCATAACCTTTAACCAAAAGAAACAAAAAAATAAACAACTGAATGTCTATGAACATATAACTTATCTTCATTTTCAATCATAGAGAGATTTCTAAAATACACATTTATTGAGGACCTGTGTGTACTATGAGAGGCAGTGAGTTGGCATTTTCACATATGTTCTTTCATTGCATTTCTGAGTTTTAGTTCATTTAAGATAATCTTGGAGGATGTTGGTTTCTAATCTAATCCTATCTTTGTTTAGATACAACTTGGGTCATGGATCTATCAGTTTACTATTTTTATTTTGCCTTTCTGTTTCTGTTGATTATTGAAAGAATGGAAACAGAAACCTTTGATAACAAAAATTATTAATTTTAAATTTTTAAGGCTTTTTGAGCAAAAACCTGGCTACTCTTAAGATTCAAAAAGTCAAAAATCATCAGTTAATTTAAACTTGTTTTGAAACTGTTGGTGGACAGTTATTTGAAAAAAGCCCAGTAGTTTAGAGACCCATTTGGTAAATTTTTCTGTGTTCTTCAGCCTGTTTTTTTTTTTTTTTTTTTTTTGCAATGCAGGAATAACAGTCTCAGACTTCTTGAAAGACAAGCATAAGCACTCTTTTTTTTTTTTTTTTTAAATCCTATTTACACTCCCATGTAGTAAGGAAAGAAGTCTCCCATTAGGAGATAATCATGCTATAAACAGCTGTGGTATTTGAGAAAGTTCTGTGTTGGAATGGCAGGACAACAGTAGAATTTAATAGGCACGTGTGTGCCAGGTTACTGTTTTATAAAGAGTGTAAAAGGTTATATGTGGTTTTGTTGGATTTCTGATTGCTCGAGTATTCTTTTTTACGGTTTATGGATTGTATGGCCTTTATGCTTATACATTGATGGTTTGTTTTCACCTTATTTAGATCCTACTCAAATGGGAGGTCTGAGCATGCTGCTGTTAGCTGGAGAACATGCTCTTGGCACACCAGAGGTAAGCCAGCGCCCACCCCCTCCACTCAGCACATGCTGGAGTTTGAGAACACAGCCATTTGTATGCTGTTCACATTGTGATCTCTGCAGTATCACTATTTACAGCTCATGAACAAACTTTACTATAATTGTTCTCATTAAGATCTGTCGGTGCATCTGGTGCATTGAGGGTGACAGAAGTGGTGTAAATAAAAGCAAGAGGACACAAACACATTCAGATTCTGAGGTTCCATGGGAACATACGGATAAGAAATGCCGTGTATAGAGAGGTATGCGTTGTCAGCCACTTGGGATAGCTGTATTGCCTATCAGAGTACCAGTTCCAGTACTGTCTACTCAACTTCTGATCAGACTTCTTGCTAATGCATCCTGGAAGACAGGAGATGATGGCCCAAATGCTTAGCGCCTGCCACCCACATCGGTGACCTGGATGGCAGTTCCAGGCTTCTGGCTTTGGCCTAGCCTAACCCTGGCTATGCAGGCATTTGGAGAATTAACCAGCAGATGGAGGATTATTCTCCCCTCCTTCTCTCTCTTTCACACACACACACACACACACACACACATTCTCCTTGCTTTCACTGTCCTTCTTTTTCAAGTAAGTGAAAGCAAACATTAAAAAAAGAAATTCAGTGTGCAGATAATTGGCATTAACCATGACTGTGTCATGAGTCTGTAAGTGAGGTCCTGTGATAATGCATCTACTGCCTTTGTGATGTTCTCATTTAGATTCACTAGTGGAAAGCTGATAGTTTAAAAATAAAAAAAGGGAAACCTGTTGGTGTCTTTAGTCTCCTATTTCCAAACTCCTGTTTGAAATCCAGGAAACATGGCATTACAAGATTGTTTTATTCTTTAAAATGAAAAGGACCTAGGCCCTTATGACCTCAGTTTCATTGTCTGGTTACTGGACCGCTTTTGCTAAATGCTTTCGTATATGATTTTGATGGGCAGGTAGTGGCAGTTAACCAACATAGTTTACATTTGTGGGATTCCTCTATTTTCCAGGCCCAATTAACAGAGGCCAGTCAAATTAACCTGCAGCTCATGTTATTTTACTCACTTAGTTTCTTAAGATGGAAATTTTCTAACTCCAACTAGCAGAGCCCTTAAAGGAAAAAGAGCAGTTATCTGAATTTTATTGCAGATTTTTTTTTTAACTTTTGTTTCAAAGTTGTAAGTATGCCATACAGATTGCCGGGGAAGCCTGTTCAGCTTCAGGTGCTATTTACATTATATAAGGCTTTTATTAGTTACAGTTTATATTTGCAATCCTAGTTACTCACTGTATATTCACTTTAAGTTTATTTTGATTGTGTTCAATTCAGTGTAGCAAAAAATGTACCAGTTGGTATACTGGTGGTTATTTACATTGTGCTAATCTATAACTGAAAAATGTGTCACTTTGTGCCTTTGCCTACTTGTTATTCAACTTGTTTGTACTTCTTAACACAATGGCTTTGTCAGACATTGTTTCACTTTCTAACACATGGCTGCTAGCTCATGGCAATTCACACTATCCGTTGCTTAGGTGTAGAGTATGCCAAACATGTTCCAAAAGTGAATGTTGCATTAATAATGCACACTTGACCTTTCCACTAAGTCTGACTCATACTCTTTCCAAGAGTGTGTTGTATTGGGAAAATCAGCATCATCTTTCCTAACAGATTAGAATTTGGCAGTGTTTTAGTCCCAACACCTTTTAACATTCTTTTTAACTTTCAAATACTCATAGAAACAAATCAAGGTCTGCAGAACTTAGGCATGTTAGTCAAAGTAAAAGATACATTCCACCACCACCACTTTGCTTACAGTTTTGCCTTTTAGGTTTTTTTCAGTGAGAAGTTCTCCCACTCTCTTTCAAAAAGGCAGAGTTCTGACACAAGCAATTAAAACAGTGTGGAGGTAGACCAATGTTTAAAGAACTCTTAAAAGAGAGAGAGATCGCTAACTGACTTAAAGAAGTGACCCTTACGGAAGAAAGAAATCTATGCTCAGAAGGTGGCAGTGTTAGGTCTTTAGGAACCATTTCTGAGAACCCATCTGTCTTTATATCCCCTACCTCTCATCTCAGGAATACGTAGGTAATTATTGGAAACAATTTGAAGTATATTGAAACAATAAAGCAGTGAAAGTTATATGAAATAATGCTCTATGTAAATACTATTTGATATCTGTGAGAGTTTATCTCATAGATAACTGTAGACTTCACTTAACACTTGAGATATCTGTGTAAAGTCTTATTCCAGATAAGTGGACATGGTCATAGAATTTCAGACACTTATATCTGTAAGCAGATGAAAATAAGACAAAGAGATTAATGTGTACTTATGTTTTCCTAACAATTAACAGGACAAGGAGACGAGAGAGGCACAGAAATTTCACCTTTCCAACATTTGGAATAATTACTGTGAAGTCTATTGATATTAGAAGGTGTGACCAGTCAAAGTGACATTCTAAAAAATTTCTGCCAGAGAAAAGATCCAGTCATAATGGATACATGCCATGACAGAATTCTTATTCTGCAATATTATTATTCTTTTAAAAAGGATGTATATATTTATTGGAAAGGCAGAATTACAGAGAGAAAGAAGAGACAACAGAGTAATCTTCCACTTGCCAATTCACTCCCCAGATGGCCACAATGACCAGGGTTGGGCCAGGCCAAAGCCAGGAACCAGGAACTTCTTCCTGGTTTCCCACATGGGTACAGGGGCCCAAACACTTGGACCATCCTCTTTGATTTCCCAGGCCACTAGCAGGGAGCTGGACAGAAGTGGAGTTGCCAGGACTGGAACTGGAGCCTACCTGGGGTGCTGGCACTGCAGACTGCAGCTTAACCCACTGCTCCGCAGTGCCAGCTCCAGAAATATTATTCATAAAGAGAGGAGGTTTCCCTGTTCATTTTGCCTGAGACTTAATCTCACAAAAAAAAAAAAAAAAAGTCTGTAGAAGATCATTTTGATTTATGGATTGATTGCTTTGGGTCTTTTATTTTTCATACAAATAATCAACTATGTATTTTCTTTATCCCAAAGTACATTGAAATGCAGAACTATTTTAGATTTTAAAATTCAGTGTGTGTTGGTACAAAATTATTCATTGAGGAAACAAAATTGATGGATTGGGCAAGAGACATAAAGGAGAGGACCCTGACTCAAATGTGGCAAACTAAGTGAATCAGCTGAGCGCCAGTAAAATATAAACATAGAAATCTCATTAGGAAATAAATAATATGCTGTAATTACATAGCCATCGATAACACTGCTTTCTCTATCCTTTACTGCTATGGGGTTAAGTCAGAAATCTAAAAGCTGTTTAATCAATCAAATATGTGTCAGATGAATATGGACTGGCAGGGAGCTACAGAGGAGGTGAAAACCAGTCTCAATGTCCAGAGATTTGAATGGATGTCTTTTTTTTTTTTAAAGGAACCTGAAACAAAAAAATATACTATAACTGATAATGTTTTCATCACCCACAAACTCTAGGAAGAATTGAAGTGAAGGCAGTTAGTTATCAGGGAATTACTTAAAGAAGAAAATACAACGAATAAAGTGGAAAAACTTTATCTGAATTACTAGCCATCATCTCCAGGACAAAATATTATCTGTTACACTTGTTACTTACTTTAGTAAAAATGTGAATCTAAATTATATTTGTAAGATGAAGGCAGGGAGGTAACAATTGAGAAGATGTGGAAGGAACAGGTACTCAGCATATAATGTATAGAAAGCCTTGGATTAATCTTGAAAAGATGGCATTTAGTGTTAAACCTAAGTGAACAACAGAAAGTCATCTTGGCTGCAACAGAAGGAGGCTAATTGGGGGACATGGAAAATTAGAAGTTAGGCAGAGTAGTCAGGCTGATAACAAGCTTTAAAAGCATCAATTTCTATTAGGTGAATGACTATGGGAAGCTATAGTTTCAGATGAATGGCAAGTACTTTAGGCTTTGGGTCTGTGATTTTAGAATGCCTGGCTCTCTTGTGGAATCAACAAATAACAGTGGGAAAGTTCTGACTGAGCTATTTTTTGTTTGCCCTCTATCCTAGGAAATAGAGTTAATAATAATACCTGCTTGCTTCTAACTCCCAGACTACTATGAACATTAATTAAATAAAACCTGTAAGGCATTTTTAATTCTCTTGCAAAGAATTCTTGCAGGTATATTAGCATTATTACCATAAGTTATTCTAGGCGTTTCATACTCGAAAGCTTCAATTATATCAGGCATTACTCCCACAGGCTGTAATGTGCTTTAGCAGCACGTGCACTCGTACACACACACACACACACACACACACTGACTTCCTTGTCCATTGAAACCTTGTAGGAAATTACAGTTATAATTTATTCTCTTTGTTGCAAGGTGCTCAAGAAGGGAACGACTTTTTCATACCTGGAGAAATCAATACTGAAAATATAGCTTCAGCGAAGTAGCTGAGTTAGCTTCACAGTTAGTGGAGAAGATGTCAGCAGATAATGGCACACCTCCTTTAAGACCATTAAAGGGCATGTTGTGTAATTGCACAGGCAGAACTGCATACCATCTTTTCCTGCACTTGATCATTTGGAAAGTATTTGTACGTGCCTTCTGTGTACAAGGCATGTCAGGAAACAAATAAGACACAAGTATATGCCCATGCAGCTGATTCTGTCTTAAGATTCCAGTTTTTAGAGATCTTAACTCCTGTAAGTGAACTTAAAGCTTCAAGAAGAATCTCTGATTTTCACTTGTTGACTATTATCTGCCATTTAAAAATTTTAGATCACATGTATCTAAATTTCTATATGAGTGAAATTTAAAAATAATTTTTATATATTAAATATGTATTTTTAATTTATTTGAATGATAGAGTTACAGACAGAGAAGGGGGGAGAGATTGTCCATCTGCTGATTCACTCCTCAAATGGTGGCAATAGCGGGGGCCATGCCAGGCCAAAGCCATGAACCCAGAGCTTCTGGGTCTCCCGCATGTGTGCAAGGGCCCAAGCACCTGGGCCATCCTCTGCTGCTTTCCTTGGTATGTTACCAGGGAGCTGGATCAGAAGTAGAGCAGCTGGATCTTAGACCAGCACTGATATGGGATGCTGGCGTGACAGGTGGCGGCTTTTCCCTCTACACCACAACGATGGCCCCTGTTTTGTTTTATTTGTACTATCGCTCCTTTGCCTTCTCCAGGCAACACTTCATAATTTCTTCAGCTAAGTTAGAATCCTGCTCTTCCTAATCCCTTACAACCCTTACTATCAGTATTATATGTTCTAGCACTTAGATATTTTTAGTTTTATACTTTATTATAAACTCAATGGTCAAGATCTTATTTTAAAAATTTTTTCTTACCGTACTATGTGTAAGTATTATCTCCACAAGATTTTAAGCAAGTTAGAGTCAGGAACAATGACACAATTTAAAGGGTACGAAGCTCCTGTCTTACCTGCAGTATAGTTATTCCAACAACTAACACTTATTGAGCACTGTTTGCATTCAAGGTACTGTTCTTCAGTATTTTGCATAAGAGTAACTCTTAATCCACAGAACAATCCTGTATGTATTACTTACCTTGTAGGTAAGTATTAAACCATTAGGAAAGGAATCAGAGACAGAAAAGGATTAAATTTTTGCTCATGAAAGTGCCACTATGAAGTGTCAGAAGGAGGATGAGCTTCAGTCTTTGTGTAGTACACGGGGGACTCTGTGATGCATTTGTCACCTTCATCAACTCTGCCCACTTTTCTCATGGCATCCGTTGCTGCACCCTGCTGAGATCAGTAACAGCCACCACAGGCATTTTCTATGTGCTTTCTAGGGTAGAGACTGTGCTGAGGGCTTCACACTGATGACTTCATTTCATCCTACCAAGAACCCCATGTGTCACTTTATTGCTGTCCTCATTTCAGAAATGAAGAAACAAGGCTAGAGAGCTGGAAAAACTTCTCCAAGGTGGAGGAAGTCAGGACACTAGTATTTAAACCTACGTATTTTCTGTTAAATGATGAGATAGACAAAACACCGAGATAGAAGACAGTAGGTGGTAATAATACTTATCAAATGATTACACCCACATTTTAAATCCCGGGTTTTAAATTTAAAACATATACAGATTTAGAGAAAATTGAAGATTTTACCTGTCTCTGTCACAATTTTTGACATCAGTAAAATGGCAAAAATTATTTTCCTACCTGTTATATATTGGAGTTCATTTGATAATGCCTCTCTTAGCCTACTATATTTGACTATTTCAAGATACTTAAATCCGCTGAAGTCCAGTCTGCTTGTTCCTAACTCCTACCCCTACCCACATCAAAGCTTTTGTCCCCTTCTCAGTTTTATAGCTTTTCTTTAAGATGGGAGAGGCAGAGAAACGGTGACAGACAGAAAGAACTCCTATCCACTGGTTCACTCTCCAGAGGCCCACAAGAGCTTGGACCAGGCGAGAGCTAAGGCCAGGAGCTGGAAATCTAGCTGGGTCTCCCATGTGGGTGGAGGACCTCAGTCACATAAACCATCACTGCTGCCTCCCAGAGTCTGCACCAGCAGGAAGCTGGAGTCAGGAGCTACAGCCAGGAATTAAACCCAAGCACTATGATGTGGGACATGGGAATCAACATTTAGACTGAATGCCTGCCCCTGGTTTTACAGCATTTAAACACATTTTGTGAGGAAATATACTATATTAAATATAGTATAAATAAATATATATTAAATATGCTATATTAAAAATTACACTGTAAAGAGAAATGGGATCTTTGAGCTTTCTTAGGGGAAATAACTCCCCCTTTTGTATCACTGTTTGCTGCCTGTTTGGACAGAACTGCCCTTCTAGCCTAAGAATCCAGCCTTTTACATCTGTTGGGCTCAAAGCAGAGATAATCGGGTCCTTGCACCCAGCCTGAATGACACCTGCTGTTACGTCCTCAGTGGTTTTCTAGGGTGCACTGATGAGCTCCCATGGATTTCTTGGTCTCTGGGAGATGAAGGGAAGGAGCACTGTGGAAGGGGGCAGGCAGAGAACTGGGATAGAAAGATGAGGATAGAGAACAACAACAACAAAAAAAGAGGCATCCTTCCCAAGAGAAGAGTGTTACTGTTGAGAGAATCTTCAGTATATTATTGCATTCTGTTCTCACAGTGTCCTGTGAAGACGGCAGAGTAGCATTGTTAGCTGCTTTCTCAAATATGGGAACTGGGGCAGAAAGATGCTTTCTTTCTGTCTTAGTTGTCTTAGCTGCTACTGCAGTTGTTTGTAGAGTTGCCTGGAGTCTGTTCTGGACCCCTTATGAGCACTATGCTATGCCACACAGAATGAAACAAGAGGAGAACCTTAGTATGGAGTGAGGTCAGAACTGATGTCTTGAGTTAACAGCAGGTGGTACTTTTCCCTTCACCTCATGACTGGGCATGTATTCCAGTGTGGGGATCACTCAGCTCTGTGGTGCTGTCTGGTTGTACCCTCCATGCAACCCACTGCTCTTTTCAGATGTAGGATGCACTGGTAGCCCAGGATGGTGCTTTGGAACCCAGGGCTCCTTTAGCTTTCAGATGAAATCCTATGCCCTCAACTCTTCTCTTCTCATAAAAGATCTATCCTGTCCCGAGCAAGCTGCCCTCCTCTCAAATGCCCATTTCCAGTGAAAGGGTTCAATTGACCTTAGAAACACTGGCATGATCCCCCCCTTCTCCCTCAACCCTGACATCCTTCCAGACAATTACTGAGGATTGGCGTATCCCTGATTAATGGGGCCCCATGTATCAGCTGACTTACTTCCCTAACCTGCTAATTGACCTCCTGCCTCCATTCACTCCTCAGCCAACGCCATCCTCACACTACTGACAGAATTACTGAACCACACATCTCTCATCATGCTCTTCCTCTGAGTAAAAACCATGGCTGACTCCCCATTTCCTCCAGCCTCGTTTTCAAACTTCAGAACATAGAATTCAGATTTCTCTCAGTCCGATTATCTTCCACTATACTCTTGTACATCTCATGTTTCACCCACATTGGGAAAGCTGCTGGTTCTCAGATACACAAAGTACTTTCTTGCCTCTTCACTTTCCTACCTGCTACACCATTTTCACACTTCTTGTAAGAGCAGTTCTTCCTTCTAGACATATTTCAGACACTGCCTCACTGCCTTCTGTGACAGAATAAAGGCTGGTTCTCTCTTCTCCAGGGGGCCTGTCACATTCCACCATTGTGCACATAGCACTCTTATGTATAGCTGTCCCTTGCACTTGAATTGCAAGCAGCTTAAGGGTCTGGTGCATTATTTTAGTCATCATTTCATTTTTAAGCATGTCCTGGATACAAGTAGAATCTAAGCTTCTTGAAATCAGGGTCCATGTGCTGGCACATATTAAATGCTCATGGAGTATTTATTGCAGGTAATCAATAAAAGTTTGAATTAGCAAGGGTAGGAATCTTAGGCTTAGCTACACAATGCATGTGCCTTTCCAGTTGATCATTGTATTCATCACAGTGCCAGCAATGCGTCACTATGGTCCTGTGCCTTGCAAGGTAGGAATAGATTCTTGATAATACTTAACTTTCCAAGCCACTGAAAGAGCGTAACTGCCTTGATCTTGTTTCAAATCAGGAGACCGGTTCACTTTTCTGTGTCTGTAATTCTCACTATCCGAATTGCTCCTGTGGAAAGAAATAACTACTTTGTCATAATTCTTAATTATACTAATCTTTCCCCTTGCTTGGTTATTGAGAACTATAGCAAAATCAAAGGAAAAATTGAATCTAAGGGAAGTTGACTATGTGATTAGAAAAAAAAAAAAAAAGAGCCCTTTAGTTATTTTCTTTTTTGGGCATAGAGCAGCACCTAGTGGCTTTATAGATTAATTCAGAGACTTTTTCTAGAAACAGCTTCTTGGATTTTTCTTTTCCCTTTATTCAGCCACTGCTTATTTGGTATCTTTTTTTCCCTCTCTAAATTATTTCTTTAATAAACCTGTGTGTTTAGCAATGTTTATGCTAATTTACACACTTTTTTGTTTTATCATATATATATATATTTGCCACATCATTGAACCATTCTTATATTTTGATATTTTACATAGAAATATATCTAACATGTGTCACAACCATTTCTGCCTTCTTAATAAAGAATTTACCTTTTATTTACCTTATCTTGCCAACTTAGAATCATAGTTATAAATATTAATTACTCTGTTGAGTTGAGATTTTTTTTGGTGCTATTTTGATTTATTATAGATAGCCTACAGTGCTTTATGAAACATTTGTGTGTGTTCTTTACAATTTTTCTATCTTCTTCCTCTGCCTAACCTTGCTGCTGGCATTGTTTCTTCCTTTCACAATCCTCTTCCTTTTGCTTGTCTCTACTCCCAGCCCATTCTGATTTGCTGCTTCTATGCTATGCATTGAAGAACCAGGTAAACAACTCAGGTAACTACATAGCGCAGCCAGTTCTTCTTGCTCCTTTGTTTTTGTGTTGTTTCAGAAATACAACACTGAAGATATATGTTAGGTCCACAATGCTTTAAAGTAAGAGTAATTGTATTTTGAGAGAGGACATGGTCCACCAGTGCAAAATAAATTCCATTACTATGTTAGCCATTGGACAGCCTTTGTTGTACTTTCTGGCTGGGTTGTTGGAGATTCTTCATATTCACACAGACAGAGAATCAAGTTAGTCAGCAGATAATCATTATACACCTACTCTGTGTCAAGTTCATGGTGAGCACAACAACATGCCTAGATTTCTTTGATTGCATAGTATAGTAGACAGACCGTATGCAGGATTAGAAATGACTTGACTAATTATGTATATCTGAATTTGCCACTCAAATAGAAAAATTTGAGATAATCCATCCTACAAGTTTGCAAAGTTCATTTAACTTTTCAACTTTGTGATTTTATATGTGGTTGTCACCAAGTAATTGGTAAAGTACACTTTAAAAAAAAATGTTTTCTTAGAGTTAATTGAGCACTAAGCTTTTTTTTTTTTTTTTTTTTTTTTTGACAGACAGAGTTAGACAGTGAGAGAGACAGAGAGACAGAGAGAAAGGTCTTCCTTTTTCCCCATTGGCTCACCCCCCAAATGGCCGCTGCGGCTGGCACACTGCGCCAATCCGAAGCCAGGTGCTTCCTCCTGGTCTCCCATGCGGGTGCAGGGCCCAAGCACTTGAGCCATCCTCCACTGCCTTCCCGGGCCACAGCAGAGAGCTGGACTGGAAGAAGAACAACCAGGACAGAATCTGGCGCCCTAACCGGGACTAGAACTCCAGGGTGCCGGCACCATAGGTGGAGGATTAGCCAAGTGAGCCACAGCGCCGGCTGAGCACTAAGCTTTAAAGCAACTTGCCTCTTCATAAATGGTAACTGTTTCTCATAGGTCATGTATCTAAAATAAGAATATAAGTTAGAGTCTATACAATGTAGCTATCCTAATAGGTAATATATTTAATTCCAATGATCTTTTTTAGATGTCTGTCACATATACTGCCTTTTTTATTAAAGTTTTATAAAAACATTTAATTCTTAACTGGATTTTAAATGAAATTTTTATTTTTTGAAAGATTTATTTATTTATTTGAAAGGCAGAGTTACAGAGAAAAAAAAGAGAGAGAGAGAGCGAAATCCTCCATCCACTGTTTTACTCCCCAAAGGCCACAACAGCCAGGGCTCAGCCAGGCTGAAGACAGGAGCCTTGTGCCGGCGCCGCAGCTCAATAGGCTAATCCTCCGCCTGCGGCGCCAGCACACTGGGTTCTAGTCCCGGTTGGGGCGCCAGATTCTGTCCCGGTTGCCCCTCTTCCAGGCCGGCTCTCTGCTGTGGCCAGGGAGTGCAGTGGAGGATGGCCCAAGTCCTTGGGCTCTGCACCCCATGGGAGACCAGGAGAAGCACCTGGCTCCTGCCATCGGATCAGCGCGATGCGTGGCAGCCATTGGAGGGTGAACCAACGGCAAAGGAAAACCTTTCTCTCTGTCTCTCTCTCTCTCTCACTATCCACTCTGCCTGTCAAAAAAAAAAAAAAAGACAGGAGCCTGGAGCTTCTTCTAGATCTCCCACATGCATGCAGAGGCCTAAGTATTTGGGCCATTTTCTGCTGCTTTTCCAGGCATATTAGCAGGGAGCTGGATGGAAAATGGAGCAGCCAGGACTCAAACCAGTGCCCATATGGAATGCTGGTACTGCAGACGGTGGCATAATCTGCTATGCCACAGTGCCAGCCACTATTATTTTCTGCAATATCTAGGAGCCAAACATGTAAGATTTCTTCATAATCTAAGGAAATTTTGACTTTTAAAACTTATTTGTAAATTATAAAAATACATTTTGTTCATGTATTCTTTCTAAAATGGAATTCCTAATCCTTTGTGGCTACTAATTTCAGGATTTGTTGATTTCTTTTCAGCATGTTTTGTGTCTCCTTGATAGGACATTTGGCACAATAGACCAAAAAGTTAAGTGAAAATAAAAGGGATTCAGGCTTGGCAGTGAAAGCACAGGTGGTAAATTAATTAAAGATACTGTACCTCCTCTATGGTGTTTATCACTGGGAAAAGATGGCCATTACTCTTTAAAATCCAGAGGTGACCATTAAAATTTCAAATGCTTGCTCCTGCCTCATGGCCCGTCACACTATTAGAAACTCAGGCTCAGTGAGAACTATTTAAAGGAGCGTAATCTGGGTGACTGGCAGCTCTTTCCTTGGAACTTAACCATGTAATATAATTACATGCAGCCATTAAAATTACAATGGAAAAGCTTTAATAACACAGAAACATTACTGTTAAGTTTAAAAACAACATTCTATAACTTTAGTATAGAATCTTATTTTCACTAAAAAACTCTTTAAAAATTTTTGCTCCGATATAAACTTACCTTTTAATTCTCCTTTCCTGTGAACCTTTTGAGGCACCTCATATTAACCATGATTATCTTTGGGAAATAACATGATTAGTGATTTTTCTTCTCCATTTTGCTTTCTTCCAGTCAAAATATTTAATTTTTTTTAAGAGAGAGCATGCATTCTCTTTTCTACTGGTTCACTCCTCAGATGCCGACAAGAGCAGAGGCTGGGCTAGGCTGGAAGCCGGGTACTCGAGTACCCAATTATTTGAGCTGTCATCTACTGTTTCCCAAGTTTATTACCAAGAAGCTGGAATCGGGAGCACTGCCAGGACTTGAACTCAGGCACCCCAGTATGGAATTGGAATTTCTTTTTTTTTTTTTTTTTTTTTTTTTTTTTGACAGGCAGAGTGGACAGTGAGAGAGAGAGACAGAGAGAAAGGTCTTCCTTTGCCGTTGGTTCACCTTCCAATGGCTGCCGCGGCAGGCACACCGCGCTGATCCGATGGCAGGAGCCAGGTGCTTCTCCTGGTCTCCCATGCGGGTGCAGGGCCCAAGCACTTGGGCCATCCTCCACTGCACTCCATGGCCACAGCAGAGAGCTGGCCTGGAAGAGGGACAACCGGGACAGAATCCTGCGCCCCGACCAGGACTAGAACCCGGTGTGCCGGCGCCACGAGGCGGAGGATTAGCCTAGTGAGCCGCGGCGCTGGCCTGGAGTGTTTTCTAATTGGTCTTAAGCAGCACCTTAATTGCTAAGCTTAACACCCATCCCTGGTTGTTTTTTTTTTTTTTTTAATTTTTCCAGGTTTTTAATGGTGAACTTGGATTATTTTGTAGTCAGGAAACAAGTTATTTAAAACTATTTTCCTTTTAAAGGAAAGAATTTTTTTCCTCTAGGTTCCTTAATGCCATCTTACAGGAAAGCAGGGAGGGTACACACTGGTGTGAGATTTGGAAGACCTGTTCTCAACTTACATTAGCTAATTCAACAAATACTTGTGGAATATCTACAAAATATCTTGGCAGTACTGGGGATAATGAATTAAGCAAACCTCTGGGAAAAAAGATGTACAATAGACAAATACTGTGGTGACAAGTGCTATCTAAAGAATAAGAGGATTATTGAATGTTGGGGAGGGAAAGTGTCATTTACTTCTGGTCCCAAGTTCTCCAACTTTGAAAAAAAAGATTGGGGCCAGCATTGTGGCGTAGCAGGTAAAGCTGCCTTCTGCATGCCATCATGCCCCAGCTGCTGCACTTCCAATCCAGCTCCCTGATAATTGCGTTGGGAACACCAGTGGAAGAGGGCCCACTTGTTTGGGTTCCTGCCACCCAGATGGGAGACCCGGGTGAAGCTCCTGGCTCCTGGCTTCAGCCTGGCCCAGTGTTGGCCATTGAGGTCATCTAGAGGAATGAACCAATGAATGGAAAATTCTGTGTGTGTGTGTGTGTGTGTGTGTGTATCCCTCTCTCTCTGTAACTCTGACTTTCAAAATAAATAAATCCTAAAGAAGAGACATTTGAATTACAGGTAGCTACCTAAGTGATGATATCACCTAAATGCAGAAGTGGACGGTATTTAGAATGGAGATGAAAGAGGAAACATATATCCCGAGAAGAAAACTTGATTAGAAGAAATTTCTTAAAGTAATGTTTCTGTACCTGTTGTCAATCATGAAAATAACAAAGGAAGATAGCAGAACACTACCTACCACTATGTAGTACAAAAGAGAATATAAAGGAAATGTCTCTTAGGTAAATACTAACCTTTCTAAGAGGGAAGCTTGTATATGAACACCTGAAAACCCTGGAAAACAGGAATTTGACTTTAGCTTTGTTTTCCCAGAAGATTTACATAATCAGATCTTAGTTGTGTTTTCTTGAAGTGAGGTAATATGAAATATTCAAGAAGCACAAAACATGAAAGAAGTGGGTATGTTTTTTTGATTTGGTAACAGAAAGCCAAGAGATTAAATGGGCATCTTTGTGTGACTTCCGCTTAGGTGAATATTGACCTCTCTGAATTGTGTGTGCTATCCATCTTCTCCAAACTTTGCACAGTAGCTGTTTCTCTGGTCACAATTTGAGTTGACCTCACATTAGGGGAAATACCATCATTCTTTCCTCAAGATAGCGTCATTTTAGGTATCATTTGTCTTTTCTCTTGTCTGCAGATACTGCTCTATGATGCCTTATGCCATCTTTCCTTGTTTCAGATAACTTCTGGGACTGGCAGGCCTGATATTTCAGAGTCCCCTGAATTGCGTCAGAAGTCACCGTTGTTTCAGTTTGCTGAGGTAATGTGTTGCAATTTATATTCATTAATGAGGAAATTTTAATTGACCTGAAATTTCGGTTGATGACAGTACTTGAAAGCAATAAAAAATTCTACTCAGCCCAATTAGACATAAATGGGAACAGAGAAGTTTTTGGAAAAGATATTTTTGGAACTCCTGAGTGTTAAGTAAGCGATAGCAGTATCATAGTAGATATTACTACACTGAAACCTCACCACTAATTTTTGTTCATGAGTAGTAAGGTTAAGAATATAGTAAGGGCACACATTGTGACCCAGCAGTTTAAGCTATCACTTGTGACACTAGCAGCCCAAATCAGAGTGCTGTTCTAGTCATGGCTACCCCACTTCTGATCTAAATTCCTACTAATGTGCCTGGGAAGGCAGTAGAACATGACCCATGTACTTTTTTTTTTTTTTTTTTTTTTTGACAGGCAGAGTGGACAGTGAGAGAGAGAGACAGAGAGAAAGGTCTTCCTTTGCCGTTGGTTCACCCTCCAATGGCCGCTGCGGATGGCGCGCTGCGGCCGGCGCACCGCACTGATCCCATGGCAGGAGCCAGGAGCCAGGTGCTTTTCCTGGTCTCCCATGGGGTACAGGGCCCAAGCACCTGGGCCATCCTCCACTGCACTCCCTGGCCACAGCAGAGACCTGACCTGGAAGAGGGGCAACCAGGACAGAATCTGGCGCCCCAACCGGGACTAGAACCCGGTGTGCCGGCGCCGCTAGCGGAGGATTAGCCTAGTGAGCCGCGGCGCCGGCTTGACCCATGTACTTTGACCACTCACTTTTGTGGGGAAACTGGGATGGAGTTCTGGTGTCCTGATTTTAGCCTGGCTCAGCCATGACTGTTGCGGTTGTTTGGGGAGTAAACCACTGGATGGAAGATCTCTCTTTTTTTTTTTTTTTATCCCATCTCTGTGTTGCTTTTTCAAATAGATACATGAATCTTTTTTTTTTTAATGTATAAGGGTTGTTACTAGAACTTTGGCATTTTTAATCTGTTGATTTGACAAATCAGCAGACAGATCAACTCGTGACTCATTGCCTATGCATCCCAATCCTCCTTTTGAAGGGGATATACTTTCCTTTTGGCTTAATTGAAATTTTAGTGTGAGTTATCAAAGACTTTTGTTTTTTTATCAAAGTTATCAAAGTCTTTTGTCTTTCGCCTCTTGATACTGCTTCAAAGAGATAATATAGAAAAACACATTATCCTTGATATGAAGCCTTTTAAGTTAAGATTGCTTCCCCAAATATCTTCATTTACCCTAGAACTCAATATGAGCTCTCATTGATTAATTTTTTTCTAAACTTTCAAGCCCCTGGTCTTCTTCCCTTGATCTTTTGAATTATCTTTCAGTAGACTTTCTCTGCTACTGTCTTCCTACCTGGTAATGGCCCATCATGCTATTGATTTGTACAGGGGGATATTTTTGGATTCACATCTGTCCTCTCTGCCCTTCCTGGTGGTTCTTAATATATCGTTGGCAAAGTGACTTTTCATAGTGGCATATTAGTCCATTCCTTTAAGAGTTGCTAAGAAAATGCCTAACTGCCTTGGTGATATCACCAGAATGCTATATATTTGCTTACATGATACTCTATTATCTCTTTTCTTTCTGCCTCATATGAGATCAGCTGTAGATTCTCATTGTTTTGTATGTTGTTTCCTTAAAAAATTCATATAGTAGAGTGTTTCAGCTGCAATTACAGACATGTTAAATAAGGTTGGTCCAAACTTTGAAAATAGAAATGCTTGACGAATAATCCCACAACATCTAAGCATGTGATGAAATATTCAAAATTTTATATGAAACTTTGGGCTTATTAGCATCATCAATTTAAAGTTAGGAAAAATAAGTCTCAGAAAGTGTAGCTTAGCTGCCAAGGTGATATAGCTAGTGAGTGACAGAGCTCAGAGTTAGCCTCAGTACCCTGACTGACCCACATCAATATGGTCCTCCCACCGTGTTTCCCAGCTGCCTAGAAGTAGAAAGCAGCTTGAAGGGAGTGATGTAGAGGAGAGTGATAGACCTGACACGCAGCCTCCAGCATTTGAGTTTTTTTTTTTAAATTCACTGACATAAGGAAATTCATTTCAACAGGTCTCTTTTACTGTGTTTTGATACATGCCTGATACACTGATAAAGGACATAGCAAATGAGCCAAACTCTGCCTGTTTGTTCTGTCCAACCATCTGTTTTTAGAAACATGGCCTTTGTCTTCCTTTATCATTTCTATAGTTCTTCTAAAAGAGATTGAGGGTGATGACTCATGTCTTACTTTTTAATCATCAGTGTCTACAGTGGAAATATATGGCAAACTCTCAAAGTCTGGTATGGGAAAATGTCCTTGTGCATTAAAAATTACTTGTCTCCTTTCAGATATCTTCAAGTACTTCTCATCCTGATACTCCTACAAAACAGTGTCAAACATCAGCCTTGTTTCAGTTTGCAGAGGTATGGCTGCATTATTTTTGGGCTCAGAAAAATTGTTGGGTTCAGTAAACATTGAATTACAGTAATGTGTCATGTACATTGGATGCCTCTTGCCGTTACTAATATAATACATATGACAATATTTATTGCTTTTTGCTGCCTTTGGTGTAATCATTGTCAGATTAGCTCCAGATTTTATGCTTATTTTCCTACTGTTCATTAAAGAGTTCATTCAGTATAGGAACTCACTGATGATTCATTTCATTTTACCTTATTTTTGATGTATTTTAAAAACTTGGAAGACCTGTCAACATGAAAGCCAGAGGATTCCAATTTATTACATTTTTCCAATAGTGAAATTAGATGTTGTCATTCATGAATAACTCGCAGCAAATGCAGTGGTGAATTTGACCTGTTAAATCATCAGCACTTGATTTTCGATGTGATGGAGCTTCAGCCGATATTTTTATTAGTGTCTAATCCCAGGCTTAGGTCAGGTCAGCTTTTGCAAGATCTCAGATTTCTTTGGATTGTCAGCTGGAGAGCAGGCACACACTGGAGAGTATTTTCTTGGTTGGTCTGCTGGAGAGGCAACTCTGATATGCTTGATTTTTCCACAACAGCCTTGGCCTCAACCATATGCTCCCATCTAATGAGCACTATATGACTAAATATAAAATGAATACAGTTTTTGAAAATAAGGTGCTGTCTACTTTAGGTTTTTCCCCTTTCTCATTGAATTAATTCCAAAAAAAAATGCATATCATAAACCAAGCAATTTCTTCTAGGATTGAGAGAAAACGACAAGCTGGGCTGTTCTGTTTAATATTGATATATTGAATCACTTTGATTCATTTGAATAAAGAGTGCTGCATAAATGAAATGTAAAATGATACCCTTTTGGCAGGAGGAACCCTAGCATCTTACTTTGAAAAGAAGAAAAAATTACTTTCAGCTCTTGCATTTAAAAAAGTATATATGCTGTTCCTCTTGGAGCACTTGTGTCACCCACGATGATTTTATCCCATCAGTGGGACTTCTGAGATGTTAGGCTTTCCGCCACAGGTTTTGCTATAGCTGCTGAGGGCTACTGTATAAGCCTGGTAACCCAAACACAGAATGTTATTTTATGAAGAACAATTTGCTTGATAGTCTGAATAAATTAAGATTTCATTATAATTTTCCATTCTGATAAATAGCCTGTTATTTGTACTGTCTGAGGAAATAGCTTTGTTGAATAATATGTTCTTGCTTTCCTCTAGTTGTTGACACTCATTTTTTTGATACTAATGATTTTTTTTGAGAGTTAAAAGAGAATTTTGGCATGGTGATTAGATTTATTTTTTAATGTTGGCATGTGAGCCAATCCCATCCATCTTTTTGGAAGCATTTCATTCAAAACAGAATTTACTTACCATATATTCTGTTTGATTAAATTCTGCACTCAGTGGCGTGAATATTAGAAAAGGCAGTGGCTCATCTTTGACATACCTGATATTTCCGTATGCATCAACTGCCAAGGGTATCCAACCTAATGTAAAATGCCAGTGTGAAGTAGCTCAGCTGGGGCTGGTGCATTTTTAACAGTTATCACCATTCAGAGCCTGATTAAATGTTATTTAAGTGATACCGTCATCAGAATCATTAGGAGCTCCTGCAGCCCTGGGGCAGCTCAGAGGAAGCAGTTTGATGGTATGGCAGCCGCTATCTTGCAATGCTGCACAGTGAGCTCCTGTACCTGTCAGATTAATAGGTCCTTGCTGCTCAGGACCTCATTTCTCCAAGTGTGTGAAGAATTGGTCCTCGCCTCTTCATTGTATTAAGCTTCTGTCTGGAGAAGGAAAGAACTGTGACTTGGGAGAGTCCTTCAGGAAGGCGTTGGCATAGGCTGCTCCTCTGTTCAGCAGCGCTTGTCCCTGATGGTGTTGGAATTATATACAGGATTTAAGAAAGCTCTAAAAAATTAATAATTTGAAAACTTACTGCATTTCAAAGTATCATTAGAAGAGCTTGCTTCATGGAAACCTAAAATAAAATGAATAATATAAAAACTATGTAATTTGTTTTGACCTACAATCAAGTGCAACCCTCCCAACTCAGTATTTTACTTTTTCTAGTTATATTTTGCATAGGTTAATAATATAAAATCTTGTAATTTCTAAGAAAATTAAACAAATTATTACATCCTTGGTTATTTAATTGTAAATGTTATGCTCTTATGTGATTATACAAGAGAAGTTCATGGTTCTCATTTTCCTCATCTGACACAGGAGAACCTTAAGTTCAGTCCCTAACATCTTATGATCTGACCATATTGTCAGCCTAATTAATTCTGGGCTGGTTTATTTAAAGCTAAACAAGAGCTAACTAGGTGATCTAATAAGATGTGCTATGAGCACAGATACTGCAGTAGAAATAGAATAGGCTATAATTAATAACTGCAATGATGTTCCTAAAGCTCTTAATAATTATTTCATAAAACACCATCACCTTTGAGGAAATTCAGAGACTCTTGAAAATTTCACTCTAATTAATCTGTAGCAAAAATTTTCAAATATTAAAATGCCTAGAATCACCTAGAAGGTTTGTTCAAACCAACTGCTGTGCCTCTGTCCAAGAGTTTGTGATTTAGGAAAAGGGCCCAGTGTGTCACTTGATACCCCCAGGCCTGAGAGAGGGATCCCCTAACCTTTAATCACTTACTTAGAGAGGAGTGGATATTTATTTAATGTAGGAAACAATGAACTCTTTAGAAGTGTTTAGTTTTGTAATATTTTAAGGTCGAGCATACCAAAATCTTAGAAAGCATTCCTGCTAATTTTATTTATAAATTGTTGAACTTGAGGAAGAGATTTAGGTCAACATTTTCCTGGAAATTGGTCATTTACTGTGAAATACATTTATCTGAGAAATATTTTTTTAAAAACAATGAGCCCTGAGCATTTCTTTAAGATGAAAATTTAATTTGTTTGCTTATTTCTTCACATCAAGTGCTGAGTCTCTGCCGTGCAAGCTGAGAAGGGTATTTTTGCTTCCTAATCTAATCTGATCATTTTAAAGCCCAGTGAAGTTAACCTATGTGAAACCTAATAAAGCCTGTTTAGTGTGTAACTTCCTTATGAATGCTTATATTTAAACAGAGAACAATAGTGGAGTTGCTTTATAGGATCTAGAAAGAAATAGAGTACAGAGAATGTGCCACCCCCCACCCCATCTTCAGCCTACCTTCCATTCCATATTAGCACTCATATTTCATCCAGATTGAACTTGGCTCATATGAAGTGCTATCACTCTATGTTTCCAGGCTCTGATCCACCAAGTTGGTCAGAATGAGTTTTCTTTTTTATCTGCATTTTTCATTGTTTACAAGTGGAGTAACATACCAGTCACTTATTAGATCTGGTTTACTGAAGGCTAATAACCAAATATGATACCAGAAGGAAGCTGTTGTCTTCCACATATCCTCTTCTCTACTGTGTGGCTGACTCTTACGCCAGTCTTTGCATTGAAAAATTACATTATTTACTTTGAAGATGCATAAAGCTAATTTAGATGATTTACACAAACAGATTTGAGCATTAAAACTTTCCTTAAGAGATATTTACTTTACCAATATAAATACAGCCATAACCTCACCAAATTTAAGGCTTTGTCACAGTTGGATATGAGCAATAAGTACAAATTTAAAGCATTCATTTTCATGATGGAATGCTCAATATGTTACGGGGTATTACACTCTATAGGAACAATGTACATTTTCACTTCAACTAATCAGTGAACGTATTATGTCTTTTATTGGAATCATTCATATTTCTTTGTACAGAAGACCAGTTGTCTTAAGATTGTTCGTTTGCTCTTTGATTCATTTATTCGTTCAACAATCACCAGTCGTTTTCTCCCAGGCTTCAGTGTTTATGATATCCAGCATAATTGTGGAAGACTTCCACCATTAGCTAATTTATTTCTGATCTTTGCCACCTGTTTCTTTGGTATACTCATCTACCTCAGGCAGCCATAAAATTAATAATTTAATATACAGGGTGATAATTTTTCTAAGCACTTTGCTGTACTTCATGTACTGTTAACCCACCCTTCTGCTAGCTTTTATGGATGAATACTGTTTATCAGAATGATATATAATAGCCAAAAAAGAGACTACAGGGAAATTTAAAAATCATTCAATTTCAGGAAAATAAAAAGACAGCCACAATATACTATGCAGTATGGCCCACTAGTGCCCCCAACTCACCAGTGTAGCAAACACCAGCTTCCCTCCACAGCCAACAGTCCTTGAAAAACATGCTCATATATTAACTTTGTTTATTGTTCTTACTTGAAAGGCTGCATATGTCTCGTAAACAAGAAAGTACTGATAGGATTGAGCAGTGGAATAACAAACCAGCACTAGACGAGCTATATTTGGAATTGAACCCATCATTGCAGAAGAGATTACTGAGAGAAAAATGTGTAAAATAAACAGAGAGCCCTAAGACAAAACCTTGAGGAAAAATAATAACATTTAAAGCAGGGGTGGGGAACCTGTTTTTTCCTGCTGAGAGCCTTTTGGATATTTATAACATCATTCACAGGCCAAACAAAATTATCAACCTAAAAATTAGCCTGCTGTAGATTTATTGAATTTAGAGTCCCACCTGCAGTTGCCTTGGCAGGGCCAAAGCAGATGATTTTGTGGCTCATGGGCAGGACGTTCCCCAACCCTGATTTAAGGGATAACTCTAGTAAGAGCCACCATAGGAGAGCAAGAAGGAGTGCCCTGAGAAGTCAGAAAAAAACAGAGACTCCGCTGATAGAAGCCCTGGGAAGAAATGCCCAGAAAAAGATTATTAGCATCACAGTCTGCTGATGAATCAAGATGAAGAATCAAGCCATTGTGGTTAACATATGTCTAGCTTTCCCTCCTAACTAAGAAGTCAAAAGACATTCTTGGAGAGCATATGAGAGTTTTTATTGTTAGGAGATTCTGGAGGTGTTGAACTGCTAAAATATGTTGAAATTCCCTTTCCCCTTCGACCTCGCTTTCTTGGAAATCAGGCTTCGAGCAACCCTGAGCATTTAAAACATTGCCCTCCACCTATAAATACATAAAAAAGCCCGCAGAAGCAGTGAGGAAAATTGTTCTTACTAAGCCTAGGTAAATCCTTCTCAAAGGCAAGGAATCATTCCCAAATCTCCACTCAGACCACTGTGCTTTAGCGCAGAGCCTAGATACTACATCCGTGCAGTCAGTGGTTTTTCCTTGAACCTCTCTGTGTGCTTTAGGCACAGAATATATGGAAATGAACAAATACAATCAGGAGCAAAACACTGTAAAAAGCAACAGCAGAGGGAGCCAGTGAAAGAACAAGAAAATGAATGTGGGCCGTGGAGTGCAGGGATACTTAGGGTGTTGTCTCTTGGTAATTCTTAATTGGGTGACAAGTTTAATATTCTATGAATACTAAATTTAATAAGTATCATCCTCAGACATTGCAACTTTTAATTTCATTCAATTTCATGGTATAATTAATTTTTGGAATTGTTAAAACGATTTATTAGTGTAAATATTGAAAAATCATTATTAATCATTTATGAGCATATTATTGTATTACCATAAATTGAGAGCAAAGTATGGCCTCAGTCCTGTGCCACTCACTAACATCAAATCTAATCCTCACAGTGTCATACGGGGCAGGTAATTACTGTTTGTATTTTAAAGGTGAAGTAAATGACACTCACAGCTTTAATTATTTGTTTAAGTCCACCCAACAGAAAGTAATGAAAGCATCTCTGTCTGGTGCTGAGGCTGTGTCCTTTCTGTTACACAACCCTGATTCAAGAGACTGGCATTTACGTTCAGTCTTTCATTCCCTTAAGTCTCTGAGTCAGTGATATTAATGTGTTTCCTCTTAGTCTAAAGATAAGGTGAGTAATTGAATTCAGCTTGTCTAGAAAAAGTAGAAGTGGCATTTATCAGTGAAAATTTAGCTAGAGAAAAATATTGCAAACTTCAGAAAGATTGAGCCCTGTAAGTTTTTTCCCAAAGAAAAAGTAGATGATTCAAATGGATAGGAAGGGACTCTATTAAAATCAATTCCACCTGGGAAGAAAGAATCCCAAAACTTGGTTGCACTATACCCTTTTTAATAGACTGAGTACCTTAGTAAGCATTTGTGTCTACAAAGGCCTCTTATTAAGCAGGTGTTCTAGGGACAGTTCCCTGCAACAGCTAACCCAGTCTCTCCTGGGCCTGACAATCCCATAGACTTCCCTGAGACCTTAGACCACCTGTAAGGATGGAGTCGTAAGGCGGGATTGCCTCTTAAGTAGAATTGAGAAATAGCTCTTTTTTTTTTTTTTTGACAGGCAGAGTGAGTAAGAGAGAGAGAGATAGAGAGAAAGGTCTTCCTTCCGTTGGTTCACCCCACAAATGGCTACTACAACCGGCGCGCTGCGCCTATCCGAAGCCAGGAGCCAGGTACTTCTCCTGGTCTCCCATGGGATGCAGGGCCCAAGCACTTGGGCCATCCTCCACTGCCCTCCCAGGCCACAGCAGACATTTGGACTGGAAGAGGGGCAACCGGGACAGAATCCTGCACCCCAACCAGGACTAGAACTGGGGGGGGGCTGGCACTGCAGGCAGAGGATTAGCCTAGTGAGCCGCGGCGCCGGCCTAGCTCCATCTTAAATTGAGAAATAATGCAGAACCATAAAGAATGTAAAAAAGCTTTAACTATAGCTAGTGTCTCTAAGGATCACAGAAGAGAAAAACAATTTGTTAATATCCTCAAGACAGAGTGTCCTGCTTGGCTGTTACTGAGGCTAGAAATTGAAAATGAAATTTTCATCTAAAAATTAGAATTGTATTGATCATGTTTATCAGTGTTCAGCCACTGTTTAGCCAAACTTGCAAAAGAGTAGCAGTTAATACCATATTGTATGTTGACATATGGTGATATAACATAGGTCCTTGACTATACAACTTACATTTGTGATCTTGCTGATCTCGCATGTACTTTAAAGCTTACTCTCAAAGCTGGGGTCCATGTTTTATATGTAACTCTCAGCTTCCCCAGCTCCTTGTCATATTGGCTAACATTTCTTTGGTGGATTCTGGGGGGAAAAATTTGTTGATTGATTTGATGTTGAAGATGGGATTTTCCACAGAGATCCCAAATATGTTTCTTAAAAACTGGTAAATACAAAATAGCTCGGAATCTGTTTTGTATTTGGCCAGTTTATAAGTTAGTACTTAAATAGAAATGGAAATGCATGTCTTTGTTTAAGGTTTTGTAAAGTTAAATTTAAAGCCTGGAAAATGCAAAATAATACTCAACATTAAACAGCTACCAAAGTCTACTTGTTCTTTAATATTTCTTAGCTTATTTGCTAAGAGTCGTTTTCCAAATAGTCAGCAAAGCGTGACATGGGATATTCTGATGATCAACTAAAGAAAAGTCTTGAATGCCTATGTGTGAGAAACAAAGATTCTAGTATCGCTGTTAATACTCTTTATGTGAATTGTTCTCATATAGATTTCTTCAAACACTTCACAACTGGGTGGTGCTGAGCCTGTAAAACGCTGTGGAAAGTCTGCACTTTTTCAACTGGCAGAGGCAAGTTCCTAAGACTATATCAAGTTAAGATTTGCAGTGGTGGAAATCACAAAATATGTAATTATGACCATATTCCTTAACTGGACCATCTTACCTGTCACCATAAAATGTATTGTATCTAACTTTGAACAATGAGAGCATTAACCTTTACTTTCAGAAAAATAGGTTTTGCTATTAAAAGCCATTAAAAGTTTACCCAGGAATATTGTTAAAAATCTTTCTTACAGGTAGTATTTTTTTAAAAAGATTTATTTATTTATTCGACAGTCAGAGTTACACAGAGAGAGGAGAGGCAGAGAGAGAGAGAGGTCCTCCATCCCCTGGTTCACTCCCCAATTGGCCGCAACAGCCGGACCTGAGCCGATCTGAAACCAGGAGCCAGGAGCCTCTTCCAGGTTTCCCACGTGCATGCAGGGGCCCAAGGATTGGGCCATCTTCTGCTGCTTTCGCAGGCCATAGCAGAGAGCTGGATCGGAAGTGGAGCAGCCAGGTCTCGAACCGGCGCCCATATGGGGTGCCGGCGCTTCAAGCCAGGGTGTTAACCCAGTGTGCCACAGCTCCAGCCTCACAGGTAGTGTTTAAAATAATGTTAGTTTTTATCTCACTTAGATGACTAAAATAAGTCCAACCTGGACAGGAGAATGGGCTCATGGGTTGGAGTTGAGGTTCAGCAGGTTAAGTCCCCACTTGCAACACTAGCATCCCATATCAGAGCGCAGTTGCAGTCCTTGCTACTCTTCTTCCTGTACAGCTTCCTGCTAATGCACCTGGGAAGGCAGCAGATAATGGCCCAAGTGTTTTGGCCTCTGTCACCCGTGTGGGAGATGAGGATGGAGTTCTTGTCTCCTGGCTTTGTTCTGTGCATCTGTTGTGGGCATTTGGGAAGTGAACCAACAGATAGAAGATCTCTCCCTCTCTCTCTTTTTCTGTTGCTCTGCTTTACAAATAAATGATAAATAAATAAATCTTTTCAAAAAGGTTAGCCTCAGTTATTTTCCTCTTCTCTAATTCTCATAAGCCATCTGTATATCCCTGGGGGGAACTGTTAAATCATGTGGTTGATGTTTCAGCTTTTGGGTTTTTTAGTGAAGAAATATGAGATGTTCTCAAGTCTGGGTTTGTAACATCTATCAGTTACACTTTGTTTCTAAAAGATTTATTTATTTATTTGAAAGGTAGAGTTGTAGAGAAAAACCTGCCATCTGCTGGTTCACTCCCCACAAATGGCTGCCCCGGGCAGGACCAGGCCAGACTAGGACACTGGAACTCCATCTGGGTCACCCACATGGGGGCAGGGGTCCAAGCACTTGAGCTGTCTTCCACTGTCTTCCCTGGGTGCAATAGCAGAGAGCTGTATCAGAAGCCAAGCAGCCAGGACTTGAACCAGTGCCTGTAAGGGATGCCACCTGTGGCAGCTTAACCCGCTGCACCACAACAGGACTGGTCCTATCAGTTACACTTTTGGTGTGAGATGAGAATGAAATTCTACTATTCCATTAATAAACCAGGTAATATGCTTTCATAAAGCCTCTGAGGGACAGAGCCCTTCCTTGGCAGGGCGGAAGATGCCAGAAGCAGTTGCTGCTCCTGTGAGCATGAGCAGTGGCTTCCTCTGCCAAGCTGTGACACCCAGCCTCAAGGAAGGTGTCGAAGAGATATCTTCCACACCATGATACTCACCATCTCACCATGGTGCTTTGGTGTGTCGGTGAGATAAATTAGGAGATACAAAACAGATCATCAAGAATCTCTTACACTAAGCTTTTTATTCTCTCATTTTTCTGGCTTTCCTTCCAATGAGTTCCCTCTGTGTTGTTTTGTGAATGACATAGTTCTTTCATAGATCCTTTGTGATTTTGTTTAACCCAATTATGACCTATCATTTTCTAAAATTTCTAAGTTTTATGATAGCCTTGTAACATAAAACTGGCAATTTTAAATATAGGATATGTTTAAACTAGGATTTTAAAGCTTAGCCAGATCCAAATTGGAACTATAAAAATACAAAGGCCTGAAATAACAAACTGGATAAACAGTTGAACAAACTAACCCTTTGGTGTTGGCTCTAAGCTGACATGTGCTTCTTTTGTGAGACAAATTCATATCTAAATAGAGGGCTCTGGATGACTGGAAACTCCATGGAAATCTTGGGAATACACAGGAAATGCTTCTACAGGGAAGTGAGTCCATGCCATGTTCAGCGTCTCACACAGCTGAAGCAGTGAAGGCCTGACCAGGAGAGGCCTTGGGAACTGAAGCTGTAAACAGATCTTAGGAAGTGGAGACTGTGAGGTTGTGAGTTGGTCTCATACATTTATGACTGCATAGATTGTCAAGACAGTTTATTTTAAAAAATGATTTTTCCCGGATGATGCAGATGTCTGTCCCTCTGCCTTTCCTGGGTGTGTAGTACTTGCATGTGTTCATATGTCTGTACACACACATATATAAACATACATAGGGATGCTTACATAGTGAACTCTTAGTTATGAAAAAAGCTTTCAAAATATTAAACAATTTTTGTTAGAAATATATGAACTTTAGAAATACTTTGCTATGTGGGAGTGTTAAAAAGATGAATTTGTCTTCTCATTTTCTTTCTTTGGTATGACAGTTATTTTAAGAAGGATTCCTTATTAAATCAAAGCTCATTAAAAAGACCACTTTTCTAATTTGTAGGGATACATCCCAAATATGAAACAGATGCTTAACAGATGTTAATGCTGGTATCATAATTTAAAGGGGTAAAATGACTGAAATAAGCCTATTCCAATTATAGCAATGCAGCTTATACTCAGAGTTAGTTTCTTATTTGAGTAAAAATATATGCTTTTGATGAAAAATAATTTACCAAGAAAATCTTTTCACATTATTTTTTGTGCCACATGAGTATTATGCCATAATACTAAAAAGATGTTTTGAAAGAACATCCTATAGCCTTTGCAATTTCTAGTTAAACCTAAATATGTGCCCAACAGATATATTAGCATCTCCAGATAATCACTGGTAGATATATGCTTCTTTAATTTTTTACTCCATGTGAATTTCAAGTTCATTTTTTTTAACAAAATCTAACATTTAACTATTTCTGGAGACTTTTGAAATAAATACATGTAGATATTGGAGGAGCATTTTTCCTGTTGCCCAGAATTGGCACCATTATCTGGAATCTGAAGAGAGAGCTTTAAATTCACACATCCCACAGGGAAAGTCACTAAGAAACTGCTTCCAATTTGGGCCAGACCCTTCACTTGGAATTTACAATCCAACAATCATCCCTTACAGCAGAAGAGGGGTTCCTCCTCTTTTCCCCTCTCAAACCTTCCAAGGCATCCTTTGTAGGATATCATAGGTTCTGCAGTCATTGGGAAGATCCTGTGATTTTCTCTCTGTCCCAGGAAGGAAAGAAGTGCTTTTTGTTCTTTATCCTTACCCCCTATCAAGAGAAGGGAAGGCAGCTCTGAGAGACCCACAGTTAAAAACAGGGGAGGTACACACAAGGTGTCTTCTTTGGTGAGATGCAGGAAATGTTTCCAACAAACTGATTGCAGCATCCTTCATCTATCTGACCAAGCAAAAAGAGAGCTGAGGAAGCTGGCAACAGGAAGAGCCTGGAGTGGCTGCCACACTGTCGGACTTGGCATCGTAGAGATGTGCATTTCCCAGGGGTCAGGTGGATAAATGGAAAATAATTCAGTTTGATGAGGCAGGAAGCCACTGGACAGTAATGGGGAGAGGTTGGCAGAAGGCAGGCTTGGCACAGGGTTTCACATCAGACACCTTTGCTCAGGAACTTCTCAAGTGCACCCCCAAGCAGGAGTGATAATCAGCTTGTTCACATCAGTGCAGCTGTCTTGATACTTAAATGCCAAAGTACTTCTTACTGTTAGTAGCAAGCTTGCGACCCACCCCTGAGTACTCTTACAGGAACTCGGCCACCATCCCTAAACTCCCCTGATCTGTCCAGTAACTGGAGGGCACAATATAGGACCTGTAGGACCCTGCTGCGGCTCCGAGGCCACTTCCTTTCTTATCAATGGAAATTACTTTTACCTCTTATGTTCTCTAAACCATAGACTTCAGGGCTTGTGAAGGCCAGGATCTGGCCCAAAGGAACCACTCCTCCTTCTCCCTCTCCATTCCCCGGGGCTGGAGTGGCAGAAGGAGGGACTGAGCAGGCCTCCCAGAATTGTGGGTCACTGCTTCCAAGAAATGTCTTCTCCTTGATGAGATGCAGGAAGTATTGTGGGCATGTCTTTACGCCTAAGTGAGCAAGCACAAAGAAAACTGGACACTGGCAGCAGGCACAAAGAGACTTGATAGGCCTGCACCCCCAGTTTTGGTGTTTTCAAGGACCCTTACCCTGTCATTGGACCCTGGAGCTGGATGTCTTAAGAAAAGCCCTGATGTGAGCATATGATTGGCATTTTAAACTTAAGTATACTTTTTTAAAAACATTTTTATTTATTTATTTGAAAGGAAGAGTTACAGAGAGGGAGAAACAGAGAGAGGAGAGATTTTTCCATCCAATGGGGTTCACTCCCCAAATGCCCTCAATGCCTGTGGCTGGGCCAGGCCGAAGCCAGGAGCCAGGAACTCCATCTGGTCTCCCACGTGGACAGGGGCCCAAGCACTTGGGCCATCCTCTGCTCCTTTCCCAGGATCATTAGCAGGAAACGGTATCAGAAGTGGACCAGCCAGGACTTGAACCTGCACTCACTTATGATGCTGTCTTCATGGCAGTTCAACCTACTGCACCGTAACACCCAGCACCTAAGTACATTTTAAACAACTGAAAGTGATCTGAACATTTTGGGATCTTTTCCAGGTTGTTTTAAGGGATCTATCCAGCCAGGAAGGGAGATTCCTGCTGAGGGTAGAGAATTAAGGAAAATGATACTTTATACTTGCACCTTCCTGAGGTTCATGTGCAGGTACAATAATATACCATGTTTCCTTTTGCTTTGAAATTCATTAGAACAGGTCACATAAAGAACAGCACATCATCCCTCCTGCAGATCATTATGCATAATAATTACCATGGTCAAAGGACACCCTGATGTAAATCAGCAATGTATGTACCTGTACATTTCAGCCAAGAAAATTGTACACTTGAAGATCTCTGGTACCAAAAGTGCCTAACATAACAAATGGAGCAATTATGCTAACAAGTAATAATTACTGAAGGTCTGCTTCATACCAAAAGTGGTATGAAGCTGCCTGCATGTGTATGTACACATATTTTTAGTATGAGAACTAAAACCTGTAAACAAAATCACCTTATTTCCCAGTGTCATTTTGGTGTTTTAAAATACGGGTAGATGGTAGAGCACAAACTTAAAATACTGCTATTGGTTCTACTTCTGATTTTTCTGAAATAATTTTAAATGTCATTTAAAAGGGATTATAAATTTTTTTAAAAGACTTGAACCTTTAAAAAAATTATTCAAGAGGCAGATCAACAGAGAGAAAAGAGAGAGAATCCCTATCCCCTTGTTTACTCCCCAAATGTGCCTAATAGGCCTGCCTGGAGGCTAATGCCAGGAGCTGGGTAGGTGTCCCCATGGGTGGCAGGAACCCAAGTACCTGACCCATCCCCACAACCTCCCAGTATCATCATCACCAGTAAGCTGAAGTCAGGAGCTAGAACCAGATACAAAACCCAGGCACTCAACGTGAGATTCCTAATCAGTGCTTTCACTGCTAAGTTAAATGCCTACTCTGGATTATAAATTTTAACAGTGAATTTTTCTTCTGTAAGTAAATGTTCTTATCTAACCTAAGGTAATAATGGTTGTGATTTACTGAGTACAGTGGATTAGACACTGTTGTTAAATACTGCATGTGGACTAATTCTCACAGTGTCCTCTGAAGTAGGTACCATAATCATTCTACTTTTACACATTAGGAAACCAAGGGGCATAGAAGTTATATCACTTGCTTAAGAGAATATGGACAGTAAGTGGTTAGAGCCAAGGTAGATTGAAACCCAGGAAGTATCTTTCTTTTAGTCCATGCTCTTAAACACTGGGCTGTTCTGTCACCTTGTTTTAAGACTGTGCAAGTTGCTTGTTATAGTAGTATGCATATTATAGAAGTCGCTGTGAAGACAGCTTACTCCTACACATGCATGTATGGCTGAATAAGATGACAGATTGTTCAAGACTGCTGTCAATGACATGGAGCTTATATTTCCTTTTTTAAAAATGTCTATACTTTTGAAACTACCAAGAAATATCTTACATTCTTAAATAAGTGTCTGTGGTGAGTGTACTTTAGAAGATACTGTGAAGATTGTAGAAATTATGGTTACCAATGCTGTCCTCAAGAAGGTCATCTTCTGGTTACACAGAAATAAGATAAAAAAAAAATAAAGGAATAATAAATAAAAGAAAAGGACAAGTAATTTTGCAAGGATTCATGCAATGAAGTGACAAAACCCCACTTGAGTAATGAGTGATATCAAAGAGAATGTCTTAAACTTTTAATTAGCAAAATTTAAGATTAGCAAGAATGTTCTGAGGATCAGTCATAGAGGAGAGAGTGTGGAGATGGTTCTTGGTGAAGGAGTAGGTTAGGAACAACCAGAGGTTGGGACTAGTAGCCTTTGGGCCATATCCAATCTGTAGAGATTTCTTTGTTTGATCATCGTATGTTGACCTGTATTATATTTTCATTTCAATTAATGGCAAATATTTTAAACTTAGATTTTAGGTAAATCCAGATTTCTGACTTTCCCTGAAAACTGAGGGGGTCTGGTGACAAAAGGCCAGCCTTCCTTCATGAGAACAGTTGGTCAGAGCTGATTAAGGGCTGCCCTCCCAGGTGTTGGCTCTCCCAATGACACTATCCTCTCCTTTCCCTGCTGAGCCTAGACTCTGAGGCCAGCAGTCATTGCCATCCTCTAGCTACGCTTGTTCACTTCCCTCTTTTATACCTAACTACCCATTTTGAGTGGAGATTGTGACTGGAACAATGGGGAAGATAAGAGCAAAGATACAGGCAGATGGCAGTGTGTATAAATCACACTGGCAGTAGTAGAGGGCTGTAGGAGATTTATCAAAGATATGGTGTGGCCCAGAGTCAACATTGGGAAGATGCTTAGTGTGGAACAGAGAATTTGCGTTTGAAAATGATGAAGAACAATTAAAGATTTGGGACAGGGGTATGCAGTGATCAAAGCAACACTCAGAGAAAAATCTCTTGGCCACTACATAAGAACTGGAGTGGGAAGCCTCTGACCTCAGATGTGAGAGGTTAAGAAACAGGACTGGGGGTGCTTACCCTGGGAACCAAGTCAGAATCGTGGAATCAAAGATGATTCCAGCTCTGAAACTGAGTGTTTGAGAGAGGGATGCCTTCCAGATGTTTTACTCTAATCTTGGAGCTCTCCTTCAGGGAGCCTGGATGTTTACAAACAAAGGGTAAGTGCTGCTGGTAGAAAAGGAGAGAGGAAAGATGTTAAGGGGGAAGGAACAGTTGAGGAAATTCAATGCCACAAGAGTCAAGAGGGGAGGAAATTGACGGTTGAGTAAACAGTTGGATTTGGAAAGCAGAGACCCATGATCCCCTGAGCGCACAGAAGGCACAGTGGGCACAAAAGACATTGTCAAGTCACTGAACTTGGCCTGTGGACCACTGTCTGTGTTGCACTCTTCTGTACTTAATTTATGAGATAAGGTGAAGTTGTGGAAGAAGATGCTGGATTTCTACAGATATACTCATCGTATAGAAAAAGTCAAGATTATAGATCTGGAGGGTCCAAGGGAATTGGATAAGTTGTCCCTGTAGGATGGAGATATTTCAGAACCCTCAACTCTCTAGTTTTTCTTACATTCTCACTTTCTAAAAACCACTTAAAATCCAACAAATAGATAAGAGAAGATGAATATATTCTAATATCTATGAAAATTAAATATGGAAAATTGTGACTGATTTTAAGAATAATTGTGTTATGATACGGTTACGTCCGATGTGGAAAATAGTAGAAAATCCCGTGAACAATCAGCTGGCTGGGATCCCTCCAGTCACATTAGCATTCCCCACCACTACCAGTACTGGTGGTGTTTGATTGAGGTCTGACTCTGTTTAAGTTTTCTGTTATATCTTCCTGTATTATTGATAGGCATTATCCCATCCATCCTTATTGTAACTCCTTTAAGCTCAGAATATAAACCTGCAGATCTCAGCTCAGCTCCTCCTACATTGTCATCATATAAATGAATTCTAGGACTTCAGATACATTCAAGGAGACCTTTTATTTGAAAGTGGTGTATTTCTTTCCTTATCTTTTTATGCAGAATTGTGAGCCGTTTTTAGAAAACTCCTAAAACTTTTCATTTCATTCCCAATTGCACCAGTTTATTTTTGGAGGAACTGAAATATAGGAATGCATTTAATGACTGCCTTTAACATCTTTGGGAGAGAGTTTAGCAGATGGCCTTGTAGAGCAAAAAACGCCCCCACCCCATCCAGAATTCTGACAAACTATACTGTTTCTGATGAAATAGTGAGTGAAGACAAAAAAAAAATGAAATAGTGAATACAGAGAAATATTTAAACTATCATTTCATCTGGCCCAACTGTTTAATAAACCAAATAGGAAGCTATGCCCACATTTTGGTGTTAAGAGTTGCTTAAGCCACTATTCTGTGGTCCGTTATTCTTATGATAAAGAAAATTGAATTTTCTTTGCAGCAGTGCTATTCTTTATTCTCAGGAACTGTCGAGCTATATGTAGTATATGGCAAAAAAAAATTCTGATTTTATTTAATTGTAAGAGAAAAGCACATCTTAGAAAACTCTTAGGGTTAAGTCTACTGTGTTTTGACAGATAATAAGACATACAAAGTGATTATAAATATACGTTGGCTGCAAACATTTGTTTTATACTAAGAAGCAGATATTTTGAAATTGAAACTTCTTGATTAGTGTCAGTAGGTCTCTTTTCACACTGCCTTGTTTTTAATCTAGCTGCCTCCTTTATAATATACCATGAAAGACAAAGTATAATTAAGAATGAATAATATGATACATTTTTGAACTACTCATCATTTCTTAGTACCAGTTAAATGACTCCAGCTGTGATACTACTTCTTATCTATACATATGATTTATTATTGTTCATTCATTTCACTAAGTCTTTTTAAAGCAGGACACACTAAAGAAATGAAACAATATCCTCACATTAGTAGAAGGGAATATATTTAACATGTCTCTGATTCAAGGAGATAGAAGCTTGAAGCAACACTTGCTTTATGACTTTAAAGCAAGTCCCTGATAACAAACTTGAAGCGTAAGATATGTCTTGCCGGAACTAAAGCTGGCAACCTGCCTGTACTCAGGTACAAAACTATAATCCTTCTGCTGTACATCTTATCTCCTTTAGGATGTCTATTGAATTTTTTCCTCCTAGTCATTTTTAAGAGGAACTTTTTTTTTTTTTTTGACAGGCAGAGTGGACAGTGTGAGAGAGAGACAGAGAGAAAGGTCTTCCTTTTCCGTTGGTTCACCCCCCAAAGGCCTCTGTGGCCGGCGCACCGCGCTGATCCAAAGCCAGGAGTCAGGTGCTTCTCCTGGCCTCCCATGGGGTGCAGGGCCCAAGCACTTGGGCCATCCTCCACTGCACTCCGGGCCACAGCAGAGAGCTGGACTGGAAGAGGGGCAACCAGGACAGAATCCCATGCCCTGACCGGGACTAGAACCCGGGATGCCGGCACCGCAGGCGGAGGATTAGCCTGTTGAGCCACAGCGCCGGCCAAGAGGAACTTTTTATACATGGGTCCAACATGTCTACCCATAGGGACTCAGTATCAGCACCAGTTTTTGTTCTCCTTTTGGGAGTGAGTTATATTGCTTCCTGCACATCACTGTCAGATCTATCTTATTACACAAAACAGAAATCTCAGTGTGATTTCTTTTGTCAGAGGTAAAATTAAAACATTGGTGATTAATTTTTACTGGTGTTTTAAGAAGGTATAACTAGGGGCAGGGGATTGTTGGTCTGGGCCAGGCAATAGCTTGATCATAATTAGCATTGTTTTGTATCCTGGTAAAGTAACTCTTTCCTGTATTAATGAGAATGCTTTTCAGACTCATCAATCACTTGAGAATTAATGAGCCATTCAATTTAACACAATTATCTGTTGAATGCCTTCTTTTTGAAAGCTGCTGGGATATTTTTAGAGAATGCAAAGGTGAACAGAATATATTTTATGCCCTCTGAGTTCATTTTTTTAAAAAATAGAGAAGTACCTAAGGATATAGATAATAGGTATCAAATATTTATGCTCATCATTTGATTTAAAATATTTACATTTTAACTTGTTTGAATACAGGCATGAGAATTCCATCCCTGAAAGGTGTCCAGGTGGTTTTCCATTCTTACTGTTAAAGAAGGTTATGTTAAATTTAAAATAATAATAAAAGAATAAATTGTCATTTGCTAAGGAGTGCACTGTGTGAAGGCCTGATTAACAACCAACCCCTCTAGCCAGAGAAACTTGACTAAATTAATAAAAGTTAAGTCTATGTTTCCCACAGCGAAGTTTTATTCCCTTGAGTTCACACTAATTTGTGTTCTTTCATGTTAGCTGTGTGGTTGTGTGCATGCCTGTGCTTATGTGTATACTGTAGTTTGTATAAAGCACATTTGTTAAGCCCCACTAAAATGTTGATATATGAAGCCACAGTGGATGAAAGTGGATATACTTGGATCCAAAAGGAGAACTGATTTTACTTGATGTATTTCTTAGAGATGCCTCTTGAAAGGTAACTGATTTCAGATCTTTTTGAATATAATTTTGTTGTGTCTGGTTATTTTTCCTCAGCTGCAAAATCATTCAACCTTAGAATTAAACACTAGAGCCAGACAGTTAGTGTACCAAAGCCATAGCTTGCTATTAATGACACTAATGTGAACATTACTATGAATAGTAATGATAGTATCATTGTTCTAACATTTATTCTGTATGGCCTCAGGCTCCAGAGAAGTGGTTATCACCACAACACATTATTCTTGCTCTGTACTAGGCACTATTTTCAGTGCTAAATCTGTGCAGCTGTTTGAACATCACAGAATTCCTACGGCAAGTAATGTTAATGTCCACATTTTAACAGTTAGGAAACTGAGGCATAGAAACACTCAGTGAAATCCTACATATCTTACTAGGCCATGACTTTGATCCTAACTACTCAGTGTCAGAACCTGTCTGCAGTCTGAGACAATCTGGCTTCAGCATCCCTGCCTTTGAATCCACCTGTCAGTGTAGGATTTGCTCACATTGAGTGAAGGCGTTTTATGAGTTATTACGTCATAGCTATTCTCAGGTACTGTTTATGTCACGTGAAGAAGGCTGTTATGATAGACTATCAAAAACCAAAGTCATGGAGTTTATCTTGAGTGATCTTTGTAGTAATGGGCAGGAGTGGCCGGCGCCGTGGCTCAATAGGCTAATCCTCCACCTTGCGGCGCCGGCACACCGGGTTCTAGTCCCTGTCGGGGCGCCGGATTCTGTCCCGGTTGCCCCTCTTCCAGGCCAGCTCTCTGCTATGGCCAGGGAGTGCAGTGGAGGATGGCCCAGGTGCTTGGGCCCTGCACCCCATGGGAGACCAGGAAAAGCACCTGGCTCCTGGCTCCTGCCATCGGATCAGCGCGGTGCGCCGGCTGCAGCGGCGGCCATTGGAGGGTGAACCAACGGCAAAGGAAGACCTTTCTTTCTCTGTCTCTCTCTCACTGTCCACTCTGCCTGTAAAAAAAAAAAAAAAAAAAAAGGAATGGGCAGGAGTCTAAAGTGCTTATAAAATACTTAGAAAGGGGCCAGTGTTTGCTGTTGTGGCCATCTGGGGAGTGAACCAGCACATGGAATCTCCCTCTCTCTCTCTCTAACTCTGACTTTCAAATCAAAGACATAGAATGCTTTAGAACAAGGATACTTTAAAGATTCAATCTAACTTTAGGCTTAAGGAAAGGTGAGTTTCAAAAAATCCAGAACAGGTCACACAAATAAGCTCTAAAATGACATAAGGCCTGGGATTGATGAAAATACTTCCCTTTAACTGCCACCATGTATACACGCACACACACACTCTGTCTCTCTCTCTATATATATATATATATTTATCTTTCTATATATATATATCTATCCTTCCCTTATCCCCTCCAGTATAAGAATGAGGAAAATATTTTTTTTCTAGTAGAGATTGCCCACAAACACTTGTAAAAGAATAGGAACCTTGGGACCAGCACTGTGCTGTAGCAGGTAGAGCTGCCACCTGCAGTGCCGGCATCCCATATGGGTGCCAGTTCGAGTCCCTGCTGCTCCACTTCCAATCCATGTCTCTGCTATGGCCTGGGAAAGCAGTAGAAGATCGCCCAAACCCTTGGGCCCCTGCACCCATGTGGGAGACCCAGAGGAGGCTCCTGGCTTCTGGCTTCAGATCAGCACAGCTCCGGCTGTTGCAGCCAATTGGGAAGTGAATCCGCGGACGGAAGACTCTCTCTCTGCCTCTCTTTGTCTCTCTGTATAACTCAGACTTTCAAATAAATAAAATAAATCTTAAAAAAAAAGAATATGAACCTTTTACAACAGAGATCCAAAGAGGAATATAAAATAGTGCATCAATTGGTAGGCGGGAAAATATTCTAAAGTCCAATGTGAGCTAGGGGTTAGCAAAAATTAAAATAGGCTTAAAGCTATTTTTAACTATTTGGAGGTAGATGAAGATAGGAGGATACTGACAGTGTCTAGATTAGAGAAAAGAAAGTCAACAAGAGAGAAGAGAGATTTAATTAGCTTGCCCTCATTGGGGGAGGGGAAAAGGAAAATTATTTTCAAACCAGTAATGTGTGAAAAAAGCTAAGTGACTATTAAATCTCTTAGCAAAAGCTAGATTAATATGTCCTTAGTATATTAATTCAGGCTTCTAGCAGCAGAAAAACCAGATTGTAGCATGCTGAAAGACCTTGTAAGTAAGATTTCAGTCTCACTTTTGGTAATCTGACAAATTTTGGAAAATAGGAGAACTCAACAAGAACAAAAGGAGTCAGTGTGTTATGTCAAATATAGATAAACCCCTACAAACATTTGAAAGTTATGCTAGTAATACAGTGTTTGAAATCATAGAAAAGGAGATGAAAACTGGGAATCCTCAGAATTTTTTGGAAAGGGGCATTGTTGAATGTAGCATCCCAGGATGAGTCTATCCCAAATGTCTGCAGACTGCCTTTCTCCTGCTCTGCTGTTTCCAGCTTCCACCTGGGGTCAGCCAGTGGGAGACACTGGTGAGAGATTAAGGGGTGAAGGGAAGAGGGACCAGGGTGTGCAGGCACAGGGATAAGGAGTCATCAGGACAAAGGAAAGTCAACATCTGTTCCCTGTTCCAGCTCCCTCCAAGGGGACACAGTGCTTCATCTTCCTTTGGCTTTAGTCTCTTTCCCTCACTTACCTCTGTGTGGCTTCCTGCGAATGCTAAAGCCCGGGTGGCCATGCCACCTCCTATTCATGTGTCTCACTGACCTGTAACCTACCGGCTCCCTATGTTAAATTCATTCTGCTAGTTGTGCTTTAAGTTGTTTCTGTTTGTTTAGACACCAACTGGCACACAGTCCCTCCGGCTCTCTATGTGGTCATGTTGGCTATGAAGCACGTTAAGAGAATGCTGTTGTGTGTGGTATCAAGATTTCAGCAAGACTTTTGGCAGATGGTCGTATGATGCCCTTGGGGAAATTTGGACAGACTGATGATAAAACATTCTTAGAAGTTCATTAGTGTTCAGATCAACTTGATGAAAGCTCTCCAGAAGTTCCAGAAGGCTCAGTTCTTGACCATATCCCACCCAACATTGTTACCAAAGGTTTCAGCAGAGACATAAAAAACAACTTTATCAAATATTTATATAACACAAAGCTGGGAGATAATGTAATGCAAATTTTGAAAAGGTAAACATTATCCAAAAGAATTCAAAGTCTTGTATCTAAGTGCAAAAAGTAAATAAATTAAAAAATACAGGAGAGACCAAGCCTCAGCATATTATGTGGGTGAAGAAATTCAGGATTGTAATCGACCACAAACCTAATAGCAGTCAGACATGGACCTGTTTGAAACAAAGAACTCCTCTTTGGACATGCTTATGAACTGACTAATAGTCTCACTTCTCCTCTGGTATAGTATGAGAAGGCTAGGAACATAATCTAAGACAGATATTACTAAGTTGAAATATCCACTTTCCTCAGCCATCAGAAAGATTTATATCATTTACAAGTTGTGTTTGTACACATTTGTTCACTTTTGCCTCACAGTAGCCCAGTGAAGTTGTACTGTTGGGTGTTTCTTTTTTTTAATTGAAATGTGTTTATTTATATTTACTGTAAATATCTAGCTCATTTTGTAAGTTACTTTACAATTACTTTTTTATTTTTTAAATTTTATTTAAGATACACAACCTTCGTGCATTTCATAAATACAAATTCAGGAGCAACATGTTTTGTCCTCTGGGTTCAAGTCTAGCTTACCTAGTTCACTGTGTGGCTTTAGACGAGCTATGGTGCTTGGTCGCCATCCAGACCCTTTAATAAAGCCCATTCTCACTTCAGAACACCAACTGCATCTAATTATCTATATGGGGACCCAACTGCTGAAAGATCAGAGCCTTTACACGTGATGAGCTTTGAGGGAACTGGGGTGTTACACCAGGACAAGAGACTTATGAGGACATAGAGTCTGTCTTCACGGATTTGAGAGTAAATTAATTTAAGTAGCTTTAAGGAACAGAACTAAGACTAGCAGGGTAATCAGTTTTTGCCCAATATTTTAAACATTCAAATAGAACAGCTTTTTAATACAGTAACATGCTCGCTGTCTTTGTATAAAAGTTGGTTAAGTCTCATGAATTCCTGCATTGGGAAGGTTAAATTAGATAACCCAACTCTTTGAAAGTCTAGTTTGGTTTTTGGCTTGTGAGTAGGTTTGTGATTTGTAGTTTTTAATTCAGAGTTATTTGTTTTCTTTTACAGTCTTACTTGCAGCGATATAATTGTTTTTCTTATAATTTAGGATTAACATACTCTATTTGTGGAAAAAAAAAACCTTTTAAGATCCTGAAACAAGGAAGTAAAGCATGACTGGTGTTTGGTGTAATTACCTACACAAGAAATATTATGCTATTTCCCAGAATATGTCCCCAGAGTGAATGTCTGCATGTGTTCCATTTCATTCCTAGCTGTAGAATCCTATCAGGGGTGATGGAATCACTTTGAAAAATATTGAGGCAGAGAATAGAGTTTGCAAAGTATTATTAGGTTTGCTAAGATGAACCTGTTCAAATGCAAAGTATTGCTGTGGCACTATAAAAACCAGTGCCTATATGGTAAAAGGTCCCTGAAATGACCTATTAAAGGCTACCACAGTGCTAGTGGTCTAAAAACCATAAAATTTACCCTGAGAATGCCTTTCTGGCCTTCTTTTCAAAACTAATAGTCTCTCTCCTATCATAGGATAGTTTATTCATGAAGGGCTAGGATAGTTTGAGGAAGGAAAATAAAAATTATTTCAAAATTTATACAAAAGCAGCACGTTCTCCCATAAGAATAAAAACATGCAAGGAAGATTAAATATATCAGTGCTTCAGAATTAAGATAGCATTTTGCTTTAGCCTATTTCTGGTTAGTTTTAATAATGGGAAGTTCTCAGTCTTTACAGTCACTTACTCAGTTCTAAAAGTTAAGTTGCACATAAGTTCTTGAAAAAGGCAGCTCTGTTGTGAATTCCTAATATTTCAGATCTTCCTTGGTAAATGATTTGAAGATCTGGACACTCTTGTCATGTTCATTTTTTAAAATTTGTACTGTCTGCCTTCCCCACCCCTCCTCCAATTTCTTCCCAGACTTACTAATCATAACATAATCTCACAGAAAGATTCATGGTGCATTGAAAATACTAAGGAAAAAAAAATTAGGCAAAAGAGCATCTGATACTTAATTCAGTGTGTTATCTATTTTAAAAGTGAATGTTACAGATGTTAACGATCTCTGACAACTTGCCATTTGATAAGTTGATGATTTTTAAAAATGGATCTGTTTCCTGCTCATGTCCTTGATTTTGTATTGACTAAGCAACACCATACTCTGTTTTCTCTAAATTGTTATTGCAAAGTAGATCAAGCAAGTTATGACTAAGATGTCTATGCTGCGCTTGGCCAAATCAGCATCACCAGGGTCTTGGTAAAGTCCTCAAAGGCAGAAAGCTGATCTTACTAATTTTGTATCTTCAGTGCCACTGTGGTGTGTGATATTTGTGATTTTTAATATTAAGTGTTTATGACTGAAAACCAAGAAACTGAAAATAAATTTTATAGTAAGTTTCAATTTCCCTTGTAGAAAATACTTGTAGATTGAAGCTTTAAGAGACCTAAGTAGCTAAAGAGAAACATCTACTTTCTTCTTGAGTGTCCTGCATATAAAATATGGGGAGTTTTGGTGAAGAATTTAAAAATCTAAGTGAGGCCAGATATGATTTTATATTCAGAATTTTTCAGGTTTTAGAAAAATGATATGGTAGATGTATCTTACTTCATGTAATTTCCCCATTTTATATTCAAATGCATTACTATTCCAATAACAAAATATTAACTGAGATAAACTATTCAACCTTGGTTCAGTTCAGAATTTGAAGCCAAATAAGTATAGATCAGATTAAATTTGCTACCAAAATTAAATGAGTACAAAACAAATAAACAAAAACAGGTATGGGCTTTTGGCACAGTGGTTAAGGCACTGCTGAATGCCCACATCCCTTATCAGAGTGCCTGGGTTCCAATCCTAGCTCCACTTTGAATTCCAAGTTCCAGCTGTTGTGCATCCTGGAAGGCAGCAGGTGATGACTCAAGTATTTGGGTTCCTGCCACCCAGGTCTGGCCCTGCATTGAATTCTATGCTCCTGGCTTTGGCTTGGCCTAGCCCTGGCCTTGATTTGGGGAATGAACCAGAGGATGATAGAAGATTGGGCTATCTCTCTCTCTCTCTCTCACTCTGTGCTCTTCTGCCTTTCAAATACATTAATAATAAGTTTTTTGAAAAAAAAAAACTTTGTTTTTGAGCTTTTATGTCTTTAGATTTGTCTGTCAGTCTTTGTGGACCAATAATGTTTTGTTCGTTAACTAAAACGTTCAGCAGTTGTTTAATGAATCATATCATTTCTAATTTCAAATGATTAGGTAGAAATTATTGCTATTTTCCTCATTTCCCATGGAGAAAAAGTAAAGGTAGTCATCTGAACAGCGTTTTGGGGTGGTTAACTTAGTGCTGCTCTGAGTACAGTATCTCACATGATGCCTCCTCTAAAATAGGATCATTTCCATTTCATAAAGGCCTCAGAAAAGTGAGGACTGAGGTGACTTCTTCTGTGTCACAAGTTAATAATGGGTTCTTCAACCGTGGATCACATCCTCTTGTCTTACCAAGTTTTGTTTTCATAGGAAAAGCATTTGAAAAAGCTGTAAAATAATAAGTCGTGTATATGTCTGATGTTTGATGCATTTTGCAGTGTCTACAACCTTCTATTAATTTGAATCACTTAAGTTAGTTTAACAAAAGTGAGCTGATCATTGTTCAGTTTGAAGCTTTAGTTTTTTTTAAAAGGGAATTAATGGAAAAGTTTAATAATGAATATGGAACAATGAGCTTAATTTTTGAGTTCTTCCATTTTGTTTTAACTGTTTAGATGTGCCTGGCATCAGAAGGAGTAAAAATGGAAGAATCAAAGCTAATGAAAGCAAAAGAAATGGATGGTGGAAGAATTAAAGACTTGGAGAAGGGAAAGGAAGAAAGAGAAATAAAAATGGAGAAAACAGATGAAGCCAGGTTACCGAAGGAAGCAGAATTTGAAAAGTCATCTAAAGAAAATGTAAGGGATTCTAAAGAATTAAGAAATTTTGAGGAGTTACAAATGGGTGATGTAATGGCTATAAAAATGGAAGACTCCAAAGAAATTAGAAAGGAAGAATTAGATGAAGATAAAAAATGTAGTCACTTCCCTGATTTTTCTTATTCTGCCAGTAGCAAGATAATAATCAGTGATGTTCCCAGTAGAAAGGATCACATGTGCCGTCCCCATGGAATCATGATCATTGAGGACCCCACAGCATTAAACAAACCAGAAAAACTAAAAAAGAAAAAGAAGAAAAGCAAAATGGATCGACATGGAAATGATAAATCCACACCCAAGAAGACTTGCAAAAAGAGACAGTCTTCGGAATCTGACATTGAGAGCGTCATATACACCATTGAAGCCGTTGCGAAAGGAGACTGGGGCATTGAGAAACTTGGAGAGGCCCCGCGCAAAAAGGTCCGCACATCTTCAGGTGGCAAGGGAAGCACTTTGGATGCCAAGCCCCAAAAGAAAAAAGTGAAATCAAGAGAGAAGAAAATGTCCAAGGAGAAATCCTTGGACACCACCAAAGAGTCAAGACCTCCAGATTTCATTAGTCTTTCTGCCAGCAAGAGCATTTCTGGTGAGGCGCCAGAGGGAATCAAAGCAGAACCACTGACCCCTACGGAGGATGCACTACCACCCAGCCTCTCCGGACAGGCCAAACCTGAGGACAGTGACTGTCACAGAAAAATAGAGACTTGTGGCTCCAGGAAATCCGAGAGGTCTTGCAAAGGTGCTCTGTATAAAACCCTGGTGTCGGAGGGCATGCTCACCTCTCTGCGAGCTAATGTGGACAGAGGTGAGTGACTTCTACAACCTGCAGAGTACAAAAACCAACCTGAATTTTTCCTTAAACCTATTGAGCAGAATTGCTCTAAAGAGCAACATGGTATCAAAATAATATATTTGTGTGCATTTGTTGTTTTTCCTATGTATTTTCTAGTACCCTTAAGGAAAGGATGTATTTTGTAGATAGTTCTCAGCTTAATGTAATTCAAATCTTTAAAAAAAATGATATGGACTATGTCTTTGTTTTGAAAGATTAGTATTATATTTAGAGCTTTTTTTTTTTTTAATAGATTGATTTGTTTGAAAGACACAGAAACAGAGAAGAGGGAGAGAGAAAGAGAGGAGAAAGTGAGAGAAATTTCCATCTGCTGGTTCACTCCCCAAATGACCACAACAGCTGGTGCTAGGCCAGGTTGAAACCAGGAGCCAGGAACTTCATCCAGATTATGTGGGTGGCAGGAACCAAGTACTTGAGCCATCATCTGCTGCTTTCCAGGCATATTAGCAGGAAGCTAGATTGGAAGCCCAGACTAGCTGGGACTCAAAATTTGACACTGAAGTATGGAATGCAGGTGTCCCAAGTTGTGGCTTTATCCACTGAACCATAATGCCTGCTCCTGGTTTTTAAAACTGTTGGCATTTCCTGTATGCAGCAAATCTGTGAATATTTGGCCAAATCTTGTCCTGAAGACTCCAGATGCAAATGCCCTTTCTCCACGAGATAAACAAGACTACAGTTGAAGTGAAGGGCCCTTTTAAACATGGTAGAATCCAGAAAGTAGTTACTGTAAATACCTTTATTCCATAGAATATTTTGTATAAACTCATCTATTTTAAAATGTAGCATATGACTAGGTGACTGCCTCCTGCCAAGTATATTCTAGCAAGAGATGTGTGAGTCACAGGTCTAACAAGCCCTGAACAAAGATACTGAATGGTACATAGTTCTGTAGGGATGTCGTTCCAGTGACTGTTGCAGAAATGAGAATTAGTAGAGTCCATCATCAGAAGGCTCCCATACTTTAGTTGATCTGTCTCTTAAGTCACATGATACCTGTTGAATTATAAGACAGTCCATCTCAGAAACTGTAAGTCACTTTTTGCATGTTCTGTGATTAAAGGTGGTCCAGCAGAAATCACTCTGAATTTTTACAAATAGCATCGTGTGCTGTCTGAGGAGTCGAGAGGTTACTTGTGAAGCAGATAATCTCCCACTTCCCTCAGTGTACTGAGCACATCCTTGCTCTTCGCTTTCCTTAGGAAAACGAAGCTCAGGAAAAGGAAACTCCTCTGATCACGAAGGGTGTTGGAATGAAGAAAGCTGGACATTTAACCAGAGTGGAACCAGTGGGAGCAAGAAGTTCAAGAAAACAAAGCCAAGGGAGGACTCTTTCCTTAGGTAAGTGCCTGTCCCGTGAGCCTAGTCCAGCCACACTGCTCCAGCCCTATGGGCAGAAGGATTTCCAGGGTGGCCATGAGTCACTAACTGCTTATACACTGACTATCCACTCAGCATTCAATACAATCTTGACAAGCACGTTAGTGAACACAAATCAAGTGTATCACTTGATGCCTGCTGTTAACATAATTGTATGAGTGATGATGTCATTCACATTTTAGATATAGTAGAAAATGTGTAGATTTTAGGCTTGGGCCTGCTATTGAATCAGGGTCCACTATGAAAAAGTGGTGTGACATGGTAAATCCTTTAATATCATCAGAATTTATTCTCCCTTCTGAAACTTAGGATGGCTATTACTAGCGTGTTTAAATTTACCCATTTTACCTACTATTTATACTTTGCTTAATATTTCTAAATGTGTGTACATCTTTGCAAAGTAATATGACAGCTGAAAATGTAAAGCAAATAAGATTATACTTTGGTACTTAACCTTGTTTTATTTAACGTGAGTTCTGTTGCTATAAGATGAAAATACTAGTTTGAATATTCTTCTGGTACAGAGCCCATTCAATACATTAATTATGTATTGAAATGTAGTACTAAACAATGGCATACATCAGATAAAATCATTAAGAATTTTTTGGTATTTAATGTTATGCCAAAGATTCTTAATAGTAATCTTAATATGAAGCATTTTGTTAGCAAGTTAGGAGATCCCATATTTTATATTGGTGAGGAAATATCTGCTTATTCAATTGTGCTGTTTTGAAAATCCTTTGAGATTTCTCATTAGCCTCATTTGAAAAGAATGTGTTGAATAGAAATAAGTACATTTTTACATTCTCCATATTTTTTCATAAGTGTATTTAAAGGTATGCAAATTTTATGCATTAGATGAATTGTATTTGGTTTATTCATAATATTTGCATTTATGTTTATGGAATAATATAATATTTTTTGGAAGTATACGTGCTTTCAAGTCTGGTTAATTCTAATTCTGTAGGTTATCTCAAAGTGAGAGGATATAAATTATTTCCCATGGTGCTGGCTCTTCAAGATTATTTATATAAATGATATGTTTATAATTTTATATATTTCACTTCTAATATTTTTAAAAATTCAAAGTACTTCAAATTAGTTTTGCTTACTGTATCCTTAAATAATGTCATGAGAATCTCCACATTTGTAATTATCAGATGATACTTTCACTTGCAGAATTTCCTAGGAAAAGTGACCACTGAGCATCTAGACCAATTGTTAGTCTACACATGTTGGAGACGATGTAAAATCTTAGGGCGAGAAGGCAGTGTTAAGGCTCTCCAACAGAAGTACCTCTGATGCTTCCATTAGAAACTCCTGAATGGGGCTGGCATTGTGGTGAAGCAGGTTAAGATGCCACCTGCATCACTGGCATCCCATGTGGGTGCTGGTTCGAGTCTAGGCAGCTCCACTTCCAATCCATCTCCCTGTTAATGTGCCTAGGAAAGCAGCGGAAGATGGCCCAGGTGCTTGGGCCCCTGCAGCCATGTGGGAGACCCAGAAGAAGCTCCTGGCTCCAGGCTTTGGCCTGGCCCAGCCCTGACTGTTGTGGTCATCTGGGGAGTGAAACAGTGGATGAAAGATTTCTCTCTCCCCTTCTCTCTCTTTCTTTCCTCTCTCTCCCTGTCTCTCTGTAATTTTGACTTATAAATAAATAAATAAATCTTAAAGAAACTGCTGAAGGTATATGAGAGATAAGAGGATACTTCAGAAAATTCATAGAAAATCGAAATAAATTAATTTGGAGGCAAAAAGAACTGAAATCCATTCATAGTTTTTTTCCCCCATAATATGCATTTTACATGAAATACCCTTTGCATTCTCACCAGTCTTCTTTAGGAACAAGTTGAATTGTGTGTGTGGTCTGTTCATTTCTGAGGAAGCTGCATGTGTGCCCTTTACTCCCTCCCCAGTTTACATATTGGCTGGTCAGGGTCAGACTATTGGGTCTGACTTATTTAGAACACACCAGTGCAGTGCCTGAGCAGTGAGAAATGTGAGGTCATTTGTCTTCTCTGGTGTTTGTAGATGAACATTGCAAACCTTTTTAATTTCAGAAAATGTGCCACCTGTTTGGTTAACAGTGGCCAAGAAAACCTCACATCCGGAATAGCAGTGCTAGTTTTATAGATCTCTCCAAGAGAAACATGCGTGATTATCTGTTCTCCTTTAAAAAAGAAGAAAAGCAACAGTCCCAAGAGATCTTATGAATTACAGCTGGCTTTTTAACAGTTTTCTTTTGGGTATTAATAATGTTTGAAATTTTGTATCTTTATAGATAACTTTCTAATAGTGCCTGCTTAGTATCAAAATTTCCATCATTATAAACATATTTCTGACTGAATGAGAAAAGCGATTAAGGAAGGGTTGTCACCATCCACTCCCTCAGCTTTGATAAAACTTAGTAATGGTCATTTTCTGTTGACCATTCTGAGACTGTCATCTGACTGTCTTACCTCTTCTTCCCAAATGTTGTATGTTCCTCCAACACTGAGAACAGTCATAGGTGGTAACATCTCAAGTATATCCCTTAGCTAGAAACCTAACACATTAACTTCCTTTTTTTAAAACTTTTATTTAATAAATATAAATTTCCAAAGTACAGCTTTTGGATTACAGTGGCTTTTTCCCCCCATAACTTCAGAGTTATACAGAGAGAGGAATAGAGGCAGAGAGAGATCTTCTGTCCACTGGTTCACTCCCCAATTAGCCTCAACGGCCGGAGCTGTGCCGATCCGAAGCCAGGAGCCAGGAGCTTCATCCAGGTCTCCCACACGGGTGCAGAGGCACAAGGGCTTGGGCCATCTTCTACTGCTTTCCCAGGCCATAGCAGAAAGCTGGATCAGAAGTGGAGCAGCCAGGACTTGAACAGGCGCCGATATGGGATGCCAGCACTGCAGGTGGCGGTTTTACCTGCTACTCTGCAGCGCCAGCCTCTTACATTAACTTCCTATAAGTGGGCACTAAAGCAGTCCTTCTGCAGCTTCTCCCATCTAAGTTGCATCTTCGTTAAAAAGCCAGTAGCCAGCCTGGAACCCAGAGGTACACTGCCATTGCTGGAGGTGGTAGGGAGGGACTTTTACAGGCAGTTTCAAAATCAGCCCAAGGATTTGCCATCTTGGCTGGTAGCATTTTATTTTTTGTTTTAAGATTTATTTTAGAGGCCGGTGCTATGGAGTAGCAGGTAAAGCCTGGTACATGGGTACCAGTTCAAGTCCCGGCTGCTCCACTTCCAATCCAGCTGTCTGCTATGGCCTGGGAAAGAAGTAGAAGATGGCCCAAGTCAAGTCTTTGGCCCCTGCATCCATATGGGAGACCCAGAAGAAGCTCCTGGCTCCTGGCTCTTGGCTTTGGATTGGCACAGCTCCAGCCACTGTAGCCATTTGGAGAGTAAACCAATGGATGGAAGACCTCTCTTTTTTTCTCTCTGCCTTTGCCTCTCTGTGACTCTGCCTTTCAAATAAATAAATAAAAATCTTTTTTAAAAATGGTTATAATAATAAAGTTTATGAAAAAAGATTTATTTTATTTATTTGAAAGAGAATTACAGAGAGAGAAAGAGGTCTTCCATCCACTTGTTCACTCCCCTAGTGGCTGCATTGGCCGGAGCTGAGGTGACCCAAAGCCAGGAGCCAGGAGCAGGATCAAAGTTGAGCAGCTAGGACTTGAACCAGTGCCCATATGGGATGCTGGCGCCACAAGCCAGGGCTTTAACCTGCTACACCACAGTGCTGGTCCCAGGGCCACTGGCATTTTTTAAAGTCATTGGTGGCTTAAGTTAAAGTGGGGTTGTGTCTGCCAGCATGTTTGCATCAATAGTACTCACTCTAATCAACTAGTTCTCTACTATTCAAAATTGGTTTATTTTTTATTTGTGCATATCTATTTTAATCAAGCATTAGCCAATACATTTTTTAATCAAATTTTTCAAATCTATCAGTATATCATATTCTTGTATACATATACTTGTACACACTTGCTTGTACACATTTTTATGAATCTTTGGAATGAGAAATGAGCCTGTATAGAGTATACTTTGCACTGAACCTTATGAAAGATTATCATGCCAAAGGAGAGAATGGCAAATTCTCTACTTGAAAGAGTTCTAATACTTTGAATGATATTTCTACTTTTCTATATTACTTGTCATGTGAGTTTACTAAGAAACTGTGTTGATAAGTCTTCTCAAGCTTCTGTGAAAAGATGTGTTTTGCTTGCACAGAATTTATTTAATACTTCCCAATTCCCAAGGACCTATTTTCAAACAGAGTATCCTCAGTATGTATCTCTTATCATTTTCTGTTCAAATATTTGCTCATGTATTGATTAATTCCCTCACCCCTTTTCATAGCTCATCGAAGCTGGATGAAGAATTTGAAAAAAAATTCAACAGCCTCCCTCAATATAGTCCTATTTCATTTGACCGGAAATGTGTACCTGTCCCAAGAAAAAAGAAGAAGACTGGGAACATGTCCTCCGAATCCACTAAAACCAGCAAAGGTTAGATTTGACCTGTACATCCCTACAACACACTCACAATCTCCGCAGACCCCTCTGCTAAGCTTAGGTCTCTCCCTTTAGATATGTACAGTACTTAGATTTAGGATTGAGACAGTAGAGGGAATTTCAGGTTGCTTTCTACAATAATCATGGCTCCCACCTCCCTTTTTTCCTTCTTGATTCTCCAAGTCTCCGTCCACTGGCATCTCAGTGTAAGCATTTGTCGTTAAAGGTGCAGTCAAGCTGTATTTGAATCTGCTGGTTGAGTTCAATTCTTCTGTTCCCATTTCTCTTACAGCTTGGATTCCAGGACTGAAATCATTCTACTCACCTGATAACCAGACCCTATTCTTTATTGGCAGTACAGACCAAATGAAAATAAATATATACTACTCCGGTAGTATATATAGGGAGATATCGATACATAGATATAGGTACTGGTTTAGTTAAATTTGGAAAAGTGCTTGGTTTAGCATATTTATTTTCAAGGATATCAGGGAATTTTTTTTTAACTTTTATTTAGTAAATATAGATTTCCAAAGTATAGTTTATGGATTACAACGGCTTCCCCCCACCATAACTTCCCTCCCACTCGCACCCCTCTCATCTTCCGCTCCCTCTCCCATTCCATTCACTTCAAGATTCATTTTCAATTATCTTTATATACAGAAGATCGATTTAGTATATATTAAGTAAAGATTTCATAGTTTGCACCCACACAGAAACACAAAGTGTAAAATCCTGTTTCAATACTAGTTATAGCATTAATTCACATTGGACAACACATTAAGGACAGATCCCACATGAGGAGTAAGAACACAGTGACTCCTGTTGTTAACAATTTGACACTCTTGTTTATGGCATCAGTAATCTCCCTAGGCTCTAGTCATGAGTTGCCAAGGCTATGGAAGCCTTTTGAGTTTGCCGACTTCGATCTTATTCAGAAAGGGTCATAGCCAAAGTGGAAGTTCTCTCCTCCCTTCAGAGAAAGGTACCTCCTTCTTTGATGGCCCCATTCTTTCCACTGGGATCTCACTTGCAGAGATCTTTCCTTTAATTTTTGTTTGTTTGTTTGTTTGTTTGTTTTTCCTGAATGTCTTGGCTTTCCATGCCTAAAATACTCTCATGGGCTTTTTAGCCAGATCCGAATGCCTTAAGGGCTGATTCTGAGGCCAGAGTGCTGATTAGGACATCTACCATTCTATGAGTCTGCTGTGTATCCCACTTCCCATGTTGGATCATTCTCTCCCTTTTTGATTCTATCAGTTAGTATTAGCAGACACTAGTCTTGTTTGTGTGATCCCTTTGACTCTTAGACCTATCATTGTGATCAATTGTGAACTGAAATTGATCACTGGGACTAGTGAGATGGCATTGGTACATGCAACCTTGATGGGATTGTATTGGAATCCGGATATCAGGGAATATTTAATGTGATCAACTTGACTTGGGTTGATGTCAGCATTCATCAGAAGCAGCCTTGCAATCCAAAAGGGGACCTTTTTTTTTTTTTTTTTTTTTTTTTTTGACAGGCAGAGTTAGACAGTGAGAGAGAGAGACAGAGAGAAAGGTCTTTCTTCCGTTGGTTCACCCCCCAAATGGCTGCTATGGCTGGTGCACTGTGGCCAGCGCACAGCACCAATCTGAAGCCAGGAGCCAGGAGCCAGGTGCTTCTTCTTGGTCTCCCATGCAGGTGCAGGGCCTGAGCACCTGGGCCATCCTCCACTGCCCTCCCAGGCCACAGCAGAGAGCTGGACTGGAAGAGGGACAACTAGGACAGAATCTGGCGCTCCAACCAGCACAAGAACCTGGAGTGCCAGCGCCACAGGCGGAGCATTAGCCAATTGAGCCACGGTGCCGGCCCAAAAGGAGACTTTTTAAAGAGTATAGGAAGACATTTTCAATGATCTCAAAACTCAAAACCACTGTTGACAGTTGTGGGGTAAGGAACTAGGGTGCTAAACATCTTGCCCTGCGCAGGACATTTCAAGCAAGATTTGAAGATTTGTCACCTTCCCAACCTGACAGTGTTGTCATCAATAGGAAACTTGTCTTCTGGTGTGACTTTAGTTCTAAAGCTTGATAGAGAAATTGTATCTCTATTTTTTTTTATACCACTTTGAAATTCTCCATTAATTTAGTTCTCCTGTAATGACAGGGAATAGAGAGCTGAAGAACTGGTGTGGCTGAGCTGTAGTTGCTGTCAGGATCAAATTCTGAGCAGGGTTTGATGGAGGAGTTCTTGTAATTATACTTCAGGGTGGCTGCTTGTTGCTTGCTCTGTGTCAAATCAGATTAATTTCCTTCTTTTGTGTATTTTTGTTAGATAGATGATAGATGTAAATATTGATGTGAGAGATAGTTTCAAAGATTTTGAGGGAATATTTAAGGCCTATTTCCTAGGGAAAATTATGGTTTCTTCTCTAAAAAAACCCAAAACCTCTCTCCCTCAAGACCTAAAAACCCTTTGCACACTGGAATTGCCACAACATAAGAGGCACTCTTTGAGATCTGTACCTGAAGACAGAACTGAAAGACTGAAGAAAACTTCCCCTACATGATTGAAGGCAGGGAGGTACATAAAAGTCATTTTAGAATTAGCTTGGCTTTCCTCTGAGGCTAATAAAAGCAAGTCTAGTGAATAAAGAACTAAAAAAGAAATGTTGTTGCACCACCAGGTTTGCTCATCTGGGAAAATAGTGTTTTATCATGGGTCATCCAAGATAGGTAGGGAAAGAAATAAAGTAGACTTGCTGACAGGTAGGTAGCTGAGTGCCATAATGGATTACCAGGTGAAATGATAACCTATGCCCAGGAGATATTTAGGAATAGGCAGAGTAGTCCATGAGCCCAAAGATACCAGGCATCTTGAGCTCCCATAATTCTTGGACTTAAAGTTGCTGATGAATACCTGACAAGCCAATAAAATGGAACTTAATTGATTGATGTCTAGGATGTACTCTTTCTTCCAATTCTTAGAGTTCAAGACGTTCATTTTAGAGCTCTCAAGTTGGCCAAATTATCTATCAGGGAATGTAACAATAAGTGTACATTTGTAAAGCTATAAAACCCTGAAGTTAGGTTCTATTTTCATGAAACCTTCTCTTGGGTCTTAATTGTCTGTTATGTGATTTTCCTCTCCCAGCTGAGATTAACAGTAATTCTTTTGATGTCAAATAGCTTTTGGGAGCTTTGGATTATACTTTGTGCAATATCATCTGTCTCATTATTCCTCTCATGCCACAAAGTCAGTGGTTCTTAAGCAGTATATCAATAATTATGGACATATGTAAGAAGACTTAGATTTTGCTCCACAATATAATTCATGGAGCAATTAAAATAAAACAGAAATTAAATAATGTATTCTTTATTTAACAAACGAATGAAATAGTATTTGAGACTGATTGTAATTTTGGCATTAGCAGCACCAGTGTACTACACTACAAGTTATTAATGAAATTATCATACCAGCTGTGCTATAATTGCCCAATCTTTAGGGGATACATTAGATTGTTTTCTTAGACTCTAGACCCTTGGTATCTTTGCATAATGAACTGTTCAAAGCAAACACTGTGTATGAGATCATTACTTCATTAGTAAAAGAGCCTATGTCCAGAGGAAACCTCATTTTTGCCCTAAAATTGCCGTTTTTCTGCATTTGATTCTATGCTGTATTTGTTACCATGCAGCATTCATTATATTTGTTTCCTGCTTTATATTTGTTACCTTTATAGGTACTTTATGTTACATAAAATGAGTTTTTCTGAAGTATAGTTTCTTACAGAAATTATTATGTGTGCATTCATACAGTTATTATCAGAATCAGAATCATAGTATCTGCTCGGTTTTACTCTCGTATTTTCCCAGTACCTCCCTTTCTCTGAGTGCTCTCTGCACCTTTCCCATTGTCCACCCTCTGCCTCTGCCTTTTCCTTTATGTCCAGGTAAGAGGTCTTATCAAAAACTCTGCTGTGAAAATAACTATAAATGCCATCTTCCTCCTACTGAGCTTGGGCTATTTTATGATAGATAGGACTACAATTTAGGAATAGAATTTCTCTTTACTTCAAAGAACATATTATCCAGTAGATTATAATCCATCAAATTCCCAATGCAGTTCAACTGGAGCAATCCAATCTTAGGATATTTTCTGTTATCTCTCATAATTATTTGTGTATATTTTTAACTGAAAGCTGTACGTGTAAGTCTAAATTTAGTGGCAACTTCCTAAGAGATTCGTTTTGACATATTATTTGTACTGCTAATGTATAAGTATTGTTTACAGAAGTATCTGAAGTCAAGAGTTCTCTATACAATAGTAGTTTTAAAACAGATGTGGGGTCATGGAAAAAAAGAAAACTGAGTTCATTCCAAGTGTTTAAATTATGCCTCACCTTGACCCTGGACTTCACATCTCCTTTCTCCTTTGTCTCTTTACATAGTTCCTGGGCCCATTAACAAGCATACTGTTGGTCTTTCTCATTTTTTTTCCAAATCCACACTTATATTTTAAGATTGAAATTAAAAGTGGCTAAGGATTTGAGAGTTAAAAAAAAATCTCAGAGACAGATTTATAGAATAAAACATTGAAGACAAAATCCCCTGTTTGGAATTGGGCCAAAGTAAGGATACTTTCAACCTTAGAGAACTGAAATCTGATGCAAACTCTCCTCCAAAGAAGATAGTTCTGAGGTTGGACAGAACTCTGTATTCCCTGTATCTGTCGGGAAATCTTCAGTGCCACCTAACTTTTTCATGATAATGGCGACAGCACATTTGCAGATATAAAAAAGGTATTCTTAATATAAGCTTGTGTTCCATAATAAAGCGTGCTTATTCAGCCCAGTAAGGTGACTCCTCCTCCTCAGTCAATCTTAACACATTCATGTCAGCAGATCTACGTGCCCAGCTGCTAGAAGCACTTTGCCATGACTTATTGCAAAGGACTTTATTGTTTCGTTGGTAATTTATTACTTATGTGTCCAAAACAAAAATGACAGCCTAGTCTTAGAAATAAACCCCTAACTTTTATAGCTTAAAAACATAAAAACTGTAGTACCTGGCCAAAAGCCACCATCGTCAGCATTATGCTGGGCATTTTGTTTCTCACAACAGTTCTCAAGATGAGGATTTGCTCAATTCCCTGCTGACCTTGAAAAATTATCATACCAGTTTAACACGGAAGTTGCTCCCGTGTCACTACAACTTCTCACCCAAAACAATGGCCATTTTCCAGCAAACTTTGAGCAGCATTAATGTTTTGGAACGCTTGTTCCTGATGTCTGCAGGCAGCCCTGTTATCCTGTTTGCTTGTGGTTTGGCACTGCTATTCCTTACCCCACCCTGAAGCAGAGGTGCAGAGGAGATTAGTACCTTTAGAACATGGATCATTTTATGCAGACTCGTAAGTGGAGATTTAAGCTGCTTTGTATACTAGCAGCAAGTGCTTCTGTCATAAGGAAGCTGAAGCTGATGCAAATATTTTCTCAAGAAATTGGGTGGAGAAAGAGATTGAGTGGAAGCTTAAGGTAGTAGTAAAGTAAAGGTCCTTCTAAGACACTTTTCTCTGCTTTTCACTTCCTGCCTTTTTTCTCCTCCATGGACACTTTTGTGTTAATGTTAGCAATAATCTAAGTAAAAAAAAAAAAAAAAGCTAGCAGTGAATTCCCTTATACTTACTTTTATTCCAATTTTGACTTATTTCTTTTGACTATCAAACATAAGTGTACCACACTGATGGGCAGAAATCAAATTGTTCACTCCTTGACTCTAAAATTGCTGTTTATTGACTGCAATTAGATCGTATCAATTACTTTCCTTTCAAGCATGTCATTTTTTTATCTGAAGTTGTAGTTTATTTAATGTAGTTATATAGCTGTAGTTCGGGGACTAGAAACAAGGAATTTTAAAAATGTAAGTTTACATAAGCTCTTCTATGTATAAAACCTCTCTGGATGTTCTTTTCTCATTTTAAAATTGACAAGCTTTATCTTTAGCTTTGTTCTTAAATTATACTTTCTAGATTGCTCTTAGTATGGTTGGTTCTGCAAAGATATATCCTTTTTTTTCATTCCTAACCCATTTCATATATTAAAGCTGTTTGCTTCTGTGAGCAATGTTATTTTCCTGCAAGTAAATCCCCAGGATCGCTGTGATCCTGAGAAGTCTCAGAATTGTTTCTCTTCTTTTTCCTGCTTCCCTTTTCAGGATTGCCTATGTGTCATTCAGGTGCACTGGTTTGGAGTTTCTTAGGGTGCAAAAAATACAAGAGGAAATGATTGCAAAAATTTAAATTAAAACAAACCTGTAATTTAGTGTCGTATGTACATGGAAACATTGTCTTTGTGCTTGATAAATTTATTTTCTTTTCTCTTCTTTCTCATTTTTCCCAAAGAAGTAAACGAGGGAGCATTTTGTATTTCCATTTCAAACCAGTTTCAGCCAATCCAGAAGTTTTACTATTGGTTATTTAGAATGATGACTTGGTGTAATCATCAGAAAACACTATGCAGATGTGATATCAGTTACATCAGCAGCAAATGCCATTTCTTGAGCCCTGCTTCATGCCAAGCAGTGTTTGAAGAGCTTTGTTTATTTGTATGTGAAACAAATGTTTATTGAGAACCTGTGGTGTACTCAGCTCCATAGATTCTATCTTAGATCATATCTGTGAATGAAAACAATGTTTCTTATTTAAAGTCTTCTCTTCTCCTTGTTGATCTTATGCCTTGCCGCTCTATCACTCTTTTCTTTTTTTCCATAGCACTTCTTGCCTTCAAGCACATTATATACTTTCCTTATTGTTTAAGACTTACATATTGTCTGGAGATTCCAGATAATAAATAAGGGAAGAGAAGACCTGAACAACACTATAAACCAACTCACAGACATATATAGGATACTTTCCCCTAGAACAGCAGAATATACATTCTTCTTAAATGAACATGGAGCAATCTCCAGAATATACCATACACTAAGCCATTAAAGCAAAATGTGATCGTCTCAGTAGATGTAAGAAAAAGCACTTAGCAAAATCCAAAACCTTTTCATGGTAAAACACTCAACAAACTAGTAATAGAAGGAAGCTTCCTCAACCTGGTTAAAAGGGTCTCCAGAACCATATACCTAGCATCATATTTAAGTGTCAAAGAGTAGGTGTTTTCTATGTACCAAACAACAGACAAGGATGTCTCCTCTCACCATTTCTATTCAACTGGAGCTTGTAGCCAGCATTGTTAGGTAAGAAAAAGAAACAAAAGGCATCTGGATTTGAAAGAAGGTGATAAAACTATCTCTAGCCTCACGTGACATGATCTTACATATAGAAAATCCTAAAAAAAAATGCTAAAAACTATTATAACTAATAATAGAGTTGCATGAATTAATTTGACAAAAATTAATTGTATTTCTGTACATTTATACTGAACAATCCAAAGATGAAATTAGGAAACAATTTCATTTATAATAGCATCAAAAAGAATAAAGTACTTACTTAGGAATAAATTTAACAAAAGAAATACAACACAGTGAAAACGACAGAAACATTGCTGAGAGAAAGGTGACAGAAATAAGTGAAAAAAATGTTAATGGGTTGTAGGATTTAATATTGTTAATATGGAAATATGCCCCAAACAGATAGATTCAGCTTAGTCCTCTTAGAACCTGAACTCACTTCTTTGAAGGAATTATTAAAGAAATCCAAAATTAATATGGAATTACAAGAGATTCAGAATGGCCAGAATAGTCTTGAGAAAAAGTATTAATTGATTTCCAAACTGACTACAAAACAACAGTAGTCAAGACAACTTTGTACTGGCATAAAGACAGACATATAAATCAAGGAAATAGAACTGAGAGTCCAAAAAATAAACTCCACATTTTTGGTAAACTGATTTTCAACAAAGGAGCTGAAACTATTCATTAGGAAAATAATAGTCTTTTCAAAAAACTCATATTGGAACCACAGGATATCTACATGTCAAAGAATGCGTGAAGTTGGACCCGTACTTTCCTTAGACAGTATATAAAACTTGACTGGATCAAAGACTTCAATGTGAGAGATAAAACTGTAAACTTTTCAAAGAAAACATAGGTATAGATTTTTGTGACTTCAGATTTGGCCAGATCCTTAGATATGTCCCCAAAAGCAACAAAAGATAAAATGACAAATGACTGTATCAAAATTAAAAACTTTTATACTTCAAAGGACACTGCTAAGAAATCGAAAAAGATATCCCACAGAATGGGGGAAACTATTTACAAATCATATATCTGATAAAGGACTTTTATCTAGGATATATAAAGACATGTACAATTCAGCAATAAAACAGATAACTTAAAGATAATTTTTAAAAGTGCAAGCAATTTGAATGGACATTTTTCTTAAGAATATATACAAATGGCAAATAAATTCAGGAAAGGATCATCAGTTGTCAAGGAAATGCAATTCAAAAACCATGATAAGGGAGATACTATTTTACATCTTTATGATGATCAAAAAGACATAACAAATTTTGGCAAGGATGTGGAGAAGTTTAAACCTTTATCCACTGTGAGCGGGGATGTAAAATGGTGCAGCTACTTTAGTACTTAGTTTGCAGGTCCTCAAAAGGTTAAGCCTAGAGTTACCATAGGACCCAGCACTTACCCATTATGGCATATGCAGAAGAGAAATGAACACATTCATCCACACCAAAGCTTGTATATAAATGTTTATAACTGCGTTATTTATCCTACCCAAAAACTAGAAGTGATCCATATGTCCATCAGCTGTTGAAAGGGTAAATAAAATCTGTTAGATCCATATAATGGAATATTACTCAGCCTGACGCATGATACAGTGTGGATGAGTCTTGAAAACATTATGCTATGTCAGAAAGCCACTCAGAAACCACCTATTGCATGAATCCATGTGTCAGAAATCTCCAGAATAGGGAAATCTATAGGGATGAAGTAGATTAGTGATTGCTTGGCGGGTAGGAATGCAAGTATGAGAAGGGTGATAGCTAAAAGGTATGACATTTACTTTTGAGGTGATAGAATGGGTTAAAATTGGTGATGGTTGCAAATATCTGGATATAAAACTATTCAGTTGTATACTTTAAAAGAGTTGTATAGTATGTGAGTTATATTTCAAGAAAGCTGTTTTCAGAAATCAGTTAAAAGAACAAAGTTTGTGAGGGAAAGGGCTATCACTAGTGATAGACATGGGGTTAGGTTGCAGTTATAATCAAGTGGTCCTGAGATACTTGAGCAAAGCCTGGAAGAAGGTAGCCATGTGGCTACCTAGGGGAAGAGTATTTTCTAGGCAGAGGGAAGAACAACACAAAGGTCCTAAAAGCAGGAGCGAGTCTGCATGTGCAAGGGACAGCCAGGATGCCAGTACTACGGCAGGAGTAAAGTGAGGAAGGAAGAAGTGTCAGGGTATGAGGTTACAGAATTAGTGGGGCTATGATGCACAGAGGTTGTTGTGAGGTATTGTGAGGTTGCTGGCTTTTCAAATATGCAGAATGGAAGAGTCTTGCTCTGCTGTGCATTTGTGAGTCATTAGCCTATAGGTATCTGAAGCCCTGAGACTAGAAGTAGTGTCCAGAGTATGAGAATAAACAGAGGACAAGGACCAAGCCCAGGGCATTTCAAAAGTAAGATGAAGAAGCAAAGGAGGCAGAGAAGGGAATGTCAGTGAGTGAGAAGAAGAAACAAGAGAAGGCAGTATCTCAGAAGGCCAGAGGTGGAAACATTTAGACAAAGGGTACAGCCAGAGTTGTCAGCTGTGTCAGAAGCTACCAACAGAGCCATGTACCACGAGGACCGACAATTAGCCTTCACAGCTTACCAGTCATTGACGATCCCGAAAGAGCAGTCTTTGTTGAGTGCAGTGCGGAAGCCTGGTTAGACTGGGTTTAAGATGGAATGGAAAGAGAAATTGCAAACAGAGAAGGCAGGCGACCCTTCTGAGGGGACTGCTGCTGCAGAGGGAAGCAAAGAACTGGGCCAGGAACCAATGGGAGGAAAGTTTGCGTGGAAGAGGCCTTTCCTTTTCTAAGTCGGGAGAACTATCTGCGTTTGTGCACGGATGGAAAGGCCCACTACAGAGAGAGAGTTGATGATGATTAGCAGCACAGGGAGTGTAGGGTGAAGGGACTGACTGAGGGTACAGACAGCTCTCTTCCGGCCAGGAGGCCGCATGTCCAGACGCTGGTAGGTATGAGATGCGGTAAGGGCATCTTAGGGAGCTGCTGACTTTAAATCCTCACAACAACCCTGGGAGTTAGACACTATTATGATCCCGTTTCCAGATGAGGAAACAGCAGCTATGTGAAATTACTAAGTCAGTTTCACACAGGATTATCCACAAATGGTGGAAGGCCATGTGCCTGACTGGGGGATATCAGTGCTGTTGATATTTCTGATTGTTAACTGAAAAAAAAAAAAAATCTTGATTCTGTTTTCTTTATCTGAGAAAACAAAAATAGAATCTGTGATTTCTTCCCCTCCTGCCTGCCCAGGAAAGAAAGGGTTTTGGCAAACGTTTTTTTCTATTTTTAAGTTAGATTTTTGTTTTTTTCTAGCATGTCCTCAGAAACAGCCAGAAAGCTATCTAACGCTCTCAGGCCAGCTGTTGTCCTGAGAGAGCTGGTAGAAGAGGGGAAATGGACATGGCCTCCCCTGCTTCATGGTCTCCAGGAGGCTATAGTCACCTCTTCTCCCTTACAGACTCGGCTGTGTGCTGTTATTGGCATAGTCTCTTTCCAAGTCTGCAGCTTCTGCTGGGGAAGTTCCCAGCCCTAACAGAGACTTCTGCTCAGTACATTTCTAAGAAAAATACCACTGGGTTTAAATAAGCTGCAAGAAAGGAACTGAGCGCTCCAGTTAGATGAGTGAGGATGCAAGATTCAATCTGCTTCTTCCACAGGAGGGAGGAGGGGAAAGTGTTTAAAAGCACACCATATTGTTCTGTGACACCTTGTGAACTTAAAATATATTTATATTAATATTGTCTGTAGGTCCTTTCCAGTCTCAGAAAAAGAACTTATTCCACAAAATTGTCAGCAAATATAAGCACAAAAAGGAGAAGCCTAATGTTCCGGAAAAAGGTATTGGTGCCTTCCACCCTCCGCTAAGGTTTTGTGGCCGCCTCCGTTGTGAATCCATCTCTGAGGAATGCTTCTGTGCACCGCCTTCGCTTTCTCCTCCCCTGTGCTTGCTTCAGTGCCATTCGACCCCCACGCGGGCATTTTCATTCGTTCTAGACTCCAGCTAATTGCAAATCTCCTTCGTTGAGATGCCCACTCAAATCTGTATTTGTCTCTATTTTCAGAGCCCCGTATGATCCCAGAACTGCTGCTGCTCATCTACATTTTGTGAATTTTGTAATTCAGTCTTCTTGACCTCTTACCCATTTATTTTCTCGGACTGTTCTCGTTTTTCTCACGTCTGGCAACCCTTCAGACCGTGGCCACACTCTGCTGCTTCCTTTCACATTCATGTGAGAGCCCCAGCACTCCTATACTTCCTCTGATACTCGAGGATTCTTGTGGGCCTCTTTGCTACTTGGAAGTCACAACCTCTCTCTTCCCCCATCTGTAGACTTTGCCGTTTGCCAGACTCTTCTCCCAGCCTCCTTCAGTCACCTATTATTTCCAGAGAGCACTAGAGACTCACTGCACTCTTCCCCCCTCCTTTCCTCTGAATGCCTAGGTCATTGTTAGGATCTGGATGGGCCCTTGAACCTCTTCAGGGCTCATCTCAAAATCTCGTAGTTCAGGACTGCTTTTCTTCTTTCTCATAATAGGTTACATCTTCCCATCTGGCTCAGTGCAGCCACAGGTCCTGGAAGTTGGGCTTTCATTAGCCTCTCCCTGCATGTTGGTGTCATGACTGCCATCAGCCTACCCATCTGATGCCCATTTGCATCCAACTTGCATGGCCAGATGTGAAGCATTTCGTGTTTCTTGAATGAGGCTTTAAATGCAGCAATCTTCTGTGTGTAGACATATGTGTCTATGTGTTCCTGTATGTAACTTTTTACTTAGTGGGGTTTTATTTCACATCCACATTGGCTTCTTAGTTTTGTTTTTTTTTTTTTTTGTATAATAATATCATTTTTTCCTTTGATCCTGGTAAAGAAACATTATTCCTGAGGTTAAAATGTCAGCTTTTGCTTTTACCAATCTTTAGATTATCAAAGTACAGAAATTACCCAACAATATATTTCATAAAACAAAAATGTGCTCATTTTTAATTCATTTCCTGTGCCGTCTTATTATTTTAGTTAGCAAATGCCATTTTGAGAATTAAATAATTGAAATATAATATGTTTCATTTGTGTGGTATTTCATATTTAAATTATTTTCTATAGTGTCTTATTTTTTGTAGTCTGTATGTTTATACTAGGAGTACAGTTTCACTTTCCTTTCCTTTTCTGTCATTGTTTCTAGGAAGTGGGGATAAATGGTCAAGCAAGCAACTCTTCTTGGATGCCATTCACCCTACAGAAGGTAAAAGAAGCCATGTATTTGTTGTTTAATTTCAGATATTCTGAGCTGGAAATGTCGTAACTTTTAGAGGCCAAAAAGGTATAACTTATATATGTTGAACCAATAGTAAACCTCTGTGTTCACAGTTAGGTTTATGTTGGGTGCACTTGCCGAGATCAGATGATGTGTCACACAATACTTCATTAAAGGGGGATTTGTAACCTTTAAGCACATTAACCACAGAGTAGAGTTGCACATGACTGAATGTGTTGAGCATTGCAGTTTATGTTTCAAGAAGATGCTTATGTTCATAGGGGGTCAGAGTAGGGCTTTCTTTTTTAAAGATTTATTTGTTTATTTGAAAGTCAAAGTTGGGGGGGATAGACAGATCTTCCGTCTGCTGGTTTACTTCCCAGGTGGCCATAACAGCCAGGGCTGGACCAGGCAGAAGCCAGGAGCCACAAGCTTAATCCAGGTCTCCCACCTGTGGCAGGGTTCCAAGTACCTGGGTTATCTTTTGCTGCCTTTTCCAGGCCATTAGCAGGGATCTGGATCAGACGTGGAGCAGCTAGGACTTGAACCGGCACCCATATGGGTTGCTGGCATCACAGGTGGTACCTCCACCAGCTATGCCACAACACCAGCCCCCAGATTAGGGCCTTATGGGTTGCCTTGGCCTGGACAAGCCTGCTAAAGTGGTTACTGACTTGGATGTTTCCCTAAGCCCACTTCCCACTATCTATAAATATGTTTGAAATAGAGTGTGACTGAGGCAAACATATGTATGGCAAGTTTCAGTGTCAACCATAGTCTGAGGAGGAGATTTCATTTTGAGATTCCCCATAGCCAGATTCATTTGTGGCTTTATATGTAATTACTATTAAAAATTGAACCCTTGGGTGAATGTTAATTTATGTGGTGGTTAAGCAGCCATCCCTCCCTTCCCGTTGACCTCCTTTTTTCCATTAAAGTTATTTTTAAGGAGGTGAGTATTTTTGTAATGCTTAAATAGGAGTCACTTCATTGCAAAATTGGAAAGGATCTTAAAAATTATCCAGTTTGAACTCCCCTTTTTAAATTGTTTTACTTAGTTATTCGAGAGGCAGAGAGAGAGACAGACAAGAGGGAGCTCCTATCTGCAGATTCTCTCCCTAAGTGCCCACAATGGCCAGGAGCCAGAAACTCAATCTAGATATCTCCAATGTTGGTAGCTTCAGCCATTCAGCACTGCTGCCTCCAGGATCTGCATTAGCAGGAAACTGAATTCAGGAGCCAGAGCCGGGGACTGAACCCAGGTACTCCTATATAGGATGTGGACAACTTAACCTGCATCTTAACTGCCAGGCATTTAGCCCACCCTCGGCTTTTTAGGGGAACTTAATCACCAAGCCCATGTCTCTTGATTCTTGTTCTTTTACTGGAAAGGAGAAAAGAAATTAAAATGCATATGTGGCCTAAGCCACCCATCAAAAATACTCATGTTTTAAAGATATTTATCAAAGTTTGATCACTACAAAGATACTCAAATTTGAGTTACTATTAAACGTAATTGTTTTTGTTTGGTTGGCACAGTTCACATAAGCTACATCTGCTTTCACGTCATTTTACTTTACAGAAAATGCCATCATGATGTCTGTTTCCTGACCTGTTGTTTCACATTCACAACCTCTGTGCAGTGTTTTTTTTCTGCTTAAGTATTGGCAAAGCAAGATATGAATTATGCTCTCCCAGGTTTAAATCTTAGCTATTTTAGAACTACATTCCCTCAAAAATTAATAAATATAAGGCATTAATGAGCTATCAGAGAAATCTAAAAGGCATTTAAAATTATGTTACTCTTTACTTACAATGATGCCACTCTAAACATTTTGTTTTGTGTTTTAAACACTGAAAACTCTACTGAGGTGCCAAAACATGTACAGCGTGGTGGAAAGTGTGCTTACCTAGCAACGGGGAGATCTGGGTTCTAGTCTCAGTTCTACCACTAACTATCATTTTTCAGTAGGACAGATTCTCCGATCTCACAAAGATTCACACTCCACTAAGGATTTCTACTGAGTATGTATTTGAGTCATCTATGTAGAGAAAGAGTTAAATGAAGAGATGTCAGTCGGCGCCATGGCTCACTAGGCTAATCCTCCGCCTTGCGGCGCCGGCACACCGGGTTCTAGTCCCGATCGGGGCGCCGGATTCTGTCCCGGTTGCCCCTCTTCCAGGCCAGCTCTCTGCTATGGCCCGGGAGTGCAGTGGAGGATGGCCCAGGTGCTTGGGCCCTGCACCCCATGGGAGACCAGGAGGAAGCACCTGGCTCCTGGCTTCGAATCAGTGCGATGCAGCCGCGGGGGCCATTGGAGGGTGAACCAATGGCAAAAGGAAGACCTTTCTCTCTGTCTCTCTCTCTCTCACTGTCCATTCTACCTGTAAAAAAAAAAAAAAAAGATGTTGTAATACCTAAATCATAGATGTCATTTTCCCTCTGATGCTCTGATCTGATTGCTATAGTGCCATGAGTGAGTGGGGTGATGCCAGAAGCATGGTATTGTGCATCCCTAAATTTCTGCCTTTGAGTCTTATAAACAGTCCTAAAGATTTAGTAGAAAGAGTTACTATTGGTGATATTTAGTTATATATTTATTAGTGGTGTATATATAATAAAACTTTAAATGTACTTTAAAAAATGCCTGTCCTTTGTTGAGTGTAGAGTGCACATGCTCATTTTATGTGGACGGGAGAAAAGGAATCAATTTAGGCTTCAGAAAATTACTTGTAATTTAAAATGACCTTTTTGGCTATTTGTTTTCATACATACATTTGTTCGAGTGGTGACAATGTGCTTTGTGAATTAACTAGGCCCTTTACTTCATCCTCTCTCTCACCTATGGCTGTATCACTGCTTATTAAAACTTTGCCTTGCAGGGTATAAATATAGAGGGACAGAAAATGAAGGCATAATACAGTATGATTTTGACATGTGTAAGCCATCCCGTGCAAAGGTTAGGCAGGAATTGTTTGTAGCTGATGTCTGCAACAGAAATGTTGATTCCAGAGGCTATGCAGCTGTTCTGCTCTTCCTGACTTCTGTTAACTGGATGACTTAAAGTTTACCATGCTTTCTTTACACCACCCTGTGTGTAATTACCTTGCAATTCTTTTTTTTCTTCTTTCAAAATATTAGAAATCTTTAGGTGCTTAGTAATACATCTGCAGTTTAAATGCTAAGCTTATCATGTGTTTTAAGTATTTTCCCCTACTTTTTGAAAAGTCAAAATAACCAAAGAACTTTTGCATATTAAAAAAAGATTGCCCAAGTCCTAGTAGTAAACGTAAAATTTTCAGATAAACCAAGATCTACCTCTGTCATTGTGTTTCTTTCCACCAAGTTCCAAGTTATTGTATCATATACTATTATGTTAGCCAGAGGTTTCTAATTATATTAATAATGATGATAATTAACACTTAGTTTATAATTTATAGTGGGTAAAATATATATGTGATATATATTTATGTTTTTCACATATATGTTTTGTTTTGAATTTCTTTTTGAATTAAGAGGGGCTTATCAGCCCTAAATAAATGGGAAAGAATTAAAGGTCAGTCAACTCAAGTAGGAAGGGACAAACCAGGACTCTCTCCACTTAAGCACGCGGACCACCACCATTTCCATTTTTGAGGCATGTCTGTAGTGTTTTAACCTTCATTTGATGAAGACTCTTGACTAGGAATCATTATCACATTAGTTTCTTTACAGTGTATAAATCTCATTACACAGGGAAAACTCTGGTTTATGGTTGGATTTCCAAACAGCATCCACAGTGCCCCGTCTAACTTGATCTGTTTTCTTAAATTAGAAATAGTTGCTGTGCAGCAGTCTCCCAGGATCTTAGATAAAGATCATTCATGTGGTTCTTTTTCCTGTGTTCCATTCAGCGTCTCACTGCTGCTGCTGCTTTGGTTCACGGGAGGCCAACCAAAGGCAGTAAGATTCCAGATCTGGCTTTACTCATTGCGGTGCAAGCTTGAATCCCCCAGCTGGAATGAATGCATGACCGGGAGCACTTTAGAGGCCTCCTGGGATACAAGGATAGTGCTGTTTTCCCCTCTGAAAAAAAAAACTTACTCCACGTTTGTGTGCAGTTTGGAAAGCAAGAGCCTCTGATTGCCACTTCCTAATGTGACTCCAGGAGTGAGCTGGCGGTATCACCCTCAGATGATATGCTCCAAGTGTGTTACACTTATTGCTGAGTGTAAAAGCTAGCCCTGTGGACTCGTTCCACAGTGCTCGGGTAGTTCAGTGTTCAGTTAAAAGCTGTAAGAGAAATGACTGATTTGTTTTGGGAGGACAAGGCTTTTCTTTCCTCACATTTCCATTAGTGTAGCATTGTGGGTGGGGGACTGGCTTTGTACACCACGTTTAAAAGGCTTGTTTCCCTCTCTGGGCCCTTTTCAGTGTACTTCCCTCACCACCTGCCCTTTGCTTGCTTGGCCAGTGTTGCAGATTCAGAATCACTGTTTTGTCCCAGACAACTGCTGCTGTGACTCGGCCTCTCCTTCCTTCCCTAATTCTCTGTCTCAGTGAGTCCTTTCTGAACTGTGCACCTGAAGCTGGCCTCCATGTAGACAACCGCACAAAACAGTGTGTTCTGGGGCTAACCCCTGGGTCGAAGCACAGGCCAGGGAACCTTACCTCGTGCAGATCCCAGCACAGTCTCCTTATTTACGTTTTACAAACATGTATCTGCTTGATGTGATAGTTTGGAGGAGACTTCTCAGCAGACTCGCAGTGCCTCCCTTTCTGGGACGTGTGGGAGCTTCCTTCGTGTTCCTGGTTGCCTCTTCCTGATCCACTGCTTTTCTGTCGCACAGTATCCTGACCTCTAAGCGAGTGTCACTGCAGTCTCTGGCCAGCCTGCGTCTGGTCCTCCTGGCCCCCTCTCTGCTGGTTGCCGAGCTTGCCCTTGTCCCTTTGTGCTTTTAGGCCTGCCCTGTACCTCCTATTTGCAATCCCTCTGCAGCCAGGGGCCTGGCTTCTCATTGTGTTTTTACCAATTTATCTGGAACAAACTAGAATAGGAACAACCAATGAAGAGAAATGAAACCATTTGAAAGCTCACCAGTAAGAAACAAAAACAAAAATACAACAGTGCTTGTCAAGGGCATACTGTTCCCCCGCCTTGTGACCCTATATCCAGCTTTAGGCTAGTTTTTCCTTGGCAGGGGCCCTAATTATAACTATGTGGCAAAAACCAACATTATTTTGGGGTTGGGTGGCTCCTTTACAGCTCAGTTCAGCTTTCATCTTTCCTTGATGGAGTTGAGACCCATGGTACCACTTAGTTAAAAATTCAAGAATTGAATTCAGATCTCTATATATTTTATTTCTACTTCCCCAATCCATGGTCTCTGTAGAGATCAGGTAGGTCATCTTTCCCAACTCACATGTCCATTTACTGGTATCTGCGCCTTTGCTTTCTCATTCTCAGTTCTTCTTTCTGTAAGAAGTTTCATCTTTGGATCCCTATTTCCCCCAGTTCTGGCTTTTTCTGGGCAGAGAAAGTAGAAGAGAGAGGCATTAAACTCTTTCTAGAATGTCTATGTGTAATACAGTGGTCATATTTAAGAGGTATACAAAACTTCATCAGTAATCAGAAGGGACAACTGACAGGAAACTAGAAATGTCGAAACTTTTGAATGTGCAAAAGTTATTTAATGCTCATTGTAAATGCTCATTGTAATTCGGATTTTGGTTTCTTATTCTTAAAGGAGGTATTGAATTTTAAGGCTAACGTAGAGTCATGAAACTTCTTTGGAGTATTTCTAAACATGTTATCTTTTATTTTGCTGAGAGTTTTTATTGAATTTTAAACTAAAAAAATCTTAAAATATATACTACCACTGACCCTCTGTTAGCTAAATATTAAATTATGAATAAGTAAATGGCATTACCTAAATTAGGCCATCATTGTAGTCAAAGTGTGACCTGGGTATAGATTTACAATTTAAAAGGAGCCTTTTTTTCTAATTTTTAATTACTTACTCAAAAAAGGTGTTTGGGAGCATTGCCAAATAGTTGTGTTTTGGGTTTTTTTTTTTTTTTTTAAATAGCTGTTATCTTAAGCCTTTCCCCACACAGCCATCTGTTATGCAATATTGAGGTAAGGCCAAGCCACAAATCATGGTGATTTCTGCTTTACATACTTTCTTTTGATGTAATTAAAATTATTTCCCACTTTGGGAATGTAAAATCTAGGGTCAACTTCTTCTTTTCAACTGCCATGATTTCCCAAACCAGAGATTGCATTCATTCATAACCCTCCTTTCTCAGAAATGTATCTAAACCTAGTAGAGAGCTATTTTAAAATTTTCCAGTAAGGCTCAACAAGTACATTTTTTATACCCAGCGTTACTCTTGCTCCCTTTCTCCCCTCTAAAGTCTTTTTTTTCTTTGTATGTTATATGTACTGCTTTGTTGTCAGTAGCATCCCTCAGGCCTAGCTTATAAGTCCCTTTAGTTGTCCTCTAGGTTTAGTTTTCTTGGAGTTTGTCATGTAGACCTTAATTTTCTGAGGCATACTTCCTTGTTCTTGGTCAAAAATTATTCCAGCACCTGTCCAAAGAGATTGGATAATTAAAGAATAGAAAAGCACTTCTTTGCCCTGCCTAAAAACCTTTAGGCTACTTGGAAGTTTAAAAAAAAAAAAAAACGAGCCGGCGCCGTGGCTCAATAGGCTAATCCTCCACCTTGCGGCGCCGGCACACCGGGTTCTAGTCCCGGTCGGGGCACCGGATTCTGTCCCGGTTGCCCCTCTTCCAGGCCAGCTCTCTGCTATGGCCAGGGAGTGCAGTGGAGGATGGCCCAGGTGCTTGGGCCCTGCACCCCATGGGAGACCAGGAAAAGCACCTGGATCCTGGCTCCTGCCATCGGATCAGCGCGGTGCGCCGGCTGCAGCGGCGGCCATTGGAGGGTGAACCAACGGCAAAGGAAGACCTTTCTCTCTCTGTCTCTCTCTCTCACTGTCCACTCTGCCTATCAAAAATAAAAAAAAAAAAAAAAAAAAAAAAAAAAAAAAAAAAACGCTAATCATAAAAATTGACTTTATGTATCTACTAATAAACTCATATTTGCATTTTTTTCTTACTTTTTTGGGGTGGACTCCAAAATGGTGGTTATATAAGGAAGGGCACAAACATTCCCAACCTATTTAAACTGAGAATAAAGACTTTGGTGGCAGGTTACCTCCTAAATCTTGATGCAGTGATTCAGACTGTAATACTGTGCTACCAAATGATATATTGATGTTGCAGTTAGGGAACCTAAAACTAGCTTCTCCGTGAGCTGACTTGACATGCGGGACTTCATTAAATTATCTCACTGAACATGTTCACCTTGTCCTAGAATTCAGTGAATGGGAGTTTCATTTTTGTGCTGTCTTTACCAGTATTCGTCCTGTCCTTACTAAGCAGTCAGTTTGCATAAAAGAAGGTCTGCCTTCACAATTTCTTTTTTGATTAGCCCAACCTGGTGCTTGAAAGCAAATGCCCCAACTATACATGTAAGTTTAAGAATTTAATCTCAGTGTCTTCAGATGAAAAGCAGCTTTTTTAGCTGTCTTCTCCAGAGTAAAAGGCCAAAAGAATCAGCTCAAGACCCGCAAACACTATAGGACTTATGGTCTCTAGGGACTCAGTTTACAGAGATTTGCATGCATTATCCTCCCACCAGCTTGCAAGGACCAAAGACCTAGAAAATATTCAAAGAAAGAGAAGATGTCTTAATCCTCTGTACTCAGTTTATCAAAGCAAATCTAAGAGTAAGGGGTAAGCTTACTTATAAATTGTGGGCAATGTTTCATTTACTTTTTCCATCTATACTCAACCCTCTGAATGCAAACTCCCCATTCTGATGGGTCAGACATTTGAAAACATTTCCTTTCAGGAGCTATGTTGCTGCCTGTGTTTTTGTGTGTAACTATGTATGGTTTCTCTTATTTCAGCCATATTTTCAGAAGACAAAAACACCACAGAGCCTGCTCATAAGGTTAAAAATGCCCTATCCCTTCCCAACACTCCAGAGCCAACAACAATGCAAGAACCGTTGGTGGGCAGCCAAAAGAGAAAAGCAAGGAAAACCAAGATCACACACCTTGTCAGGACAGCGGATGGCCGGGTATCACCAGCAGGAGGTACTCTGGGTAAGAAGAGCTTTAGTCAGAGATAATCAAAACCAGCAAATGACTATAAGACAACTGTGGTTCCTCATTGAAAAATGAGTCTGTTCTGTAGCTTTCCGTAGACTTCCAAGCATATTTATTCTGTTTTAAAATCATAACTACTTTTTCATAAGTATATCTGAATTCCTAGAAAGGAAAGGTAATTTTTAGGACAGTCAGCTTATCATTCTCAGCATGCACAAAAAAACAGTCTTGATTAAGTAAATTCCAGAAGATCCTAGACTTCTAAATATCCTACATGAATCAGTGTTTCTCCAGGGTCTGCTATTCAAGCGTTGACAAGCTAGATTATCAGGTATTCAACCAGTGATGAAGGAATATTTAAATATACCCACCACTTCCTATAAAGCTGATTCAGAACACTGAGTGATTCTAAGAATGCTTTTTTCTAGATTTTTTTAAGATTTATTTATTTGAAAAGCAGAGTGACACAGAGAAAGAGAGGTAGGAGTGGGGGGAAGAGAGAGGGATGGAGATAGATCTGTTGCCTGTTGGTTAACTCCCCAAATGCCCAGAACAGCCAGGGCTGGGCAGATTGGAGCCAGGATCCTAGAACTCCATCCCATGTGGTTGGCAGTGACCCAAGTACTTGGGCCATCATCAGCTGCCTTCCCAGGTACATTAGCAGAAAACTGGACTGTAAGTGGGATAGCCAGAACTCAAGCCAGCACCCCAATATGGGATGCAGGCATCCCAAACTGTAGCTTAACCAGCTGCACCACAGTGCCTGCCCTGCTTCTAGATTTCTTGAGTTCTCTGGTCTAATCCAACCAGTGAATTTCCCCATTTACTGTCATGGCCTGGGATCTATTTCCTGTTTCTGGTGACCTCCATGGCAATCTAAGGAGCCCAACATAAGGAATAGGACAGTGAGTGATACCTACCACCCCCTTCAAAATCTTGGAGTGCCATACCAGCAAGGCACTGGTGGTCTTAGCTGGTGCCTTTCTGCCTTTGAATGCTTCCAGCATTTCGTTTTATCTGATTTGAGCTGATCTAGGTGTTGCCAGAGTTGAGTAGTTTGCTAAGATAGAATTAGAGGAAAATTAGTGAGTTTTGCATCTTGTGTTTAGCATTTTCAGATTGCTACAACTATAAATCATATTAAAGACCCTATATTTGACCCTGTCGACTCCAAAAAGGTGGAACTTTGTGTCTGAGTACCTTCAACTGAGGAGAGATGGGATAAGGACTAAAATCTAGGTGTCCTGCTATTTACTCCAGCAGACTCTATCCCTTTCCCATTTCTACTCTGGGTTCTGTGCTCCGACTTTTATTTGTATTGTTAGATCCTCATTCATTTATGTAATTTATTTTCACCTGCTTGGAGAATGAAAGATTTTAGAAAATTTTCCTTTCACATAGAAAAACATTATAATTTTATGTCCTAATATGTGACATTTATAGTTTTTATCAGTTGCTTTCTATATCTAAAATGATTTAAATCCATGATAAAACAAATCTGCCTGTTGATAATGGCTACATAATAGAGAGTGTATACTCACTTTTAGCAAGTATATTTACATGGCATTTTATCTGTCTCCTCGCCAATGCCAGAGGACCCTTTGTCTTCTTTCTGGTGGAGCTTCAGAACAAAATAACAACTTGAATCCTATTGAGACTGATTAACCTGATGTTTAGGCCATCCTTAGTATTTGTATACCAAATGTTCAGGTTGCCATAATATTGCCTGCTGCAGCTTCATAAGGAATGCTTAGTCGGCTGGCTTTTAAGGGTCTTTTTACAGTGTCTCAAGGCCCCTCAGTGGGGGTTTTATTTTGACCAAGGTTTATTTTTCCTTCTCCTATACAGACTCATTCTTTGACCTGTATAAAACACAGCTTCTGCAGCTTAGCTCCGGGCCGCAGTACTATCCGTCATTGCAAGTTAGCTTAGTAAAAGAGCTTTGTTATTATGGGAGAAGAGATTCTGTAAAAAGCTTCGTGTTCGATGGATAGCACAAGCGAACAGTGAAGAATGTTTGATCTTTTCACCTTGTCTGCATCGTGTCTTCTCTGCACCCTTCTCTGGAGAGAATAGAATGCTCGTGTCTTGATGGATCTCCCTTTTGTTACAGATGACAAACCAAAGGAGCAACTGCAGAGGAGTCTCCCTAAAGCAGCCGAGGCAGACTGCAATGATGAATGCCCACACAACACCGAGGTCCAGGAGACTCGGAGCAGCACTCCAGAAATGCCTGCCGTGTCTGCGTTCTTTAGCCTCGCTGCGCTGGCTGAAGTGGCAGCCATGGAAAACGTGCACAGGTTAGAACTGGAATGGAGAAGCAACACGGAAACCAAATCAGCCTTTCTGACCTGCTTGGTGACATTTTTCACAATGCATTAGCATCCAGATGTGGTTTGCGAGCACTATTGATTATATGAGGTGTTAGAAAAGTCTTTGAGCTAATTAGCAGTGTTGGAAACAGAGGGAACAGAGCTAGCCAGGTATTTTGTATATGTTATCTTGAGCTAAACTTCCTTTCCCTAGAAATTCTGGAGCAGGGAGGCAGTGTTGCCTAACTTAAACTGGATCAACATAACACCCCTGCAGTTGCAAGTAGGGAATCACCCCTGTGGAGGATGGGGTTGGTGGCTGTGGTGGTCCCAGCTGTCGGAAGACAGTGGTTCAGGGGAAAGAGCAGCTTGGCATCTGACTCATGACAGGCACAGAAGGCCAAGATTTTTCTTCAGCCCTCTGTTTCACTTCTGGAGCTCAGTTTTCACATCTTACAAAAAGCATAGTGATATCCCCAAAGAATCACAAAGTCATAAGGATCAGACATGGTCCTGACTGTGAAAACACTTCGAACTCAACAAAGTCTCATAGAAATAATGTTTTCAGTGTATAAAGGGGTATTCTGCTGCTTAATGGAAACTGTAGGAATATAAAAAAAAAAAAACCTTTTGTAAATGCAGGTATTTCATATTTTTATTCAAAATGGATGACCCATGGATGAGGTACTTCATTAGACTTTTAGTCTTTGGTCCAAGAGATCTTGAGACCTAACACAACTTGTGTAGCCACCTGTAGAACTCTGTGCCCCCTTGTCACATCCATGTGAACCAGGAGGCCCCAATGTGAGCTATGTTTGCTTTTTGCTCTTTACCTCTTAAATTGCAGTTCTAGTGCTTCCTCATAGATAGCCCCTAGGTATTTCCAAGAAGTCACATTCCTTTTCATATGTACACTGCAAGTTCTGATAGAAAGTGAGTGCTGACAGATGTTGTTAAAATCCACCAATGTCTCAGAGGAAGGTGATACACAGATACTGTTCCATTCATGGAGTTTTACAGACACATAAATGTGCAGAGAATTTTTTTAAAACTTTATTTTTTTGAAAGGCAAAGTTACAGAGAGAGGTAGAGACAGAAAGAAAGGTCTTCCATCCACTGCTTCACCCCCCAAATGGCCCCAACTGCCGGGGCTGAGCCAAGCCAAAGCCAGGAGCCAGGAGTTTCTTCCAGGTCTCCACATGGGTGCAGGGGTCCAAGCACTTGAACCATCCTTCACAGCTTTTTCAGGCACATTAGCAGGGAGCTGGATTGTAAGTGAAGCAGCTGGGACTCAAGTCAGCACCCATATGGGATGCCAGCGCTGCAGGCCAAGGCTTCAACCCACTGTGCCACAGCACCAGCCCACAAAGAGAATTTAAAATACCTGCCTTAATCTTTCAAAGTGTTCCAGTGAATTGCAAAAATAAGACGTAATGTAAGAATTCAGAGGGGTATTATGATTCAGAGCTCAGAAGAGTTATCCTCGCTGCTGCCTGCATCTCCTTTTCTAACATGGTTACGGTTGTTCCATTGCTCTGTTAACCAGCCTGCCATGATTCCCAGCATGCAACAGCAGAAAGCCACGATAAACCTTTCCATCCCTATCCTCCCTTTCCACCCTGCACACTTGTCAGCCTTGCAGCCACATGGAATCACTTGATCGTATCCAGATAAACTAAACCCTCGCCTTGCTATACCCTCCTCCCGGGACAACTGCTGCTGCCCCTTGCAGCACTAGTCCTCGATTCTCTTCCCCCAGGCCTCCTCCAGTGCCCTAGGCCACCCCTGTACTCTCTGTATGTACCTCTCTCAGACAAGCTGTCCAGAAGATTGTCATCATCTGTTGATGCTTCTGTCTCTTTTCAGTATATTTTGAAAGCCAAGCACTGGTTTTATTCATGTCCCCAGCTTACTTAGACAATTCCTGTTACATCAGTGGATGGATGAACAAATAAATGAGTGAATGAATAAATGTAGTTCTGGAGGTATGACGGCCCATGTTAGGTAGCAGGCACAGAAGCAGTAATGGGAATCAAGGTTCTAAAAGTTCTTTTTTTAATTTCTGTTTAGAAAGAATAACACAGATTACTAGAATGTTACCATCAAACTAACAAGCATTTAGGAAAGGCAGATCATGCTGGAGAGGGTTTTTTCTAACTTTAGCCCTTACCTTTTTTAGTATATCTTTTTATAATGTTTTTTAATATAAAGAGAACAGATTTCATAGGTACAGTTCTTAAAAAAAAATACTTCTCTCTCCCTCAATGTCCCCCTTCCTTCCTTTTTTTAAAAAATTGTGCAATGACATACTTCCAATCCATTCTGTCATCACAGGCTTAATTCACCACTAACCAAAATATTCAGCAAGTAAAAAGTAGGAAGACCACAAGTACTTACCTCTTAAAGCACATCTACCAGCCAACCCTTGGGTTACAAAATAATTGTTACTTAGGCATCACCTTGGTCCATAATTTAGAGAGTAGCCCATGGATTTAGTGGTAGAAATAGATACGTGCATAAATGTGTATATTTTAAAGATTTATTTATTTACTTGAATGCCATGTTATACAGAGAAAATAGGCAGAGAGAGAGCTCTTCCCTCCATTGCTTCACTCCAGTGGCTGCAACAGCAAGGGTTGGGCCAGACAGGAGTCAGGAGCTTCATCTGGGCCTTCCACGTGGGTGCAAATGCCCAAGCACTTGGGCCATCCTCTGCTACTTTCCAAGGCAAGCACATAAGCAGGAAGCTGGATCAGCAGTGGAGTGGCTGGGATGAGAACTGGCATGCATATGGGGTGCTGGCGTTGCAGACAGCAGCTTAACCCGCTATGCCACAGTGCCAGTCCCCTGGGGTAGAAATATATTATCCATACTTTTGCCCTGAAATGTCTAACATTGGGTTCAGAAACCCAACATAGAAAGAATTTTACAAAATGCAGGGAGTTGGAAAAACCTTTGTTAAATGTCTGTTTACTAGTGGTTTTTAAGGAGAAAGGCTCACTAAACTGAATCCTAAAATTAGCCCTCACAGGTGTGATAAAAAGTCCCTTTTTGATGATAGTGCAGACACTTAACTTACCAAGAGCACACCAACAACTCCTGCCTGCGGCCAGATTTGAACTGAGGATTTTGCTTCTTGCTCTATTCTGCTGCCTAAGCAAGCATCAGTCACGCCGTAGAAAAGCATGGAGCATCCTGGCTGACTGCCCTGCCAAGAACACAGGCCATCAGTTGCCTGTGCCACGTCACTCCTTGCTGTGTTGCTGTGAATTCCTTGCCCTCTTCCAGGGAAAAGCTGGGCTTTTACCTCTGTTCCTCTCTATTTCTCTTGCTCTCTTTTTTTCACACTATACTTTTCATCTTTTACTTTCTTCCTCCTCTTGCAATACTTACTAAGCTTTTTTTAAAATGTTTAATATTACTAGATATATAAGCTTAAGGGTAAAAAATAGCATTTTAATTTCATCTTTGTTGAACAAGAGTTAAACATGTTGAACAGTTTGTGCTTATAGCATCACTACATGGATAAACAGATTAATCCAGAGGTTTGATTATAGTTTTTCTAAAATCCTTAAGCATCTTGGGCTATTAAATGGTCATCAGAGTCTAAAGCCCCCAAATGTCATCATTTGTCTGCATTCTTTTTTCCATGAAGACAAGCAGGTATAGTTGTAAAGCAGATACTATTTGAATCTTTAAGTAATCTCCTTTAGTTCTGTGTACTCTGAAGAATATACTATATGGAAAGGTCAGACCAATGGAAATATTGCTGTTACTTCACATTAACTCAGCTGAGTGTTTTGCACAACAGACTTGTGTAGGGGACAGAGCCTTGTGTGTGCTTTATCTCCACTTGGCAGGCCTATTGGCAGATGTCTAGCACCTATCTAAGCCTGTCTTTTAAGGATGAAAAGCTCTGTAGACATTGCAAGAAATTTTGAAGAGTTTTCTCATAATTACAAAGTAAATTGTTTCTTATTACAAACTACACAAAAGCTGAATGAAAAATCGCTACGTTCGGCATAATACAATCCACACGGCAGAAGTTGCCATGAATTTCCTGGTCCTGTCTGGATTCTGGTCCACAGAGGCCAGGTTTTCTTTTTTGTTTGTTTTTAAGATTCATTTATTTATTTGAAAGGTGGAGTTACAGGAAAAGGGAGAAACAGAAGAGAGAAAGATCTTTTATCTTTTATCCCCTGGTTTACTCTGCAGATGGCTGCAACAGCCAGGGCTGGATCAAGCCAAAGCCAGGAGCCAAGAGCTTCTTCCCAGTCTCTCACGTGGATTCAGGGGCCCAAGTACTTGGGCCATCTTCCACTGCTTTTCCCAGGCCTTTATCAGGGGTCTGGATCTAAAGTGGAGTGGCCAGGACATGAACTGGCACCCATATTTGATGCCAGTATCAGAGGCAACAGCCTAGCCCACTACTCCACAACACCAGCCCCTGGGTTTTCTTTTAATCTGAAATTCAGCATCAACATTTGCCTCCTTCCCCACGTATGCTCTGTGTACCTAGGAGACCCTTTTATTGGGGGTGAGGGGGTGGTTATTATTTCTTCACTCAGTGTTCACGTTTCATTCATTTAGAATCACAGTCTTTTCCTACTGGTTATGGCTATGCTTGCTCTTAAGTTTTATATTGAGTGTGTTATTATATATCTTAACAAATGAGACTGGAGGCAACCAATTATTAAGGGAGAGCTATCCCCTGGGAAAGTCAAGGAATGTGTCATTTTTAGCACCTTCTAGTTAAGAGGAAGGTAGTTGTCCCAGAATTCCTGTCTTTTAAAGTTTTGCACTTCTTAAGAAGTTGCCCCAAATCTGTTAGTGCTTCAAGTTTCATGTCCTCATAACAGAACAGAGATTATGTTGAGCTGTGTATGAGAGCCACTGAGATAAAAACTTTTAGGAGGGAAGAGTGGAAGGAAAAGAAAAGAAACTTTTAAAGGGACAAAATAGTCTTGATTAAATGGCATAAGTAACAGCAAGTCAGCAACAGCTAATAGACAAGATACTGGAGAGCTTTCACTCATTATTCAGCATTCTTCTATCTCTGATAACATACCTTGAATAAGTGATTTTTTTTTCTTGTTTTGCAGAGGTCAGAGATCAACTCCGCTCACCCATGATGGACAGCCAAAAGAAATGCCACAGGCTCCTGTACTTATTTCTTGCGCTGACCAGTGAAGCGCCCTTTAATTGTAAAACATTGTGCTTTACCTACTACCCTAGCCTTGTCTTTACCAAGGGATGCTAGTGAGTCCATGTGGTGGAAAATACAGACTGCAAACAAGTGGTTTTATGCCCTACATGGTGGCCCAGATTCACTTGAAGCAGAATTTAGCATCCTGGGCCAGTTTGTTCTTTCAGAACCCAGAATCTTTGAGGGTGATGTTATCTGTTGATAATGAGCAGAAGCAGAACGAGCCTGGAGCTTTGCTTTCTATTGAAGGCTTTTGACGGTAACAGGTGGTAACTTGGTAAAAGGCTGCCTTTACTGTAGTTCATCCAGCATCTCTTTTACCAACAGAGAGTGTGAAACTAGTTTCATATATTACCTAGTTATTCTTTCAAAACAAAACAAAAAAAAACAAACAAAAAAAAAACAAAAACTGACGCACTGCACTAGTTATTATTAGATATTCTTAGTCTTTTTTGTACATGGAGATTTAAGTTCTAAGATGGTTTATATAATAGGTTATACCTACATTTATACTGTAGAATAAATATTAAAAAGCCTGTTCCAGAGACTCCCAAGCAGCACGGGCAGGCAGATGTACCATTGTTAGCGGTGTATGCTCGGCCTCGTGGTCCATATATTCTGCACTTTTATATTTGCCACCAGAGTGGTAGTTTGCTGGCAAAAAAAAAGAAAAAGAAAAAAATTACAATTCTTACAATCTGAATTTTTTTCTTAGCCTTGAATGACCAAGAAGAATTTGCTTGGGGCAAATTGTGGCAAATATTTTCCCAGACAGGGGAAGAGTCCTGCAGATTACAGAATATTAATGTTTTCATGCCTTGAGGATTCTTTTATTTTTACACAGGGGTCTCAGTGACCATGGATCGTTCATACAAACAAACAAAAAAAAAAAGACAAAAATATTATTCAGAAGTGACCTTAGTATTGCTTCACTATTCTAAAAACATTGAAGACACTCACTTCATATGGACTTGGAGCTACAGACCTTTCACATTCATAACAGACAGACTGGACGGGTTGCAATTGCTATGCACAGCCTAATGGCACCGCAGGTTTTTAGAGCCATTTCGAGTTTGTATTGTGGAGGAGGTATTGTATACATGATGAGGGAGGTGTGCCTGACCAGAGTGGATCTCTCAGTTGTAGATCCACCTGCAACTTTCTGTTTCCTTTTTGTGTTTTGTTGCTTTTGAATATAAAACCAACCACACATATGCCAGTGCCAAGTGGATTAACTGGCTTAGAACATTGAACATATTGACTTAACCACCTGACGTTCACAGTGTCTGGTTTCCTAGCAACAGATGCAAAGTGATAAATCAAAATTAGTCAAAGGCTACAGATTTAACAGGGTATTTGTTCCATAGCACAAAGTATTTCCCCACTCTTGCGTCACAGCACAAACTACCAAATTTTAATTATTGGATTCCAGCAATAATTTTTAATGGTTTTCAAAACTGGCGGAATTTTGATAGAGCTAGTTCGAGTTTGAAGCTTTTGAATTAGATCTCTAAATGGTGACAGTTTACATGGTTTTATCTAGCTTTCTTATTTATACTTGACTGAATTGTAATGATGATTTGTTTTCTAATTGTAATTTGACCTAATAGCCATACAAAAAAGTGACTCTAATAATACTGACTAGGTTTAGCTTTTTGTGGTTGTAGATATTACTTCAGTTTCGGTGCTGGAAAATATGTACAACATACTAACAGGATTGGAAAAAAAATAGAGTTATTTCTTTTTTCAAAGCAGGCAAAGGGCAGCAAGCATTGGAATGATGTCCTCCAAAATGCATGTTCCTTATGGGGATGAAGGAAGAAGGAATTAGTAGAAGGTTAATCAGTGGCTATAGCTTAATCCCATTCACAGAGAAATAAATCGAGTGAGCAGCCCCAGGCTTTAGCATAATATTTTTACTATGATGCTCTTTTATTAATATTTTCTAAATTTCAAAACAAAAGTAGATGTCTGAAAATTTCCGGGTCCTGATGTTGGTGGCTGTTGGAGTTTTGGACCACATGCTAGCAGAGATTTAAAAATTATAATTAGCTAAAATCCAAAAAAAAAAGTGAAAAACCAACAACACAAATGGTATGGTGCAGAACATGCATCTTGACAATGGTACTAACTTGTTATTCTATAGAACACGGTAGAATAGATCTATTTTTGCCAGAGCACCCTCCTCAGTCCTCCGATTACATTTCACTGGAGTTCCTTAAGAGATTGCTGTATATTCATGGGACCTTTTTTTAAAATGAAGCAAAACAGAATATTACTTTTTTCTATGTGATTAATATCTTACTTGACCTGCTTTTCCTAAACCTCAGTGGCTTTTCCCTTAGTCAGGGGTGGGGGTGTGAGGGCAACTTCCTGGATATGACTGTTTTCAGATACTTTAAAACAAAACTTTTTTTGTAGAAATGCTTAATTTTTGAGCAGTTAGGCTCTGAGAGTAGCAGAAATCCTGCAAAGCTTTATAGTTCCTTAGGCGCTCACCGCATCATTTCTGAGTGAGCTCTTGATTTCCATGATAGTGCTTCTCAGGCCCTGAGTCTTTTGGAGAAGGGGGTTGGCGTCTTCAGGTGATGACGTTGGTTAGCACAAATATTTTAGGCCGATATTGTAGTGCTCGTCCCATCCCCCGCCCCCAGTTACCATTTGTCATTTCATTTTTCTCATTCTGTTTGGGGAAAAATCATCCTATTGCTATGGTGTGTACTTTAATCTGCCAGCAAACACCATCCACACTAACATGGGTCCCACAGCATCCTCGAGAGAGAGTTGTTGCACCTTATGTATATCTCAAGCAAACCAAAATCGCGTGCTCTTCTGCTTTGTGTTATTCTAAATTGTTGTATCATATCTTTCTGAAACCATTCTGAATTTAGTTGAAATTACCAATATTTATGCTTTCAATCTTATTTTCTGGATTCAAACCTGTATATAAATCTTTTGGAAAAAAAAATTGTCCTAGCCCTTCTCTGCGATGCTGGAAGTAGAAGATTTCGTCTCTGATGGAGACGCAGTACTGTTCCAGTTTTCTATAGCCTTTTATTTATTTAGTTACTCTGGGTATTTCCTATGTAATTTTGAAGTGTGTAGAGTTTATTGTAGTAAGTGAAGCTGCAGCTCTAAGAAGCTGAGTGAAAGAAAAAATACTGTAAGACATCCTTTAAGTTTTTATTTGTTTGGGTACTGTATATGAGATCGGGAAAAGGAAAAATGTCCCATAGCCACATTGGAAATACAGGTTCTTGTCCCCAGATTAGCTTAGTTCCCATTCTTTAGATCCAAATTATAAATTCATGAAAATCCCTCTCGAAGGATAAATCATACTATTGTAATTCTGACAGTCTTTTCCCCACAAATCAGAAATTATTTAATTCTGTCAGATAAGCTCTCTACCAATGCCATGTCCTGAAGCCATGCTGAAATAATTCCCACCTTATCATTGTTGCTCTGGTTCCTGCCGTTAAAATTGCTGGAGAATAAAGTAGTGATGGAACACTAGGAACAAAAGGAGCATCTGAGCAGGTCTGACGACGTGGAACCCAGCCTGTTCGGCCCCTGTCATTTTCTTAGTAAGTCAGATGCTTCTCTAAGTCAGATAAAAATTTGTTTGCACCCTGCCATCTTTGGCTCACCATACAGAAAAGTTTGCACCTTTGTAAACTTTCAAGCCAATTATTAATTGTTCAGGACGGGAGTAAGCTGAAAACTGAATGACATGTTTTGTGTATAGGGTGGGGTGGGTGGGGAATACCAAACAGCTGTGTTCCAAGCTTGGCATTTGGCGTTAATGTGAAGCAGTGGGACCATGCTGCCTGCTATACTACTGTATGAATCGTCAGTGTTCTGAAGACCAGCAGCTGGAGGCTGGAGCGTGGCGTCCACCCAGCAGAGGAGGAGCACCACCGCTTGGTCAGGGAAGGCCTGGAGTCGCCGTTGGTAAAGGGAGTGTTGGGGTGCGTGTGATGCTGTTGGAGAGTCCCCTTTGATTGCACTGCTCCCCAGAGCCCTCACACAAGGCCAATCCTCATGGGCTACCTCGGCTTGCAAAGTTCATTTCAGTAAGTCCTGTTTCAGAAGTTTGTCTTTGTTTTGCTTCTGCCTTCAGTGCCACTATTTTTCACTGCAGTGTTTTGACTTCACAAACGGCCTTCTCCAGAGAGAACAATGTATTGCTGAAAATGGGCAGTAGAAGCAAATGCTAATATTACGTTGGACCTATAAAGTATTCAGAGTGACTGCTAGGTGGAAATGAAAATGTAGCTTTCCCCACATAGGTCCTTGTTTGGCACCTTATAAGAAGTGTACTAATTGTTCATTAGGTCTTGCTTTTGTTTATACAACCATTCCCAAAGAATTTGGTTTGAATTTTGTTTTTATTTGAGTTTGGGGATTTTTCATAATTCTCATATTTAGATTGACTAACAGCATACTTAACAATAAAAGAGAAGCAGTTGTTCAGTTCCTCTTAACCAGATATGTCTGGTGAAGTATTCAGGGTTTGATGGACTGCTTGGCTTAGTGTGGAAGTGATAGCTAAGTTTATTCTACTCTGTGTTAAATGACTTTGTCCTTTTCATTGGGGACATTATTCTTCCCCACATTTCAGAACAAAGAAGCAACAGACGAGTGAGTAACACACAAGACAAATACGGTTGACTCCCTCATACATCTCCATCTGTCTGTGCTATCCTTTCCTTCAAAGATAAACAGACACATTTTTCTAAAATTAAGAGGTTTCCTCTTGTGGCCAAATTTTTATCTGTGATGGTATAATTTATACTAATAAATTGAGAGGCAACCTTGTAGTTAAAAGTTCGACGGCCACCGTTTTCTCTTGCAGTCAGTGCTCAAAACTGATCGTGGCCTCGGTTGATTTTTATGCATAGAACGTGTTATTGTGAACATTACTACACCTTCCAAAGACTTCCTGATAACTTAGGCCAGAACTGGTTACTGAGTAACAAAGATCTATTTCAATGCCTCCAAACCCTTCCACCCTGCGACTCAAATCTTACCTCACTAGCTCAAACCTAAACCACAGAGACGCGCAGGTTTCATGAATTAACACTGATTTCGCGTTGCAGCCCACCGGAAGGGGGCCTCACGTCCCTGACACCTCACATTAACGTGCCTCGGCTCTAAGAGTGGCAGAACAGGGGTAGGGAAGGTTTGTGATCTGGAGCTCAGCAACATTTTTTTTTTTTTTTTTCATTTCATTAGCTCTAAACACGTCTCTTGCTCTCAGGAATTTGTCAATAAAAGATTAAAACCACCTGAGATTCCACCAGATTATGAACTTTTCTCATAGGTTTGAATTGCTTCCTTACATGTCATAAATTAACCGTAGCTTCATCTGACCGCCAGGTCTTAAGTCTGTTGACAGTTTCAGCATGACCGAATTGCTCATGTTTTTAAATTTTATTTTATTTTTTTTCTTTGCTTTCAGAAATTGGCTTGGTTCTCTTTAGAGTTGGTGTAAACATGCCATGTAATAAATGATTTCCACTTAATGGTACAACAAAATTATTGCTTTCTTAGATGTATGTGTAGTAAAAGTCAATATACACATTTATATAATTTCTTTATTCAAAATCTTATACCTAATTTGATATTTCTAAAAATTGCACATGTAAGTCATGTGTATAACATGCTAAAGTACTTTAACTGTGATCTTAAAACTGAATAAAAATATTTAATAAAAATTTGAAATATTTTAAAGATATTATTCAAATATATTTATTTATGCTCACACTCCCAGCTATAGGTTTTATACCTACCATTCACTGTGTTCACTACACACAGGAGGAAGCAGGACTTCAATAAATATATATCACCCATTCCAGAACACCGAGTGATAATCTCCCCCTAGACTGTGTTTGCCTAAGATTCACCACCATCTGTGCAGCCATGGCTGCCTTTTCCAAACACGCGGAGTGGAGGTGAGCCCAAGAGAAGAAAGAAGAGATGCTCAGGTCTAGCACTTGGGACGAGAGCCTTTTGGGACATCTCCCTGGGAAGAATGATCTGAACAAACCACTCTTATCCCAAGCTGCAGCAAAACGATTAAGACTATACCCTCCGTGAAAGCCCAGCCCTCAAATATGTGGGATATAATATTCCTGAGCCTTAGATTCTATGTGTGTGTATTTGTGTGTGTGTGTAGGTGTATGTAGTTTCCCTAAGAAACACACAGTAATTATCAGTCTTTGTATTTAATCTTCAAGTTCTGACTCCACCCACACGTTGGTATGGTTTGGTTTTGTTTTTTACTTCCATGGACCTCACTTCATTTATATAAATGATGTTGGTGATAAAACCACCTCAAACCATTGCTATGGGCATGAAAAAAATAGATATGAAAATATTGGTGTGGGGCTTTGTCTAAATGCTCATTAAATGACAATTGATGTTTTGATTCCAACCCTAAGGCTAAGTATATTCAAACCTTCAAAATAAACTTGTAGGATCCTGGTGCTTAGAGATCTCTTTCAGGAGATTTGATGGTATAAAAAATGCAGACTAGGTTAAATTCACAGCAGTTAACTCATATGTGTCACTCAAGATTTTTCTATATACTTTTTCTACCTAATGAATTATACAAGGTACCCCAACACACTGCCTTTCCATTACTGACAATAAAATGTGTGTATGTAAGGAGGTCCATCCCAAGGATGAAGATCCTGGTAGAAAGTCAGTAGCAGAATAGACAAGTGTGATTTTATGGTCCTATATGTAGTATACCATTGCATCTGTCCTTTTAAATAGAACATGAAGTCTTTTTCAAGAAAAAAAATGCTGAATAGGAAGCTACAACCAATACTATAGACTCCATTCCATACATACTAAAAAATTAACACTGAAGGAGACAAAAGTCATTCATCATAATTTATCATAAACTTTTTAAAAAAGGTTTTATTTATTTATTTGAGAAGTAGAATTAGAGAGAGAGGGAGAGACAGAGAAAGATCTTCCATCTGCTAGTTCACTCCCCAAATAGCTGCAACAGCTGGAGCTGAGCCGATCCAAAGCCAGGAGCCAGGAGCTTCTTCCGGGTCTCCCACACAGGTGCGGGGGCCCAAGGACTTGCGCCTTCTTCTACTGCTTTCCCAGGCTGTAGCAAAGAGCTGGATTGGAAGTGGAGCAGCCGGGACTCGAACCAGCGTCCATATGGGATTCCAGCACTGCAGGCGGAGGATTAACCTGCTGTACCACAGTGCCAGCCCCTATCATGAACTTTTTACCTTTTTGAAATTACAGAAATTTTCAAATTAAGCAAAAGAAGGAAGATTATTATTTTGACCACTATGTGTCTATCACCCAATTTCAGGGAGTACCAACGTCTCTCTAGTTCCTATTTAATCTATAACCCACCCCATTTTTCCCTTCTACCTCATGCCTCTACCCTGGAAGATAGGCACAGCCCAGAAGCATTTCATCTTGATTGCTTCAGATGGAACATTTACAGGTGAATCTTTGAATATGCACAAACTTTCCTTTTTTTTTTTTTTTAACGTATTTGCCTCCTCACCACTCATTGTCCAGAACAAAAAGAAAGGAATGAACTTAAAGAATAGAGGTGGGAGAGTAAAGGTCATTTGGAATTAACCACCAAGATCAGCTATCTCTTTACCTTTTTTGTTTCCAAAGATATTTTAAAACATTCATTTATATGAAGGGAAGAGTAACAGATCTTCCATCCACTGTTTGACTCCCCAAACAGCCGTAACATCCAGGGATGGGCCAGGCTGAACCCAGTACACTGGCACTCCATCCAGGTCTCCCACACAGATGGCAGGGGTCCATGGACCTGGGCCATCTTCCATCACTTTCCAAGGCACATTAGCAGAGAGCTGGATCAGAAGCAGAGTAGCCAGGAATTGAACCTTAATGAAGTGCCAGTGTTGCAAGCCATAATGCAAGCTCCAATATTTTTAACGTATTTGTTCAAAAGGAGCCCTTATGATGTCTTTTTTTTGGGGGGGGGGTCTCATTTTCTGTCATTTCTTTTTTCCAGGCTTAAATGACTAAAAAAGGCCCAAGGGCTAAAACTTCTAATTGTGTGTGTGTGTGTGTGTGTGTGAACAGTATGTCCTTACACTTGCCCTGCAACCCAGTTCCCACTGCACTTTCATCCTCCCCCACACTTTGCAAGAGTGAAAATCTACTGGGGGAGTAGAGACAACATTTTACATGAGCTATGAAAGGCAAGTTGCCTAAGATTAAAAATCACAGTCCTAGGTCAGCAAGGCCAGAAATTAAAGCATTATGTGAAATCGCTTTCTGGAAGAGAGAAAATTAAGACTCAACTTGAAGATGCTTTACCCTAGGGAATTTCACAAAAGTTCTTTTTGTAGCAGAGTTCTATGTCAGAATAGAAGAAGGTGAGGACTGGAAGTCTCTGATGACAGGAGTGAGAGGGAGCGTTGTGTAAACAGGTCTCACAAATCATGTTTAGAAGTCAAAATGGTTTTAAGGCCAGCATGAAATATATTCAAGAAATATGTTCAGCTGTTTTTCCGGATCGTGTTTATAATTGGCATCAATGTCCACATGCTTATAAAAGGCCTATTAAATACAATGCATATCTTCCAAAAATAAGCATAGGAAAATAAGAATACCTATAAGCAATAGAAATAACACTAGTAGGGGGTGGTCACCCCCTACAGTAGTGATAGTGTGACACAGCTGTTAAACCACCTGGTCCCCCCACATCCCATTCTGGAGTGCCTGAGTTTGAGTCTCAGATTCCCCCTCCACTCCAGCTTCCTGTTAATGCACACCCTGGGAGGCAGTGGTGATAGCTCAAATACATGGGTCCCTCCCAACCATGTGAGAGACCCAGATGGAGTTCCGGGTTCCTGGCTTTGGCCTGACCCAGTGCTGACTGTTGCAATGTTGAGAGAGTAAATCACTGAAGGATTTTCTCTCTCTCTCCTCCTTTCAAATAAAAAATTTTAAAAAGGAAACTTAATAGTAGGTGCAAAACCATATAATGATTTGCCATATTATTTGAAACATCCATTGAAATACAATTTAATAGGAAAGCAGAATTGATTTAATAAAAAAAATCCTTCCAGAATGTAATCCTTGAGATAAATACTGGGAAAATGTAGATATTGTTTTAGAAAATGAAAACGTTTTACTTCTCATTCTATATCCTGTCTTGGGGATTTAGCAGTGTGTTAAGAATACATTTAAGGGCAATATTTGCACATGAATACTTGAATATTTAAAACCTTTTTATAAATAGAATATAAAGTATTTGACACACTGATGCCAGCCTCACCTGCATTAAAACCTGTTATATGTCAATCAAAATCAAAGCTGTATTGTTAGGATAAAATTGCTTACAAACAGTGTTTCATTCCACTCCTCTGCTGCTAAGCCCATGGGATATTATTTCAACTCATTGCCCTGGCTGCACAAGAGTTCTCCATTACTCACAGATCATATGGTCTCAAATTGCTTATGGCATGCTCCCCTGACAGTAATCCACTCACTCAGCCAGTCTGCATCGGATGCCTACTGTGTGTAAATACCAACAAGCCAGGCTTCTGGGATGTGTCATCTAGTAGGGTTAGAGATGGTGTTGAAATGCAATACAGAGGAGTTTGGGATGGCTGTCTAGGACTGTCAGGAAGAAACGACAGATGAGCTCGTTGGGAACTTGATCATCTACAGTTTGAAGACTTGAAGAAAGAAAATGGGTATGTGCTTCTGTTCTACATTAAAAGTTTTATTTTTAAAGCTCTCTCGCAGAAGAGATTTTGGCATAAGGAAAGAATGAACTGCGGAAGCAGGGACACAGAGTTGCAAGCTGACAAATCCATGACACAGCCTTTGGGGAAGATGCGTGGTGCCGTCTGGATTTCCTTCACGTACGTCCTGGGCCATGGAGCCTCAGAGCTGTGTTGATTCCAGGACTGAAGTCACTACCTGCTCAGAGAGCACACCAGCCACAGCCTTGGCAGAACCCAGTGCTATTTGAAATCCTAAGGTCAGGAAGTGCAGCTGAAGCATTTGGCCGTAGACTTAGGTAGTCCCGGTGGCTAGATAGTGCGATTCCCTGGCTTCTTTTTCTTTCTCTTCTTGCTCTACCCTTCTTGGCTCACCGTGGTTCCAACTCTTGCATGTTGGCTGAAATTTAATTTTTTCGATCGTTGAATTTTTCTTCAGCAATACCCTTCCCCCTAAAAAAAAAGCTATTTTAGATTTCCCTTTCTTTTTCCTGTCTTTCTCCCCTACGAGGAGATGGCATATTTTTATGGCTGGGTGAATGACTCAGGAAATCTGTAGCCAGGGGATTCCTGGAGCAAAAAGGAACTGCTGTGAAGGATTGTCCTTTTTGGTGTGTGCTGCCCCCACTTCGTTTTGGGTCCAGCGTGGGCCTGTGCACCTGCCTTTGGTGATCCACAGCCTTCGCTGCCTGAAGGATCAATATTACAGTACTCTGCATGAGTACTCTTTGGGAGCAAGGGGGGCTTTGTATATAATGTTTAAATATATATATTTATATATACATTATACAAATATATATATGTATATATATATATATTTGAAAGGTAGATTTACAGAGAGGCAAAGAGAAAGAGAGGTCTTCCATCTGCTGGTTCACTCCCAAATGGCTGCAGCAGCTGGAGCTGGGCTGATCTGAAGCCAGGAGCCAGGAGATTCTTCCCAGTCTTCTATGTTGGTGCAGGGGTCCAAGGGCCTGGGCCATCTCCCACTGCTTTCCCAGGCCATAGCAGAAGCTGGATCGGAAGTGGAGCAGCTGGGACTTGAACTGGCACCCATATAAGATGCTGGCGCTGCAGGCCAGGGCTTTACCCACTACACCACAGCACCAGCCCCTGTATCTACTTTTTAAACTGAATATTTAGGCCGGCGCCGCGGCTCACTAGGCTAATCCTCCGCCTTGCGGAGCCGGCACACCGGGTTCTAGTCCCAGTCGGGGCGCCGGATTCTGTCCCGGTTGCCCCTCTTCCAGGCCAGCTCTCTGCTGTGTCCCGGGAGTGCAGTGGAGGATGGCTCAAGTACTTGGGCCCTGCACCCCATGGGAGACCAGGATAAGTACCTGGCTCCTGCCTTTGGATCAGCACGGTGCGCAGGCCACAGCTTGCCAGCCGTGGCAGCCATTGGAGGGTGAACCAACGGCAAAGGAAGACCTCTCTCTCTGTCTCTCTCTCTCACTGTCCACTCTGCCTGTCAAAAAATAAAAAAAAATAAAAATAAAAAAATAAACTGAATATTTAGCTCCATCTGCCCAAATCAAAAGCCTGTTTAGAGACTGATAAAGGAGTTATCTTCACCCTGGAAACATCTGCTTTAAGAAACCAGATCATCTCTCTTAGATATGCAAACAGAACTGTGATTTATGTATGAATTCAGAAAAGTTTTAGAAATTAAAGGATCTAATTTGAAGTTCATCAGGCATCTGCCTATGGCCCAAAGACAGAGTCAGTAAAATCCATGTGCCCATAAGATTTATTTTTCTAAAAAGATTTATTTATTTATTTGAAAGTCAGTTACACAAAGAGAGGGGGGAGAGAGAGAGAGAAGTCTTCCATCCTCTGATTCACTCCCCAACTGGCCACAACGGCCAAGCTCCACCGATCGAAGCCAGGAGCCAGGAGCTTCTTCTGGGTCTCCCATGTGGATGCAGGGGTCCAAGGACTTGGGCCATCTTCTACTGCTTTCCCAGGCCATAGCAGAGAGCTGGATTGGAAGTGGAGCAGCCGGGTCTCGAACCCCACGCCCAAATAGGATGGGGCGGGTATTGCAGGCAGCAGCTTTACCCTCTACTACTGCACAGCGCCAGCCCCACCCATAAGGTTTCATTTGGGCTTCCTCTCTCCCACTTCCAAAAGACCTGACTTTTGAGTGGGTGACACACACAGCAACATCTCCTGCAGGAAACCCACACTGGCGTGTGTGCAGAGGAGGGAAGACCGCTACGTGCAAACACCTCCACAAGCCCACACAATCTGACACTTAGAATTCTAGCCCAAATGTACAGGGATGACTATTAACTATAGTACATTCCAGCCTACAACACTGAAATTGGAACAAGACCAAGAGGGTTTTTTTTCTTTTCTTCTATATATGGGCATTTATCCACGTGAGTTACTTTTTTGGGTTCCCGTTTCACTCCTACCCACACATCCAATATTCCATATGCCTTCTTTTAAACAACAAATGGTTTTCTGGTCCGGGTGTGCATTTTCCCAAGTTGCCTTTGCGTGACATTCTAGCCTGCTGCCACCACTGCCAACTCCACAGCCAAAGATCTATTTTAGATAGACTTTGGCCCAGCTTTGGAGCCTACCGCGGAGAGCAGCCACAGCAGTGACTGGTGGTGGCTAGACGAAGGAAGTCACGGATTAGCTAATGAATAAACTTTCCCGCGGTAGAGCAGGACTTTGCTTGCATTCAAAGGCAAGGCAGAAGCAGCCAGGAGGCAAGATTCCATAGCAGGCGGATCCCGGAAGCCACCCTAGTCGCTGGCTGCGCAGAGTACTTGTTCCCAACCGTTCACCTTGCCCTGCGGAGCAGCACTGGTGTTGGAACAGAGCCGGGGTTCCGAGAGTAGACGGCTACAAATGAGCAACGCGAGTCACACTTCTCATCCCTTTTCTTTTTTTCCTGGTCAATTCCATTTTGAGGTTCCAGCTTCTTAATTTGAATGTTAATTTAATGTAAGCTTGTCGTAAGCCATTTTGTCATCTGAATTTACAATGTACACGCACAGTTCTGAGTTTGATGAATAGGCAGAAAGGTGACCCAATTTCATGTAAGCAATGGACTGTGTGCCCAGCACAGCGGTTCCACCTTTCACTGTCGGGCAGCTTCAGTTACCCTCAGCCGATGGAAGTCTGAAAACTATTAAATGGGAAAATCCAAAAGGAGGTTTTGTGTTTTAAGCAAATTTTATTACATCATATTGTCATAATTATTCTATTCTATTATTGTTATTAATTTCTTTCTGTGTCTACTGTTATTAAACTCTCACTGTGTTTTTAATCTCTTACTGTGTTACTTCCAAATTAAACTATCATTGGTATGTACGTATGTATACAGCAAAAGCCTAGCATATGTAAGCTTTGGTATTACCTATAATTTCAATCATCGCTGGAAGGAAAATCTTGGAATGTAGACCCTCCTGCAGACAAGGAGGGAGTACTACATACAAAATAAAAGCTGAGAAATGAGCACTTCTCTTTTTCTTTAAATAAAGCAAATTTTTTATAACACTTGGGTTCCACTACTACCCAGGAAGTTTAAATTGAATTATATGTGCTTTGATTTCACTCTGCAGCCAGAGCTACATGTTTCAAGTTTATAAGAATATGTTGGGGTGTGAATTGGGCATAGAAGCCGAGACACCACTTGGGATGCCCGGATCCCGTATCAGAGTGCATGGGTTCAAGTCCTGGCTCTGGGTCTCCATTCCAGCTTCTTGCTGAGGCACACCCTAGGAGGCAGCAGGTGATAAATCAAGTAGTTGAGTCCCTGCCACCAACATGAGAAAATTAAGGTGTTATTGTGGGCAATTGGGGAGTAAACCAATAGAAGGAAGATTTCTCTCTGTGTCTCTGAAACAAAAATTATATGCGTGTGTGTGTGTGTGTGTGTGTGTATGCATGTGGTTTTTTTCCCCCCAACTGCCCAGGAGCTGCTGCTTTACTGAGCAATGGTAATTTCAGTGTGGTAGCAATCTAATAGTGTTCCTTTCTACACAGTCTCCTTGCCTCTGACATCCATCCCAGATAAACATGACTTAGTTTAAAATCATTCGAACAGAGTCTCTTCCGAACCTCCTTGCGCTTCTTGTTCCAGAACTGGGGGACGACTCCTCACGGCCGTCACTGGCTGAGTGTCTGGCTTCCTCCCAGATCAATAGGTGCACAGTGGTCATGCAGCCAGGCCTCCTGGGAGCCAGCGAGAGAAAGGCCCCACTAGACAGCTCCAGTTCATTTGTGTATTCCACTTGGCTGTGATTATCAGTCGAAGAATATTCTCCCGAGACGGCTGAGACCAGGTCTGTTTCAAATGACTTCGAAAGGACAACGCTCTCATTGCATACTTGAGGAAATTGCTGGCTGTACAGAGGAAGAGAAGCGACATTCTGAAATGCGAAAGTGACACATTAAGTATAAAATGGAAAGCAATTTAAATGGATTACTGGACAAAAACCATTAGCCCATGAACATAAATAACGTTATTGAAGGAGGGTATTGTTCCCAGATATCTTCTCCTTGTTTGGAGGAAATTTCTTTTTTACTTTGAGTGTCATTAGAGAGATTTGAGACTGAAACATGTTATCAAGGAGTCAGATTTTTCCACTTGTGTAAACAACTCCACTGGAATGACTCTGACATTTTTGCAGGCAGGGAAGCCAATAACAACTGGTATCACCAGGACCAGGCAATTTTGCTTTTCTGAAAGGAGGGCTGTCAACCCTTGATTGTTCCTCTCAGATTAGCCTCAGCAGATGCTGCCAAAGTCCTGTCGACATCACCCACACCATTAACCACTCTGTTAAAGACTCTGTATTGTTAATGCTCGCTTTATTTTAATCTGATTCAGCAAGAACTAGAAACCAAATCTCCAAGCTAGAAACCCAGTTCCGCTTTAGGCTGGACCTGCACTTCCAGATGGGTAGAACTGTACGTGGGTCCCTGTGTAAAGAAAATGTGCTGAGGTTAATCCGTGGTGCATGGTGACTATCATGACTGCTGTGCCACACTGGCAATGCACACAGAGTACCCAGCTTCCCAATGTGCTCAGAAGTCTCAAGGGGTCGTACCTGCCTCCCAGAATCGGAAGGTGGTGACAGCAAGTCCTCATGTATGCACAACTGAGCAAAATGCAGCCTGTCCGTTCATAAAGAGAGAAGGTTTCACTTTTTTTGTTTTAGTATCATTTGTTTTGGTTTTTGGCAAACGAAGAGGGGAAGTTTCTAGGGCAATCACCATAGTCTCTGAAAAAAACTTTTTTTGTAAATTATATTTTTAAATGTTTTAAAAACTTTAATTGACATAAAACTGTACATGGCATACAGTGTGATATTTGAAGATCTGTATACAGTATGCAATGATCAGAATAGGGTTATAGTTTATCCATCATCTAAAATATTTTTCATTTCTTTATGTTGGGAACATGAAAAATCTTCTCCATTATTTTCAAATATGCATCTAATTGTTGTCAACCATAGTTACTCTACTGTGCTATAAACATCAGAAGTTGTTCCTCCTATCCAACTAAACTCTTGGATCCATTCATTAACTATCCTCTCGCTGTCCCTACTTGACCACCACCCCACCCCCAGCAAAAACTTCTGTGAAATCTCTTGTCTCCAAGTGTCTGCTCCCTAGGGGCTCAGGACCACAAACACCCCAGCATGGCAGCTGAGAACTAGTTGGAGGGGATCACCCCTTGGGAGAGGTGCCAAGTGAGCACTACTGTGGGTTCACTGAAAACCGGAATCTCTTATTACCAAGCCTCAGTGCAGCACAAGATGAAAACATACATTCAGAGAGCCCTGCTGGGAGGAGGGGGAGCCGCAATGTGCAGCTCTGTAACACCTCGAGCCCAGTGCTGGTGCACACCAGGCAGCCCAAACCCCTGCTGTTCGGGAGCAAACTCACGCCCCAGCGCTACTGCGAACCCTTTGTGCGACCAGCATCAGATCACTTTGCTTCCGTATCTCTCATGCGGATGTGATAGCACCTTCCTGCAGGGGTCATTCTGGGATGCCATAAGGTACTACATTTGAGCACATCTGCACACTCTAAAATGTTATACACAAATATAGTGAGTAGCAAATTAGAAAGCGTTAAGAGAACAAAAAGGCAAGCCATGGTGCAAAACACATCTGTCTGGAAAAAGATTTGCATGCAAAATATACAAAGACCTCTTAAATTTAACAATTAGACAACAACCCCATTAAAAAGTGGGAAAAAGGTATGAGTAAACACATTAGCAGATCTACAGATGGTAAGTAACTCCATGAGAAGATACTCAGCATGTTAAGTCTTTAGGGACATGTAGATTAGTGCAAAATGAGATACTACTATATTAGAATGGCCCAGATTCAAAACACTGATGCCAGTGGAGTAAGTGGAACCCTCATCCATTGCTGGTGAGAATGCAAACTGGTGTAGCTAGCCACTTTGGAAGGGAGTGCAGTTTCTTACAAAGCTAACATAGTCTGACCGCATGATCCCACAATTTCCCCCAGCTACTTGCCCAAGTGAATCGAAACTTATGTCCACACAAAAATCTGCACTTGCCTATTAATAGCAGCTTTGATCACAGTCCTCAAAAACTGGAAATAATTAAGATGTCCTTTAATAAATTACTGGATAAACAAAGAGTAGAGCATCCATAAGTGAATATTATTCAGCAATAAAAATAAATAAGTTATAAAGTCACATGAAGAACTTCAAATGCATATTATTATGTGAAGGAAGTCAATCGAAAAGGGCTACACACTATGTGATTCCAACTAAATGACTATATGACTATATGCTTTTTAAAAACTAATCTAAAGGCAGAAGTACAGAAAGAGAGGGAGAAGAGAGAGAGAGAGAGATCTTCCATCCACTGGTTCACTCCCCAGATGGCCAAAGCCAGGAGCCAGGAACATCTGGGTCTCCCACACAGGGTCAGGAGCCTAAGCACTTAGGCCATTTTTAGATGCCTTCCCAGGTCCACCAGCAGGGGGCTGAATTAGAAGTGGAGCAGCTGAGCCTCAAACAGGCACTTACAGAGTCCTAAGAAGGAACTTAACCCGCCGTGCCACAACACTGGACCCTTTGTCACTGTTCTAGAAAAGGCAAAGCTATTGAAACAGTACGAGAATCTGTGTTTGCCAGGAGTTCAGGTTCAGGGTAGATAAGGTGAAGTTCAGCAGATTTTTAGGGCAACAAAGCTATTCTCATGATACTGTGATGTTGGATATTTGAGATGATATGTTTGTGAAAACCCTTGAAAGCTGTAACACAAAAAGTGACCTGTTAAGAGCTAACATTGTGGCCTAGCAGGTAAAGCTGCCACTTTCAATGCTAACATCCTGTATAGCTCCAGTTCATCTTCTGGTTGCTCCACTTCTGATCCAGCTTCCTGCCAGTGACCTGGGGAAAGCAGTAGAAGAAGGCCCAAGTGTTTCAGAGAAAAGAGAAACCCAGGTGGAGCTCCAGGCTCCTGGCTTTGGCCTGGACTAGACAACCCATTGTGGCCACTGGGAAGTGAACCAGTGAATGGAAGATCTCTGTCATTCTCTGTCTCTCAATTCCCTTCAAAGAAAGTAAGTAAAGAAACCATTTTTTTTTTTTTTTTTTTTTGACAGGCAGAGTGGACAGTGACAGAGAGAGACAGGGAGAAAAGTCTTCCTTTACCGTTGGTTCACCCTCCAACGGCCGCTGCGGCCAGTGCGATGCAGCCGACGCACTGCGCTGATCCGAAGCCAGGAGCCAGGTGCTTCTCCTGGTCTCCCATGCGGGTGCAGGGCCCAAGGACCTGGTCCATCCTCCACTGCACTCCCGGGCCACAGCAGAGAGCTGGACTGGAAGAGGGGCAACCGGGACAGAATCGGGCGCCCCGATCGGGACTAGAACCCGGTGAGCCGGCGCCGCAAGGCGGAGGATTAGCCTATTGAGCCGCGGCACCAGCATTTTTTTTTTTCTTATAAAGTCATTTCAGGGTCAGGCCTTTGGCGTAGCAGTTAAGACACGTTCTGTACTGGGCTGCAGTTCTGCACATGGCTCCACTCCTGAATCCAGCTTCCTGTTAGTGCAGAACCCAGGAAGCAGCAATGATGGCTCAAGTGTTTATGTCCCTGCCAGCCACGAGGGAGACTGGGTTCTGGAATCCTGGCTTCTGCTCAGCCCAGCCCTGACTGTTGCAGACATTTGAGGAGTGAATCAATAGATTTCAAGTCCTCTCCCTCTCTCTCTCTCACTTCCTCTCAAGTAATTTTTTTTAATTAAAAAAATAAGAAGTCATGTTATTTTTCTCTCACTGGCATTTTTTCTACTTAAAAAACTAAGTAAACTCTTTTGGCTCTCAATAAGATTTTTTTCTTTTCTATTTTAAATGGAAAAACAAATTTCTGGTAACCTGCTCCTGAATTGGCCCCATCCCCCCACCCACCCACCCACTTAGGCAAACTCTGTATCTCAATGAAAATGAAAAGAAAGTTAAGCTCTGTGGAGGACAACTACCATACTTTACACACATGCCCTGCTCGCTCTTTGTTCCGGAGATAAGAGAACGGTCCCTAACGCCTATGACAAAGTGGCCAAAGTGGCCGTGGCTTGTGGTCTTTGGGTTTGGAAAGGAATGACGCACAGACTCTGCCACTGTTGTGACTCCCACTCCATACCCGGCATCCGTAATACACCTTTCCTTACGATCTGGGTGCTGGAACGTTGTTTTGAGAGGTGGCATCACTCTCACACGGACTCATTTATCTAAGATTTACTGAGCCTGCTGAACACTGGGCAGGTGAAGTGGACATGGGAGGTACCAGGGGAGAGGTCTCATTTCTGCCCTCAACGAAATCACAACCTGTTGGGAGGTTGGGAAAACAAACAAACAAAAAACCCTTATGATGACAATGTAAAATAATGGCGCTCTCATTGCCTTACGGGCAATGGAGGTGGGGGGTTCCAGCTCATGCCGGGCGTGGGGGAGTAGGGGAGAATAGGCAAGCCTGAGTTAGGGTGAGCCCTCAGAAACGACTGCTCTTCCAGCGAATCAGGATGTACACTGCAGACCAACGCATCCTTCACTGTTGATAGGCTTCTCTCCGTTTCTCTTCTGCGAGAAGCAGAAAGACTGGATAAAGAGAGAGAACACGCGATGGATTTCCAAGTAAACACAAAAGTTACATAATCCGATAATTCCATTGGATTCTCTTCACAATGTTTTACACTCCATGCAATGTTTCAGCTGGTATTGCTGAAATAGGCATTATTTTTATTTAATTGTATTTTTGCAATAAAATTGTGATCTTCAGCAATACTAAATTAGAAATTGTAATTAATCTGAATTTTTATAAGGAAAGTACCAATTCTTTTGCTTTTTAAAAATATTTGAGAGGAAGAAAGAAGCAAATGATTAGAACTCCCATCCTCTGGTTTACTCCCCAAATGCCCACAGCAAGCAGAGGCTGGGCCAGGCCAACACCAGGACCTGGGAACTCAATCTGGGTCTTCCAACTGGGTGGCAGGGATCCAAATACTTGAGCCATCTTCCACTGCCTCCCAGTGTTTACACTGGCAGGAAGCTGGATTGGAAGCAGAGCTACGAGTCAAATCTAAGCACTCCAAATGGGACCTGGGCATCTTACTCAACATCTTAACACCTAAGCCAAACACCCACTGCTTCTTTAGCTTTTTATATTCCTATCCTGGGCTCCTACATTGGTTAGCAATGTGCACCTGCACTTGCGTGACTCTGCACTGGTTTAAGGACATGGGGCAGATCTCTAGCTTGCAAAATTCAAGAGCTGTTCTTTTGCACTACAAACCAGCCCTCAGTTGAGGCACTGAATAATCAAGAAAAACAACTCAGCATATTCTGAAAGCTTCAACAAAGCTGGGTACCAAAGGAAATATTTTTGAAATAATTTGAAATTTTATATTATAAGGGAGAAAGAATATTTTCCTCTCTCATCCTAGGCTCATGGCTGAGGCCTCTGTAACAAAAGACCAATTAGCAAGAAAAAAAGTGTACAAATTCATTTAGTGTATTTTTAAAAATATTTATTTATTTATTTGAAAGTCAGAGTTACACACAGAGAAAAGGAGGCAGAGAGAGAGAAAGAGAGAGAGAGAGAGAGGTCTTTCATCCACTGGTTCACTCCCCAGTTGGCCACAATGGCCAGAGCTGTGCCAGCCAGAAGCCAGGAGCCAGGAGCTTCCTCTGGGTCTTCCCACGCGGGTGCAGGGACCCAAGCACTTGGGCCATCTTCTACTGCTTTCCTAGGCCATAGCAGAGAGCTGGATCACAAGTGGAGCAGCCAGGACTCGAACTGGCGCCCATATGGGATGCCGGCACTGCAGGCAGCGGCTTTACCCACTATGCCACAGCACTGGCCCCTTAGTGTATGTTGTATGTGACACAAGAGTCTTTAAGGATGTGAAGCCTTGAACAAATTGCTCAGCTTGTGTGCTTCTATGCTAGGTTTGAGGAAGAGTGGACAGTCATGAATAAATATGACAGGACAGAAAGCAGTGATCCAGCTGGCAATACAGTGGGGAAACTTGGCAAGGCTGCTTGTTCAGATTCTTCCCTGAGTGCCCGGTCTTCAGAGAGAAGGAGATCCCTTTCCTTCACCTATAGGGAGGTCTCCTCTCACCTGCAGTTCTTAGGAGCTGCTTCGGGGGAAGGCCAGGGAGTCCTCCTTAGGTTCTGTGACCTCCTTTGGGGAAGAAGGGCAGGGAAAGGGAAGAGTGCTTTTGCTGCTGCCTCAGCTTCCTCGGATCACTTTAGCTTAACATATTCACTATGTCCAGGTGCCATACTTTGGGATAGTGTGTCCTAAAACTCGTCGTTGTTATATTGGTCAAATCTCAACAGGAAATATGGCACAATTGAATTGGACAGCTTTGAGTTTCATAAAAGAATTATTTACCAACCTGTAATGGGAAATCACAAAAGCAGAGTGTAAGGTCCTAAGACTAGGAACTCTACGCCTCCACCCACCACTGGTGGGAGTCCCAGAAGATGACCTGAACCTGGAAGACACAGAGCCATAGGCAGCCTGCGATGACACTGACTTCACCCCGCTTCCTCCCTCTCTGCTCCTACTCCATTCCCTAGCGGTCAGACCCAGATGGAAGCCAGAGAGCAAGGGTGCTTGCTGAGTCTGTTTCTGCAGGCTCCCAGGACACAGAGCAGGGTGGAGAAGCTGAGACCAGAACAGGATGCAGACGCAGACACTTGGCACATAGCTCACTCGTCAATGGCATCAAAGCAGCCTTCACGTAACTTTACCTCTGAGTACATTATTTTCAAAGAGATGGTCAGAGAGAAGCCGTATTATTTTTTCATGCCTCTAAAACTGTTTGTTGGGTCTCCCCGTTTGGTATGCCTGACCTGGAAGGGTTAGGGTGTTATGATTTGGTACTTGTCAATCAACTCTAGCCCAGAATATCAAAAGCTCCCAGGGCAGGACTATCCATTTTGCTTAGTCTGAGCTCTGACCTGGGGAGGGCCTCTGCTGTCATCCTGAGGGGCGGTGCAGAGCAACAGCCCACCGAGCAGGCCACACACAGGCCCTGCCACCAGCATCCTCCCTCATGTCTGTCCCATGTCAACAGCACACTCCAGCCTGTCAGGACTGTAGCGATGCACCCTTCAGATGGCAAGCTGTCCCACTAGAGATAAAGCGAAACACCTGGAGTCAAGACACAGGCAATTTAGACAACAATCGAGGTCAGAACACAGCACCTCGATGGATTTTTCCAGTGGAAAGTGTTTGTGCTATTAATACTGTTGATATCACTCATCAGCTCTCAGCACTGAAAAGCAGTGGGGCGTTTTCATCAGTACTCAGCACCAAAACAGAGCATTTGTATTTCAATATTTGAGTTAAACATATCTTCTGTTTGTGGAGCATTAATGCTGTTGACATTGTTCCCTAGCTCTAGTCTTTAGGGAGTTGGAATCTGTCTTCAATATTAGTCAACAAACCTTAGAAAACACTTTAATAGGAATCAGAGCTGTGTAAGCTGCTCAAACGGATCTTGGAATTGGAGAACAGAGAAGATTGACGGCTGCAGGGGTGGTGACAGGAACAGATCTTAGAGAGATATAGGCTGCTATTCCTGCTGCTGCTAATTTGACTTTCAAAGGCAGGCACTTGCCCTTTGTGCCATACATAGACTCCACTTCCAGAGAAGGGCATGATTCTTCCCCAAGGTGATGTCTCTTTCTCCCTTACAGTTGAGTATCTACCCTGAATTGCTAGAAAACTCATCTCTAGGGGTGGTTTTTGGCACGGTGTTAAGATGCCGTCTGAGTTGCCTGAACCCATATAGGAGTCCCTGGTTGCAGCCCTGGCTCCTCCATTTCTAGTCCAGCCTCCTGCTGAGATACACCCTAGGAGGCAGCAGATGATGGCTCAAGCACTTGTGTCCCTCCTACCCATGTAGGAGACCCAGATGGAGTTCTAGACTTCGGTCGGACTCAGTCCTGACTGTTGCAGGCATCTGGGGAGTACATCAGCAGATGGAAGATCTCTATCTCTCTGCCTTTCAAAATACAAGGAAAATAAGTAAATTAGAATTTTTTAAAAAAGAAAGAGAGATAAAATTCATCTCTAGCTTGCTGAACTGGCCTGTCATACTTGACGCCACTTCTCTCTGCTTAACCTGGCCCCTACATTCAGAAACCATGTGTCAAAGCCACGGAAAGGGAAGTAACTCACCATCTGGTAGCTGAGCCATTGAGCAAGGTGAAAGAGGTGGCCTATGTACCTGTGTTCATACATCCTCTATGTCCCACTCATCCTGCTGTATCTGTAGGGCCCCCGTCCTACTGGCACATGTTTCTACCCCATGGACACCATATGTCACCTGAGGTCTGTGGGTAACAGGGTGCCGGGCTCCAGGACTGCAAAGGGAGGGTAATGGATTCTCTACCATCTTTCCTAGTCTGACCACGCAGCCTATGAGCCATTTCTGTTTTAAGAACCTGAGTTTCAAGAGTGCTTAATTTAATTGGCCTCATGTGGGTTAAGAAGGAAATGAGAGTGCCAACCGAGAGCTGTACGTTTTTGTCAGTGACTGGGGCTGAACCGGTGCATCTGGCAAAATCAGATCTGTGTTTTCAAGAGTGCTTAGAGCGACACGGCTCTGTGGGAGCCAGGGTTTGGAGTCGGAGGTGGCAAGGCAGCAGGCATTCCGGGGAGAGAAGGGAAACAATGATTCATATACCCACTCTACTTCCTGCTCCCCCAGTGTTCTCCCCACCCCTCTCCCCTGCAGCTGCCTTCCCCATGCAAGCCCAAACCCTCAGGTAGGGGTGGGCACAGGAGCTCCAGTGCCCAGACAACATGGGGACAAGGAAAACGCCTTTGTGGCACCAGGACTGGGACTTGGGGTTTGCTTGGGAGAGGATAAGTTCCTGTCCTACACCAGGGACTGAGAAAGGATCTGAGCCAGAGAAGGGGATGGCGCCACCGGGTTGAGTGACACACACATCCCTTAGCCAATCATTGGTGAGCCTCCGATCGTCCTTTTGCTCACACTCTCCAGGGGGCCCTGACTCACCCTGCCTGACTCAGAAACCACCAGACATCGTTCTTGATCTGTTTCTCCTGGAAGAGGATCCACTTCCACAAACACCGTTGCTGTTCCTAATGCCATCAACACTCGGACCTGCAAACGGCAGGCAAGACCTCGCGGTTCATCGCTCTTGACCTTCAGCAGTTCCATCAGTTGACACCTCTGCCTTCTCGTCTTTTGACATCCCTGCCTCTTGGAGCCCTCCTTCTCCTTTGTCCCTGGCTAAGCCCATCCATCCTATCACCTTCACTCTCTGCACTAGGTTATTGAGGCCTTTTGGTCACGAGCGAGCGCCTTCACCAAATCAGTGCCTGAGGCTGCTGCCTAACAATCTCCTTCCTTGATTAGAGCATCTTAATTATGCTCGAGGAATTTGCTTAAACAGATTAATCATTCTCAGCGACAAATTTAGAAACTGTGCTTGCTGAGGGATCTGCTCTGAATGTCCCCTGGGAAATTCTGATTGCACCTGCCTGTTGGGTCCTTGCTAGGGCCTTGGGTGCATCAGGGACTCGGACACTGGCTGGAAGAGCTGTGTGCCGCTCTCCCAGGCTTCTCTTTGCTCTTCTAGACCAGCAGAGAGCAAGCTTTGAAGAGAGTGAACCCCTAGGGTTGGAGAGCAGGGATTCTTAGTGCCGTCTCTCTTCTAACGTACTCTCCACAGCCTGGGGTGTGGGTTGATGCTCAGTGCAATTCAAGCCTTAGCCCACTCATTTGTGGCAGCCTGGACTCCACAGTGGTTCTTGTTAGAATTCCTAGCTTTCACAAACCACTGGTATTGAAGCCTGACTGCAGGCCAACTTAATCAGAAACTCGGGGCTTGGACTTCTCTATTTTGTGAAGGCAACGTCTGCAACCCCTTCAAGTAGTTCTAACGTGCACACACACACATACACACACACATGTTTAGGGATCACAGCAAACTCTGAGCACTCTCAGATGGTCTCCTGTGCACATCAGCTGTAGGGAGTCCTTTTACACTGGAGATAGATGTGATACTAACAGGAAACAGTATGTGAGCTGCTGGCCCCAAGGTGGATGTTCATAGCCCTTGATGCTGGGTAGGCAGTGTTTCCCAGAGGTCTGGATCAGACTTCCTGGATTAAGTACAGTGCCACCATTTCCCACCTCTGTGACTTGGGGAATTGAATCAACCTACGTCTCCACGTAAAGAAACCTCATAGGATCATAGAAGTTGGTGAACTCGATTGAACAAAGTATTTCAAAAAGTTCACCCAAGAAATAGAATTAAGAGGTAGGTCAAGGAGCAGGTGCTTGACTAGTGACTAAGACACTGGTCAATATTCCCTCATCTCACAGTGAAGTGCCCAGGGTCAAGTCGTGGCTCTACTCCTGACCCCAGCTTCCCACCATTGTAGGTCATGGGAACAGCAGGTGATGGCTCAAGGACCTGGATCCCTGCCACTCATATGGGCACGGGAGACGTCGATAGAGCTTCTGGCTCCTGGCTTCAGGCTGGCCCAGGGCCAGCTGCTGCAGGCATCTGGGAGTGAACCAGTGAGTGGATGGGCTCTCTCTCTGTCTATCCATGTCCCTCCTTCTTGACTGATTAAAGAAAAACAAAAGATTATTTTGGGTGCATCAAATTTTGAAGCCCATGCATAGTTTTTTTCACAGTACACATTTCTCATGTATTCTTTGAAGATCCTGTATATGCATGGATATCCAAACTTTTGTTCCAAAATCAACATATCTTTTAATTCATTTTTTCCACGAACTTTTTGAAGTTCCCCCACACATATATGAAGTTTAGAACAGTGCCAAACATAGCACATGCTTGCAGGAAAAGCTAGAAATGATTATTTTCCTCATTATTCTCAACATCACTATTTGGCTCAAAGAAAGAACAGATGTTTGTAAGAAGCCAAGTCAGGAGATCTTCCCAGTGACAGCTAATGATGCTTAACCTGGAGCAAACCAATGACAGCCACCCTTCTTTCACCAGCCCTCTCCCTGCACAGGGAATAACCAAGAATAAAACCGTGTTCCTTTCTGACTTTTTAGTCCTATAGGAGAGTCTATTGTTTGAAGACTGTCTTTTGGAAAATTTTTAATAGATTGAAGAAGAATCAAGTCCAAGCCAACATAGATCATCTACTCAAAAGAGTAAATTTCAAAAACAAACAAAACTAAATAATTGTCCTTAGCAGAGCACACGTGTTTTTCAGATTGCCACTGTCATGGTGGCCCCAGGCTTTATTCTCATACAAGGACCTACTAAGATTTCTGGTTTTGCAGGCTGGCAGGAAGAACAGGCAAGGGCAGAGCAGGGCAACTGGCGTGGGCTCAGAGAAGGCTGAGAATTTCCATCTGGCTGGGTATGCATGGTGTCTGCTCAGAGGGTGAAGTGAGACAAATGTGCAAGACCATAGCCCTGAGCTGTGCCAAGGAGTGCGCGACTGACGCGGGAGCTTGGGAGATTCATCTTCTTGTGCCAGTGTAGTATACCAGGAGTGAATAAGCAGATTCAAAAGAAAGAAAGGTTGGAAACAGAGAAGACGGTCAGAAAACATGTTTCAGCAGAGAAACAGACACATGCAAAATATTTAGGCATTTGTTAGCATTGTAATTAAAACAATCATGCCTTCGGGAAAAAATAAAGGGATGCAAGTGTTCAACTGAGACGTGTCTTTGGCAGCAGCAACTGCATAGTAAATAAGACCACATTTTTATTTTTCAAAATTAGGAAGCTACATTTCTAGATTGATGTGACTTTCCTTTTTCTTATTTTAATCTTTGTTCATTTTGCAGACAATAAATTGTCAGCACAAAGATATTTGACTTTTCACCTCACTTCAATAAATATTTCCTTGCAAATCTCATCATGTATGTTATTATGGCAAATTCTGGACAAAATCAAACATCTTAATAAGGATGCATGGGAAAACAGGTAAACAATTCACCATGGAGAGCATACTGGTGCAGTAAGATAATCTGCTGTCTATTAACAATGGAAATTCTAGAAGATCGTACCAGACTAGAGCATGATATTATGGGGCAGAAAGAACAGAATTTGGTATAATATGATCTGGGCTGAAGCCCTAGTCTCTTCAAGGATCAACATTGTCAACTCTGGCCTTATGCTTGTTTTTCTGCCTCCATTTCTTCTTCTACAAATCAGAGCCAAATTGCGTGGGTTGAGTCATGTTTTTCCAATCTTGTGCTTATACAGCTTGTTTCTTAGGCCCCAGTAGAAAACTTTACATTTATTGCAGTGAAATTGCATCTTGGTAGCAATTTTCAAATAAGTGAAGGGTTAGTGTGTTTGCGGAGGGATTAGACATGGCCTGTGTGACAGGGGCTGGAAGCCAGACAGATACAGGCAATAGAAAGATAGAGAAAGGGTCAAGATGAAAAAGTAATTTTCTAACCCTCAGAACAAAAATAGAATGCATCCTCAGTGTCAGGAGAGGTGGTTCCGTGTCACTGGAGGTGATCGCTCAGAGATGGGCGACAAGGAGAGGGACCCTATCAGGAGCATTCAAGCATTACATGGTATCTTTTCCAGACACAAAGCGGAATTAAAAATGGCCCCCAATAAGGTCTCATCCATAAGCAATGAGAGCATATAGGTGGAAGTGGCCTTACGGTTGAAGACTGACAGGAAGGTTTTGATTTAGGAGATTTTTACTGACTTTGCACCTAATACCTTTCCATATTACTCTTGTCTGAGATAGTTCTATTTTAAATAATCCTTGAAATACATTCTACCAGCTATAAATAAATATGAGCCTCCCCTTCTTTCTGAAAGAAACAATTTCATTGAAAAGTTATTTAACCCTAATGTGAAAAAGGTAAGCTTAAAAATACTAAATAGGGATCTTCATTGTGGCACAGTTGATTAAGCCACTGCTTGATATAGGAGTGCTGGTTTGAGTCCCTGCTGCTCCTCTTCAGATCCAGCTCCCCGCTGGGAAGGCAATGGAAGATGGTCCAAGCCGTGGGCCTCTGCATCCATGTGCACCGGATGGAGTTTCAGGCTCCTGGCTTTGACTTGGCTGGTGAGGCCACCTGGGGAGTGAACCAGCAGTTGGCTCTGTCTCTCCCTCTCACTCTCTCTTTCTGTTGCTCTGCTTTTCAAATCCATAAATTAAAACAAATATTTAAAAAGAATACTAAATAACTTCAAAACGAACTACTAGGTAGAACCTCTAGGAAGACACACATGCACACACACACACACCCACACACACACTGATAGAAGGATGGTTACACAGACACATGGATATGACGGGTGTTCAAAAGGTTCACACAGAGCCCCGCCCAGGAGTCAGAGGTTGGGCAGCAGTTGCCTCTGCATCCTCTCCAGGTCCCTGTGGCCCCCTCAGCAGGCCACAGAGTGCCACCACCATCTCTGCAGAGTCTGCCCCACCCGTTTCAACCCTGGAGCAAATTTTTTAGAACATAGAACAAGAATATAGCAGTCCCCAGAGGCAGAGACATTCAGAAGTTGTTGTTAGTTATGGTAAAGTTTTTACTTTGGAAATGATCCACTCCATCAGGGCTCACAGCACCTATTTCTCCAGCTTCAGATGAAGAAGGACAAGCCCACCTTGACCCTCCAACAAGTTGGAATAACAGGAGAGTATCTCTTAAAAGACCACGAAGATAGGGGCCAACACTGTGGCGTAGTCGGTAAAGCCCCCGCCTGCAGTGCCAGCATCCCATATGGGCACTGGTGTGAGTCCTGGCTGCTCCCCTTGCAATTCAGCTCTCTGCTATGGCCTGGGAAAGCAGTAGAAGATGGCCCAGGTCCTTGGGCCCCTGCACCCGTGTGAGAGACTGGGAAGAAGCTCCTGGCTCCGGATTGGGTGCTGCTCTGGTCGTTGCATCCATCTGGGGAGTGAACGAGTGGATGGAAGACCTCTCTCTCTCTCTTTCTCTCTCTCTCTCTCTCTCTGCCTCTGCCTCTCTGTAACTCTGTCTTTCAAATAAATAAATAATCTTGAAAGAAAGAAAGAAAGAAAGAAAGAAAGAAAGAAAGAAAGAAAGAAAGAAAGAAAGAAAGACTATGAAGATACAATTTGGGAGGATCATGGGAAAATCCTGAATGCCAAACTAGCAGAACACTATGAATCTTCTGTGAAAGTCACACATGACCTTTTTTTTTTTTTAAGATTTATTTATTTTATGTGAAAGAGTTACACGGAGAGAGAAGGAGAAGCAGAGAGACAGAGAGGTCTTCCATCCGCTGGTTTACTCCCCAATTGGCCACAATGGTTAGAGCTGCGCCCATCTGAAGCCAGGAGCCTGGAGCTTCTTTCACATCTCCCATGGTGGGGTACCGGGGCCCAAGGACTTGGGCCATCCTCCACTGCTTTCCCAGGCCATAACAGAGAGCTGGATCAGAAGTAGAGTAGCCGGGACTCTTACCAGTGCCCAAACAGGATGCCTGAACTGTAGGCGGTGGCTTTACCTGCTATGCCACAGCATCAGCCCCACACATGACCTTATTATGGGAGGATCCAGGACAAGGCCAACAAGCTATGCATCCTGAAGCATTTTTCATGTTTGAGTACCACATTTGACCTCAAAAGGTGGCTGCTGTACATTTTTTGCGATAGGTTTGATTTCATCTCCAACATTGCACCCTGAGAACACTTAAATGTTTCTGCGAGTCTATTTTATACAACTTGAAACTCGAAAACTTTCTGGTTGCCGCAAGCAATCTCTCTTTTCTGCTCATCCAAGACACTAGCAGAGTCCCACTGTGGGAGATTTTCTGAACAAAAATACCTGGAGGAGGAGTTTAGCAAAATATGCCTTCAGAGGCACTCACAAATGGAGTTTCCCCCTGCGCAGTTCTGTAAGAAGTATGTGAGAGGTGGGAGACTTGGGTGAAGCTCCTGACTCCTGGCCTTGGCCTGGCCCAGCCCCAACTGTTGGGGCCATCTAGAAAGTGAATCAGCAAATGGAAGACCTCTCTTTCTGTCTCTCCCTCTCTGCAACTCTGACTTTCAAATAAATAAATAAATCTTTTAAACCAAAACAAAAGAAGTGTGTGTGAGAGAGAGTGAGAGTATATGCGTGTATGTGCCTTTTAAGTGGCTGCTTGTATTGTGCAAACTTTTTAATCTTGAGGTTCTGCTGTGAATTTGGTGCATGACAAATGTGGTTAAAAGCATGTGCTTAGTCTAGAGAAGATCAGTAATGTTCTGTGACCATATAAATTGTAGCAATGAATTGTTTTATGTGTCGGTATTATTGTTAAACACAGGACTGTTCCAGGCACAGAGTATAAATCATAATTTAAGATGGACATTAGATGTGATTATGATGATAGAGTGGAGACACAACTATGGTCCTAGATCTACAAATGCAGGGCGAGAAATTAGAACAAACTGGAGATGGGCCGTCGACACAGGGAGTCTGCCTAATCGTGTTAGAAAAATATTTCGACTCCTGAGCTATAGGAAAATTAAAGAAGTCATTTATTTTTTAATACATTTAATTACTAACAATGTAGCAAGAGGAATTAATTGTAGACCATGCAAGCTATAAAATCGAACCAAATCAGTGTTTTTCCACATGCTTCTTATCAGCCTCTTAAAGATCTGCTCCTGTGGCAATGAGTTTTGAAATAAATGTTGAAAATGATTTATTGTGTTCAATCTGAATACTTGACAAAGTGGAAGCATTTATGGCTGTGTCATAATTATATATTTATCTGAATTTTCTTCAAGATAGGCACTCAATATTTATTTTAAGGAAACTTCTTAGTTAAAGATTCATATAAATACAAAATATCAATACAAATCTATCTCTGTGGTCTAAAATGCTCTCCATACAGACAGGGCTTTAATGAGTCTAACCCCGTGGTCAAGTCCTGAATGCCCTGACTGGTTATCGGATCACCTGCATCTTGACCAGGAGAGGCAGGTCTTGGGGGCCAGGGTCAAGGGTAACATCCCATCTGGAGAGATGGCCACATCTATTCCGGTCATTAAGCACGTCCTCAGCAAGACTCACTGCCTAGTTTTCATCACAGAAGTGCGTTTCAGGGGTAGGGTGGACAGCTTTCCTCTGGATAGAGATTTAATGTGTCTGCCTCCTATTTCTGCAAGTTCTTCCTTTTTTTATGCCTCTGAAGTTATACAGCAGTACTATCCCAGTGATTCTCAACTGTGAATGCTTATTTAATCTCTGCATGTTTTTAAATATACAAATAGAATCCCTGTAGAGCTGTGGTTGTCAAACTGTAGTATTAGAATCCTGGAGAGCTTGTTGTCTTCCCTCCCTCCTCCTTGCTGGAGGTAGAATCCAGTAGGTCTGGGCTGGGAAGAGGATTTGCAGTTCTAACCTGTGTCCAAGTGATACGAAGTTTCTGACCCAGGGACTGCAGTTTGAGAACTGTAGACCTGGGGAACTGGAATTCATGGTCTTGAATGAAGCCTGGACAGTTATAGTCTGAGAAGCTCCCTGGGTAAGTCTGCTGTGCAGTTAGGGTTGAGAACAACCACATGACATTGGGTGGACTTCTTTCCGAGGCCTCCATAGCTTTTTATTGTTACATAAAGGTTAAGTGTGATGTGAAAAATCTAGTGCCAAATACAAAGGAAGCATGACGCCAACAGCTGAGTGTTGAGTGTGACCTAATTTTAGATGCTTATTGATGTAACTATTACACCAACAATAGCTCTAGTTGTTAGCACCTGTAGTATTTGTAAGGCTCTGAGTATCTTCTTAATATAATTCTTACTGCATACTTAAGGAAATACAAAATAAGTTCATTAAATTTCACTTCCAGATATATATATTTTTTACTTATTTCTGAGACCACACTAAGGTACTTCCAAGAAGCTAACGAAGTGTTTAACAAACACCAAGAAGCTAAATAAACAAATGTGTTATTGACTGGAACATGAGGTCCATATAAAACATTTAGATTACATAGGTTCATTTCAAATTCATGCCTATAAAACCTTGATTTAGAATGAAATCTTCTGTTAGCATGTGGCACACTGGGCCAACAATGACAGGACAAGAAAAAGGATTTGGAAAACATTTTCATTTTTTAATTTGATAAATCATCGAAAGAGTAGTGGGTAGGTGGATGTGTTTCAAGGTCCACGGGTGGGTTCCTTTCTACCTACTTGCTGTGGGAACACGAATCAGAACTCCTCTGGGGTACAACAAAGTCTTCTGGTGGGCACTCCCCTAGGGAGCATTCCTTTTAGCAGAAAGCTGAGATTCTTGCTGTCAGGGATCAACAAGACTGCCTGGTGACTTTGTATAAGAGGGTGCTCAGAATGGGAGTCTTTAAAACAAATCTGATAAGAAATACATGCCAGGAGAACTTTAAAAAATTAAATGGCATTTGAATTTGAAGAATCTTTTGGAAGAACAAAATCTTAGAGTGAATATGCATATACTTTCTGGAATTTTGCTCCCACCCACTAGTGTTTATAGAAGGATTCCTTTGGATGGATTGTAATAGTTCACATGGGCACAGAACTTTCCAATTTTCAATGCACTTCCGTCTAAGTACTCACAGGACCCTTCCTACATAAAAGAGAATGATATGTTACAAAAGCTATGGAGGAAAGGAGCACAGGAAATCATGTGTTTGCTTCTGTTCAGTGATGTTTGCACATGAACTAGGTATGTTTGGCAGCAGCGCAGGTGGGCATGGGAGGCCACCAGGGTGACAGTGAACAAGACGAGGTGAGGAGAGGGAAAGGAGGGAGTTGTTCGCTGGCAAGGTACCAGTGGAAGTTTACACACTGTCCGGGGATGCTCAGCTCCAGAACGGGACAGATCTGAAGTCTGCAGATGACGCAGCCGAAGTGCGGAACCAGGGAAAAATCCCAAGGGAGTGCTGTCATCCAGAAAAGAGCCTAAAGCCAGCTGAAAAAAAGTAGACACCGACAGAGATTCAAGATCGAGGATGACATATCCAGAAGGGATTGGGGCACAGAAAACAAACAAAACGAAAATGAACAAAGCAGGAGGATTGAGAGAAGGAAAGAACATAGGATAAGGGCACCGCGGGCAGACAGACGGTCGGGTATTGACAACCGAGGCGTGGGGGCCAGGCCAGGCGTGACGCTCCTGCTGCCGTCTGCACGCCTGCTTCCTGCCACATGTCTCACAGCTTGCTCAGCCGCATCCTCCGTCTGGCGGAGCCAATGCCAAGGTAGGTTTCAAGCTTAAACTTTTCCACCGGCGCTTGTCTTGATTTTATGAGGGAAACCCCGCCTTGGGTAGCAGGTTCTTATAAGTGGGAGTCTCTTGCAATCGTTAATGTTTTCTTTCGTCAAAATAATAGGCCATCATCGCAGTTTAGTTTAACAGGCTTACATGATCCCAACTCATACAATTAAGAAATCTTTTTTCCCCTATCGTTTTTACGTGGTGGGAAGATGGGTTCGTCGCTGTCCCTTTCCTACTGCTGTAGAAAATAACAAGGCACTCACACAGCTCTGAAAGCACATTTTCAATCCCCTTCGTTACCAGACTAGAAAGGGTATCAAGTCTCTTCTTCCTACAAGACCATAATGAGCCGCAGGCAGGAATCCTTATTGGCCATCCTCATTCCGATGCACTAAACACGCCTACCCAGGCCGCCCCCCTCCACCTGACTCAGCTCCATGTCCCAGCTACAGAAAGAAGCATGATACTGCTTTCTATTTGCAAGAACTGTTCCTTTCACCTCCGGAGTCACATTTGTTATCTCTCTTGTCACAGTCGCTGATTCAACAAACGCATATTCAGTTATACCCCTCCCCCCACCCCGACTCCCTCTCAGGCAACAGTGGGAGTGGAGCCAGGATGAACACAGCATTTAAACCCGAGTGCTAAAATGCTCTGCACAGCGCTTTAAGGAGCTAAGTATTCCCGCACCAGCATCTGCGCATCAGCCCTGCCTTGGTAAACGAATAATCGGTGCTTCTTGAAAGGACAGGCCGGCTCTTTCCCTGCAGCCATCTTTTCTTTGTAGGCAACCCTCTGAGTAGTCCCCCTTAAGTGGTGCTTAGAAAAATGTGCCTTCAGGTTCTGAACGGAAGGACAAATAGCAGCATCCCTTTTGTCCAGTGAGCTGGTCTTGCTGTTGAGAGCAAGCCTGAGAAGCAGCAGGTGGGGGAGCAGAGTGGGGACAGCACGCATGGGTACTGAAAGGGTCTGGGAATGAGAAAGGGCAATTCAGGACCTGCCAGTGGACCTGTTCTCATGTGGAACAGGAGCTGGGGAGTGGGCCTGACTGCCTTCGGAGGTTCTAGGGGATCGCAGGGGGCTCAGGCTCAGAATTCAAAGGGCTAAGCCAGCTTCAGCCATGTAGAGGCCAACAGGCAGTAAGCACCCTCGGTGGCAGAGGAGCAGCAGGGCCTTCTGCTGAATGAACTCTAGCTGGGAGTCAGGAGTCCTTCAAAGGTTTGGAGGTGCTAGCTCTGGGGCGGAGGAGCTGAGCAGGTGCTCAGGGGCCCTGAGTTGCTTTAATGCTCTGCTATCACCAGCTTGGAATTTTTAATAATTCTTTAACTAGGGGCTTGGCATTTTAATTTTTGCACTGGGCCAATCTTGAGCAGATGGGTCCTGGGTGAGGGGAGTAGGGGGGAGGGCAATGTTTCTTCTCATGTGATGGGACCCCAGTCAGCTATTAGGCCTCTAGTAAAACTCAGTCCTAGCGTGGTATCTCTAGTCCTCCCTCTCTCTTTTCCCTCCTTGAGGTTTCTTAGAGCAGCCTTTGCTGCTTGCAATTAGAGCAGCCGTTGTTTACTTGTTTGTTGACTGTTGTGATTTGGGTATGGCTCCCAAAGTCCACATGTTGGAAACTTTGTCTGCAAAGCTACAGTGTTGGGACATGGGGCCTCTAAGAGGTGACTAAGAAACAAGGGCTCTGCCCTTATGAGTGCATTAGTGCATTATTCTCACGGAGGGAGTAAGTTCATTAGGAAAAGATACATTCAACCCGTTTCCCTTCTCTCTTTTGCCCATGTGATGTCTAACATCACGTGATGATGCAGCAAAAAGATCCCAGTGCGTGTGGCCTTCTGATCTTGGATTTCGCGGCCCCCAGTGCCATGAGCCACAGCAATTTCTATTCTGTATAAATCACTCAGTCTGTGGTGTTCTGCTATAGCAGCATAAGGTGGAGTAAGGCAATAACCTTGTCCTCTTCACCTATAAGGGGCAAGGACTTTGTCCATGTTTTTCATTGCAGTGTCTAAGTTCCTACAAGGGGGCCTGGTGCATGTCAATACCTATGGAGCGAGTGGTTGTCTCCAGGCCTTGGGAGAGGTAAGGTCCTCAGGACCCCAGAAGAATTGCCAGACTCAACCACAGATGCAGGCAGAGCTTGGAAGGAGCCCAGTCCTATCCACGAGGCTCACGGGATTGGCCTAGAAGAGGAGGAGATCTGTGTCAGGGAAGGAGGAGCCCACGTACCGGGCCGGCACAGATTTGCCGTCAGGGCAAGATGGAGGTGTAGGCTGCGCATGTGCACCCTGCCGCAGGTTCAAAACTTGGAGACAAAGGAAGTGTGCAGGTGGAAGAATCTCTAGAGCACCCGAGGCAGCTGAAGGCAGCTTAAATAAGGCGGGGCACTGATGACGCTCCGATCGTTTTGACTGCCCAAGGGTTATGTCCACATTGGCAACTCACAAGCTGGTTTAGGTTGGCTTGTGTCCTAGAGTAAAACTGAAAGGAAAATGTGCTGAATTTTCATTTCAGTTGCATCTTAAAGTTCCCACCTCTCAGCACCATTGCTTTGGGGCTTAGGTTTCCAACACATGGACTTTGGGGAAATGCGCTGAATTGTTCTCGCTCCAGCAGAGCACAGGCAACTTCCAAAATTTCACAAAAAGCCGCCACGGATTGGAATTGCCTGGGAGGCTCAATGCCAGCCCTCACTGGTAAGTCACTCTGCAGTGTCGTAGGACTGTCATAACACTAGCTTTCATCAGTGCACTTTTCATTATTTGTAAATGCGCTGTGTCAATGGCTGCAAATACTTGCAGGGGTGACCTGACCCTGGAGTCACTCTGGTCTTTTGGAACTGTTCACCAAAGGTTGCAAAATGAAACGGCCTCTCCTGCTTCTGATCAGGTTAACTCCAAAATCTTTCTTCATCTTTGGATTTTCCCTCCTCCCACCTCCGCTGACGTGCACAGTGGACAAACTAAGGCATTGGAGCAGTGTTCTCCATAAATGGTGAGCTCGTGTCCAGTGAGCACACCTTGATAAATGTGGAGATATTAGGCACAGAAAAATTATGTTGATTACCAATTAACCTGAATGACATGCTAAACCAAGAAAGTCCTTCAATCACCAAACGCGCCGCTGTGTCAAGTGTTGGTCACTCTTGCTGGTTACTTAGAAAAATCTCCCACCTTGCCAGTTGCGTGCCCCCAATCAGAGAAGGTGAGAACCCATCAAAGGATACGAGACTATTGATTTTATCATTTAGACTGGACATAAGTTCCATTTGATAAGGAGGAAATTATTTTTCAAGTGTTATGTTTTATCTGGCTTCATTGGCAAATAATGGTGTATTACTTGTAAACAACATGATGTTTTGCTATTCACATATGTTATGAATTGACTACCACAATCAAGCTAATTAACATATCCTCACATAACTACCTTTGGGTGTGTAGTGAGAAAGTTTAAAGTCTATTCTTTTAGCAAACTTCAAATATATAATACTGTGTTATTTACTGTAAGTAGCGTGCTGTAGGTTGGATCTTCAGAACTTATCCATCTATATCCCTATACCCCCAGGAACCTCCATTTTACTCACTGCTGCTTTTTTTTTTTAAAAGATTTATTTACTTGAAAGAGTTACACAGAGAGAAGGAAAGGCAGAGAGAGAGAGAGAGAGAGAGAGAGAGAGAGAGAGAGGTATTCTATCTGCTGGTTCACTCCCCAGTTGGCCACAGTGGCTGGAGCTGTGCCTATCCGAAGCCAGGAACCAGGGACTTCTTCAGGGTTTCCCGCAGGGGTGCAGGGGCCCAAGGACCTGGGCCATCTTCTACTGCTTTCCCAGGCCATAGCGGAGAGCTGGATCAGAAGAGGAGCAGCAGGACTTGAACTGGTGCCCATATGCGATACTGGCACTGCAGGAGGTGGCTTTACTCACTATGCCACAGCACCGACCCCCTGCTGCTTTTTTAAAAAAATATTTATTTTTTTGAGAGGTGGAGTTACAGACAGAGAGAATGAGAGACAGAAAGGTCTTCTATCTGCTGGTTCACTGCCCAAATGGCCACAACAGCCGGAGCTGGGCCAATCCAAAGACAGGAGCCAGGAGCTTCTTCTTGATCTCCCATATAGGTGCAGGGACCCAAACATGTGGGCCATCTTCTACTGCTGTCCCAGGCCATACCAGAGAGCTGGATTGGAAGAGGATCAGCCAGGATATGAATGAGTTGCTGGCGCCACAGGCAGAGGCTTAGCCCGCTATATAGTGCCAGCCCCTACTCTCTGCTTCTGTGAGT